>NW_006442491.1:13631398-13651724 GCF_000325575.1 Pteropus alecto | reverse complement strand
CTCTTTCTCTTCCTCTTTTCCTTCTCCTCCTCTTCTTCTCCCTCCTCTTCCTCCTCCTTCTTCTCCATCTCCTTCTCTTTCTCCTTTCCTTCCTCCTCCTCCTTCTCCTCCTTCCCTTGCTCCTCCTCCTCCATCTTCTTTCTTATTGTTATAGTAGTCCTCTCTTATCCATAGGAGTTACATTCCAAAACCCCCAGTGGATGCCTGAAACTATGGAGAGTACTGAACCCTATGTATACTATATTTTTCCTATACATACATACTTATGATGAAGTTTAATTTATAAATTAAGCACATTAAGAGACTAATGACAACAATAATAAAATAGAACAATTATAACAATATATTGTAATAAAATTGTGTGACTGTGATCTCTTAAAATATCTTATTGTACGGTACTCACCCTTCACAATTTTTTCCTTCTTCATAATTTCATGATACAAGATTTGTTCTTACTGTAGATGTTAGCAACTTCACATATGATTTTTTTTCTTATTAAATTTTTAACTTTCATTTAAAAGAAGCACTTTACAGCTTCTCTTTGGCATATTCAAATCAAATTGCCTGCATCACTACTCTTGAGCTTTGGGGCCATTATTAAATAACGTAAGGGTTACTTGAACACAAGCACTGCAATACTGTAACAGGTGATCTGATAACGGAGAGAGCTACTAAGTGACTAACAGGTGGGAGCCTAAACAGTGTGGATATGCTGGAAAACTGATGATTCACATCCTGGGCAAGATAGAGCAAGACAGCATGAGATTTCATTACACTACTAGAAAGATGCGTAATTTAAACTTTTGAATTGTTTATTTCTGGAATTTTCTATTTTCTATTTTCGGACCCTGGTTGACTGCAGGTAACTGAAACTGTGAGAGCGAAACCGCAGATACGGGCGGAATACTGTATTATTGTTATTATTACTTGTGCTTTTCCATACTGATTGCCAAATGTCTGTGTCATATCTGCGAATGGATGGGGATTGCTTGGTGTGAAAAAAAGTTAATAGTCTGTAGTATTCAATATGATGAACTCTAGAGGTCCACTGTGATTGAATCCAGGCTCAGTTCTTTGCTGGCTCTGCAAAGTTAGGCAAGTCCCTAAACCTTCATCTCCACTCTTAACAGAGGGGTAATAATTGTAACTCCCACAGTTTTATGAAGACTGAAACACTTGTAAGATAACTTACCGCATATAAATCAATATATGTTATCTATCATTTTTATTTTCATCTTTAAAATCCTTGCTAATTTTTGTCAGGCAATGTTGAAAATTTGATTTTAACTTAGTTTTTGTTATACTTTTGTAGTCTTGCCAAAGTAATTTTTATATTTTTTACTTAAGAGATTTATGAAAAATCACTTTCATATTAATTCATATTATCTTTTGATTACTATTTATGGTTAATCACGCTGATGACTGGATGGCTTTTTTGAAGGTTATCATTACTATAATCACCAAGATTTGTATAATCTCCTAGGAAATTAAGCTTATTGTGCTAAAATGTAAGCTGCTTGAGAGCAGAAACTTTGCACATGGCCTAGCATGCAGTACATGTCCAATATATATTTGTTGAATCAGTAAATTAATATATTTGGTAAACAAAAATATAGTCCTCTGACTTATCACACATCCAAACTCTCTCTTTGTTAAAATCAAGAAGGCCGTAATTTCAAATGGTTGCTAGCATATGTATTCCATGCACTGTACCAAGAGTTTCTAAAATAGAAGTCTCAAAGTAAGATAGACTTTGCTTCCAGAGAAGAGTTTTGTACCTGGGTCAGAAATGATTTTCTTTGGATGCATGAGACTGGATGATCACAAGACAGCAGCAGGCTTGAGATTGTCTTGGCATGACTGGAGGTGACTGGAGAGATGCAAGCAGAATCTAAGAAATCTATTAAACGGAGGGGGGAAGGAAACTCCATTACCAGTGGCAGCAGGCCATAAAAAGGTGTTGGACCAACTTCTGGGCTCCTACAAATTTCTGTGAAGTTTGTCAGATTATTTTCCCACCAGTATTATAGTTGTTTGAATGGAGCACAAAGTCAAAACCACTCCATTGCACTCTGACACCCTTGCTTTTCTTTACTTTTTTCCCCCGTTTTGATGTTAATGGAATTTTATCCAGTGCTTTACTTCTAGAGCAGATGACAAAATCCAGACTTAAAATACTGCCACAGATTAATGTAAAAGAGTTCTGGGTTAACTATCCTGTCAAAAAGCATAATCGAAATGTTAATTCTATAGAAGTATTTGGACCGATGAGTCACAAGGAAAATAGGCTGAGTTGTGAGATATGTTAAAATAAGAAAATGTTTATTTTCACTGAAAGGAAACAAGAATGAAAAGGAAAGGTCATGTAAAGTAGTTTTAAGAAGCAAATATTTATAGAATTAGTTTTTGTACTGCCAATTGTGAGAAATAATTACAAAATCAGATTGTGTCCATACCTGTCTACCCAGTTGTCCATTCGGGAAGGTAATGCCTGCCCAACTCCAGTGGCATTTGAGAATGTGTGGGGGTGTTTGTTACTTCTATGGGGGAGGGGGCACTACTGAGATTGAGGGTGAGAGTGTGTGTGTGTGTGCGTGTGTGTGTGTGTGTGTGAGAGAGAGAGAGAGAGAAATTTTATCAACTATCCTTTGCTAATATTCTTTTTGAGAAACATGTATTATGGGAAAGTAGCATTATGTATAGCTTTGAAAATGATATTAAATAAAATCACAAGGAAGCTATCAAACAAGCCTTAACTGAGAGTCATTCTACAAAGTAGCTGGCATGCACTCTTCAGTAATAGCAATTTAATAAAAGATAAGGAAAAGTAAGGACTAAAGCAGATTGAAGGGGAATAAAGAGACACATCAATTACATGAAATATATGATCCTAGGCTGGATTCTGGACTATTAGGGGGGAAAAGGCAGCATTGGGATAATTGGCAAAAATTGAATTTAGACTATATATAAGATATAATCTATCTAACAACCAAGTTCCCTAAGTCTGATCATAGTTTAATGATTGTGTAGGAAAATGCCCTTGTTCTTAGAAAATACATGCTGAAGTATTTAAAAGTGAAGAGTCATGGTGAATGCAACTCGCTCTCAACACACAAAATGTAAGAAGAATTGATCTCTGATAAATGTGTACCCATGTCCATGCTGATGTCCATAACCCATAACTTTATCTATCTATATAAAGTAAAACACATTTGATAAAATAGTAACATTTGTAATTGCAGGCGAAATGCACATGGTAATTCACTGTACTCCACTTACAAATTTTTTGTTTAATTTTTTAATAAAAGTTTTCTTAAGAAGGGAGATTTGGGGATAACTCTATTTAAAAGCTACAGGCATACGTAAGGAGTAAATCTGCTTCTGAAACAGGACAATTGCAATGTCATAGATGACATATGATGGTTTTAATTAAATAGCCTTTGAAATGTAGTATTAACTAGAACAATGACATTTCTGAACCCAGGGAAGTGATTTATCTCCAATGTTTAAAAATTTTTATTTAAAGATAAGTCTATGTGACCCTAACACACATCATTAAAATTCAGTTTTAAAATAACTATGATTGTCTCTCACCTTAAGCAAAATAACAACAGCTTGATTGAGTTTTTTAGTTTTGAAATGCTGTTTGGAATCATGTAGCCTATTAAACCAATCCAGATTGTTGAGTTAGGTTGAAATGAACTAGGAATCAACCTAGTACTATTTGCTTAGTATAGCACAACCAGATATTCTGGACACGTTTGGATTCATGATTAGGGTATTACTACTTTGTGGTTAAATATGAGAAAAAAAAAAGGTCCTGAAAAGAATTTATTTTCCATCATAATGTCTGTCTCTGTCTCTGTCTCTCTTTCTCCGTCTCTCTGTCTCTGTTTCTATCTCTTTCTGCCTCTGTCTCTTTGTCTCTCTTTCTCTGTCTCTGTCTCTGTCTCCATTTCTCTTTCTGTCTCTGTGTCTGTCTGTCTCTGTCTCTCTGTCTCTCTCTTTGTCTCTCTGTTTCTCTCTGTCTCTTTTTCTGTTTCTCTCTTTCTCTCTTCTTCTGCATTAGTATCCATGTGAGCATGTGCTCTTTCTTTTTCTATACTGGAAAAGTATATTCAAAGTGTCACTGTCACTTCACGCTTTTTGTTGCTTGAGGGAGCACATACACCACTTGTGACCCTTGGCTGTGTCTCTGAGATGTTTTAGACTTTGCAGTTAAGGGTAATTGGCAGTAGAATACACTTTGTTCTGTACAGTGTTAAAAATGGGCCCCTTTGTTTGCCCAACCTTTATGAACTTCCGTTTACTTCAATGGCAAGTGAAACATTTGTGTAAGAAAGAAATATTGTCTTCAATGGGAAATGCATTCCATGTGTGTTATATTTCACATTATGACAGAGTTTTCTTGAGCCTATACTATTTTTGTTCATGACTTTTTACAAGGGTCCATATTTTAAGGCAATCATTATTTGCATTTGAGGGACTAGATGATAAATATTAAATATTTTAAGATATTTAACTATTTCAACTCAAGTTCCCAATAAAAAACTCCCACATTATTGTATGAAAAGAACTTGAACAATTTCCTTTTAAATAAAACAATCTATTTTCATGAGACACAGGAACAAGAGTTTTAAGGATGGAAGATGAAGGGACATGTAAATGTTCATATCCTGTCACTTCCATGAATTTTGTCAGTTAATGTTGGCTTTGTCTTTCCACTTTAATCTAGCCTTACTCAGCAAGTGATGTTACAAGGTCCAAGATTCCAGAAAGACAGGACTAGTGGTGTCTCCAAGTGGTCTGAAAATCTACAGTTTAAAGATTTTCTGAACCATAAGGCAGAATCTTGGAGACTCATATTTGCAGTGAAAATAGAAGTTTCATAGTTACATATGTCCCAAGGGAGGGCAGAGCTGTAGGAGTTGGGATGGCATTGATTAGTTGTCAATAGATAGAACCACAGAATTTGCAAAGGAAGAAGAAAAGAGATAAATGAGCAGACCCACTCTGATACCCAATGAAATTTATGGATTCCACTCTAAGAAATATGTGTGTGCATACGCGCCATTTGGAAGAATTTGCAGATCTCTGAGGACTGTCTATGGACCCCACGTGGAACCTTAGCAGGTAACAGTGGAGTAGGTTTACAGAGACCTCCGGCCTTTACATCCGCCTCCCCTCCTTTCTTTCTTATGAGGCATCAGTGTCTTCAAGTCATTTTAAGAAGTCAACCTCTAGCCCTCTGGGACTTTATTAAGTACAGTAATTCTATTGCCCTACACATAAACCCTGTGACACATTCTGTGACAGTAATCCATTCCTTACAGAGCTTAGGGGCCACAGAATGTTTTCATTACACAGCTCTGGTTTTCTTCTTGTCTAGGGCTTTAAGTACCGATGTTCAGCCACTTAATGAAGACCTCATTGGGAGCCTTGGCCAGGTTTGTGACAAGGGGATAGAGAGTCCTGGGCTTATTGTCAGGCTGTATCTAAGGATGCTTGCATTTAATATCTACCCACCCCTTTTCCAGTTCCCTCAATTCCACTAAAAGCTTCTGAACCTATTTTCTTAATTGTTTCAATATAAGTCTAGGAAGTGGAACACTGCCCAGAGGGAGCCCAGCCTTTGTGTATATTCAACCATAATGTAAGGTGACTAGTGTTATAGATTCTGTGTGTGTCTCAAAGAGCATTTCCCATTTATTTCTCTATGCTTTAACAATTCTTGACCTCATGGATTTGCTGTTCAAAGTGTAGTGCAGGATCAGTGGCAGCAGAGGTATCCCTTGGTAGGTTGTTACGAATGCGAAATCCCAGGTTGTGCACTGCACCTGCTGAATCAGAATGTGCCCCATAACAAAACCCACAGATGATTCTAATGCATTTCAAAGTTCGAGAAGCTCTGGTTAGAGTGGATTTAGTTGATGCTTCTGAATTACTTAGTTTATAAGGTTGGAATCGAATGCATTTTTTCTACCACACAAATAACCAAATGGCTCAGTATAAAATTTATTCTGATTAATGGATTTTAAAATTTTTTTCCAAATTCATTTGGAAAATTGTTTTGAATTTTGTGTGTCAAATGGTTAAAAAATAAGTCAAAAAATTCTATATACACTAGCCGAAATTTTTAAGAAATGAGGTCTATTATAATCCAGCCTAATAAGAAAAGTACTCAGCAGATAGTATTGTGACAGGTACCTGCGCTGTACTTGGTGCTTCATATATTTTTTTCTAAACAAAAACTGCATGATATGACTATCTCTCATCGTATTTCCCACATGAAAACTGCATGATGTGACTATCACTCATCGTATTTCCCACATGAAAACAAGAGGCCTAATGAAGGTATGAACTCACTCACAGCACAACATTCATTGAGTCCATACTCTGGGCTGTCTCACTGTGAATCTCCTCCTCTAAGTTTTTGTTGTGGGGAAGGGGGTTGTCCTGTGCTTTGTGGGATATTTAGCAGCACCCCTGCCCTCTACCCACTAGATGCCAGTAGCAAGCCACCCACCTCTCACTATACCTCATCTCCCCTCCCCTATCTCCTATATCGCCCTACATTCTCTTCCCTTTCCCACCCTCACCTCCCACCATTATGAAAACTAAAAATGTCACCAGACAATGCAAAATGTCCCCTAAGGACAAAATCACCTCTGGATGGAATTACTGGCATAGAAATATGTGTAGTTTTATTTATTTATTATTTCTTTATTGTGTAATTCTTCCTAATGAGACTGCCCCCTTCTGGTTAATTAAAGTCTCCAGGTAACCACGGTTTTAAGCTTCCACAATTGATGCTAGTTTGTTTTTTCTGCTTTCTTACAGTTCCATACTTTTACGAAAAAGAGCATTCAACTTCTGCTTAATTATCCTAACCATTGAGATCACAAGTTTATGTCTTAATACTCTTCAGTGGTTGTATCATAGGCACTGCCTGTAGAAAGGTAAAGAGATGCTCTTATGATGGGAACAGTTTTAGTTTAGTGGATGGACATGCAGGCTCTCGAGCCCATATTCCTCTCTACCACTTGTAGCTGTGTGATCTTGTGTTAGTTTGGGAAGCTCTGGTTAGAGAGCTGCTTCCACTCTGTTTTCTCTGTGCAAGAGTCCTACCCAATTGGGTTATTGTGAGAATTAAATGAGACGTCCCATTGACACAGAATAGTTTCTACACAGAGATAACAATAATTGTTTTTATTATATTCCTTTGAATATTACCTATACTTCAGGATCTTTTTAGAGACAGAAAGAAGTCCAGACTCTCTCTCGTACATACATATTCCAAGTGTTTTTAAATTTTATTCGGATCAAAGTTTTAGCTTATATTTTACTTATTTAAATCGTGTAACATATTCCATTTCCACCACAGAATTTCCCATGAAGAAGTTGGGACTGTTACTGAAACAGGTGAGACGATTATTAAAATTTGCTACTCTTGATTCAATTCAAAGAATGTTCAAAAATGAAAAAACTGATCAGTGTGAGAAAGGGTTACCTTTGGTGCTTTGGGATGAGGGTAGATTGAAGGAACCTTGCAAGGCATCTTCACGTTTCATAGTTTTAATCTGAGAGTTGGTTACATGGAAGAGTTCAGTTTGTTAAAATCTATCCAACTGTTCACTTATTATTCAGGCACCTTTATATATAGCACTATATATAGATAAAAGTCAAACATACACACTAGTAAAAGTTCAAATATACACACTAAGCATTTATAGAAAAATAAAAACCTTGTTCTATACCTAACAATATTGCTTTTGAGAAAAGTAGAGACTCTCAGAGATAATATATTTTTGGTATTTTGTTGCATTATGGCTCCTACATTATTCAAATGGTTTTCTAGGGAAGCCTGATTTCATAAACCCTGTCTGTACTTGTGTTATAAATATGGGATAGGGAATGAAAAGAAGTTATTATATGGTTGTTTACATTCATGTAACCAAACACGAACCTGAATTTTTTTTAACCCAGACATAATATTGAGAAGTGCTACTTGGATGACTTCAACTATATTTTTAGCTGCTCATGCTATTGTTAATGTGAAAAATATAAAGCTAAATTATAGGTCCCCCTATTTTCATTATGGGACAATTTTATATCTGTCAAAAATGTTGTATTTTATACTTCCCATATTCGCAAGGCTACATTTCTACTAAAGTTTATCAGCTTTTCTTTGTTGTTTTTTTTTAATCAATTGCTGGAAAGTTGACATAATAATGATTTTGTTGCAAAGTTGTCAAAAATAAATACACCACACAAAGCAAAGACAAGGAGACTTAAATCCCAGGAAAAAAAAGATGAAATTTAGGTTATAACCATGCCTGGTGACTAGAGGAGCTGTGGGTGGAATCATCATATTATGGCCAAACCTCTTTTAAGTAAAAAATTTTCATGCCATTTCCCCCAAAAAAACTGCTGCAAAGGAAGCAATGTGACTGATGGGGTCCCACGCCTTTTTATTCCTTCTGCCCTATCTCCTATGGAAGTACCAATAAGCAGAGAACCTATAGGAGGACCCAAGGGCACAGAGTAGAGGGGAAGAGGGGAGTAGAAAAGGAGCAGCTACACCCTTGGTTAAACCCTCAATAAGACAAGTAGCCCATAAAATGGTTTAGAATAGTTTGCTTGTAAAAACTAACTAGAATACTAAAACATTTTTAGTTACTTTTTAACATGCTTGCATTTAAAAACAGAAAATTTTATGATTTATTTATTGCAGCCTGTCTTTATGTATAAGCAACATATATTAATTTCCCCCATGAGAAGAAATCATTATAAATTTCAAGGCAGATTCACACTGAGGCTCAGATCAGGTGAGATGTCATCACATTCCTTTTCTCCTAAGCATAAGCCATGTTTGTTTCCACAAAGGGCATGGCAGCTTGATATGGGGATTCTTATTGGTCTAGTTAAATCATAATGCCTGTAACTAATTCTCTTTTTAAAATTTCTCTGCTTTTTTCTCATTCTGTGTGCGGCCTCTTCAAGCCCTTTTCACAAAAGAAGGCAGAGTGGTTGGTTAATAAGAAACTACATGCATTGCCTCGGGTTCAAAGGCTAAGAACTGGCTTCGTCCCTGGAGTGGAAGGAAGGTGGAATTCTGGTGACAGCGCTGGGCATGTCCTTTGTTTCCTCTGTTCACTCAGAGTCTTTGAAAGGTTCTCATTAAATGCTATTAACAAGCATAAATACGAAGCATGACTACGAAATTCCAGGGAGAGTCAAACAGCAGAATGAACAGTGAGGAGAATGTGAGACAAGCAAAGAACAAAAGTCAGACACCTTAGCAAAATGAAATGGCCAATGGCAGACAAGTCTCGAGGATAACGAGATTGTTTCTGAGTTTGACATAAAAGCTGTAAAAGGATCAGGACCACCAGCTACAGTATCTACATCGTAAAAATTCCCACACATGTTCGTATTTTAGAAACAAGTGATAATTCCATAGAACTAAAGGTAACAAGTCCAAGAAAAGGCACCAAAACACACAAAGGAATAAAAACAGTCACAGAATGTTGGGAAAGGGGGCATCTTTAATTACTAATCTCAGTGACAGATTTCTCTAAACTAGAAATTATGCCAGGTATGCCATTTGGGAAATGATATCAAATGGCGTTCTCAGGAATATTCTCTTCTAGATCCCTTGGGTCTGTTAGTTCTTCTACCTCAGTCCAGAGCTTCTTAATCCCTGAAATTGGTGTTGACTTTGTCTCTATCAAATGTCAGCTTACTGTACATTTGCCATTTATTCTCTAAAAATAAGGGTCAACATAAATCAAGCAAAGCAGACGTGAGGCCAACTTTCCACCCAAAGTCAAGCTGATTGTTCAGTGACCTGCTCACAGCTTAGATAACTTACAGCTCTATAGTCAGTCAGCCCCTGGAGCTATCCCTGTGAAGCTGAATAACCTCTGTCTCAGTCTGCCAAAAGGTTTCTCAGCTCAGTGCTACCCTTGAATGGCACTCTGTCATTATGCTATATTTAGGCCATGAAAGTTGTAATTAGCTTTGTTCTGCTGCAAACGGATCCAGCCTCACATGCAGTATAAAAGGTAATAAAATAGGTAGGCAGATATAAAAACCTGCATGAGCATCCTAGGTAGGAAAATTCCATGATTCCCAAACAGATGAAACCAAGGAAAGGAATTCTCATGGCTTCAAAAGCAGTAGAAGCCACCTAAGAAGCCACATCTAGGTAAGGGCAGCTTACAACAGAATATTTAGTCAAATGCCTCCATCTCAACCTCACATCAGCCCCTGCTTCTGCCCACAGAGAAGGCTGTTCTATAATTTGATGATATTTGGTGGAAGCTGCTTTTTCTAATATGGGATCTTTCATCTCTTTAAGGGGCCAAGTTTGTATAAAAGTGGACTTTTAGAATTCCATCGTTTAGTATTCTGCATGATCCTTTCTAGATATTGTCTTGGATCTGAGCCATCTGTTTTTATCACACACGGCAGGAATGAATGTTCCTTATTAGAAAAGAGCTGTTAAGAAGGTACCAAAAGATGAGGTTCACAGTACAAAAATTGCTGTTATGAGTTAATGTATCCCTTTTTATTTGCCACCTTGGCTATGAGCAACTTGAAAATGAGACCTTCTATTGTCTTTTTCACAGGTTTTAGTTCAACATGGGTCAGCTGTAGATTATTAATAAATTCTCATTGAGTCATCAAGGGGATGCACTTAGAAAAGAAAATGCTTTCTCAAGACCCAGGTAAAACATTTTTCAAATAATCTTTATTCAGCTATTGATATTAGTTTTGCTTTTTGGTATCATCCAAGACTTTGGGAGCCCTTTATATTTGTCAGTTGGTTCAGTGAATAAAAATCTAAATAAAAGAAACAGGTGGATAAATGAAAGATTTTTTTAAAAAGTACAATTATGAATTTTATATCTGGAAATATAAAGAGAGAGAAGATGAAAACAAAGGAGGTGCAAAGGAAAGCAATGAACATATATTGATGAGTTGGGATATAATACGTAAGAGTAAACTTGAGGGCAGAAAGTTCTTCAGGAATAAGCTATGGTGTGAGTATTATTTCTTGCATTTTGCAGATTGTGGGAGATGAAGTTGCTGGGGGAAGGGCCCCCTCATTCATCTTAAAGGAAGGTCTTAAGAGTAAAAAAAGCAAATGGTACCATGCAGACAAGAAGGGACCTAAACACCAGGTAGACATAGAAATTTTCTCTGTGTCTATTTGGGTTTGTACATAGTGAGATGAGCAAGACATAAGGGAACATCTAAGACAAAAAGTTCAAACAATACTTTATATCCATGTAGCTTTTAGCAATTTACTTAAATATTTTTGCATTAATGTTCATATTCAATTAGCATAACTTTTTGAGGTGGGAATGCTCGAGCTCATTTTTCAGATGAGAGAACCAAGTCTAAAAGCCAAGAAACCTGATCGACCAAATTCTCAACTAGTTAAAAGCAGAGGCAAGAATCAAATCTAGATCTCTTTCCAGTTTAATGCTCTTTTAAGTCTTTCACTACCTGCCCTGAAAAGAGTTTACACCAGATATCAAGGATTTTACCATTTCCAATTGGGCTCTTAAGGAAAGTACTTATAATCCACAGCCAGAGTGTAAAAATCTTAGTGCTAGCAGTGTCAGCTTCCATTTCTTGATCAGCTTCAGGAGACAAAAATACCCAATTCCCTCCTTTTGGCTACTAATTAAAAGAGTGGAGTTTGGGGCTGACAAAGTAATTATAAAGTCAAGGACCTTGAAAAGTTGAGGATAAAATAAAGACATTTGATGATGTCTACTAATTTCTCTGATGACAATTTTTCCATCGTCCCTAAGGGAGGACCAATATTCTAGTGCAAATTTCTTCATTCTAATTGAGTTGGGTTCATATTGATAGAATAAATATGTGTTTCTCAGAGGAAGGAGTGAGGCTTGGATTGTATATTTTTTTCTTCTGAGCATTGCATTTTCTCAGTTTAGACAATGAATATGGTTCAGTTTGTAAGAAGAGGAGAGGAAAAAATAGGGTATATGAAAGGTTTAGTTATATTTATTTTATGCAGCTTAGTCTTGAATTTTAAGTTCATGTTTTTTTAAATCAATGTGTGCTTTTAAAAGAGACAATGTGAAATTTTCTTTATGCCATAGCATTGTAACAAAAAGTCCGGTTATTAATATTTATACTATTCATAACAAGTGGCATTTTTTCATTCACAGAGGGCTTCATTTGTTACTCCAAAGTTGACTTTTTCATATTTCAGAACCAAGCACTTGAAGGATTTGACATTTTACAGTTGATGACAGAAAATGGAAAAAACACAAGTTTTTTTTCTCCCCCCTTCTGCTTTCATAATTTTATCCTGGCTTGACATATTTTTTTTCTTCCCTCGAAATTTCCAAAACTTTTTATACTGTTGTGATAAGACCAAAGTCAGTGAGTTTAAGACTGGAAAGAATTCTCCTTAGGAAAATTGTTGAAAATGTGATTGGGAAGAAAATGTGTGGGAGGAGGGAGAACACTTGTGATACCGTTTTTTGACAGGCTGTCAGCTCAGCTCCCTAAAGATTTTAAGAGTTTCTCTCTCTCTCGCTCTCGCTCTCACTCTCGCTCTCGCTCTCTCTCTCTCCTTCTTCCTCCCTCCCCTTCTCTCCCTCTTCCCCTCTCTCCCTCCCATCCTCTCTCTCTGTCCTCTCTCTCTGTATATGTGTATGTGTGTGTGTGTATATATATAATATATGAACACTTTCAGCCAAAATCAAAAGAAAATCAATTTTAAAAATGTGAGAGGTATTTGGAAAGTCTTATTATCAGGCCTAAAAGAAATAAAATGAACTTTAAGATTAAATCTTATAATCGTTATGACATTAGCTTTCATTCTCTCTCTCTTTTTGACACTTAAATTCTCACAGGTGGTTCTAATTAGACGTAAATAGTGACAGTGGCCAGTTTGACTGAATCCAGATCCCAGCCAAGAGTAATGGAAAAAAGTCTCAGTTCACTTTCTTAAAAAATGGAATCTATATTTGAGACAGTTCAAGGAAATGACGCCTACGACAAGATGTAAAAACCATGGCTTGAGCCCCTTTGTGTTTTCTTCTTTTAAGGAGTCAAAACAGTATAAAACACCTAATGTGTTTCTGGCTGCCCACATTAAATTTCAGGTTTCTTAAAGAAAGTCATATTCTTCTAAGACAAACTCTGTCCACTTTGCCATCCAGTAAAAAAAACACAAGCCACGTATATTCTATATATTGTCAGTCATTTTAATCCTCTTGTTTGGCATAATAAAATGGCTTTGTCCTGTCAAGTTATTTCCTAAATAATTTACTGTTTTCATTAAAACTGAATCACATATAGTTTAGTTGAGCCATAAAGAAAAGGGAAAAAATCATTTTGGGAATAGTTTCACAAAATCTATCGGTTACTGAAATTTGGATCACATAGCTTACATGTTCCATGATAATAAAATTTCTCCCTAGTCATGTTCTCTTTCTTGTTAATTTGCACTAGTGGTCTATGAAGCAAACACTCTCATCCTTGACCAAGAAATGTCTTCTAAAATCCACGCAGGTATCTTACAGACATCCTGAATAATTTTTATATCTTATTAAGCAGGAGCTTTGCTTATAGTTGTGCCACTACACTAGGAGTGAAGTTTGAAATTCAGACCACATACCATTCACTACTGCTTATCCTCTCCCTGGCAAGGGGCTGCATCTGCCTTCAAGAAGCTGCAGATTTTCTAATGTGTAGAGGTTGAGCTTATAGCATCCCATTCAAGTCATTCTTGCAGATCCAACCAAAAAAAAAAAAGAGAGAGAGAGAGAGGGAGAGAAAAGGATTATTTACTTATGTAATTATTTACTATTTTTACCTACTTTCCAAATATTTAAATACATTATTGTTAGTCAGTAAATAAAAGAATAAGTGAATCTGAACACTTCATTTTTTTTTCCTTGAAGTATGATAAGACATGATGTTACCAGCCACTGACATCTCACTTTGTGATTTCTTAAGCAAGGGCACCCAAGCTCTCTGAAACATAGGTGTTCTTGGCTGACTGATTTGATGCACGTTGATAGATAGATTAATAATTGTATGTGGGGAGAGAAAAGCCCAGAGAAGCCCCATGCACCATTCTTAAAATAGTGGTAAATACGTCCTTGACTAACCAATTTTCAGAACAGTTGGTGATTATGTTTCACTTTCTGTACACCCGTCCTTAAAATAGAGTAAAATAGTAAAACTATAATCAAATAGCTTTTAAAACTCTACGTTAATGAAACATGTCTTCATTTTAAACATTTTGAAGATAATTATTATCATTACTATTATTTTATCTCATACACAACTATGCTTGAATTCATAGTACTTACAATTCCTGGATATTATCTTAGAGGAGATGATTTCTCCTGAGTCAGCAAGAGTAAAAGTGTGAAAGAAAGCAAATCAAAATAGAGTCAGCAGCTTATAAACAGCATGCATTTGTAAATTTTACCATTTAGCAGCTCAGATTTATCTCAACTGAATACCACTTGAAGTTTTTTCCAGCTCTCGCTGTTTGCAGACATAAAATATTTTTTCATATCAGTGCAAAAATGATTGCTCTTTATTGGTGGTTACATTCCTAATGAGGCTGATCTATTGAGAAAGGCCTGGAATGTCAGTCGGTCCCACCCTTTTAACTAATAGTGACAAAATAGATATTCCTGTTCTATTGCTTTCCAGAATGCCTTTGATCTTATCAGGGGATCCACTGATAATGGCGGGTGTCCTGGAGAGAAATATCAGTCTCAAAAGGTAGAACATATTATCAATTTTGCTCCTATCAACACCAATCTAAGGAATTCCAAGAAGCCTGGAGGAGTTATAAAAGATTCAGCAGTATTATCTCTCCCAAGGCTGTTCCAGTTCAGAGGAGGTGATAAATATGGAAGAACTAATTGTCTTGGGATATTATCAAGATTTCAAGACTAGTTTTTCAGGTGAGGTTCAAGATTGTATACTTTTAGAAAGAAATCATGAACAAACTTGTTTCTTAACTCCAATCAACCTCATGAGGCTGTGATGGACCAACGGTGCACCCCAGAAGAAATTTCAGACCCTGATCCAATTTTCTTCCACCCCATGGATTTCACTGAAACCAGCCCTTAACTCATAAGAAAGATTCAAGCAGCTAGTTTTTGAATAAGCAATTTTGGTTAGCAGTCTAAGGGAGCTAAAGTCACCTTGGTCATATTTTTTTCTTTCCACTTCCTCAACTCCTCTCTGTTTATCTTTACCCTTTTTCTCTGATTGTTACTTTCTGTTTTAATTAATTAATTAATTGATTAATCAATCAATCAATCTCTAGTCAATGGCAGCAGCTAGAAAAATTTCTAGGCCATGTGACAGCTTTCATCTCCTTCATCACCCCACAGAGGTCTTTAGTCGGATCCTCCCTGGTCTTCTCCTAGCTAACAAGACAGCTATTGCTCTAACCAACAGTCTAACAAGGTAGACCATCTGTTTTCAAATACCCAGCTTCCCCTAGCTGCATCAATTGATATTCATCTTTTTTTTTTTTTTTTTAATCTGTGGAGTTACCTATTAGAGTCTACATTTGTGGACCTTAGAGTGTCATTGCAACTTTTAATCACATCAGTTCAGCTTTCTCTTTTCTGGAGCTGGAAAATGCCCACCAGGGCCTCTATTTTCTTATTGACATTTCCATTGTGTCAAACAAGGAGATGGGGAGAACTCAACCTGGCACTACAATCCTAGACCTACTTCCAGTTTTACTTAAATAGTTGTACTGATTGTTTTTGTTTGTTTGTTTGTTGGTTGGTTTGTTTTTACCCGTTGGTAAATTAACCATGGATTCTCTCCATCAATTTTGTCACAAGCTCACCTAAAAAAACTATGAACTTCACCTTTTTTTTCTTTCAAAACATAAAAAGGACTATTCACAATAAGTTAGTACTGGTAATGCAAAAGCATAATTAACAAGGGGGGACACCCATGCACAATAATAATTAAATAATCTTCCCCATAGCTTTCTGGGAGAGGATGAAGTGAAAAAATTTAGATGTAACTAGCTTCGGACTCTTCGTAAGTCCCACCTCTGCTCTGCACCTCGGTTTTCCCATTCGTAATCATGGCGATTGGTAGTAGTTTTCTCAAAGATCAATTCCAGTTCTAAAGTGATATATAATTCTAGATTTTAAATATGTACATTTCACTTGAATTTCTCGCAGAAGATATGATACGAATATTGCAACATAAAAAATACTGTGGCTCCTGATGGCAGCAACCTTTTTAAACTACTATGTAAATAAACTACTGTGTAAACATTTTGACTGGTAAGGTCATCTTAATAGTGATGAATAAAATCCATACAATTGGAAGGGAGTGGTTTGGAGAAGTCAGTGTTCTCTCTGTGCTAGGGGTCCTATTGGCTGAAAGGAGATGAATGGATAGTCCTGGTGTCAAAAATCAATACACTTAGTAGGTCTAACTAGTCAGGTAATAGTGCAAGGGAAACAAGTTTATCTGTTATCTGTTTGTTATATTTGTGTGGCATACTCACTGTGAGGTGTGAGTATTTCTTAGGAATGAATTAGCTGGTTACTAAACTACCTTCCAGACTGCATGCCTCATGCTGGGGGCCCTGCCCCTGTCAATGTAGGAGATGATTCAGGGTGTAAGGATCCAGGAGCCAGTACAGTGTCCTAATTCCATAGTGGAAAATTCCCCGCTACCACATAGGGAGGGTTTGGGAGAGCAGGAGCATTCACTGAGAGTGAGTAGTTAGAAATACCTGGCACACACACCCTCCTGGTTGTTCCTCTCCTGGTAGGCAAGCTTCATCCTCCCTGTGACCTCTGCTTCTTGTCTGGCCACTGAGCCAAAGTCACACCAGGATTTTAAACCTGCTAAAGAGAGAGGAAAGAGGCAAGTGCGTCCTTCTCCTTCTATTCTTTTGATTTTTCTCTATTTACAAATATATTAAAAATATAGTGTCACTTGTTAGCAGATAAGGAAATCTTAACATATAAAGACACAGATGTCTGTTACTTCAACACCTAGTCTGACAGTTAACACAAAAACCTATTAAGAAGGGAGAATGCAAAGGCCATCTCCCTCCGTTCGCAGATAAATTGGTTTTGTAACTCTTGAGAAAAGCTACATTACATCAACTCTGAAAGTTGTAAAATAAGATTCACGATTCTTCCTCCGATGTTTCATCAAAACAAAGTGCTAAAACTACCACGTGCAAGGATTCTGTGCTACCCCAAACAGTTACGATCTAGAAGGAAGGCTTGAGTCCAGCAGGCTTCTATCAGTGTATAAATTCCTTGAAGGCAGCTTCATATTTCTAACTCCTTGAATACTGTGTGACAAAGAGGAGATACTCCTTAAATTCTTGTTAAATAAATGAATGACTAAGCACTCATTGAAGGAATTTAATTCCCCAGTTGGTGCCAAGTGATCAGCAAACAATAATATGCACAGAATCTGATGCGAGAACCTTACAGCATGAGAGAGTTAAACTCAATAATATGAATGGTCTGGAAATGATGCAAAAATTCTATGCAAAAAAAATACATGGCATAAAACTCAGAAGCATCTTTTCTAGTAAACCATTTTTAATGTAAATATTATCTGCATATGTATGCCAAAAGGCTAGTGACAATACATCTTCATAAAAATAAAAGTTTGAAAGCCATTTTTTCCATGATTTCCCATTAGATTTCTTCCCAGAGTTAACTTGTACCGTACACATTATGTGAATATGGAAGTTTGTATGTTCTTTCTGGACTGTTCTTTTCAATTAGGTGGATATCTGGAGAGCTGCTTGTAATCTGAATAATGCTTAGATTTGATATAAGCCATTTTAATAGAGAAAGACCCTTTGAAGGTAAGCAAAAGGGATAATAACTCTTGGCAATATTGTTGTTCAGGAAATTTCAATTCTTTCCTAGGAAACTAAAAATACTTAAAGGATTAAAGTGAATACAATACACAGATGAAAATCCTCATTTGGGAGCTGGCTTTTCTCAAACAGTTCCTCTATGTTGACTGTTCTAACAATTGTCCCACTTAGCCTGAGGCTCTGTATTGCTATAGAGTATAGCATTGTTTAAAAGATGCTTTAGCCAGATAAATCAAGTGTTGAGAAAAAGCATTATGTGTGATATGCTTCCATGTAGTATTCACAAGTACTCTGTTGAATGCTAACTCCTGGCCAAGGAGTTTTCAAATACCGTAGTTTTTGCTTCTATGTCAGGACCCTGGATTTCCCGGCCGTATGCAGAGATGATGATCCAAAGACGGAATGTAAATGCTGTTTGCTGCAAGGCAGTCTCCGCACTGCTGATTCTAAAATCTGTTTGGGCTCATCAACCTTGAAACAGTGCCTCATTTGTGATTTCTCAGAATTTCAGAATATTTTCTTTCTTTTGTGTAATATCAGCAGTTTGTATCCCATTAGAAGTATAAAACTCAGGAATTGCACTTGAAATAGAATCATGCATCCTCAAGGGATTTTTAAAATGATCTAAGTAAGACTGGTTTGTAGATGTTAACGTACATAAGAAATTCCTGAGAATTATGTTTAAATACAGATACTTGGCCTTCATGCCCAAACATGTTTCCATGATATATGTTATTGATCTGAAGAGTCCAATTATATATATTTTATAATTATCTCCTATGCTCAGGATTATCTCTTGAATTAGTTTATTTGTTCAGTTTTTGTCTCTCTTGCATATCGATTTCTTCAATTGCTTATTCTGGTATATCAATTTATACTTGCAAATGATGGCTTGATTTATCAATATTAGTAAGTGCAATAGGTGTACGTGACATGACACGAATAGTAAAAATTTTACTCTCGGGGAGATTACAGACTCTCTGGCTCTGAAGAGAGGCAAGTGGAGTAGAAGGGAGACAGATGTAGCAAGGTGGGCTCTCCTTTAGGATGGAGGGAGAGTTTGCCTATGGAGTGTCAGGGCAAGAGTCTTTTTGTCCTTTGCCTTTGGAACTACTTCCCTTCTCTCTGCCCTGAGTACATCTCCAAAATAACTACGGGGAAGATCTCCCAGCAGTAATACTGTCTTGGTTTCTGCCTGAAGGCAATTGCTTTAGTCATCAGCTACCTTGGGAGTCAGACTGCCTTTGTGTCCACTAAGGTACCCCACGGCTCCTAATCACAGTCTGCTTCTGAGGCTCCAACATCAGGTTAATGTGGAGTTCTAATGAGAACTTTTACTTGCTTGAAAAAACAGTTCCGTCTAAGCCTGTGGTTTGCTGCGGGTTCTTCATCATTTTTGGCATCACACCTGCTTTGTATCTTCTGGACATTTTTCCTTGTTTGAGCTAGCTGATGTAATCCTCTAAGTTTTCCACTGCTGCTTTAATTTATTCTTTTTATTTTTCTTTTCCTGTGGGGTTTTGAGAGGGAGGAGAGATAAATACATGTGTTCAATAGCCACCTTAAATGTGAAACTGTCAACCGACCTTGATATACAGTTGTTCCTTTACTCAAAATAATTTCTGACACACTAGGAATTCCTTCTGTGGTCTGCAATTCAATAACACTACCAATTCTATAGTTTAAATCATGTACTAGCCCCTTTCTGACATAGTAGTCCACCAATAATAATGTTCCAATTATTATGTTTGACTTCAATTCCTAGGCTCTCAGGTCAAGCTAGGACTACTGTGGTCAAGCCAAGATACTTTCAAGTTACTCTCTTCTGTATATTGTCAATAGTGGAATTGGGGGTGGGTACTATAAGTTTGGAATTCGTCTAGTAGTAGTTATCGAAATGGCTGATGCAGAGAAGTCACATGTTAAATAGTCATTGATAACATAACGACTTCAATGAAAGGATGAGATGGGAGGATTATGTTTTGACTTTGACAAAGATGTTCAAAAAGCTTCATTTTGAGTCCTCTTCAGGCATATATTTAGTCTTACAGTGTCTGTTGGCTTCCTTCATTGAACAGAATAAAATTATCTGGTAATTTGTGTTAGAAAAGTCAACTTCCAAAGACAATCTTTTAAGCTCATGTGAAGCAGAATAAAGTAATAGAAATTTACTATAGAATATAATGTAGATTTTATGTTCTCATATTCTATGTTATACTATAATATATAGTAACATATAAATGGTAAATATAGATATATAGTAATGTAGAATAATATAATAATGTAGAATATAGTAATAGAAATATAATATAGAAATGCCAATTCAATATTAAACAATCTTGGTATTTTTAGAATTATAATTGCTAACTAATTTTAATGTGTTTCTAGCCTCAATTTGTATATACATATATATACAAT
>NW_006442491.1:13543215-13631263 GCF_000325575.1 Pteropus alecto | reverse complement strand
TTATATATACAATTTGTGTATATATATATATATATTTTATCTAATTCTGCATCATTAAATTGTAGAAAGGTAGTTGCCTCATAAGAGTAGCTCTACACAATAATTTCATGGCAATTATGATTCTATACCTCTATAAATTCTTCTACTGTCTCCTGTAACTTATAGGGTTATAGCATGAAACATGATGAGAACAAGAGGTACCACAAAAACAAGGTATGCACACGGTTAAATATATTGCACAGAGCCCGTTGCTTGACACTGACTGACATGTGGAGTTGCCATTCTCTGGCATGTGAATTATTCATTTTCTCTCTTTTTGTTGCACTTAGTTCTGTACTGGGAATTCCTTGTCCTTATGTTTCTTAGAACAACATTGATCTTTTTGTAATTTCTTTGATAGTAGCGTGGGCTTCCTTTGCAACCTAATTGTTGTTTTGGTGAATGATGAAATAGAAATATGGGGGTTAGGTAATACCAACCTCATGCACAGTACCATGAATGTTTTTTTCATCGGGAATCATGCTTTGACCCCTGGGCATTCATGAATCCATGCACTGCCATGATGGGCCATATAAAATAGATGTCACCAAGCTGTGTGCTGGCTAACTTCCAAAACTGAAAAGGAAACTGTGATTAAAAGGAGCTGCCGTCAATGGAAGCTGGGGAGAAGTTTGATGTTGGCATTGCAGCTGTGCCTGGTAAAGCAAGATGAAGAGGATAATTGTACTTATTCTCATCACCTTTGTTTGACTTGTAAATTGTTTAGATGGCCCCTAAATTGGTTTTGAGCTTCAAATGGGAACTGTGGCTTTTAGTGGAATTTAACATGGGACTTTCCAAGATCTTGTATGTGATGACTCCCTCATATGATGAATTAGAGAATTATCCGTCTTCATTTTAACCAACTACTTTAGGAGAATAAAATAGATTTGTAACCTAGATGGGAAGTGAGCTCTAAGTGATTGACACGGTCAAAACAACTGACGATTTTTCCACTTCCTATGTTAGTAATTCAAAAACAGCTGCTCTAAAGTCTGTCCTCTGGACTCTCTGCCACCAAAATCAAGAGGTAGTTTGAGGTGACTCATGAAATACTAAATAAGTCCTTATTGATAAAGACAGGGCTTTAGTTCCAGTGGTACATCGTGACCTCTGTCACCGTCATTATTCCAGCATCTGAGAATTAGTAGTGTGGGATATGACTAACTGAAGACTGTAAGGACTCCAGTCATCCAGGAAACTTGGAGGTGGTAAAAATAGTATGTATGAATCTAAATGGTGAGGAGGTGAAATCTGAAATATTTTCAACATAGCACACAACAAAGCCATACAAGAATAAATCTAAATATCATCCTGCTTGAGAACGTGCCAGTGTAATTGTCTGGATTGGATGTATGAGTATTTTAATAATGATTTATTAAATTTTTGGATATTTTAAATACTTTTGGAGGGTTAAGTGGCAAATATTTCATCATGATTTACTGGCAAGTAATTAGACATATTCATAAAACTAAAAAAGTATTATTTACTAACCACAAAGTATGTGTCCTTCCAGCAAGCCAATCAGTGGCAGAGGGAAGTATCTCATGTTTTTCAGCAACTGAATTTAATTTTTTAATGTGTGCCATGCTGTGCTGGGGCATAACATATTCACAATTTATAGGATTCCTTTTCTAAAGTATGGTGTATCCCTCAAACTTCTCATTTTTCTCAATGCTGGCATATTCTTTTTGACGGCTTCTTTTTTTTGCCATTTGTAATGAAACTAAGATGATTTAACAGCCAATTTAACTCAATATGAGACATTTGTAGTTTTTCAACCATTGACTCACTTAATAATAGGGATGGGAGGGATAGAGGCAAATAGAAACCAGACATGGATGATAGGTTATTTATTGATTTCTTTTTGTAGGTTATTTTTGATGTGTTTTTTTTTTTTTCCTCTGCTGACAAAATAGAAACAAAGGCAGTGATTCACTTCCTGGGCTGTCAGCTGCCACCCTGTCACCTTTGGCAGTGTTCATACACATGCAGACATGTCTCTTCAGCTCCCAGGTGGTTATCCAACGGGAGGTCCTCAGATTAGTATCTCTCGGGCAATCTTTGAAAGGAAAAAAAAAGTCAAATTATGAGAGATATTGCACTTGGGGCATATTGGCTCCAAGAAAAAACAGTGTGAGTAAATCTGTATTCCCCTTCCCCCACCTCAGGCTCAAAGGTAAAAATTGTCTAGGTTTAAATGAAAATTAGTGTGTGCTTTCCTTTCCTTCCTGTTCTTAGACAATTAGATAAAACCCCTTGAAGGCCTGACAATCAACAGGACAGTCAGTTTGGAGATGCTACTTGTACTGTGATAGTGGTATTTGCAAGTCTGGCTAGATCTGCTCCAGAGACAGCAGGGCTGTGGGTGGCCGGTCTTCCTTCCTTTTTGAAATCTTATCATTGTCAGCCTGGCTGAGATAAAGTTTATTCCTAACTTCTTGAAGAAGTTAGGAATAGATTTGCAAGGGATTGTTTGTGGGGAGGGTTTATGTAGTCCTTCAGTTGTATTGGCTACTCAGAAGCCTGGCCCCTACAACCCAAGGGGCTATATTCATCTAGGAAAGAAAGAAATGACAGATAATTCTTTAACTTTTAAAATTTAAATTTAAAATAAAAATAAAAGTTATTTAAGCTTCAAGAGCTAAATGATATCAAAGGCTACACAAATTACTTCAAGATTTCTGAGTTTTTATTAAGATGACCTATGTGATTTTCCATTTACTACATAATGTTAAATGTATGGATGTGAAATATTTATATGGTCATAGATTTATGTAAAAGTTGTAGGACCAAGTACATTTTTTAAAAAAACATGGAATATCACAATATTTTGAGAGTTAAAAATCTTAATCCAAAGGCTGTTCATGGATATGATCTAAAAACTTCATTGGATGTAAGGCATTTGAGATGGTTTTAGAACTGGGTGCTTCAGCGGATAATAAAAGAATAATGATAAAGCCATTGGGAACCATTTCTGAAGAATAGTTAATATGATTTAAAGACTAGAAATTGGAGGACAGATCAGATTTGATATTATAAGAAAATAATTCTCCAAAATGTTTGAAATAGCAAATAAAAGAGTAAAATTATGGTTAGAGTTGGCTGGTAAGTGAAACACTGTATTAGGGAAAATTATTTTTGCTAGCATTTGTGAAGCAAATCGGACTTACAAAAAAGTAAGTGAAATTGTTTAGGAATTAAATTCTTCGGGCAACCATATTTTTTTAAAAGAGATAGTGAATATTTTTAATATCATAAAAGGGAAAAAAAGAAGAAACACTCTTGAAAAATATTTTTTTTTAAATTATGTAAGATAGAAAGTATTTCTTTTTATTTTATAATGGACGAGAGATGTAGATTTCATATTGGGCAACCATATTTTACAACGTTCCCTTAGAAATGTGGTCAACCTCTTCTACATGAGAGACACAATGCCAGCTTCTCCTTACACCCTGCCCAAAATTCCCTTCAGAAGATATCCAGGGTTTCATCCTCAACTCCAAAAAGCAATATTAGAACAGAATGTATGGCAGCCCTGCAAAGTTTGTGACAAACATATATTGCAGTATTTTCCATGTGGTTTCCACATAAACCCTGATTCTACGTCTCAGTATTATTTTGATCTGAAAGAATTTAGAAAGAACTGGGTATGTATTTTATTTACATTAGTGGAGATGTGTGAGTGAATAAATGAATAAAGGACCTAAGATTTTCTTGAAATGGCTACAATGTGTGAGGTACTCTGTAAGCTCCTTTTTTTTTATATAAATGTTTCATTTAATTCTCACTGTAATTGTCTGGCCTTCAGAGTGGCTTGCCCAAGTTCATATAACCAAATTAATGGCAAAACTGGAATTCAAATGTAGGTCTATTCAATCTTGTTCTACTCAATTACACCCGAATTGCCAAAAATCTCGTAAGATCCAAAAATTTTCTTTCTTTTTGTACTATATCCTTAATGTAAGCATCGATATGTCTGCAACCTTCTTGAGATGTTATTGGCCATTTGATTTTGAATGGTGGGATATGTTCAGTATCGTTCTGGATAGAACAGGAAAAATGCATTAATACTGTATATTTGTGCCTATTGCAGGTGCTGTCATGTCAGTTAGAAAGGTTGGACTTAAGGCTAAAACAAGCCTTTCTTTTAAATCAAAAGCATACTGGCTACAACTTTTTCCCCCCACACGGAGCATGTGAGCATGATTCTGCAAAAGTTTACAGTAAAATGAGGGATTTAGGTATCCTACTGCTGACAGGTATTGAAGGAACAAAAAATGTAAAATACATTTGAAATTTAGGCTTTAGGTAAGAAAAGGACAAAAACTGAAGTTCTGCAGATGTACAGAGAAATTTGAAATCTGATATAAATGGACATATGTGCTATATAGCTGTCCAAAGCAAGGATAAAACTTATTAAAAAATAAAATACAATTAAATATACAATATTTTTATTCAATTTGTATGTTGCAAGAAACATCATTCCCGAAATGATTTGGCTCTGCCAGATATTTCAAAGGCCACGCACATTGCTTCAGTAGTGAAAAACATTTTATCGGTATCACAGATGTCTAAGTGTTTTTCGTGTTTGACCAGTAGTTTGTCCAAATCACTGCAATTGTCTTGCTTGCTCTTTTCTCTGCTGTGTACAGGGAGGGTTTCTATTGTACTTTTGCTTATCTAGGCTTGTCCTTCTCTGTACAATCTTTCCTATCTTTTCCATTTTTTATGGATGCTTAATTCTATTGCACAGAGAGCCATAGTTCCCTTTCAGTAGCTAATTTTTGGCTCTCTGTGCAATTAATTCTATTGCACAGAGAGCCATAGTTCCCTTTCAGTAGCTAATTTTCTACTTAATGTAAATCTGTCTATAGTTTTGAGCATGGGACCTAGGAGTCAGTGATGCTATTACCATGGATAGTCTAAGAAAAGAATAAAGGAGGAAGAGTAAAATCAGTTCTACTTTACTTCTTGTTAAAATACAACTTCTCCACCCCAAATCAATCTCCTAATGCAAGGTCATGGTCTTGACAGTGTCCTTAGGAATTGCTTATTAGTTATGCATCGCAAAGAGTATTTGTGAATGGAGATGATTTTATTTTAT
Source organism: Pteropus alecto (assembly GCF_000325575.1). Lineage (NCBI taxonomy): Eukaryota > Metazoa > Chordata > Mammalia > Chiroptera > Pteropodidae > Pteropus > Pteropus alecto. The sequence continues at coordinate 13,626,117 of NW_006442491.1, read as the reverse complement.
GCTTATTATGTTAGAATATAGATTGCTGTGCCAGATAATGGAAACCAAACAAAACTTGCCACCACATTCAAACTCATTTAATTCAATCTGTTTCTTCCTTCACTGAAAATATGTTTCTTTGATATGTCAGGGTTTTCTTTATGAAAATAATTACTAATTTGAGCATGTATGCATTGCCTTCTCTCTGCATCAAGGTAGAATGTGGTCTTGGGCCTGTCTGTGTACTTCAGATGCTGGCTCCACGTGGACATCTGCCCTGGTGGCTTCCTTCAAGGGAATGGAGCTGGGCAGAAGCTGGGAATCTTCAGCCCAAACCATCATGAGCACATCCATCTAAAGAAGTGCACAGTGAGTATAGATAGGAGCCTATATCCTTTAAAAGTGTGAAATGAATATGGTTCTTCAGGAAAAGGGAGGGCGTAGAATAATCTGACAAGCCAGGTAAGTTAGATACCATATTAGGCTTTTACTTTACAAACCTCCAGTTCCTTGTAAAATGCACATACAGTAAAATTTCTAAAAACCATGGCTAGTGCCTCATTCTAAATATTACTACATATGTATGTATGTATATATTTATGTATGTATGTATTCATTCATTCATTCATTTACTAAATATTGGTTTGTTTGGGAAGAACAAATGCACCCAATTTTTATGTTTGTACTATTAATATTTTACCTGACAATGTGAGGATACCAAAAATTTGTTTCTGAGTATTGTCAGTCCTTTATTACCCTATAAGAGTCTTCCAGGCTCTGGAAAATAGTGAAGTCTTTATCTGTGTTCCTAGAAAATATTCCATTTTCACTGGTCACACCATAGTAAGGATTAACTTTCTTTAACCTAAAAGTTATAGTTTGTCATTGAAAAGATCCATGAATTATTCCTCCACTCTGCAGAAATGTCTATTCCTGTGACACCATTCTCTCTGTCTTTTTAGAGTGAATGAGTTTAGAAGGTTCCATGTGCTTTCTCCTTAATGTAAATCTGTCTATAGTTGGCAAGAGTTACTACAGTTTCAATAAATTGTAATTGCAAATATGATGTTTAGGTTGAATTTAGAAAAATAATTAAATTGATGTCACTAATTCATGTCACCTTGCATGAAAAGTTCACAAAGCCTCATCATGCACATCCCAGGACACACATGGTAACAATGATGCTGATGATGCTGATACAGAACCTTGGTGCCAGAAGGCATGTGCTGTTAGGTGTACGCCTCACTGTGGTGCCAGTCTTGTCATTTCACCCTTCTGATCATGATTTTCTTATCTGCAGCTTGGTAATACCAAAATGCCTCCATTGGCACCCAGCTGCAATCTTGTCATACTGATTCTCTTCCTTGTGACAGACTTGTTACAATCACTAAACATGGAAAGATAAGTCCAGACATAGACATTCAGGAGTTCTGAAAAATATTTGAGGGATAATTTTATTGTCCCTTTGCAGCTTCATCCTTTTAAAAAAGTGGAATATAAAACATCAGCAACAGACTCACAAATATAGAGGACAATCTGGTGACGACCAGAGAAGAGGAGGTTTGGGGGCCTCGGAGAATGGGGTGAAGGGTTAAAGAAGTACAAATTAGTAGTTGATAGATGGTCAGAGGTTGGGGAGCACAGCATAGGGAATGCAGTCAGCAGTAATGTAATGTCTGGGTAGAGAGCCAGAGAGAAGGAAGGGTAATTAGGAAGATCATTTCATAAACTATATGAATGTCTAACCAATGTACTGTATACTTGAAAATAATAATACAATAAAACAAAATGCTAAAAAGAACCCATCAGCTTTTTATTTTTATTTTTGTTTCTGTGACTCTCCTTCCGATTCCAGTTATAAGAAAGAGAAGAGTTGAAGCTGCAAAACAACAGTCTAAATGAAACCATAAGTTATTAAAATGTGGTTGTATTTTCTCAAAGGTCAAGGTTGTTATTCTTATGCTACGTTATTGCAGATCTTTTGGTCAGTTATTAGTTGACTATTTATGAACTACCTTTGGGTCGTGTCAATGACTTGACATCAGTTATTTTCTTTTCAGATATTATTGATAACAGTATATATATATATATACACACACACACACACACACGCATACATAAATACATACATACATATACACATATGTACATACACACACACACACACACACACTAGAGTTATAATCTTTAAAACAGTAGCCACTAGCCACATGTGGCTAGTGAACACTTGAAATGTGACTAGTCCAATCAAGATAACTATATGTCAAATTTCAAAGTTTTAGTATGGAATAAAGAATGTAAAACGTCATTAACACTTTTCATGTTGAACACATGTTGAAATGATTGGATTTCAGACACACTGGGTTAAATATAATATTCCATTAAAATTTATTTTACTTTTTTTTTCTTTGTTACTGTTGAGGATTACTAGAAAATGTAAATTTACATACGTGGGTTGCATTATGTTTCTACTGGACAACACTGTTTTAGAAAGCTTGCTCATGGCCAGGCAACAAATAAAGCATCTTGGAAACATCTATCTAGTTCAAAAGGTGGCAGAGCACTTTCCCATCTATAGAATCCGTGAGGATCAAGATGCCTCAGGGAGCCATATATCCAAGTTACACATGCAGTTCTTTCACACTGGTGGTTCTCATCTCATGTCCTCTGTGCTCACTGCTGGTCAGCTCTACGTGAAAACTATTTTCCAACTTCCACAATTTATAGCCAGAGTGAGCATCATTTTGATTTGCTTTCCGCTCAACACAATGTTATTTCAATGAAGGTATTGGGAGATGAAATCGCTAGTGTCTTGTGATGACTGCCAAGCTTTTATTTGAGAGTTTTAAACAACCACATAAATCATGGTCTTTTATTGTCCTAAGAGAAACATACTATTCTTATTTGAAATATGTTGTAAGTTGTAAAATTCTGTTTAAATACAGACTAGTAAGCACCAAGAGAAGGATTCTATGAATGCAATTTTGTTAAGTTTTCTTTTGTCAATGGATAGCATAAGCAGAATAAATTCGGTGGAAAAGAACCAAATAGCCTTTTTCAATCCAGAAACCCTTAAATGCCCCTTCCCCTTATGTGTGATAAAGTAACCAAAAGTTACTTTGTTACTAGAATAAAGTATATCCTATATAGATTGACTCATGTTTTCATGCTGTGGTTCCTGTGTAAGCGCCATTTTTGCTTGCCTGGAGCACTGCGACAACCTCTTTTCTCTTCCACTACGTCTCCCTTCAGTATCCTCCGGCACAGCAGCCGAAGTGATTTTTCCAAAACTCTAAATCATATCAAGTCATTTCCCAAATTAAATCCCCTTCATCATGGCATTTAAAACAAAAGCCAAGCTATTTCCCAGGCTGAGGAGGCTGTGCATGCTCTGGCCCTTGCTTATCTCTCTTATCATTTCTCCTTCCTCACAAGGCACAAGCCACACTAGCACTGTCTTTATTCCCAGAATAGACCAAGCTAATTCTTGCCTTTAGGCTTTTGCATTTGCTATTTCCTTTGCCCACCCTCTTACCCCAGTTCTTCACATGGCTCACGCCTTGTCCTTCAGATCTCAGCTCAAATGTCACCTCCCAAACTCCATGACCACCCATCTGTAGCAGTCATGAAGTCACTTTCTGGCTTATCATTCTGTTTCTGTGTGCATAGCACTCTATGATTTGATCTTGTTGTCTTATTTATTTTCTTTACTGTCTAGTCCCCACCATCTTCGCAAACACTCCGGCCCTCTTGAACTAAAACTCCAGGTACTTTATCTGTCTTATTCTCTAGCATATTATAAGCAAAGACTACAGTGCCTGGGTATATAATACACTCCCAGTAATTATTTGTGAAACGAATGAAAGTATACATTGGAATTATATGGAGACAGAGTTTTGACTTGCTTTTGTATTCGCAAATTTCTCTTAGTAGTTTGAAAATGCTGTACTTCAACATCTTTCGTTTCTTCATCATAAGCTGATAGCTTTTTCTTAGAGGAGAAAAAAATATTTGCCAAATAAATGACAATGTGTAGACAGTTCGTTTGATGTCAAATGTCCGACTCGAGAAACGCATGATGCACTGGTTAGAGGAAGACAAAGACACTGGCTCTCTTGACTCGCACCGTCCATTTGACCTATTCAGAATCTATTTCTCTACACTGTCTGCCTGAGATTTATAGTCTCTACAAAAGTGAATCAAGGCCACTCGGCGACTATACCCTAATAATTTTCTTAACTTTGAATGATTGCAGTAGTGCAAACCTTCTGATTCTTGACATATTCCACAGACATAACCAGCAGCCCTGCCTCTGGTTGCCATTTAAATGGCAAAATTTTAAATACGTACTAAGCTCAGGGCACCCAGGTGGATTAGCAATCAATTCAGCTTTATCCTCTTCTCTACTCTGGCCATGCCTGGTTTGTAGTGAGTTCTGAGTCCTCTTCTTGACCATTCCTCCAAAGGGGGAAAAAGATCAAAAAATTAAAATTAAGACGGCAGGTTATGTCTCATTTAATATGAACACTTGAACGAAAGTATATAAATTAAACTACTTATATTAATCTGCCCGATTGATAGTAAATGTGTTTCAATCATTTTAAGGCATTTCTTTAGCACACTGTATTTTAAAGAACTTCTCCAGTGAGAATTTTTTTTTTTTTTTGTAGAGCAGAGAATTCTGTACTTTGAATAGCCAACCCATTTTTACATTCTATGAGTTTAAATTTAGAGCTATAATGCCAGCATCAGTCTTTATGGGCACCAGAGAACAGAAAACAGGAAATAAATAGGATGTACAAATCAACCAACTCTATTTGCATAGTCTTATTTGAACTTAGTGAGATATATATATATATAAAATGTAGTACTTTAATTCTAATTTTACTTTTGAATTGCTGTTTTACTATTTGTGAAAGCATCTATGTTCTATTTCTGCAGAATCATTTTCTCCCCAGATTAGTAAACCTTCTTTTCAAACATGCCTTGCCTATAATGTTTAGTGAATTCACAAAGCAGACTTGCTTTATAGAGAGAGTGGCTGCTCATAAAATCTATAAAGAAGTCTTGCAAATACAAACGAGGTTGGCATTTTTGAGATTATCAAAAAGATAGCAATAGAAACATGTCATTTTATTCAGATTCCTAGATGGAGGCAGTGAATCAGATTTCTAAGAAGAGAAACAAGATTTTTAACTTAAAAATGCAGCCCAATTTTAGCAACATCGTTCTTAAAATGTAGGGAGTGTAAAAAAGTATCTTGTTTTAGGCAACCTGTTGATTAGGCATAAAGAAAACTTCTGGCTTATTTATAGACTTCTTGAAATGGTCGGTAGAGCTGAGGAATTCAACTACCTCTCAATTAAAAGAAAAAACAAAGTCCATAAAAATAAAGATTTGGCTGAAGGAAATGAGATGTCCTCTCAAACATAGCTATCGTTTAAATGTCTTCTAAGATGTTTCTGTTTTGTTTTCAATGAGCACCAACAGTGAAGCTGGACTCTAGGCTGTAAATAGATTCACAGAACAGAAAAGAAAAACAAAGCAACGAATAAGGAAAAAAAATCTGTATATAATATATGCGTATTTAGAATTATTTTGTATATTGGTGCAATAACTGAGAACGAAACTAAAGCGTTCCTTTAAAGGTTATATTTGGCTTCAATCCTATCTTGCACTTCTGGTAAGTCTACTCTGTCTCTTGGTGAAGAATGCTCTAACAACCTCAGGCTGAGTTGAAACAGATTCACTCATTCCCCACAAACCCCCAAAAATGTGCGTTTGAAAAAAAAAAATTAGTGTCAGGGACTGAGTCTCAAAGATATTCTCCAGGAACTCTATCCAGTCTACGGCACAATATGTGGTCTGACCCAGCTGGGCACCAGGCTGGCCTTGACCGCCATCCTTTCTGGCTGGACTCCTCCCCAAGGTAGGGCTTACCCTCACATAAAATTGCCAACCAGGGCCCACGTGGTTATAGAACTAATTTAGCCTCCTGTATACTCGATGAATGAAGAATTTCCTCTTGGGACTAAATTATAGGGCTTGTCGGAGTTGCTCTTTCGTGATCTGTTATTTAGAGGTAATTTTCCAAAAGGGCTGGAACACATGGCCATGAGCTAGAATAGGATTCACCATGAACAGCTGCCATGATCTGGCCAGCACATTCCACCATGCTCATCCTCTCCACTGGCCACCCCCGCCTCTATCCTTGCTTCCCCAGAGGGGAGGCTCAGCCAGCAGAGCTGGACTTACATCAGATCTTTACTTTCCTTCTTAATTAAACCACAAGAATGACATCTGCCCACCTTTTTCTGCTTCCGGGTTTCTAGAAATGTAACGTCTTGTCCCAACATGCTTAAAAACAGATGAGCAGGCCTTCCCTTCAACCCCCAATGTGGATGATTACAACCTTCTGTCAAATTCCACCTACTTTCCCTCCCCTGTTGGCTGGAAGATAAGCTTCTGATCTTCCCTTGGCTTTTTGAACTGTTGGAAGCTGTGTAAACACAAGCTGCAGGTTAGTCAGATTCTGTTTGACCCGAGTCCTGCTGAGTGCAAAGAGATTACATTTGAAAACTCCCTTGTCTAATTAAGCAATGGTGACCTATTGCGGGGTGGTTGCTGATGAGGTCAAGTAGCAAGAGGTTCCAGGCTGACCTGTTGCAGCTGGTCATTTGATGATAAATAAGAACAGCTAGTTTTTACTGAGCCAACTTCCCTATAGAATTTTCATTTCATAAAACACTCAAATACCCTTTTTTTTTTCCCTCTGAATTTCTCATGTGCATTTAAGCACTTCAGAGAAATTTTGAACAAGAGCCAACGAGCCCTTGCTCTGTGATAGCAACCCTTCTTTCTTGGTCTTTGCACAGCGGTGCCCTGTCTAATGATTCACAAACCTATGTGCTGTGTCTCTAGCTCTATTTGGACTGCTGACTTCTTCCAAAGATTGAAAGTCAGGTGAGGGCCACTTTGAGTATTAACATTTGGGTGGAGTATGGTGGTGAGAGCAAAAGAGGAAGCCCCAAGAAATAGATCCCAAGACCTGGACCAAACTATGTAGAGTAATCACAATCATTTATTGAGCATCCACTATATCACATACCCTCTTGGAGGATCTTCTCATATATATCTTCAGTCCTTGCCATGAACCTCAGAATAAGTGTTATTATTCCTGTTTCACTGCTAAGATTCCTAAGGCATAAAGAGGTCAGCAACTTTCACAAGGACATGCAGCCACTAAGTAAAAGGAGTAGGATATGACCTTATATGACTTTAGCTTTAAGGTTTGCTCATTCCAGGGAACTGAATGACTTCCCTGTGAAAATGGAATTGTCTGGAGGTCCCGATGAGGGGCACCGTTTGATGAATGCAGATTCTTCTCATGAGGAAGTGATAAAAGTGAAGATAAGAACTTTGGAACCATAACCTTAGAAAAGTTATCAAAGAAACCCTCCCATTCACTATCATGCCCCAAGATAGGTTTATCTTTAAATCTCCAGTAGTGGATATCTATTGTTTCTGCCACCAGCATCTATTTCCTGGATTTCTGGGAAAACATACTCAGAATTAGGCTCACGTGTTTTGGCAGAGCCAGAGTCCTTCAGATGCCTGGGTTGCTGTGATTATATTTGGACCAATCAGAATCGATTAAATAAAGTACATTTTATGGAAAGTCGTGGGACGGACACAGTTGTACCTTCTTCTCTGTCACTGAGTCAGAAAAGACAGTCTGGAGCTACTCCTGCCATCCTGCTACCATATGTAGCCATTTGGATGAATCTGAGAGACAGAGAGAAACTGGCTCTTGGTGTTATTGTTGGAATCATGATCAAGCTGTGTGTGATCTCTCTATGTACTCACTTTAGGAATGTGAAAATGTCTTAGATAATTTCAAACTAAAGAGTTTAAGGGGTTAAGTGTTAATATCTTGCCAGATCCATTAATGCACCCATCTGGTAACGGGACAAGAGTGTAATAATCATCTCCCTGTCTTCTACTCCTTTTCCTAGAATCCCACTGCTTTCTGAGTGAGAGGACTTTGGAAAGGAGAGGACACACATTTTCATCAATGTGGTTTTTCTTTGTGAGCAAAGGAATATGGAGTGTTATACTTCTAATATTGTATCTCTTGCAAAATCTGTCAACATGTCCCTCAGTTCATTTTTTAGCCTTCTCATAGGTCGACCATATCAAAAGTTATAGATATTTCTGTTAATCATCCTCAAGAAAACAATGCAAAATCTCTAATAAAAACATTTTCTGATGCCTTGCAATTTTAGTTTTAGACAATTTTGCACAGTATCCTACATCCATTTTTCTGGCTACATTTTCAGCTAATGCTCTATCTTCAGCCTTATATGTAAAACAATTTTTCATATCCTTTAAAAACTATAGCAGGCCCACAATTCTCATGAATTTATTGGGATAATGAAAAATGTCTTGCCCCCCTAGTTTTCATTAGAGGGTCTAGTTTCTAACATCACAGACATTTATTTTTGCTCTCCTTGATATTCTTGCCAGCTTCTCTGTCATCCACTCTCAATTATGGGATCAAATACTAGATATAAGACTAACATAAAAGCCACATCAACTCTGGGTATAAAAGGAAGATCACAACCTTTTCATGCTGCACTCCTTTACAAAGTAAGGGGGAAATGTGCTAAAATCACTAAGCTTCCTTAGGGGCAGCTTGTTGTTCAACCAAAAAACCTGATGTCTGTCTGCTCTATTGAGATATTTGATAGCATCATATATATTTCAAATCCAGTAATAATTTATTTTATTTGTACTAGGTTTCAGAGTTTACAAGGTACTTTTATATAATTATCTCATTTATTTCTTTTTTTATCCCTATAAGGTTGATATTATTATCCATATTTTAGAGATTAGTATTAGAAGGTTTAGGGATTAAGGGATTTGTCCAGATCTATCCCCAACCCTGCTAATGGTAGGACTGTATTTTACATTCAAGTGTTCTGATCCAAGTTCAGATTCTTTTATGGTTTCAAATAGCTTATGGGTACCTGGAAAATTTTTGAATAGAGATGAAGAACTTGAAGTTAAAATGCCGCCATGTTGCTTCGTTTTCTAAGTTAAAATGAGCTGATTCTCCCTAAATATCTGAGAATGGCTTCTACTGTTTTCTGTTCATAGTTATCCCTTTGGGGAACCACAGGAATTTTGATTTTTCTGACCATTTGTCCTCTTTTGGGCCCAAATGTTTAAAAGACATTATTTTTATATGCCAATGATTGCAGTATTTGCATGTGCAAATCAAGTAATTACTTAACTACCCAAATTGTGCATGCAACTAAGGTAATTATGAACTTAGAAAATTGCTTTAAGAATCTGACCCTGGAAAAATTATGATAGCAGAAAATGAGTGCCGGAGTGGAAATTTCTTGCTAGGCTGATTTTGTTGTCATCGTTGTTTAGTGGAAATCTAAGCTAAGATGATTAAGTTGCTTTCTTAGCCACAGCTTTGACATGTGAAGAATGAAAATAATAATGTTTGCACTACCTACTTCCACTGAGTAACTTCCATTTGAAGGAAACTGGGACAATGCATAAAAGTGACTTGAAAAAAATGACAAAATGTTTAAAAAGGGCATATTATTTTTAAGTGGACTCATTAACCTCCACTTTTGAAATAAGTAGAGATTAATATTTTAATATGAATCATTGGTTCATCTACCCAAATATATTTCATATTGTGCCTAAATAAAATGTAAAAAATTAAATTAAATTGTGAAAAAATTACAACTATTGTTATCTATCTATGGGTGCATAACAATTTTTCATGTGGTGCTCCTAACAATTAGATGTGTCACATAGAGAAAGAAATATTACATATACAGTTATAGTTAAGGGCTTGTGCCAATTACTTGAGCTTTTAAGAGGCAGAGTAAGAATTTGGCACCGGTGTCTGACTCCAATTATCTTTTTCAATAATTTGGACTTCCCTGTCAGAGAGACCATATTGCCTTTACATTGGCAGCTACAGACATGAATAGTTCAAGCTACTAAATGAGTTTAGAAATGTATCTGCTTCCCAGTAATTTGGTGAATGTGATAACTTGTTGGATTGACTTGCAGATTACTATTGCATTATATGCAAGAAAAGGACTCACTAAGAAAACTAATGATGTGCGTAAGAAGGTGGAAGCTCTTAAAATTTATATAAGAAAACAAATAAATCAATGGGTTGTGGTTGCCCTTTGTTTGTTGAAACAGATACAAAGGGATAGCGATAAGACCCAACTCTGTGAGCAGTTTGTTAGATTCCTGTCCCAATGAGGAAACTCATTTTACTCTCTAAAATTTTCCAATTCACCTAACCTTTCTTCCCAACTGTTGATTATAGAGAGGTAATTGTGATTGTTAGGTTATCATCTAATAAAAACATGCATACATTGATGCAATTCTCCAGAAAATACTTTCATTAAATTCCCAAGCCTTTGAGCTACTGTGTAGATTCTAAAGAGCACAAAAAGATGGAAGGAGTTTGAAGTCTCCAGATCCAAATGATGTTTTAATGGTGATTTTGAGAATGTGTGGCAGGAATGGATCATCAGTTGAGACTGACTCTACATTCTGTTCTCTAACCACAGGAAGTTGGTCTCCCTCTGTCAGCGTTATATCTCCAGACAGAAAAGGATCAGAGACATCTTAGACAGTAAATGAGGGTGTTTCAAAGAATATAGGCCCCTAAGTCATCTATACCCAATGACTTGGCAGGATGGAGAATCTTCACCTCTTTTTAGAGTGACAGTATGTCTCAAATTGTGTTTATTCTGGGAAAATCAACAGTCATTAGCATGATTCACATTTGTTCCAGCTTTAGGAAAGGACAGATACATTATTTACCCCATCCTAATCTATCTTTCATGACATTTTTTAAAGATCAAACAAGCTTATATGAATAGCTACAATTTCTTAAGCATTTACCAGGTTTCCCATCTCTTGTTAAGAATGAGCTATACTTTATCTAGTTTAGCCTCCCACAATAGTCCTATGAGTTAGGCATTATTCTTAAGTTTACAGATAAGGAAATGGAGGCTTAAAGAGCTTAAGTGACTTGCCTAACCTTACACTGATTGGCTTTTATTTGTAAGTGACCTTTGAGTGACCTCTATACCCTGAAAATCCATCATCGAGGACTCCAAGATGGATACGCCAAAGATGAACCTTCATATATTAAAACAGATTTTCTTTCATATATGTCCATCAGATAAAGACATGGGGCCACATGTTGCCCTCATTGAAAAATCATATTCATGTCATTAATTTTTTTCACAGAATAATGTTACATTGATAATTAATGATAATGACATTTTCTCAGCACACATGAGATGTCATTTTGAGCACACAGTGTGATAGTAAAGAATGCTTTAACAGTAGACACATTTCAATTCTTTGGGAGTGGCAAACTTGATGTAGAAGATTTTTTTGAATACCCAGTGTCCCTGCCAATTAATTGAAAGTAGGGTAAGAACATTACTCCTACAGAATGAGTTTTGCCTTCATTGATGGGAGACCACATTTGACCTCTTCCACTCATATTTAAAAATTCTAATGAGCTCACATCAGTGTAACAGGCACAGGTACCTATCAAGAGGTAGCTGTGTTCCAGGGGCTGAGGACATAAAAATGATGGAATAATCTATCAGGAGAAACATGAACACAGAGGGTAGATGGAATTTGAGAACTAATGTTGAGAAAAAACTCCCAAGCAAGGTTCTCCAGCTGAGTCCAGGTAAGGAAATTCAGTCCAAATCTATTCTAAATAAATACCTTCATTTCTCTAATTTTGGTTTTCTCCATTTAATTTCTACCTCTAACAATTAGTCAATGAAAACTAAGAGTAAAGGTTTTTCACCAACTCCCTGAGGGATCATTGGTGAGGAGAAAGTCAGTGTGCACTGGAGGCATTGTGGTAGCACAAGAGTCTTGACTACCTCAGAAATAGTCCTGAAAAGCTCATGATTTATCACAATTAAACATCTAGAGCTATGCTGCCCAATATGGGAGCCACTGGCCACAGGTAGCTACTAGACACTTGGAGGGTGGCTAGTATGTGTTGCGATATGCTGCAGATATAAAATACATACTGGATTTCAGAGACTTATTATGAAAAAATGATGTATAATATCTCTGTAACAATTTTATATTGATTACATAGTTAAACGATCATATGTTGGATGTGTTGGTTAAAGTAAAAGATACTATTAAAATTAATTACATCTGTTTCTTTTTACTTTTTTTGTGACCATTAGAATATTTAAATTTACTTGCACGGTTCATTATATTCCTAATGGATAATGCTGACATAGAGCTTTCCTGCTCTCATCTATATAGATCTTTTTAAAGATTTTGCTTGGAAGAGATCATTTATATTTTACATTGAATGGCCTCCCAAACAGCAGAAGGATATTTTGAATCAATGCTGCTTTCCTCTTCCTCTTGCCCTACTGCCACCCAGATTTTTATAAAATATTTTAAATATGATCTATTAAATGCCAAGAAATTGCAGATATCACAAAAGAAGAATATTTGGAGAAAATAGTGAAAGCAAATCTTAGAATTTAGAAAGTTGGCAAAGGACAAAATTAGCCAACAACTTTTTAAAAACTCCTTCAGCCGCAGCTTTATAAATTGTTCAAAACTAAATTTTACCTATAAAAATAACAGAACATGGGCTTTTCGTAATGTTACCATCTCTTTAATATTGATGGTTTCAAAGTATATTTAACTTAAATGATTATGATTAGAGGTTTAGTATTTAATAAAGATTTCTGTCAGGGGACTCATGTTCTGGCCCTATACATTCTCTGTTTCCTTAACCATTAAAAAGAGGGAATAGAATAAAACAATTCTTATGTTTGTTTTGATTTAGCCTGTCTATGTTTCTACTATGCTATAAACCATATTTACAAAAAATTATAAATATAATGACTGAAATGAAATTTCTAGTCTTTATGTTATTACTCTTCACAAAAGTTGTCTGACTCAGTATTTTCCTCTTTCTCCAAAAAGTTGTTTACTTAATTTTGATCTGTAGCCAAGAAAAAATTGCATAATTTATAGATTACAATGCTTGAAAGAGCAATTTTATTTCTGCACTTCGTAGCTGACATTGAATGTTTTCCTTCATTAAAAAAAAAAGAGAAATAGACTATTTGACCCCAAAATATTTTCAAAAAATTTTAAAAACAGGATTTGAAATTGGGATTAAGAGGAAAAAGAGACTGTTGAAGTGATTAATCAAGTGTTTATAAAATTAAAATTCTGTTAAGTAGGAAACTTTTTATTTATTGTTTTAGTTACCAATCTAAATGTGTCATAAATAAAAGACAACAAAATCAAACATTTACAGCTTAGAAATGATGTGGGACTCACATAATAGAAAATAAGTCAGATGCTAGAACTATATTTTAAACGCATTTCATGTCATTCATTATTACCACTGTTGTTAGTAATAATAATAATTTTATAAGATTATATTAATTAGCACCTTTCCATCTACCCACCGTGAATGCTTAGTTCTTCATGATCTCATAGTGCTGTAATAACTATTGTATTAGAAATGCTAGTAATTCAGGTCTATAAAGCCAATGAAAAGCTGTTATAGCTGTAATTTTGTTTCTTAAATTTGCCACTTTTTAAATGTAGACATTAAACCTATGACTCAGATGTCTACAATATAATGCTTTTGTCATTTCTCTGATATTATGTGTACATAGGGAAAAAGTATATTAAAATAATAATTCCCCGGTAAAATGGTGACTCTTTGTATTCATAAATATGTACCAAAGTGCTCTTTGAATAAATATTTGTAAACGGTGTGACACATTTTGATAGCTTATAATCATAACAGTTAAATTTTTTGTTTGTTTGTTTAAATTAAGATGATGCCTCCAATGTTTCTAAATCGGTTTTCTCTTTAAATGTCAAATGACAGAAGTAGTATTATTTGCTGCCTTATTGTTCCAACTGTCTGGTTCTAACTTGCTAACATGAATAAGAGGACTCATAACAGAGTAAATAGAAGAATTGGGGAGGGAGGTTGTTGCAAATTTCAGCCACATTTAAACTGTGACTGTTGCAAATAATTTTAACCACTGACTAGGAAATGCTTCATTCTGCCATCCAAGGATGCATACACATTCTGCTCAGCTCAAGTGGCCTGACTAGTATATGTTCTGAAGTTACTAAACTGGACATCTGTACCAAGGCTCTGAGTTATCTCTGGAATTTAGATGCTTAGCCTTCTAGATTAGCCTGAATTGCAATAGTTTTGACAACTTAGAACCCTTTGGATAATAACCGAAAAATTTAACAACCAAAAAGATGATAAAAGCAGAATAAAGCCAGAGTGTTATGCTGAGTTTACTGCTGGCCAAAGAAGGGAAAACTTATCCAACATACAAGAGTGAGCCTCTGTAGTATGGGCCTTCAGAATGTCAGAGAATAAGTAAAAAAGAATTGTGAACTGGCTTGAAAATGGGTATATGCACAGAAAAACAGTCCCTGAGAATATCATCTCCCCAAACGAGGCAGGGAGTAAGTTACAAAGGCTTAAGTTTTCGTAAGGGAAAGAAACTGGTTGGTTCAAACATGTCTTTGACTTGTCAGTTCTGAATTTGGTGGTTGTAGGATAGTTCAGCACTAGCCAGTTGCTGAACCCCACATCTCTTTGTGGTTTTCAAGAGCTGTGTTAACCCACAAAGTCCATTAAGGTTAAGTTCAGATAGTTCAGTTGAGTCACAGACCACAAGGAGTGGTTAACCATCAGGACGCTTTTCTGCTGATTCTCATCTGTTTTCTAGTAGGGGCTGTTTTGGTTTCTTCTAGAAGCAGGAACACTCATCTGTTGTACAATTTCTCATTCTCTCTAGGTATAGGGTTGAATAGCAGGCCCATGGGAATGTGCTTGAAAGCAGAGCAAAGACTTCCTCTATCACAGGTGAAGTAGAGCTTCTTATGGGCTTGCTGAGAAATAGCCATGTGAAGAGGTAGATGTTGGTGATGGAAAGGAAAGTCACTTGGGGTAAAACTAGGGGAGAGAGAATGGAATGTGATCAATTCCTCTTCCAAAAGATTATTATAATGAGCACTGTTACTGGAGCCCTGGGTGTGGATGAGGTGGGCCAATGTTTCAGATCTCACTTTGGTTTTTAAATTCTCTGATTTAGTTGTCTACATGAAATAATAAGACAATAAGCATTTCTATGCTTTAGTTAGTGTGATGTGGAAATGGTCTAAACACAGTCATTTCTATCTTGCATTTTTTTAAAAAAGCATTTTTTCTCAACTATCTTATTAAACACCAGAGAAACGCATCAGAAGTTGTGTGGGACATTCTTAAGTCTTTTAGTTTTGGTCTTTGCTGTTTGTTTATTTAAAGATAAATTTATTTATTTATTTATTTATTCATTTATTCATTCATTCATTCATTCATTCAAGCATTCAGGTAGTGGCCAATGTGCTCATTAATGTCTTGCATAAAACATAGTTCTCTTTACTGGAAGGTGGAAAATATGTATAAGGTTTAGTCTCTGCTCTTAAGGAATGTAAACTCTATTGAGTAGAAAAGTAACACAGGTGATAATATGGAGATTATTATCATTGCAGTGTTAACTTCAAAGGAGATGAGTAATAATATTAGCAGGCACAATTATAACAGTCTTCACAGGAAAAAAAAAAAGCAAATTTTGAACTGTATCTTGAAGTAGAGGTTGGGCAGGTGGAGACAAGAGTGAAACTCTTTCCTAGAAGAGGTGACTAGATGTGCAACTCCATAGAGCTGTGGTACTATATACTATGGCCTAGGAATAGTGAGCAGGGACATACAGCATAAGCAGAGTAAATGGTAGAGAAAGATCTGGAAAGATAGGAAAAGAAGGAGAAAAGATAGGGCTTTAGATACCAGACTAAACATTTTTGTCGTTGTTATTGTTATCTTTTCTTTTGTTTGTTGGTTTTTGTAATAGATGGCCACAGATAACTTTTGTGAAGGGAAGTGACTTGCTCTGTCTTGCAAGTTAAGTAGATGCCACTATCTGCCTTATAAAGGATGAATTTAGAGAGCAATGAATCTGATTGGAAAGAGATCACAATAATCTAGGGAAAAGGTAACAAAAAGCCTAGAGGATGGTGGGTGATAAAGACCATGGAAAGACAGAGATTGATTTGCAAGGCATCTTGGGAGGAGAACAGAGAGAAATTGATCATCAAATGATATCTATTGGGAGAAAAGAAATCAAGGCAGAGTTGCTGTTTCTAGCAGGGGCCTTTGAGAGGACTTGATAATTATTTTGGTTGATGATAACAGAAAATACCATTTAACACAGCTTAAGGAAAAGTAATATATTAAGGACAAAAACAAACAAACAAACAAACCTGTGTTTGTTCATAACTGAAAAATCTAGCACGTGGCTGAGATATAGGCATCCAAAATATGCCACCATATTCTGACCTCTCTTCATCTCTTGGCTTTATATCTTCCATGTTGGGTTTATTTTTAGGCTCTAGGTTATGGTCACAAGGATAATAGCAACTTCAGCCCAGCTTCTTCCGAAGGAAGTCCAGCAGAAAAGAGAGAGCTCCTTTCCCCTTCCCTGAAACGTTTAAGTAGGTACCTGCTCACCCATGAACTCTTCACTGTGCCCACAATCAGAGACATGCATTCTCTGATTGAACTCTGTGAATGAGAGTGGTGGGAAAGACTTCCTAGGAAAAAGTTGGGATCCCGTTTCCAAGAGAATGGAAAATGTATTTTACTGCAAAGTCTAAATTTTGTAGAGTATATGTTAACTGTTGTAATTAGAAAATGAATATTACAAAAAAATTTATTCTGCTGCAGTCAGTTTTTTCTTTTTATACTTCCAAATTCCAGCTGTCTATCTTTGGACTTAAATTTATCCTTCTCTCAGTACCTCATTTACATAGCATTTTACTCACTTTCAAAAGGATTTTCCTCACAAACACACCCAAAAGAAAGAAAAAGGTCTAAGGCAGGCAATATCAGACATCATCATAACATAATCTAATAGTTTTCTACTCTGCTCTTTCTTGTCTATATCAACAGTCTGAAATTTTCTGTCACCTCCTACCTCTCCTTGGTCAAATATTGTGATCACATTCCATTCTGAGACCCAAATCCACATAGATTGTTGAGGGCTCACAGTGGAAAGTCCATTGAGACAAGAGAATTTTTTCTACAGAATTAAAAGGGGGGAAATCACTAAATAATTGACTTGGAGTAATCTGCTCACTGCCCCCTTTCCTTCTTACAATTTATTAACATCTAGATCTTTTGAGACTGTAAATACTTTTCTAGTTTTCGAAGCAGCTCCACCTGCTGGTGCTAACCTGTGTTTCTTTGTGATTTGTACTCTTGCCTCAGATAATGTAGGAGTTTTCCTCAAAATATCACCTCCTTTTCATACATTCTTATTTCTGTATCACTTAGTTCCTGGCATGAGAAGGAGGGAGACAGATATGTTTTTGGAATATTTTCTTTGAGTCTTAAATTGTGTTTCATTTGAGTCACATTTAATTGCTTTCAGGTAAATGGATGAACAATCCTAGAAAATATACCTCACAAGGGTATGCTGAGGTTAGGGTCTGGAGGTATGAGCTGCCAATTACCTTCCTCTTAAGCCTCCCAAAGGATAAACTTAGCAAGACTCCAGTGTTTGGAGAGCGAAATATTTTATTTGGGAATTCAGCAGACAGTGACTCAGATTTTGAATATCTTGGATCCTTTATGATGCTTGACAAGCAGGTATGAGTCCCACACCTGCTTTGAAAAGTGTAACTAGAGGTTACACTTTTTTTCAGAAGCTGCTTCTTCTCTTTTGAGGTCAGCTGGGTGGTTATAGCTGTATTTCTGATAACTTCTGACCTTGGCATCTCCCAGGGGCATTTGTAAGCTGACCATTCTCTATTCTCATCCAAAAAAAGTGTGTCAGTGTTAAAATACTTATTGGCAATTACTTTTGGGACCAAGAAAAAGAAATAAAAAGCATAGTAAGTGAGTGTTTTGAAGGAGCATTGATATTTGACACACACACTGTTGTTTCTCTTAGGAGCCCATTGATAATAACCACTCATTCATTTTTAGCATCCTTTTGCTCCATGCGCTGTAGAGCCAGCAGTTGGCTTTGGACTTGATACTGTTGGCTGGATTAGTTTGTGCCTGGTGAGATAGTGGGGGGAAAGTGCCAAGAAGCTGGGAGAGAGGCTGTGTTTCCCAGTGTTTACTTTTTGATCTTACTCTTCATGTTCTCAGCTCTTTACTTGAAGGAGAAAAAGCCTGTTGTAGTCTATCCAAAGCTTCCTTCCTGGTTATTTTCCCAGAGACTTGGCCTCAAAAATTTGCTCTAGACATATTTATTTGGCCTATGGTACATTCGTTCAGTGCCCTTTAGCAAAGATGCTTAGAAATGTGCTCCCTCCCGCCCCCCCGCCACACACAGTTCAACTCCTGGTTCACTACAGATTTCAAGTTCATAAATCATACTGTCATATCTACTAGGAATTAATTATGAGCCTTTTCTTCACATTCCCTCTGCCCAGGGTTATCCTGGATTTTTTTATTAGAATCTCTGCAGTTGTGAGTGCACAAACATAAGAGAACCCAAACAAGAAGGACTAAAGATGTAACACTTGGTTACCGACGTGACCATTTGGTCCCTTTTTTATCGTTTACTAGTATTAACACTAACTCTATTATCCACTGAGATATTTTTCTACCTAGGCAAACCTTATAACAATCCCTGAAAGACAGAAACTGTGTTTGCTCTGTTCTCTTAATTTTTTTTTTTTTGAGCTCATTTCTGCTCGTGTGAAGTTATTCAAGTAAAGAGAGCAACACAAAACCAAATTATTTCCAAATAATATTGAAAATAAAGGATTATTGCCAATTATCATTCCTAACGCATCTGCATATCTCTCCCAGTCTTCCCCTATCTATAATGAAAGAAAGCGGCAGCTGCTGGGGGTAGCAGACAAATTCATCTCAAATATCTTGTGTGCTCACTAGGAATGATACCAACGAAGTTAACCAATTCCAGATATCTTTAGGCTTATTCGTGTTGTAGGTATAGGGATACTATGGTAGTGTTTTATGTCTAAGTTTGGTATGAAAAATCCCTGTTGGTTTCTTAATATCTTTATAACATTTTTTCTTTGCTTTTTCTAATCATTTTACACAGTAAGTCCTCTCTCACTGTCCTTTTGGATTCAGCTTTTTTTTTACTGCCACCTGGTTTTCTGCTGGAACCAAATATTTCCCTTAACCTATCTTTCTTTCTAAATACCATTGTGTTTGACTCTACCCTTCTTTTTAAAATAGTTTTATCTAAAGCTATATTCATATTTTGAGTTTCTCCAATTAAGATATTTTAATGTTATCATCTTCAAAGTGGATATAATTATAGACATTATACATTTATAGAGTTTATTCTATATTCACTGAATGTATAATTACCTCTCTCCTTGACCTACAGTTATTTTAATGCCATTTAACGATGATACTCTTATTTTATTTAAAGAAAACACTCCACTTTATTTCAAATGAAAAAGTATACTTTAGTAGCTGAGAGACTATGGAAAAGTTTAGGATTAAAATCAGAAACATTAGTTTCAAATCCCAACTACCACCTATGACCTCTGCATAGTGGTGTGCTGGTAAATGTTTAACATCCAGCTCTAGAGCAAAAAGAGGCTTCGATTTGTAGAGTTTGCCAATTTCCATGCAGTGTTTTCAAATCCACTATGACTAATTTTAAGCTACAGATGGGAAGTCACTGAACTCGGGGTGGGAAGCAACATGCACTATTGGCTCTGTCCAACCTGTAAGAATCAGATCTAGCATATGACCCACAGACCTTTAGGTATGACACTTAACTTCCTTGAGTCTTAGTTTTCTGCTATATAAAATGGATTATAGCAAGACAAAATGAAGTAGTCTATGAGAAAAGACCTAAAACACAGAAACAATAAATACTTTCCTAAAATTGTTTTTTAATGTAGCTACCATATTTCGGAGACATATTGTATATATGTAATAAATATATTACTTTCTTAAAATCTTCGTTGTAAAATTTAATTTTTTTACCTTAATGCCAAACTTTATCTTTGTAATATTCAGCTTACAGTGTTTTCTGACGAAACCAACTATGTCTAAAATATGTAAAAGGCAGAACTTCTGCAATTATGAAGCAAATTCCTTTTTTTTGAGCGGTTTTATACTGCAGCAGAACTTAATTGTTCAGCATTTATTGCTTGATATTGCAACTGAGTTTGCAACCTTTCTCCTAAACCAGAGAGAAGGGAGAAAATATGAGAGTCAAAGTTAGGTCTGGTTTTTGCCCATTGGCAAGTCTAGTCCCAACAATTTGGGAAAAGAGTAACATTTTTTGAACTATACTACTGAGAAGATTTATTTCATTGAATTATAAAATGTTTGCCATAGTTTCTAATGAATATTTTTAAGCTTTACTTTACTTGAGCTGCTAATTATTTTTGAGGAAGAAGATATTCTCTCTTTATTTTAACCCTTTCAGAGGAACTTTCCCACGTTGAGTCATTTGCCCTTGCTCTTTCCTATAGAGCAGAGCCAAGAAAATGAGTGCCCTCTAGCTCCCCTACATTTTTCTCCTTGGCTTGGCTGCCAGCTTTGATGCAATTATCTGTCTCTTCTCTCCCAAAGAAAATGCTAGGTGACAGGAGAGTGGGTCAAACTGGTCAACAATAAATCAATCAAACAAGTACTTATCCAACACCTTGTAAGTAGCAGAGACTGTGGTGTAAGCCTTTAATTAAATTCATCAGAAGGAGAGGAAGCCAAGTAATGATGTATGGAAGGAAGAAGTATTTTCAGAGATCCACAGTTGCAAGATGCAAGAATAAATATTCAGAATAAAGGCACAAAATATAGAAAATGGCTAAAAGGAAAAGGCTTATATATTTGTTTCAGATTGAGTAAAATGCATACAATATTCATAATTCCCAAAGGTGGATATAGTGTACATTTACCACTGTCTTTTTAATATTTCACCAGATACTATTTCATCTTGGAAAACTGATTAGGAATCTATTTGCTTTTCTTTATTCAGCTCCAGAAGCTTCCCATCCACCCATTTAGTGAAATTCCATGAAATTCTAATGAAATAAATGTAATGGCAGAAGGCATATTCTACCCCCCCCCGCCCTGCCACAATAGTTGTTTCTCATTCTAACATGCTAAAAGATGACTTTATGGATATTTATTTGATGTTAGAGCTGTGAGATTTGGATTCTGAAAGTTTATATTTTTTTCTTTTTACTGAAAATGAAAATTAGAGGAAGCAGATGACACAACAGTTAGGAATCAAACATCTCAATGTAGGTAGGCATCTTTTTACATTTCAGCAAATTACTCAGTCAGGCAAAGCCACAAATAATGTTGTTTCACTGTCAAGTTTCTAGATCTCTTGACTTCTTAAACTCCACAAAAGCAACTTTTTTATTATGTAGTACTCAAAATCCAGATTCATACTAAAAATTTCAGTCTTCAGTTTATACAAAGATGTTGGATTTAATAAGTTGGGGTATTGATGAGTACTATGGTTGCATGGCTGGCCGAATCTGGGAGTATCAGCTAGTTTCTGAAAGTTTTCATCTTATATATCTACTGATCTGTCTTTAATGGGCTATTTGATTCAAGTATATTGTGCCTAGTTAATTAAATTTATTTATTATAATTTACACATTGATGCTTCGTGAAATCTGAAACTAATTATGGGCATAATTTGAATGTTTTATTATATCTTTTACATGTTACAGTGGCTCTACTTCTCTGACCTTCTGACCTTCTCACATAAAAGATGTTAAATGCCTAACATTGAGAATTTAGTTACTATCTTGCAAACCTGTATGAACAGTGTATATATAGTGTGACACATGAGTAAGACAGGTCTGGATCTAAACAGTAATCCATTTACTTACTAGTGTATAACTTGATAAAATTATCAAAATTCTCTGAGCTTCAATTTATTCATCAACGAAATGGGGTTAATGATACTATCTTTGCGGGATTGCTCTGAGAATGAAGATGATGAATAAATAGGAATGATTGCAAGTCTTTTCTTTGTTAGTTCCTGTAATTTCCATACAGAAATTTATCCTTGACTTTTCTTTCCTTTTCTTTCAAGAAAGATGAACAGGAAAGGGGGTCTCCTGGAGTATGGTTGATATAAGACCACATGAGTATTGTTCATTCTGTGTGAGACTCTTCTAATTTTGATGCTGAGACCTGGCAGAGCAAACCTCAAATAAACACAGCTGCTTCTGTGTTCCTTCTGGGGTTGTGTGACTGTCTGCCTCAACCTCAGGTACATAGCAAAGGTTTGGCTTTCAGTTAAAGGTGGAAAGTCATAAGAGTACTTATGTATTCCACATAACATTTATAAATGGAGAGGTGCAAGCCTATGGAAAATGTCTTTAAGCACAAGATTGAGAAGATATTTCCATCCCAGACTGGGCAAGGTAGCAATAAGGAAATATCTACAAAGGATCTTGTTTTCAACTCATTAAACTTCAGGTTCACATTCTGTTAGCAGAAAAGATTGATTGACAAAGAATTTGACGATTAACAAACATGTAGAGAGCTTAAGCATGCCAAAAGTCAGCAGTGATCCTTATGGGAGCAAAAAATTTCTCTTTCTTATGTGTGTGCTCTGTCAGTTACAATAAGACACTTTGTATCCACTTGTAACACCCCAGCAATGTACATACCATACCATTACCCTTAATGGGGACAGTGAGATTCATAAAGGTGGGATAACTAAACTAGTAGATTTGGACTGACAGATCTCAGGGGCAAGGATCTTTTCTATTAGACTTGGCTATAATAGTGTAACAGGTGAATGCTTAAGGACCTTTACAATTAAATCATTGTGTGCATGAATAGAACATAAACAAATCACATTGAATATTTTCTTAGCTTAGGTTCTCTAGAAGCAGAGCTTGAGACAAGGATTGGGTACATATGACTTATTGAGGGAGTGCTCTCAGGTGAATGATGTAAGGCAGTGTGGAAAGCAGAAGACAGGAAAAGGCATTAAGCAAGTCCATGTCCATGTCCTCAGCAAGTCCATGTCCATGTCCTCAGCTTGATCCCCTGTAGACCCCTGGAGCATGAATGGAATCACAGAGAGTATCTCAATTTGATGCAAAAGGGTCATATTTTTTACCCTCTGAATTAGTCACTGGCTGTTGGTTAGCCCTGGAATTTGGGGTGGAGGCTGACCTCCTAGTCAGCATGGCTCCTGTTTGGTCAAGGGCAATTCTATGAAGAAAGGAGAAGCTGTGAATTTGCAACTGGAGCAAGGGTGCACTGTACATTATATGTGTTGTTCACCCATACCCAAATCAGGAAATTAGATTATATTTAACATATTTTCTACAATATAGAGCTACTAACCAAACTGTAGTTTTAAGCTAAGTCTCCACATCGCATGTGTAAGTCTTAAAATTTCCCTAAAGGCCACAGTGGTGAAAAACAGAAAGGTGAATGAACGACCACTAATACAGAGCACCTACTATGGCATTTTCCAGAGTTGAACTGACTTAAATCTCACAATTTCCCAGAGATGTGTAATTTGGCCACCTTTTATGTATGAGATAATTTTTAAAAAATTCATTTGATGACAAAATTTGACCTATGAAGTTAAATGTTCATTTATAGACTTCATTTCTTTGAATTCATAGGAATATCTAAATGTTTGAACGAAGAACTATTAACGGGTTTTATTATAGTGTACCGCCCATGTCCCACAAGCATTGTTACACAATGTACACAGAGTGCACTTTTGGCCATATAATATTTAAGAAATTCTGAATTCCAAACTATGTGGCCCTAAGGGCTTTAGAGAAGAGATTGTGGCCCTGTCCCACTATTTCTCCACATGGGTGAGGAATGAAAGCTCAGGAGCTTTGGGTGTCTTTTCCAAGATCAGATAGCTAGTGCAGGAGCCTCTATTCACAGTGCATCTATGTGAAAGCTGGATCCCCAATCCTATATCTTCCTTTGTCAGGATCCAGAGATGCTAAACCAAGGCCTAATTCAGGAGAATGTGCCAGCTTTCCTTTCCAGAAGACAAGCTATAAAAGCACTGAATCTCGAAGTTGGATAGGACCTCTAAGAATTAAGTAGTATGAGTAATTTAATAGAGGAATTTGTTTTACAACATCTAACTAGATTATCTGGCAGACATTTTGCACACCTCCAAACTCATTGCTTCGCAACGCATGTCATTTCATAATTCAGTGCACCCTAATGTTTAGAAAGTCCTAAATTGAATCAGAATCTATCTCCCTATAAACTCTACTGATAAGCCCTGGTCCTGGTCCCCAGGACCATAGTATTTCTTCTACAGTTTACCTTATAAATATATGAATAAATTACATATTCTACCTCATTAGATGTTTTCTTCTTTAAACTCAGTGTCTGCATGCCTTTTGCTATTTTAATCAATCTTTTCTGGAAGACTGTTTTCACAAAGAGCTTCTCCTGAGCTTGAGGCTTGCCAGGACTTTAGCATAAAGTGAGGAGAAGGAGGAAGAAGTGAGTTAGAAGGAGAATGGGGAAAAGGATATATTTTTAGAACCTTTTCCCTATTAAGAATCAGCCTTTCATTCTAACAGCTGTAAGTTGGTGCCTCATTGTGGTTTTGATTCACATGCCCTAATAGCTAGTGTAATTGAACATGTTTGTTGGCCATTTATATGTCTTCTTCAGTGAAGTGTCTGTTCAAGTCCTCTGCCTATTTTTTAATTGGATTGTTTGTGTTTTTGTTGTTGAGTTGTTTGCATTCTTTATATATTTTGAATATTAGTCCTTTATCAGAGGCATTGTTTGCAATTATCTTCTCCCATTCAGATGGTTGCCTCTTTGTTTTGTTGATGGTTTCTTTTGCTGCATGCAAGTTTTTTAGTCTGATGTAGTCCCATTCATTTATTTTTGCTTTTACTTCCCTTGTCTTTGAGGTCAAATTTACAAAATCTTCTCTAAATCCAAGGTCCATGAGTTTAGTACCTATATTTTCTTTTATGCAGTTTATTGTTTCAGGTCTTATACTTAGGTCTTTGATCCATTTTGAGTTAATTTTGATGTATAGTGACAGATAGCAGTCTAGCTTCATTCTTTTTCATGTGGCTTTCCAATTCTCCCATCACCATTGAACTAGTTTTCTTTTCTTTATTTTATATGTTTTGCTCTTTTTAAAAAAAAAAAAAAAAAATGATTTGCCCATATACATGTGGGTTAATTTCTGGGTTAGAATGGCTATCATCACCAAGACAAGTAATAACAAGTGTTGGGGAGGTTGTGGGGGAAAAGAAACCCTCATACACTGCTGCTGGGAATGTAAATTGGTACAGCCGCTATGGAAAACAGTATGAAGTGTCCTCAACACTTTGAGAATAAAATTACTGTGTGACCCAGCAATCTTTCTTCTAGGCATCTACCCCCAAAGTTTGAAAACATTTATTTGTAAAGATATATGAACCCCAGTGTTCATTGAAGCATTATTCACAGTGGCCAAGACAGGGAACAACCAAAGTGTACTTTGATAAATGATTGGATTAAGATGTGGTACATATATACGATGGAATATTACTCAGCCATATGAAGAGATAAAATACTGCCACTTGCAACAACATGAATGGATCTTGAGATTATCATGCTAAGCAAAATAAGTCAAGACAGAAAAAGTCGAAAACCATATGATTTCACTCATATGCAGGATATAAAACTGAAAGCAACAAATGAACAAGACGAACAAGCAAAACCTCATAGACATAGACAACAGTTTAGTGGTTATTAGAGGGAAAAGAGAAGAGATAGATAAGGGTAAAGGAGGTCAGATATATGATGATGGAAGGAAATTTAAATTTCAGAGGTGAACATATGATGCAATATACATATAATGTATTATTGAATTATACACTTGAAGCCTATATAACTTTATTAACCAATGTCACCCCAAACAAACAAAACAACAACAACAACAACAAAAACCAACAAAAAAACCGAATCAGCCAATCTAATGGAATGCAAACCAAAGGCAAATTCAGCCATAATTTGGGTGTGGTGATTTTGGCTCCAGAAGATTTGGCCCAGATGTTAAGGCATAGAAGTAGGAGTTACCCATGTAATGATGGTTTTACGGTTCCATGAAGTTCATCCACTCATTGTGGAACTACTTGCTAGTGACTAGAAAATACTGGGGTTAGGATCCAGCCCACCAACAAAAGTTAAGTGGAACCTTAGACCCTCATCGGGGTATTGTAGGACAATTTCTTCCTAGGGATTCCAGTTTGGATTTTAGTCTTTTAAAGTATGCGAAGATTTGTCTGGCACTTAGTAAGAACTATGTCTGTTTTTAGCATATATTTATTGAATAAATAAACAAATGAATAATTAAATGGTTGGCTGAATTGAATTTTTCAGATATTATTTTAAAGTGTACCCATTTAGGATATGCTTCTCTTCTGTTTTTCAATGTCAGTGCATTTTGCCCATATCCAAATTTCCCATTATTCCTGACCTATAAAGAGTATTATTTGTGGAATAGTGACTCTAAAATACCACTGGGAATGAGAGCAGAGATATGGACTAATGCAAACAGTCTTTCTAATTTTTCAGAGGACAGTCTTGTTTGGTCATATTCAGCATCATCAAAACCTACTCTGGGACATTTTAAGACAAAGCAATCAAGGCAAAAGGAACCAATGAATATCACTTAACAGTGCCATGGTAATTGTAGGATATGTCTTACTCTAATAACCTGGAGAACCATAAATATAAGACAGGTTGTAAGAAATAAAATTTATAAACTTGATTCATTATACCTGTGAAAACATAAATTCTCTAGCCTGTATCTTGTTCACTAGAAATTTATCCAAAGACTTATGTAAGATACAAACACTCTTTTTCAGTTTCTTCTTCTTCTTTCTTAAGATAATATTTTATCTTTAATGTTCTTTGAATCTTATCTTTGAGCCATTTAGAAAACTTTGTGAAGTGTTTCCAATTACATATTTTATAAAATACTTAAGATTAGTTTTATGAGAGTATTTCCAATAAGAAGATAAATTAATTTATTTGTTAGGTAGCACACCAGAATATAAACTGAAACCTTTTATGTGAAAAATAAAAGCTGCTTTGGATTAATTATAATCTTTTAATATATTGAAAAGCTTGTTTGAGACTTCTAGCTCAAAAAATAATCGCTTTATAACCTACTCTGACCATATATGCATTATCATCTTTTAAGATATTCCTCCTGTCTCTTCTCTAATAAATATGCATATAACATATTAACATATTACATTCAATATTGCTGTTTGTGCCCAAAAAAGCTATTATCTCCCCACAACTAACTTTGAGAGAGTGCATTAGAAGGATTTCAAGCTGGGAAAATGAAAAAAAGAGGTTTTATAACCCTAGATTAAATTTCAAATAATTCTATTAATCTGATATATGCTACATAGAGGTCATGACATTCAGGAGAATAGTTACACTTTCTTGGGCTTAATTGTGGCTATATCCTTTTGCTGTAGAAATCTGGGATTTTAGTGCTAAAAGGGGTCTTAGCTTAGACTAGCATCTTTGATTTATAGATAGCAATTTATATATCATTTTTCTTCACTTGTTGAGGTTAATAATATAATAATAACAAACAACTTTATTTTTTATAATGAAATAATAAATGTTCATATAAAAAAATAGAGAAATGCAAAACACGCAAAGTCACCTTAATCCCCAATTGTATAACACAGATATAACTACTATTAATGTATGGATTCCCAGTCTTTTTACTCTTTTAAAAATAGGTCAAATTTTTAAATGATAGAAATGCAAATATGTATATAAAAAACAAACAATACAGAGGTTATAAAATGAAATATTAAAATTCTCAACTAGATTCTTATTCTGCTAGTTGGCCCATAATTAATAGGTGATCTTAGAAAATCACTGTAGTCTCTGGTTCTTAAGTTGTTTGCTTATGAAATGTTACATGTGAATTAAAAGTTACTTGTGGCTCTAAAATTTTACCTTCTGTGGGTTGTTGGGAAAAGAACCACTTGTATTCAGACTGTCCAGTTGGAAAATAATCATGAAGACTGAAAGATTATCTCTAACACCTAAGATTTCTAACTTATTTTCTCTTTTTACTTTAATTGACTATAAAAGGCTATCTAACTCAATGATTGATGAAAAGTTTATTGAAGGCACATACTTTTAGGAAATATGTCATAAATAATGATATTTCCAGCGGCATGCTGGAGACAGCTTGTACTGGCTTGTGGAGAGCCAATTGTTTGAATCTTTTCCCAACTCCACATTCAGTGTCATTGTGTTAGTAGGTTGAAATTGGCAATTGTGAGAATATAAATACCATGAAAATAAGCAGAGTACAAATCAGGTTTTTAAATTTTTTTTTTTCCCAGAGAGCCAATATGTAAAAAAGAATTAACATAACACCTGTGACTACTCTACTATCCTTATAAAGACCTGCTTGCTAGGTTGGCCCTTGGCTAGCGTCTGGGAAGTTGGGTTATGGAAGGGTTGTTACCATTCCCTAACAGATAAGAGCCTTTAATGTGCCTAAACTGTTTATGCAAATGATATGGATTCTGCAGAACACCTGCTTTCTCTCTGAGAGTCTGGAATCTTGATATCTTAATATGTGCTAGGCAGAGGGTTACCTCATGACCAATTTCCAATAAAAACTTTAGGAACAGAGTTTCTAATGAGCTTCGTGATTAGACGACATTTTACATATATTGTCAGAATTTAATTTTGGAGGAATTAAGTATGTCTTCCGTGACTCTACTGAGACAGGACTCTTGGAAGCTGCCTCCAGGTTTCCCTGTGTGCCTTTTCCCTTTGCTTATTTTGCTTTGTCTACTTCTGCTGTGATAAATCGTAGCTCTGAGTTCAACTATTTGCTGAGTCTTGTGAGTCTTCCTAGCATATCGCCAAATTTGGAGGTGGTTTGAGGGACCCTTAACACAAACAGTTTCTCAGTACACCACTGGTCATATTATGAAATTCTATTCAGCCATTAATTAATATGAAATATCACTATAAATAGTGTCCTGGAAAGAGTCTTGTGACACATTGTTAAGGAGGAAACAAAGATGTAATTCATTGAGTATAATATGTGTATATGTGTGTACTTTTGAAGGTATAAGAAATTATATGGAATATTACATATCAAACCATTAATATGGTTACTTTTGGATGATGATATTGAGTAGACAGTGCTTTGTATAATAATAACCAATAAAGTAAATAGTGGAATTTATAAATGACTTTTACATTTTATTTTCCAATATTGAAATAAAAATACAGTTTAGATAGTTATACTTCTGAGTGATACTACTAGTAACATATTTTTTAGAGTTCTGTATCATGGGAAACTCCAGATTTTAATGAGCTATAATCAAATTTGATATGTTAAGGAGCCTCTGAAGCTAATGTAAATTGACTAATAACTGCTAATGAACATTTTGGGTACATGGCCCTCCCTTGCTTCTGTAATTTGTCACGGTTTCCTATTCCAAAGGTCAAGGGCATCTTCATGCTCTGTGTTTAATCTTCATGCACAGGTACTCAATTTTGTCTTCCCAAATGTTGTTGGTCCAAATTTGTTAAGTCTCTTCCATTTGGCTTCTGGTTGTTCATTAGTTTTTCTCTGGTATGGATTTGTAAATAGAGATGAATTGGTATCACTGGTAGGTATCAGGAGGATGGATATTTGAATAATTGATATAGGCATACTGGAAATAAAAGTAGAAATATGATATATGCAAAATTGAAGCTTTTAGATTAAACCTAGAGGGTTTTTCCCCCCTAGATTTTCCCCAATTTGCTAATAAATAATACAAAAGGTATTATTTTCTCCATTTATCTCAAATATCTACTGGTAAAATCACCCCCACATTCCTCCTCAATGCCCCACCTGCAATCCCTCAAGGAGCTATTGCATTCTAAGTAAGTATTAGGTCATTATAGTTGTATTCATACATATTTTCACACTAGACTGTAATTGTTCTATAAAACTACATAATTACAGACCTTTCATCTAATTAACTTGATACATAACTACTTCAAAGCAGACATGCTGCAAATCAGTTAAGTCAATATTCACATTATATTTTTCAGCTTTTGGTCATGGGAGGAAGTAAAAATACGGAAAGTTCTAAGTATGTACTAAGAAAGAGTTGGGCATGAACTAAAAATTTCACACCATTATCCAAGATTTGTAAATATCTGGATATTGGATGCTCCATTTTATAGCATTATATGTAAACAAAAAATAAAATGCTATTCTGAATATGTCATTTTTATATGATATTTGAGTTAATTATAAGTATAGTCACATTGAGGACTGACAAATCATTGTAAGTCTATTTTATTACAATAAAAAATATGCATTTCCATTGTATCCACACCTAGATCTGCAATATTCACACCTCTTACCCAAGACAGCCCCCAACTTCTGGCACCTAAGTTTCTAAAAACTTGATGAGTCTTCAGAGGAATCTTTGGATGCTGTGGAATAAGAATGAGGGATATGAATAAGGGCAGAGACTTCAGTGCAAACTCAGATAAACCTAAAGAAACATCTTTACCCTTCATCAGGGGACACCTTTCTCATTTACAAATTCTTCCCATTTCCATAATTGTGACTGCTTAGGAAATGCCAGAGGTTTACTGTTGGCTTTTTCTTTTCTGTTTCTGGGTTGATCACCTTTTTTTTTTTAAAGCCAGTAACATAGTCATTTATTATCATTATCAAGTATTACATACTGTATATAATTATGTGTGCTGTACTTATTTTTAGCATTTTATTTTATTATTAGTTTCAAGTATACAGTACATTAGGTAAACATTTATATAGTTGGTAAAATGATCCCCTCCAATTACTCTATCACTTCTCTGGCTCTACACATAGCCATTACCTTTCTTCAGTTTTATTCATATTTGCTTTAGAAGTCTTATCAGTTTTTTTTTTAAAGCACCACCCTCTCCAGGTAAATATGCCTCTCCCCATAAGAGACAGAGCTAGGCTGATCATCCCCTCACTTACCAAGCCATGTCCAGACAAGGACTATGCCACTGGATATCCAGCTCTATTGTTGCTGTCCCCTTCCCATTCCCATCATTGCCACTTTCCTTCTTTCATTGCAAAATGGGTGTGTTGTCTCTCCTCTTCCACCCAATTCCTGCCATCATTCTTGGGGACTTCCCCATGTGTGGCTCATCTGACCACCTGACCCCAATCTATGACCCCATTTTTAGGAACTCACCTCTCGATGCCTCAGTCACTCTCTCTCATGGCTGAACCTGTCATCAGCAAGGCCTGCTCTATTTCTGAACTATTGAATTAAAACATCCCACTCTGAATGACCACACTATACCATTTCATCTTCAACCCCTTGCTTCATTGATATCTATAACACTCACCTGACAAAACTATAGGCTAGAACAATCCAGACATTTGTTTTCTTTTTGTCCACAGTCAGGCAGCTGATTATTTCCGGGAAACACAGTACATATGCTCAAACACACAGAGACATTTACACATGTAACCTTAAATGAATCGTCTTAAAACTCATTTGGGTCTGCAGCTCTTGCTTGCCTTCTCTATTAGAAGAATCTCAAATTTTCTTAAATGCTTCTCCCCTCTGAATTTGGTACCCATCCCTTCACAGATATTCTTACTTCTTCCTCAAAGATAAAATGAGTCCCACCAGATATAACGACCTTCACTTCTAGTCATCCTATATCCATCCTTAAATCTATAACTGATGTTGACCGTTTTTTCTCTGCCTTGTTCTCCTTGCCTTCTCTGTCTTCTGACTTCCATCTAACAGTATTTCACCAAGTTCAAATTACTCTTAGTCATTAAAAAAGAAAAAACAACCTACTTCAAGCTCCAACTACCTGCTCTATTTCTCTCTTCACTCAAGCCAAGTTTCTTCTTCCTTTTTTTATTGAGGCGAAGCTCACTTAGCACTAAATTAACTATTTTAAAGTGAATAATTTAGTGGCTGTTGGTACATTAACAATGTTGAACAACCACAACCTCTATCTAGTTTCTAAATATTGTCATCGTCCAAAAATAATACCATGTATTCAATAAGCTATTACTTCTTAGTCTCCCATTTCCTAACACTGTAACAACCATCAGTCTGTTTTCTGTCTGTATGAATTTATCTATTCTGGACATTTCAGATAAATCAAATCACACAATATGAGACCTTTTGTTTTTGGTTTCTTTTACTTAGCACGTTTTCGAGTTTCATCCATGTCATAACATCTTTCTGTACTATATCATTCTTTTTCATGACTGAATAGCATTCCGTTGTATGTATATGCTACAATTTGTTTATACATTCATCCATTGATGACCATTTGGGCTGTATCTATATTTTGGGAATTGTTAATACTGCAACTATGAACATGCACATACGTATATTTGTCTGAGCACCAATTTTCAATTCTTTTGAGGTATATACCTTTCACTGAAATTGCTGGATTATGTGGTAATTCTATGTTTGATTTTTTGAAGAAATGTCATACTCTTTACACATCAGTTGTGCCTCAGCAATGTATAAGGTTTCTAATTTCTCCACATTCTCACTGATATTCTTTATTTTCAGTTTTTTGTTATAGCCATATTAAATGATGTGAAGAAGTTCCTTATTACAATGTGGTAGCTCAGAGATCAAGTTCTCTTCTTTCCCCAGAGTTTGCTGCTGTTGATATTTGATGTTTACAGATGTCCATTTGTTTAGTGACTTTTCCAAATAATTTTGCAAAGACCATATCCCTTGCTGCATGTGGTCACTAAAGTCTTTGTTCTGTTATCTCAGTGATGGCTTGACAGAGATTTCCTTAAATGATTTTCTTAAAGCCTGCCTATAACTCTACCTCAGAGTCATACCCTCTACAATGAGTCCACAGAATCACCAGAGGTAAAAGCCTAAGGTCCTCTCAGTCTTTTCTGAGCATGTATTAGGTACTGGGCATTTGGATTTCCCTCTGTCTTCCCAGTATATGTGATGGCCCTTCTGAGCCCTTGAATAAGAGCTCATTAACCTTCCTACTTCCCTCCTACTACTCAGGCCTTTGGGTTCTATCTACTACTTGTCTCATTTGCTTTCCTTTGCACAGGTGTATATGTTGTTAAATCTTTCCATAGATGCCTCCACATTTAACTTTGGAAGCCTGGAAAACTACTCCAGCCCAAGGAGGTAGGGGATAGAGTAGGGGGAATGATAGAGAGGTAGAGAAATCAGGGTTGGGGGATTGAAACAAAAGTTAGCCTCTGCCCCATTTTCTCAAGTGCCACCAGACAGATCAAAATGCACCACTACAGTTTTAAAAAACTAGATCTGTATTAGCCCTCTGGCATCAACAAGCTGACAAGGAGCACATGCCCTTGTCCCCACAGGTGCTGCTGCTACTGTAGGGGAATGGGAGGTGGATTCAGATGGGTAGAAATGCCACAGTGCTCTTGCACTGAATTTCAGCTGCCCTATGCATTATATTCCAGAGTTCCAGAAAGGTCGATTCCATTCATCTTTGTCAGTTTATTGGTTGTTTCAGTGGAGGAACCAATTCTTTAAGACCCTATTCTACCAATTTCTGTAATGTCACGTGTCAAGCCAAACTTCTTTTATTTGTTGTCTAATACAATGCTATTCAAAGTGTGATCTCTGGACCAGTGCCAGTCAGCAAAAAAATGTTATCTGTCAGAGTTAAGATGAGTTAAGTTCATATATGGAGAGTATGCATTTAGAAACATTTAGAGTAATATGATATCATAATGTTCAAGCAGCAGTCAGTAGACTTGTCTCCTTAAAAACAACACAAATCACCTGTTAGAATAGCTATAATCAACAGGAAAATAAATAACAAATGTTGAAGAGGATGCGGAGAAAAAGGAACACTCATACACTGCTGGTGGGACTGCAAATTGGTACAGCCACTATGGAAAATAGTATGGAGGTTCCTCAAAAAACTAAAAATTGATCTATCATATGATCCAGCAATCCCTCTACTGGGTATTTACCCTAAAGACTTGAAAACCCATATCCGAAAAGATATTTGCACACCAATGTTCATAGCAGCATTATTCACAGTGGCCAGGACATAGAAGCAACCAAAGTGTCCTACGATAGATGATTGGCTAAAGAAGTTGTGGTACATATATACAATGGCATATTACTCAGCCATAAGAAGAGATGAAATACCGCCATTTGCAACAACATGGATGGACCTTTAGATAGTCATGCTAAGCAAAATAAGCCAGACAGGAAAAGTTGAAAATCACATGATAACACTTATATGTGGGATATAAACCTAAAAGCAACAAATGAGCAGGACAAATAGAGACTCATGGACATGGACTATAAGCTAGTGGTTACCAGAGGACTATAGACTAGTGGTTACTAGTGGGTGGGAGGAGATACAGGGTAAAGGGAGTCAAATATAGGGTTTAGGGGGAGAGTGAAGTGGATAAAGGGGATCAAATATATGGTAGCTGAAGGAAACTGGACTTTGGATAGTAAACACACAATAGAATCTACAGATGTCAAATGATAATGTACACCTGAAAATTATATAATTGCATTAACCAATGTTACCCCAATAAACTTAATTAAAAATTTTTAAAAAACAACACAAATCAGCACTGCGCAGCAAAAATACAATTCAACCCACATATATAATTTTACTCTTTCTAGTAGTCTCTTTAAAAAAAGGCAGGTAAAATTAATTTTAGTAACATTTTATTTAACTCAGTATATCCAAAATAGTATCATTTCTACATGAAATCAAGTGAAATTATTAGTTAAGCATTTTTGAAATATTTGAAATACAGTGATTGTGTGTGTGTGTGTGATGTCAGACCATCTAAATTTGTACAACTACATGTAGCTAGTGGCTACTGCATTTAATAGTGAGATATAGATAATCTGGAGTGTCGTCCTTCTTGTGAATTGAGTTTCATGTAGTATGAACTGCTTATTTGTATGAGGTCCCAAATAGTTAGAGACACATTGGCTTAAAGCAGCAGTCCTCAACCATTTTGGCACCAGGGACCAGGGCTCCTTGATCCTATGAAAACTAATGCCTGATGATCTGAGATGGAGCTAAGGCTGCGATGCTAGCTCCAGGGAGTGGCTGCAAATACAGATGAAGCTTAGCTGGCTAGCCAGCCACTCACCTCCTGCTGTGCAGCTCTGTTTCTAAGAGACTGACCTGTCTGCAGCCAGAGGGTAGATGACCCTTGGCTTAAAGGACTGTCTCCAGTTTCTGACCTTCTATTTACTTCTTAACTCATTGCATTCTGGCTTCTAATCCCACAACTCCACTGATATAGCTCTTTCCAATATCTTCACATTTAACAAATGCTATTTATAATTCTTTATGCATCAGTAATATAGACAATCTCTTCCTTTTCTTGGCTGCTCAGCTACATTTGACTGTGTTATAAAATTTCCCCTTGATATCCTTTGGTCACCTGAATTTTATTATTAACTAATTTTTCATTAATTAAACAAATATTTATTATTGACCCGGAAATGTGCAAGGTGCTAAGGATACAGTGGTAAGTAAAAATAGACCAATAGAGCCTTTATTCTAATGGTGGAGGCTGCCATCAATCATAAAATAACAACAAAAAATATATGAAATTGAAACTGTGGCAAGTGCTGCAAAAATTAGATAAATGGTGCAAATGGCAGAAAATAGTATTGGTAGCTAATATTTACATGGTACATACAATGTGCCAGACATTTTTCTAAACATTCTACATCTATTAATTTACTTCGTCTATGGCCATGCTACCGTGAACAAGTCAGATCCTGTCTGATCTCAGAAGCTAAGCAGGGTTGGGTCTGGTTTGTACTTGGGTGGGAGACCACCTAGGAAGACCAGGTGCTGTAGGCGGAAAAAATAAAAAAATAAGGGATTGTAAACTGACAAGGTCCTTGCAATCTGTGAGGTCAACCAAAGGTTGCCTCACCTAAAAAAAACAAACAAACAAACAAACAAAAAACAAAAAGAAAACAAAAAAACCCCACTTAATCTTCAAAAAAGGCTATGAAGTAGATACTACTATTAGCCACAATTTACAGATGAGAAAACTTAGACAGAACTAGGATACCTAATATATCTAAGGTCACATAGTGTTAAGTGTGGGGCAGGAGTTGGAACCCAGGCAGTTTTGTACAATAAACCATGCACATGACCATATCACTAAAAGAGTTAGCTGGAATGGGGAGAGGTTTTTATCTTCCAAGAATGATGATTAAATCATGAAGAGACCTGTAGGCATGATGAAAATGTGTTCTTCATCTGATAAGAAAAGGAGGTAAATCATTAAAATGCTTTAAAATCAAGTACAATTTATAGGGTAATAGTGGTTAGACTACCACCGGGATAATATATTATAAAAGAACTAGCTTAATTGGAGGAAGACCAATGCAGTGGTCCCAGAAAGGGAGGTAGCTTGAAAAAAAGATGACTCTCAAACAGATGGATAGAAGTGGACATACATTAGAAATGTGTATACTGTAAGGAATCCTCAGTACTTAGTGATAATTGAGTATATACAATTCATAAAAAAAAATGTCAAGAGTTACTTCTAAAGACAGGTTTGTATTACTAGTTGGAATTTGAGATGGAGAACACTTGATAACCAGGTTTAATGGGAATGGGAATTTGGTTTTAAACAGGATGCATTTGAGGGGCCTCTGGAACATCCCAGAGCCCAGAGGAGAGATGTAATAGAGATAAAATCTATGATCATCTCTTATAGGCAGATGGAGTCATGAGCCCAGGTGCAATCACTTGAGAAAGAAAATACAGAAAGAGAAGATAAGAGGGTCTAAGATCAAAACTCAAAGAGTTGCAGCATCTAACAGCAGGATAAAGGAATTTGATCAAATGAAGGAGAGAAGGAACAAGAAGTTAGAAGAGCAAGATCATAATGGATCATGCTGTGCCGTGAGAGCCGATGAAAGAATGTTTCAAGAAGGCAGTGGTTACCAGTGACTAATGCTGCTGAGAGACCAGAGGAGATAAAGACTGAAAACTGTCCACTAGACATAAAGACACCAAATTCATTGGAAATTTCATTCAGATCTTCCATGAAACTTCTGTGAAACAGAGATCTTATACTGAGCACCTCTTTCAGTAGCAATTGCCACAATTATAACTTAAATTTGTTTCTGTGATTTTTTTCATTAGTGTATCTCTAACACTAGACTTTAACTTCCAGAAGTGCAGGGACTGCTTTTGCTTTAGCAGCCCATGTGTTCATTTGCCACAAGTAAGCACTTACCCTACTGTGTGAGTCACTGTGAGAGTAGTGTATGTGTGTCAAATAAATGATTGACTTGGAAAAGAAAGATTAAACCACTAAAATAGTAGCTCAAACTCCTATTCCACTTTGCTTTCTCTTTTAAGGCTGAAGCTATTTGATCGCTTCTAAAAGTTACCAAAATGCCTTCATTATTCCACATAATAGTATAGATCATTGCTATGTGGGTAGGTTATTCTTGATATTTAGGGAAAACTTTCTAATTTCATAAGTTAAAAATATGTAATATTTATTTGTTTACATTACAGTGCTGTTTCACATATGATATAGTTTTCCTTATTTTTCAGAACTTCCTTTCTGAACGTTAGTACTCCTCAAATGTTACTAAACTTTGATTTGACTCTCATGGACTTTACAATAATTTGTTTTCCCAACGAAGTTGTAATCTAAGTAGTTTTCCCAAAGAATTGAATTTATAAGAATTCTAGTAGGCCCATCATACTTATCGATTGCCTACCCCCATTTATTCTCTCTTTTATTATCATCATCAATCCTCATCATTATCTCTACCAATTACTGCCATTCACCAAGATGCCAGATCAAAAGCAATCAAATTGTGAATTTCGAAAGTTTTCCCTGGTCTATATTGACATTTATATTTATTTCTTTTTGGCTTCCAATGCCTTGATTTCTTTTTCTTTGAGAATATATTGGGAATAGCATATTGTGTAAGTTCTGTTCTACTTGACTAATAAAAAAAGAGC
The DNA here is from genome assembly GCF_000325575.1 of Pteropus alecto. Taxonomy (NCBI): domain Eukaryota; kingdom Metazoa; phylum Chordata; class Mammalia; order Chiroptera; family Pteropodidae; genus Pteropus; species Pteropus alecto. Next base: position 13,587,968 of record NW_006442491.1, on the reverse strand, counting down.
AATATATTCAGTAGTCTCACTCTGTAAATTACACACAGAAAGACAATTACACACTAAAAACCAGGTTCTCTAAGCCTTGCACTATTGGAGTTTTTTTTCCACAAAAATAAGTGGCTTTGTTTATAGCTCTCAATGACGTGCTTTGAGTTACATACAATCAATGCATCCTTTACCAAGCTAATAACTTGAACAGTGTACAATCTTCAGGTTCTCACCCACTTATTTTCTGCCCATTTTGTTTACCCACTTTTGTGCCATCATAGTAGTCTCTCCTCGCTCTGCTCTTTTTCTCATCACTCTAATAATTAATGTGAGCATTAGGGAGGTTTGATTTCAGATTCGTTCACTGCTGGCACCCTGAAAAAGTCTCATTTTCATGGCAAGCAGTTTGAATTGCTCCAAGACAGGGTTTATTTTTAAAGTTCCACATTGCACATTATTGGCTCTCCAATATCTTCTGGCAATGAGAAACCAACAAGACAGAACACATAAAAAAGAAGAAAAACACCCAAACATTTTCTTTCCCCTTTTCCATATTCTCCCCAAGCCAAGTTTGGAATAGCTTAAGGGAGGGGTTTTTCTTTCCCTTTTTTCTTTGCCTAGCACTGGCCACTATTAGGCACCTTTTTGGATTCAGACATTTTCCTGTTGGCCTCTCCTGAGGGAATCTACCGTTGAGTTCTAGCACATAATACTTATCCAAGAAACCACTGTTTAAGGGGGAAACAAGCTTTCGGTTGTAGAACAACAGACTCTGTGCTTTAAGGAATGTCTCTGTTAGGGTTCTTCCTGTGGAGTGGAACTAACCCTATTCCTTTGGGTTTAAGGATCTGCTGAGTCTTTAATCTATTTTATCTCCAGGGACATCTCCTCAAAAAAAGAAAAAAAAAAGGCCGGTGAGGATGTGATAGTATGTTACTGTGTAAGCTGAATCACCACGAGTAGAAGGTAAGTGTTGGTCTTTTAAGATGATTATGAGCAACAAGCCAAAAGTTTCTGCTAAAGGTCTTGAGTCTTTCATTGGAGAGTACTATTTCCTTGGAGAAGGAGTCTAAATATCTAATTCACCAGAGTTCCCACTAAATCACCTCTCCTTTGTTTCCCCTTTTCTTTCATCATGGTACATATCTGCAGTTAAGTACATAAACATTTTCAAAGAATATTTACCTACACCAGCCATCCCGGGTTGTTACACAAAGGGAGTTGTGTTTTGAGTAGAGAATTTTTCCCAATGAATAGTGCATAGGTCATTTCACTCCATAGTTTTACTCCAGTCTCAGAACATTTGTGGGCTATAGAATGAAAGTATATCGAGTATTGTTTACCCACTTTCCTTCCCAGTAAACAAGGAGGAGAAATAAAGTAAATTCTGTTTACTAAGAAAAACTAGCCCCTCAGGGACAGGTATCAAGGGTAGTGGTGTTAATGTAGAACTTAGCTGATACTTCGCGTTAGAAAATGAGTTGGCAGAAGCCAAGAAGTAAAATTTAGTTGAGACTCTGCTACTGGGAGGACATCTTCTTTGTGTTTCCAATGAATTCTAGGAGTCTAGAAACATATGAATACCCCTCCCCGCAATCTTTTAACACATCAAAAACGCAAACAAACCTCTATCCTCACCTACACAAATACAGCAAATAAATAGATATACATTACCTGAGCATTACTGAATAATCCTCTCGATTGATAAATGATGAAAAGTCCTCTTCTGTCTTATTTGAGGTTAGGTTGTAGAGATGTTGGGGTCAATTTTAGTGAGCCCCTTTAGAGCCAGTCTGATGTAAGAAGATCATGAGCCAACATTCACAAGCTACACAAAGGAAAGGTTTATTAGGCAGCCAGAAATCCAGACAGCTAGCAGGTTTGGCATTATTCTGCTCACCACAGTAGAAATTACCCCAGACTTTGTTAATGCCTGCTTGGTTGCAAATGCTTCACTGCTGCTCATACAGTGCTCCTTGGGCAATGATCCTCATTTGGAAGAGCTGTTGGCAACACACATTTTTTTAAAAGCATAAACTGCCAAGCAACAAACACGCTCATCACCAAGTAACGATGATGACAGCAGCAGCAAAACAAAGGGATTAGAATCATCTCATAGGCACATTCTTTTCAGGCAGCAGGGTTCTCTCCATAGACATTATAGTTCGGTCTTTATGCCTTTGCCATACTCTTTTAATTATTTTATTTCAGAAGGCACCAATAACATTTGCTCTGTCTTCAATTATACTTCTAGCTTTTATTTATTGCAGAATTGTATTTTCTTGACCAAGGATTAGCAGAGGAATGGAGGTTTATGAGTGCACCAGCCCCATCTTCATGACCTTGAAGACACTGGATACACTTCTAAGAACTTAGCACTTGTGCTAAGAATAATGACCCATATCTATATCAGGATCAAGCTCAGTTTCTACTTCTTAATCTCACGTGGAACCAGTCTCTATATTGCCAGATTTACTTTAAGAGAGCACAATTCGGGGTTCAGTTAATCAAGTGAAAGTCTCTTATTTTTGTCAGAGAACTTTTCCCACTTCTTCTTGGGAACAGCACTCTGGTTTTCCTTTGTGAGCACCAGCTCTCCTCTACTCTCATTACATGTGATTTGGGTGAGGCTAGCACCATGATTTCTGCATCCCCTCAACAAGGGATGGGGACAGGACCTACAACAGACTCCCCTGGTGGTCTGCCCATATCCTTTCAGGTCCCCTCTCCATTTTCATGCCTATGATTCTGGCTCCCAACAACTAGCTAAAGCATGGTTGCTAGAGGATTGCCTTTATGTTGATAAAATCACCTTTGCCCTTGCACTAGGCAGGTGGAAAGTTCCTGGGTGGTTAAATCCCCCGAGAGGCATCCTTACCTAATAATTAGTGGACATGGGGGTATAAATACCCCAAATATACTCCCAAGTGCTTCACTCCTTGACAGGGGTAATTCATACATATTTGTTTTGCAAGGGAATATTGCAATATTAAGCTCTGATTTCTCACTGGTATGTGATGTAACATCCTTGTGTTGGCTGACTTCCCTGTCACACACCTATGTTCCTTGCAACTTCCAATAAACTGTTTTCACTGAAATTTTTGGCTCACCATCTGCTTCTGGGAGAACTTAAACTAAGACAAAACCAAAGCCTGGCACATCAAAGCATTCCATCTCCTGGCTGTAGTGACTGATTATAGATGCAAACCTGACTCAAGCCAGACCAGTGACAGACCCAGGCCTTTGCCTGGAATCTTTGAATGAGAAGTAATTTCTGTTGGGATTCCTTAGTGTATGAAATGTAAGCTGGTACTGTCCAATTCTTCATCTTTTCTGCGACACGAGGAGCCCTTTTGAGAATAAAGCCAGCACTCCAGAAAACAGTGCCAAGAAGTGGAGAGGAAATTTTTCTTGATGGATTCAGCCATACCTGAAACTCTGATCTACACATGGCCTTTCAATTACATGAACCAATTTCCCATCTCACCATTTTGAAAGCCAAGTTCAGTTTCTGTTTCCCAAAACTAAAAGAGTTCTGATTAATTCATATATGAGCTAGATTTTATCTCGGCTTGCTTTGTATGTAGTGCTGGCCAGCAAGATGAGGTTCAGGTACCACAGTTTCTCAATTTATGATACATATGATGGTCAGCTATTAGCTCTGAATGGAAGGCATGAACTCTGGAATCTGAATACTGAGAAGCTTGTCTTTTCTTTGCTTTTACCACAAAAGTTGAGATAAGCCATTACTTCAATTTTGGTTGTGACAGAGGGAGAAAATGTCTGAAATATGTCACCACCTTTCTTCTTACAATGAAAATTTTTGTAGGATATTGGCAAATGATCTTTGAGGACAAAACATTATGTAATGAATTAATTTGTCCACATGATATAAATTACTTTCTTAAATTTTGCTGTGTAAGTTGCAGGCTGCATTTTTGCTTTAATTAAGCTATGGCAAGAATGGTTTTGTGGCATTTTTCTTCCAAGATGTAAACCTACACATATCAGCTTTATGCATGAGAATCAGAAATGAAAACTGACCACAACTAATGGGAACCTGCTTAGGCCCATTTTATAGGCTCTGCTAAGAGAAGTGCAAAGAGAAAACAGGCTAAGTGAAGAAGAAAAAAATCAATTGTGCCTTTTCAATAAGTTTTAATAATGTATAATCTCCCAGAAAGTAACATATGATCAGAATTATAAATTTTGGTTTGTTGTTTTTTCTACCATTAAAGGTTCGTTAAGACCTCAAAGGGATTTGTTGGTCCTTTATATTTGTAATTCAACTCCAATGTCTTCAATTAGAGCATGCTGTCAGAGGAAATAGTACTCTGCACATATATGGTTGAGAAAGATTGATGCTAAATCTTGAGTTGTACCCACACGAGTGGAGATTCAAGTGTAGGTAGTTACTAAGGGAATCCTTGCTGGCAAGGTGGAGTCTTCTGGATGATCTTCTAAGTGTGTACAGTCTTGCTAGTCTGTGCATATTCTGTGCATGAAGCAACATACACACAAGTGAGCACCCAGGAGATACTTGTCATGGTTGTTAGCCTTTTTCAGTCTTCTACTTCCACTAGTTAAGTCTCTTATTCTGGGTTCTACCTCCTGTGCAGGTTTGGTTTTGTAGGGCATTATGAAACAGGTCTTCTGTGAAGGCGTATGGGAGCTCCTAGGTATTCCATGGCTCTCAGGAAGAACACAAAATAAACAGAGAGAGACCTTTTATTAACAACTGTAGTGACTCAACAGCAAAAAAAGGGCTGGGAAATGTATTCCTTCTGATCTGATCTCCGGAGGCTGTTCTTATCTTTGGGAATATTTTCTGAATTCACTCAGGGGACTGGTGGCCGATTGTAGTTTCTGTTTCCCAAAACTAAAAGAGTTCTGATTAATTCATATATGAGCTAGATTTTATCTCGGCTTGCTTTGTATGTAGTGCTGGCCAGCAAGATGAGGTTCAGGTACCACAGTTTCTCAATTTATGATACGTATGATGGTCAGCTATTAGCTCTGAATGGAAGGCATGAACTCTGGAATCTGAATACTGAGAAGCTTGTCTTTTCTTTGCTTTTACCACAAAAGTTGAGATAAGCCATTACTTCAATTTTGGTTGTGACAGAGGGAGAAAATGTCTGAAATATGTCACCACCTTTCTTCTTACAATGAAAATTTTTGTAGGATATTGGCAAATGATCTTTGAGGACAAAACATTATGTAATGAATTAATTTGTCCACATGATATAAATTACTTTCTTAAATTTTGCTGTGTAAGTTGCAGGCTGCATTTTTGCTTTAATTAAGCTATGGCAAGAATGGTTTTGTGGCATTTTTCTTCCAAGATGTAAACCTACACATATCAGCTTTATGCATGAGAATCAGAAATGAAAACTGACCACAACTAATGGGAACCTGCTTAGGCCCATTTTATAGGCTCTGCTAAGAGAAGTGCAAAGAGAAAACAGGCTAAGTGAAGAAGAAAAAAATCAATTGTGCCTTTTCAATAAGTTTTAATAATGTATAATCTCCCAGAAAGTAACATATGATCAGAATTATAAATTTTGGTTTGTTGTTTTTTCTACCATTAAAGGTTCGTTAAGACCTCAAAGGGATTTGTTGGTCCTTTATATTTGTAATTCAACTCCAATGTCTTCAATTAGAGCATGCTGTCAGAGGAAATAGTACTCTGCACATATATGGTTGAGAAAGATTGATGCTAAATCTTGAGTTGTACCCACACGAGTGGAGATTCAAGTGTAGGTAGTTACTAAGGGAATCCTTGCTGGCAAGGTGGAGTCTTCTGGATGATCTTCTAAGTGTGTACAGTCTTGCTAGTCTGTGCATATTCTGTGCATGAAGCAACATACACACAAGTGAGCACCCAGGAGATACTTGTCATGGTTGTTAGCCTTTTTCAGTCTTCTACTTCCACTAGTTAAGTCTCTTATTCTGGGTTCTACCTCCTGTGCAGGTTTGGTTTTGTAGGGCATTATGAAACAGGTCTTCTGTGAAGGCGTATGGGAGCTCCTAGGTATTCCATGGCTCTCAGGAAGAACACAAAATAAACAGAGAGAGACCTTTTATTAACAACTGTAGTGACTCAACAGCAAAAAAAGGGCTGGGAAATGTATTCCTTCTGATCTGATCTCCGGAGGCTGTTCTTATCTTTGGGAATATTTTCTGAATTCACTCAGGGGACTGGTGGCCGATTGTAGTTGTGTGCTTATTTTTTAAACTTTTCCTGTTTACTCAATTGGCTTTCATACCATGGACTTCTCTCCATTACATGTTTGTGGGCCCTATCATGGGTTTTTTTTTTTTTTATCTCCCTTCATCCTGTGATTGAATCTCCCCAAAGATAACCTCTGTAAAAATGTAAGATGCCCAAAAGCCAAAGAAAGCAGATAGAGAGTTGTTCATAATCTGATTGTAATCCGTAGAGTGGAAAGATACTCTGTGGGTTATCCACTGATGTGTAACAAACTGCTCCAAAAGTTAGTGCATTCAGACAAAGGTTTATTATTTTGTGGGCTATGGAGCGGTTCTTCTGTTGGTTTCACCAGAGTTCACTCAAGTGACTGCATTTATCTGGTGGATTGGTTGGAGTTGGAGGGTCTACAATAGCGTCATCCTTCTCAGGAAAAAAAGGGAAATGTTAATTGTAAAAGCAGGCAAAACCCCTGGTAGCTGTTTTTGCTGAAGTGTTAACAGGTGTAAACCTAGAGAAGATACCCCAAGTACATCTGTCTCACTCTGATTTAAGAAACAGAAATTTCCAGGCTGCAGCTGCAGGTTAATTGCAAAATAATTATATCGTCAAAGGTATCACAAGGTAGAGTTTATTCTAAGCTTTCGGCAAAGGTGAACAAAGTTATCTGGAACAAGGAGGCTTGCTTTATTCTGACAGGTCAGAAAGAAGAGTGCACTGATAAATGAAATGGTTGACAATTGGCTCTCTGCAAATTATATCTCAATAAAACTCTAAAAAAAAATGAAAGAAAAACAAACCCCATCCATGATTTGTAACATTTGCCAATATTCATCATAAACATTTCTACTACAGCTAATACCAAGCTGTTGTTCAGGTTGGGAAAGCGTGTGCACAATGGATTTGTGGCCTTTGCAAACTGTGAATTACACTAAACTTGCTTTTTGATCTCCCTGTCTGCATTCCTCTGGATCCATGGCTCACTATCACCACCTTCATTAGGACTTTGGCTCTGTCACTTTTTTGGAGGCAAAGACAGACTTGATGCTCTTGACCTTGCAGTTCTAACTTCAGGGATTCAAACTGCTACCCATTGACACCAGCCAACACCATTTCTTCACGCAACAAATATATATGCCTCTGTTTCTCCAGCGTATGCTTTTATGGCCACCTGGTGGTTCTTGGGTGCCACTGAGTGCATGGCATTTTGATTTCTTGCTTGACATATTGGTTAAAGAAAGAACTATATGCATATAAAGTCAATTAATTCTGAAGCAGGCTCACTCTCTTGAGATTCTAGGACAACTGTGAGAATTTAAGACACTCCACAATAGTGGAGTATGCCTACTTATCCACCTACTGCCTCTGACAGAGAGATAGGTCAGTTATAGAGATTTCACTTTTAACTCTAGACTATCAGACTATACTTGAAAAATTATCATTTTGAAATAAATTTCAAAAAGGTTTAGTTATCTCTTTGCCATGAGCCGACCAGCATCTTAACCAGTTGGTCTGTTTGAGTCCAGGGGGCTGGTCATAACCAACCCAGTTACACTTTTTAGTTTGAGGCCTTTCTCAAAGCAGAGAATTAGCTTGCCCTTCTCTGAGGAAGGATCCCTCTATCTTCACTCTAGACAAGGAAGAAATCCAGTCCAAGCTTCCTCCTTTCTCTTACTTTGAGGTCTCTTTTGACCATCCATGGTTGATAATAAATTCTAATAAAAAGGTACACTTACAGCTGAGTAGTGAACCTAGTTGTTTACCTATATCTTCATGCTCCATAATTAGTGTCCACATGCCCAGTACTCTGCCACTTGGGGTCCAAAGAGAGTGCCATGAGGAAAGTCATGATGTTTAAGATGCCTGGTTTGAGGTCCATAATCTAGAGGACTTCATTTGGGGTAGAAATGTTTACTTTGGCTAATTGTGCTGAACTTCAATAATTGGTCACCTAGGAGCCCATCTAGCCTACCCCTCAAGTAGTTTCCATGTTATTCAAGCACAAGGCCTGTTATGGGGCTTATAGAGCAAGAAGAAAAATAATTGCATCTAATTATACTAAGATTGGACTGTGATCATACGTTGGGACTGGAATTCATTAAAAACACAAACTTTGTCTTAGAGCCAATGGCCTGAGCTATAGGAAATTCATCCATAAAGCTTGCAGTGTGATATTTTTCAGTAGACACTTATCTCTCTCATTGCAACTAAAGCTCTGTGGGTATCCTGATTGCTGTAAAAGTCTAAAAGGCTATCAGGTGTTCACAAGAAATGAATCTATGACCTCAAAAGGGAGATAAATGGAAAATTCATTGCCAAGTCAAGTTCATCTCATCTTTGTTTTAGCAATGCTATTTTGCCTATACAGCATCCCCACAGTGGAAATTTATTTATTATTTAATATGTTTATATTATACATATTAAATATATATATTATTTAATAAGTAATCTCCTGGGTTAGAGATTGGAAGTGACAATGGTGTCAAACCCAGATGTTCACAGAATGAAATCTAAGATTTGAATTTAAATGAGACTGGAAAAAGTCAGCGGGGTTGGAGGCAGAAACCTTTAGTTTAGTCATTCGTAGAGATCCATGGAGGAGGCTAATTGTGTTGAAAACTTGCTAGGAGTTAAGAAATGTCTTGCTGCACCCATTTAATAGTGTCTTTCCCCAAGGGAGGTGTGTAGGACCTGATACTTGAAAGGAACATGATGTATCTTAGATGAATTCTTCATTTTGAGTAAAGGCATGAGGTGATTCATGAGGCAGAGGGGAGTACTAGATAAGCAACTTTGAACTCTGCGATGGAGAGAAGGAATGACAAATTAGTATGGAAACAGCAACAATAACTACAGTTTATCTATCCCTTAAGTCATTCTTCAGTCTATATAAGTATTGCAAGGTGTGAAAGGCCAACTATTGACTGTATATAAATAAGAAGAAACATGTTAGTGATGAATAATGATCACCTTTATGATACTCTTGTCAAATATAATCATTTATTTAAACTATTTTTCTGGGTTCTTTTTAATTTAGTCCTGTTGCTTTCCAACTGAGTTCCATGGAGTATTATATTTTCTTTAGAGTACACAGGGTAACTATGGAGAACAAGAAGGGTGTCAAATGCACAAAGCATTGGGGTCCTAACAGTGTTTCCAAAATATTTACTCTTCTATTATCATATTTATATATAAAGGTTGCATTCTTGGTGAAAATGTTCTGTTATTAAAAGTAACCAGTTAGAAGACAGCTACCTAAGTAATTACCACCTGAAAGACCTAAGTAATTGCATGCTTTAATTTTCCCAAGAGATATGAATATTACAACCTGATATCACTTAAAAGAAAATTGAGTCCCAGCCCCAATTAATACTTTTAAGGAATGGCAGTTGACCCAAGGAGCAAAGTCTTGTGGATTAAAAAGGATTTATTTTTCACACAATACAGCTACGAATAAGACCCAGGTGGATAAATTTGCTGTAACTTTTATTTCAATAGAATCAGTTTATTATATGATGAGGAAGAGTAATGAAAGTGGTGAAGATAAGCTATAAATAGAAAGCTATCATTGGAGACCAAGTCCTGAAGACCATGACCTTTCCCTGTTAGGATTTATCTGACACTGCTCCTCTTAATACAATTGGTCAGAGCGAAATTACTTCTTTATGTTGTGGGATAAGCACCAAGTTAAAATAGTCGCTGTCTAGGTAAGAAGTGGAATGTTATCTTTGTCTCTATCATCTCAATAGATGCCACAGAACAGCTAGGCTCAAACATGCTCACTGATGAACTCACTTGCTCTGAGCTCCAGTGCTGGGGCAGCAGCTTAGATGGTGCCAGGAGCATATGGGGGAAGAATTGAGCTGTCTGGCTTCAGAATGAAGGCTGAAGGGGCAGCTTTCTTCCAGACAGAAATGCTGACAGAAACCATTGTTCCTTTGTTGAGCCCTCACACCTCTCAACATGCAGACTTCGGAAGGCGGCATATCTGAGTCTCCACTAACCTGGCTAATACCAGTCTCCCTGCCCTGGTGATTCCCTGAGACCCTGCCACACCCAAGTTTCAAATTAACCCAAGCTGCTTCCAGTGGCTTTTCTATACGGTCTGTCTTGGCTCCTGCTGTGGACTTTCCTAAAGTCTCTCAAAGGTTCACAAACCCCAAATGAGAAGCATCTGACCTCAATATGCCCTGTACCATTTGCTAAACAACCCCAAAATTGGCACTAGTGGCAGCTGACCTCAGTTCACAGCTTAGCATCTCCCCAGCACCTTTAAGCCCAGCACAAGAGGCAATCATCTTCAGATCACTTTGTAGCTCATACCAAGTGGCCCTGGGCAGGACACAGGCAGCAGCTTACCTTGGCCTGCATCAGAGCCCCTACCAATAGATCCCAGAACCAACACTCCCGGTGGCCAGTTTCAGACCACACTAGAGTACCACTCATCCTCCTCCACACTCAAGGGGTACATTTGGTAGCCACCAAAGCCCTGCTAAGGTGAATCCTGCTCCATAAGGTCAGCCCCTGCACAATAGCTTCTCTACTGTAGTCATGGCCAGTACTCACAACCAATCAGAGAATCACTCCCTCCCATTGACTTACCAATAGCAATCAAGGCTCAACTACAACAGAAGGTCACACACAACCCACACAAGGAACACATCTGGGTTACCCAGCTCAGATGACTAGAAAGACTGCATTTCTGAGCCCCACAGAATATCTACTACATAAGGCCACTCTACCAAGACCAGGAGACATAGCAACTCTACCTAATATAGAAACAAACACAAAGAGGCAGTTAAAATAAAGAGACAAAGAAACATGTTCCTAATGAAAGGTGAAAATAAAGCTTCAGAAAAAGAATAAACAAAATGGAGACAAACAATCTACCTGACGCAGAGTTCAAGGCACTGGCTATAGTCAAGACAAGGATGCCCAACGATCTCAATGAAAACTTCAAAAAAGAGATAGAAAACATAAAAATGGAGATACAAAACAAAAAAAGAACCAGTCAAAAGTGAAAAGTACAATAATCGAGATGAAGAATGCATTAGATGGAATCAATAGTAGACTAGAGGAAGCAGAGGACTGAATCAGAGATTTGGAAGGTAAAGTAGCAGAAAATACTCAATCAGAACAGCAATAAGAAAAAAGAATCCAAAAAAATGAGGATAGTTTAAGGAGCCTCCAGGACAACATCAAGTGTGCCAACTTTCACATCATAGGAATACCAGAAGGAGAAGAGAAAGATCAAGAAATCAAAAACCTATTTGAAGAAATAATGACAGAAAATTTCCCTAACCTGGCAAAGGAAATAGGCATACAAGCCCAGAAAGTGCAGAGAGTCCCAAACAAGATGAACCCAAAGAGGCCCACACCAAGATGCAACATAGTTAAAAGGCCAAAGGTTAAGCACAAAGAGAGAATCTTAAAAGCAGCAAGAGAAAAAACAGTTTGTTACCTACAAGAGAGCTTCCATAAGATTGTTAGAGAGACTTCTTTAAGAAGAAAAAGAAAAAAAAGATAAAAAATGTTAATAAAATGGCAATAGCTACATATATATCAATGATTATTTTAAATGTAAATGGATTAAATGATTTTTTATTACAAAACGTAGGATGGCTGAATGGGTAAGAAAACAAGACTCTTTCACATGCTGCCTACAAGAAACTTACTTCATCTCAAAAGACACACAGACTGAAATTACTTCTTTAAATTACTTCGTTAAAATGGAAATTAAAAAAAAAAAAAAAGCTGGAGTAGCAATACTTATACCAGACAAAATAGGCTTTAAAACAAAGGCTATAACAAGAGACAAAGAAGGATCCAGTAATTCCATGTCTGGGTATTTATCTGAAGAAACCCAAAACACTAATTAAAAAAGACATATGCATTTATATGTTCATTACAGCATTATTTACAATAACATAGATATGGAAGCAACCTAAGTGTTTATTAATAGCTGAATGGATAAAGAAGTGGTACATATATACAATGGAACATCATTCAGCCATAAAAAGAATGAAATCTTGCCATCTGCAACAACATGGATGGACCTAGAGGGTATTGTGTAAGTGAAATAAGTCAGACAGAGAAAGACAAATACCATATGATTTCTAAAGAACAAAATAAATGAACAAACTAAACAGAAATTAACTCACAGATAAAGAGAACATTTCAATTTTAGCCAAATGGGAAGGGAGCTGGGGGAATAGGTAAATGAAGAGAAGGAATTAAGAGGTAAAAATTGGTAGTTAGAAAATGGTCATGGAGATGTAAAGTATAGCATAGAGAATATAGTCAATAATATTATAATAACTATGTGTAGTGACAGATGGGTATTAGATTTATCAGGGTGATCACTTCATAAGTTATATAAATGTCTAATCACTACATTGTACACCTGAAATTAATATTGTATATCAACTGTAATTGAAAAATTAAAAAAATATTTAAAAAAGAAAAAATAAAATAAAAGTTGTTATTAAGCTTAATAATAATAATAATAAATAACACTACAAAATCAGATTTAAAAAATACTTGTTAGTAACTTCCTAAGAAATCTGATTTTTCTCCTAAAATAATACAAACAAATATTTTATTAAATTTCTATAGAAAAGATAATATAAAAATAATAGATATGCTATTAGGGTGCCTGCCTCTTCTACCACTTTCTGTCCACATCTTATTGTTATCAGTTTACATGGAAAAAATATATACTTTTTCAGGTGTTAATCCCTTTTTATTTCCTGCTCAAACTCCTCCCCCCACAAGAACAACAGCAAAAATACCTAGGCTTATCACATGCTGGCGCTCACTTTAAAAATTAGTGAAAGGATTCAGAGGCCAATGAGGATGATGCTTAAAACTAGAAGTCTTCCCTCCCCCAAATGTAAGGCTCTTTAGAAAATCACAGTACTCTCATGGAGTGGGGGGACCTTGAATTTTTATAGGACATAATCTAGAGACTCAAATTATCACTATCTAGATGTCGAGGTGTCTGAAGACTCTAAAAAGGATCTGGGTTATAACAAAAATAATTTGTCCCTAAAACTTAGAATTTTAAATAATTGTATGCTATGTGTTCTAAATGTACTTACCTGCAGTTGTTTTTACTAAGATATTGTTCCAACGGTTTCAAATAATGCTACCAAACAAACATACCGCTCTGTATTCCAAGCTGATGGTTACTAGTCATCATACTGTATTATTGTGTTCCACATTCAATGCATCTAAAAGATTGACTTTGAACTCCTTTTCCTACTGTCATTCATGGTTTTATTTTTGTTTAGGTAGTGTGATGGGGTATTAACATATAATTTAGATTTGCTAGACTTCCAGTTTTCAAACTTTATATAGTATAACTTGATAAAAAATTAAAGGAAAACAAAATAAAACAAATTTTTCTTCCTCTTCCTTAGTCTATTCAGAATTTAGATTAATTCATACTCAAGTTGAATATGAAGTTGCCTTAATATTTATTGTCACCAACATTTAAACACATATTCATACCAATTTATAGTCATTTCCGAATATGGAGCAGAATTCTGATTGTTCATTTGTTTTACATTGATCCAACTTTTCAAGCAAGGGGAGCTTCTTGTATGTATGTATGTAGGTATACATATAATAAATATGTATGTATGTATTTATTTATATTTTTATTTTTTAGGTGAGGCAATCCTTGGTTGACCTCACAGATTGCAAGGACCTTGTCAGCTTACAATCCCTTATTTTTTAATTTTTTACACCTACAGCACCTGATCTTCCTAGGTGGTCTCCCATCCAAGTACTAACCAGGCCCAACCCTGGTTAGCTTCTGAGATCAGATGGGATCGGGCTTGCTCAAAGTAGCATGGCCATAGACTGGGAGCTTCTTATATTTAAAATGACATTATGCTGTCATGTTTTTAATTGCTTTGGTTAATTTCTAACAATGGAATTGTTCTGGAGTGACAAGATTTTAAATTGCCTGACTAAATATGGCATCCAAAGAGGTTAGACTATGTCCCTCAAATATGAGATGACTGGTGGAGTCCTACATCCCAACTCTCAGTAAGACAGAAATGAGAAATTATCAAACCTAAGTAGCTGGAAATGAACTTACCCTTCACAACCAGCCTGTCTTCCTCCTTCAAATATGCCCTCCTTTCCTACTGTTCATTCTACAGAGAGATATGCTCTTTAGCCTGAATTTAAATTTTCTTGTAGGGTAGAGATCCAGATGGATCATAAATTAGGACCAATTAAATGAACAGGATCAAGCCCCCACAGTGTTAATTCCTTTAATTTGTAACTCTGAGAGGAGAAGTCCAACTGTGAAAATGTTAGGAGTGCCATCAATTCCTGTGGCTCCTCTTTACTGGGAGATGGGGAGGTGAGGTCCTGTTTGAAGCAGTGCCCGTAGCAGGGGATGGAAATGACTCAGTGGTCTGGGCCGCACAATAGTAAAACTCTTCTCACAAGAGGAACCATGCTTGAACTTGGCAGCCCATTCAAAGTCTCAGCATGATGCAGGCTTAGAAAGTCAACCTAGCTTTTACTAGCTGACTAATACTATTCCATGGCTCCCCCAAGCTAAAACTGAGGAACAGGTTTTGAGATAGAGAAACTCTCCCTGAAACACATGTGGAAACTGGGACCACAGGATGAATGAGGCCTGATTGTGACATAGAGTTGAGAAGGCAGGCATTTCACTATTTGTGCCAAACTCACTGTATAACCTTGGGCAGAACACATCTATGCTTTATTTCTTTATCTCCTAAGATAATTATAAAATTTAAATAAAATTTATTCAAGGCAAATTCTTATTTTCTTTCTTAACATGGTCACTTTTTTAGTATTAGGAAAGTTTTTAGTTTTCTCTATTAGCATACAATCATTTACTAGAAATAAAATTCCCCCCAAAGCAGTAAATACTCTTGACAAAACAAAGCAGTGTCCAGATTCTACTCATGATAGGTCAGAAGTTCCATCTTTATTAATAAAATAGAGCACAGGAGTATAGAACCTTACATTATTCACAAGATCTTCACTCATCCAGCAAATATCTCTGAGGATTTACTCTGTGCTGAACATATAGTAAGGGCTGAGAGTGTGTAGCAGACACATCATGGTCTTTGCTTTAAGAGGTTTGCAGTTCTTGTGAGAGAGGCAGGCAAAGTCATTGTAAGTTTTAAAACTGGAGCAGGAGGAAGGAAAAAAGTAAGATGCTCAGGTGGAAGGCTAAGCATAGCAAGGTCAGATGACAAATCCAAAAACAGGCAGCAGAAGGTGAATGGGGAAGACAGAGTAGAAATGATCAGGAGCACAGATAATAAAACGAGTAGTACAAAATCCCAGGATAATGGAGAACATGGCACATTGAAAGAAACTCAAATGGTCAAGTTCGCCTGAAAAAGATGCAAGTGGAATACAAAATAAGACTGGTGGTGTAGTGTGGGCTCCCTCTCCATTTATTTATTTGTTTGTTTGTTATGGTGACATTGGTTAACTAAATACAATAGTCAAGTTTTTATAATTTTTCTGTTTCCTCTAGACCAATTAGTGGCCATTCTCTCTTGCTGTCCCAGTGGTTCCCATTATCTTCATGTTGACTGGAGGTAGAAAAGCAATTAGGACTCATTTGGTTTGCAACAACATTGTTGTCTGTGAGGATTAACCCCACTGCACACTCACTCTAACATGCAATGAAATGAATATGGCCTTGAAATGAATTAAAATCACTAACATTAAACCACAAAACCCAATAGCTCTCATAAAATCATTTAGTATCCTTTTTTTTTTTTTTTAAATGAAATCATAGGCATTGGGGTAGAGGTTTTTGAGAATAAACCTTTTGATTGCTCTGAGGATTTTTTTGGTCCAAATTTAGAATTTTCTCTAGAGAATTGATTTCCCATTTCAAAATAAGGCAGGAATTATTATGTCTAGCTTTTAAGATTTCAAGGGGGAACTGTCGTTGCAAAATAAGACCTTCAAAGTTACCTATTAACTAATTAAATTATCAACTCATATATATATATATATATATATATTAGCATACAATCTAATATATATATATACACACACACACACATATATATATATGTGTGAGAATACTCATAAAATTGAGACTTTATAAAATTTTAGAAGGATCACTGAGCTCAAGTATTGGAACTATAGAGTTCTAAAGAAGAGAAAGCAGGGGTTCACATGAATTAAATGTTTCTATGATCTATTACTGTTTAAACATGGATCCATTACAGGAATTAGAGAGTGGCTGAAGCCAAGAGAAATGGAACTGCTCCAGCCACTCTTCTCCATTAGACAGGTATTGGTCCTCTTGTTGACATATCTTAGAGATAAGAGAAGTGCTTGTAAATGTCATTATGTACTTAATAATACCCGAGTATTCTTCTATTACAACATTTCTGAACACCACAGAACAATTAGTAGAGAAAGATGGAATTGCATGGTTTAAAGTTCTTTGTGTAGTTACTAATAGAGTTCATATATAATATGTATCCCCAAGTGATATAGCAAAGGATCACCTACTCTTAATCTTCCCTCACTAGGACACTAGCAAATCTCTTAGGATTTTGTTGTTATTATTGCTGCTGGGTTTTATTTATTTATTTATTTATTTATTTATTTATTTATTTATAAAGCATATTTATTTATTTATTTATTTATTTATTTTTGAGGTGGTGATGGGAAGAGGATCTTAAGGAAATATCTGGCCATGATCTAACTTCCTCTGTCTCCCACATCTAGTGTTATTTCCATGTTTCAAAATTGATTTATTTATTTTATAAATATCTTTTATTCAGAGAACCTATATCTTGAACTCATCAACCTATTGGAATGTTGAGGTTACTTACCACTTGATGCCTTATTTTTCTATGCTCTCACTACAATTAGAGGGGTTTTCTAAATATTTAGGTTTTACATAAGGCATGTTTAATGTTAAATATATAAACAGTAACTGTTCCAACGTTTGCTGAGAAAAGATTCATTGAAAATATATGGAGCTATTGCATTGGCAGAGGAAGACAGAATCCACTTATATGATATTTTAGAGAGTAATATAAAAGCAGAGTCGATTGTTTTTCTTTGAGTCAAGATGTGGTCATTATACTTCTATGATAGTCTCTCTAATACTTTATTGCATTTATATTATTACAAATCTATTTTCCACACCACAGGGTATTCTCATATGTTCCATTAACCTTTTATAGGTACCACCTAGCACAGAGCCTGGTATAGGATGTGTCAAATAAATAAGTGGGTGTCAATAAGAGAAGTAATAGTCAATAGATTGAGCAAACAAAATCTGAGCTTTGAAAAAATTTGAAGAATTTAGTGTGATGAAGATGAGTTGAAAGTACATGCTAAATGGAGCATATGTAAAGACATGAAAGTGCGTATGTTGAGATATATCTAAATCATCATATTAGATTGACTATCAGCAATTCAACACATTTTTAAATTTTACCGTAAATTTATTCTAGAATATGTTCAAAAGATTCCTTTTCTACCCTGAGGATATAGTGAGGCTTTCTCTATCAGTCTACCATCAAGGTTATAATTAAGTCATTGAGTCTATGGCCTATATTTATGATTACAATATACGATCAAGGGTTATAAACACCAGGAAAATTGTATTATCACACTAATTATCACATTAAGAGAATGACAGCAGACAAGCGTTTCATCTCTTACTAGAAAGAAGAAATCTGACAGAACCTGGGACTACACTTTGATGTTGGATTTGTATATGAAAGTATCAACGATTGAACTATTTTCAAACAGAACATCCAATGTTGGTTTCATTCAGGCATTCAGTTTTCTGCTCCACCACCATATTTTTCTTTGAAGTGGTATAGCCTAGAGTTTGTTATTGGGATATATTTATTGCAGGTAGAGCAATGAAATTCAAGAAGGTGAAAGAAAAATCAGAAGGCCTCAAAGTCAACAGCAGGTGTTATAAGTTGATCTCAGAAATATGTAAGGTGCTAACAGCCCCAGGCAGTTGGTGTGAATGGCCTAGATAGGTCACTGGTTCTTTAAGTGTGATCTTCAGACCAGTAGTATCAGCAGCACCTGGAAAATGCAAATTCCCAGGCTGCACTCCAGATCTACTGAATCATAAACTCTGGGGATAGGGCTTAGCAATCTATGTTTTAAGAAGATGTCCCTATAGGGGGTTCCATCGGCCACTAAAGTTTGAGAACTACTGGCCTAAAATAGTGCACCAAATGGATCTCACACATCCTTTTTAGTTTTCTAATCCTAATGGCTCTGACTGTGGCCATTAATCTTTTATAGCTATTCCAGTCCATTTGTAAATTCACTTCTTTGAACAATTTGTAACTTAAATATGTTCTGGATTATGCCATTTTCTAATCGTTCTATATATGCTCTTTATGCTTCCCTGAAAGTCAATAAATGCCACCATAAGTTGATGTATCTTATACAACTATATCTTCCTGGCTGCAGTAACATGGAAGAATAAGGAATAAACTCTCAAACACTTGTTGGTTTATTAACAATGCTAAGCAGCATCTAGAATGAACTCCATAAATAGTTTTAGAAGAAGATTATACTACAGTGAACAATTTTCTTTTATTCTCTTTTTAACAATAGTGAGAAAGTTCCAAGTATCTCTCCCTACTCAAGTTCACAGTTAGGAAAACAGAAAAAAAAAAAAAACGAGCAGATGAACTTTCCTATTGAATTATTCTCTAGGGCATAGGGCAGACCATGTATAGTTCATTTATATTTGTACATTACATGATACAGAACCTAGAGTTATAGGTGCCTCATGTTCATGAGAAGGCATTTAAGGCTGGTAGAAAAAGACAATACAACTCTAGTATTGTTACCAAGGAGTTTTGAATTCCAATCAAGTTTTGTGTATTGGTTGTTAAAAGACTCTAGAGTCAGCACTTTTGAATTTAAATCAACTGCTACTGTCTTACTTGCAAGTTACTTAACTTCTTTGTATCTCAGTTACCTCATTTTGAAACTGGAAATAGTAATATTTATGTGGTAATTTTCAAATTTAAATAAGTGATCTAAAGCTCTTAACAAAATGAGCATAGCAAACGTCCAATCGATGAAATTTCATACTGTGTACCTCTCTGTCAGGGTTCTCCAGAGAAACAGAAGCAATAGGGTATGTGTATGTTTGTGTATGTGTGTATGTGTGTGTGTAATACATATATGCACAGATATGTATTAAAATATATAAAATATTTATATTATTATATCATGTGTATACATAGATACATATTATATCTATATACACACTATTTCGTTTGTGTGTGTATGTGAAAGAGAGAGAGAATGAAAGAGAGAGATTGAAAGGGAAAGACTTAATTTAAAATTTGCAGGCAAGCCAGCAGGCTGGAGACCCAAGAGAGTGAATGTTGCAGCTTTGAGCACAAAGGCAGTCTGAAGGCTGAATCCATTCTTCCTCTGGAGGACCTCGATCTTTTTTCTTTAAAGGCTTTCAACTAATTAGATGAGGCCCAGCCATATTACAGAGGGAAATCTCCTTTACTCAGTCTAAACTGGTGTTTGATCAAACATCTGGGCAACATAGCCTAGCCAAATTAACACATAAAATTAACTACTACACTGTCAATCACGTAAATCCCTGCACTGTTCCTTGCTAATAGGTTATACCAGTAAGATTTTCATACTTTTGTGAACTGATAGCGTTCAACCTTTTTCTTTGCCATAAAGCATATCAGAGTACAAGGTTTAGCTGATGGTGGATGGGGAGACAAATGAAACAGGACTTGGAGCCTGGATAGATCTGCCAGAATGTGACAGACCTCTAGGAAAGTCTCAAATGAAGTAAGTTCAAGAGAATCAGGGTCTTCTGTTACTTTCTCTCCATGCCTCAGTGACTCTGGAAGCCACATGTTGAGATGGCAATCTCCTAAAATAGTGGCGTTCTCACACTTGGCATCAATAAGGTATAACGGGGTAGTGGAAGGTGGGGATAATTTCTACTCTACTTCTTCCTCTCCCCTCTTCTGGTGCCAGGAGTTCCTACAAGGCAACTGAGCTTTGCCTCCCACCATCTAGCAGTAAGTCAATATAGATCATACCTCCACATTTTCTTTTCAGGTGTCAGCAAGGCCCGGCAGGGAAGTAAAAGTCCCTAGCACCCCAACTTGGAGTTAACAAAGAAGTTTGAGTTGGTGCCAGACTTTTGCTGGCATGGTTTTGGAAGGGCCTGGTCGAAAGTGAAAGTCTCCAGCATGGCAAACCAGTTTTCCTTTAGTCTAATTCTCTGATTGTCACGGTGTAGCCCCAAGACCCGCAGCATCAGCATCACCTGGAAACATGTTAGAAATTCAAATTCTCAGACCCCACTTCAGCTCACTCTTTGCACCTAGTCTTCAGGCTATATCTCAATAGGTAGACTATCTGCTAAAAAAGAAGATTAAATAAGACCCATAGTCTCACAAAATAATATCCAAAATGTCCAGAAAATTACTCTTGATACCAAGAACCAGGAAAATCACAGCTAGAATGAGACCAATCAACAGAGATGACTCAGAGGTTGAAATTCTCTAACAAGAATTTTAAAGCAGTCATTATAAAAATGTTTCAATGAGTAAATACAAATTCAATTAAAACACATGGAAAAAAATAGAAAATCTCAGCAAAAAATGAAATTAATAAATAAGAACCAAATTTAAATATTAGAACTGAAAAAATATTGAAATTAATAACTCAATGGATGGGCTCAACCACAGCATAGAGATGATAGAGGACAGAATTGGTGAAGTTGAGGACAGATCAATAGAATTTACCCAAACTCAATAGGAGAGAGAAAATGCTCTGGAAAATAATGACTAACCTCAGAGACTTATGAGACAGCAACAAAAAAGCTAACACTCACATGATTAGAGTTGCAGAAGGAAAGAAGAGAGAGAGAGAGTGAGGTTAATAAGAGATATGAAGATACAATGTCTGAAAATGTCCCAGATTTGACAAAAGACATAAACTTACAGATTCAAACAACTGAGAATCATAGATTGGATGAGTCAGATATTAATGCTAAGACACACCACAATGAAAATTTCTGAAAACTAAAGACAAAGAAAAAATCTTGAAAGGAGCCAGATAGGGATAACACGTAATTTATAGGGGAACAGCGACTCAAATAACAGCATTATTTTCATCTGATATGAAGGCCAGAAGGCAATAACACATGTTTTTAAGTGCTGAAAGAAAAAAATTTGTCAACTATGCATTCTATATCCAGAGAAAATATCCTTCAAAAAGTAACAAGGATATAAAAACAATTTCAGAAGATGGAAAGCTAAGAGAATATGTTGATTGCAAACCAATCCATAAAGAATAACTAAAAAAAATTTTTAAACAAGAAGTAAATTTGCCAGAGATTGGCTAGCTGGTCTTCATACCTGTCTTGGCTTCATCCTAAGGCTACAGCTAGAACACATTTTCAACATTCTTTACTCTTAAGTATGATTATGTAATTAACTTCGAGTCAATGAAATATGATATTCACTACTTTGAGACTTATAAAAATCTTCCATGTTTAGCTTTCTAATGTTTTTTTTTTTCCTTTTTTTATTGGCTTGAGTTAAAAAAGAACAATATGAAAGGAGTTTGAATCCCTGAATCACCACATGGAGTAGAGCTACCTACCAATTTTGATGAACTCTTTTGGAAATAGAAGTAAATTTCTGCCATGGGGTATCAGACATTATACATTTTTCATTTACTGTTGTTGTTACAGCAGCTGCCATTACTTTGACTATAAAGTAAAACAACTAATTGAGGGGTAGAGAGAACTAAATGAGATTATCTCTACTATGTTATCAGTTATACCTTCATCTTTTATAAGCACAGATAATCTTTAAAGAATCAGGTAAGTATTTTTCTGTTTTAAGTCTTAGGAAAGATTAAAATAAAATAGTTTTTCTCCTAACATAACTGCGATTAATTTTACTGAGGAAAAAAAAAAAGAAGTTGCGTTCAGATTGAAGGGACAAGTAATTTCACTTTCAGGGAAGTTAGATAAGAGTGTGATGTCTGAGTAAAGGGATTTAAGGTCATTGAGTTTCTGTAGCACAGTGGAATGGAATAGCAGGAAGAGAGAAGAGAAACCTAGAACTGGTTTGTTTAGGCTGTACCTCTGGTTGGTCTTGCCTCTAGTGGAAACATTGAGAAAAATTGTATAATGGGAAATATTAAAAAGTGTAGGTTACAGAGGTGGAAACTGAATGGTGATGAGAATAAATAGAGGAGTGAAGAAGATTTATATATGTCAAAATGCATTATCTTAATAAAATAATGCTGCCCAATAAGTGAAAATTGTTGGTGTATGCTCTGGTATACATAGATTGATAAAAAAAAAAGTCCGCCGTTTTGACCTCTGATTATTTTTGAAAGAGCTTTGAGGTGTTGTTGTTGTTTTAATATACAGCTTTCTGCAAATGTATTTGTGTATGCATTGCATGTTTATGTGTTTGAGAGAGCGAGAGAAAGAAAGATGGAAAGAGAAAAAGAGAGAAAAATTATTAGGTTACCTTTCCCTTCTATTCAAACCAAAGTTCTAGGAATATAAGGATTGAAGGACAACAAAAGAGCTGTTTTTCTAAGCAGCCCACAAAGGACTTTTAACCATCAAATTAAGTTAGCAATTCCTATCCTCTCTGCAGTAAGTCAAGAGATCAGCAGTAAAGCTGGGAAATATTTTCTCTGACCTTGAATGCATTTGTTAAACCATTATTTGAGTCAAATTTCCTTGAGATGTTAAATGGAACCCTTGCCAAGATGTGCCAGAATGAACAAGGATGTGCTTCTCTGTGGGACCTGTGCAATGAATCTGAGATGTTTCTGTGAGGTCTTGAGAACTATCGTTTTGTATCAACAAGGGGAAATCCACAGAGCTTCTGTTTTAAGACATTGTGTTCAATAGTTAAGCGTCTCTTTCAAGGCTTACCATATTGCTTTCATTTAGGCGTCCCCATTCTTTTGGTAGGCATAGTGATGTGCAGACAATATGCAGAGCCACATCAAACATGATAGTGATCATGGCCAGGGGGCATTTTAGATTATGTGAATGAATAAAAGCTGCTTTTCAAAAAACAACCTTTTTTTTCCCTGTTGATGTACTGCCATAGATTGAGAGTGGCAACATTTTGTTTCCTGCTGCTGAAATAGTGGGATTCTGGTGGGGCAGAAAAAGTGGAAGTTGGGGTTATGTTTATGAAAGGAATGGGTTGGCACCTTGTTTTTTTCCATCTCCATTCAAATGCAAGTCTTTGTTTCTGAGAAATTCCTGGTTATTCAGAAGTAATGCTTTGCTATAGGTTTTGAAACATGTTCCAAAATAATTTAATTTGTCTTAGGAACAAGAGCCTTGTTGGAAAAGTGTGGGTGGTCACCATGAATGGGGCACAGCAGTGGCCAAATATAGCAATAGAGGAAACTTAGGCCTCCAAATTAAGCATTAGAATATGACTATTCCCAAGGAACAAATGGCTTCTCTTCAGGACAAGTTAAAAACTAAGTTATTAATCTGAATATCATATTCTACACATATAATTCAGTCTGGGCGAACAGAGGATTTCACTGACCCCATTTCCTTTTCTATTTCCTACATGGAGTTTGATATTTCTTGGACCCTTAAAGAAAAGACTTAATGATATAGCAACTAATATTCAGTTAAACCTTTACATATAGAACATCCATTCATATTCACTTAAACTAAACAATCTTTACTATTCATTGAAACATTTCATACATACAGAAATGAATAGATCACAATAGATCCTGTAGTAAATACTACATACCCATCACTCATCTTAATAATTAAAATACTCTAGATATACATAAAGCCCTTGCACTACCTTTCTTGTTTACATTTCCTTCTCTACAATATATTCAAACTAGTATAATCTCAGCATATATGTGATATTTTATATTCTCTTTTTCCTTACTAAGTTTTTGAAATCTAGTGTGTTTTACACTTATGACACATCTTAATTTGAACTAACCACATTTCAAGTACTCAATAGCCACATATGGCTAGTAGCTACCTAATAAGCACATGGCTAGTCACTTGGGATCCAGCACTGAGTAACAAAAAAATTCCTTGCCCTTGTGAAATGTGGTAAGTTCAAATTATTAAGAAAGAAACATGCTTACTGCATTGAAGGAACATTGAGACTGGAGAGGTAACGAGGGTTAGGTGTGGCCTTATGGGTCACTATAAGGACTTTGAATTTCACTAAGCCCTGTAGGCAGCCCTTGGAGAGTTTTATATAGAGTGACATGATTTGACTTAAACAGGATCTTAAGATGCAAATTGAGATAGGTATTGGGGAATCAGGAGAGAATAGAAGCCAATAGGCCAATTAAGAGATAACTGCAATAATCTAAGTGAGGTATATAATAGTTTGAAATATTGTGGTAACAGTGGAGGTAGTTAGATCTGGTTGGATTCTGCCTATATTTTATCTAATAGTTAAAATACGAATTTGAAATGCACAATACATTCTTGCTTATTAAATGTTAAGAAAAATAACTCCAAATCTGTAAATAAGACTAAATGGATGGCTATATTTTCTAAGGACTATTTGGTTTTCTAAGAAAAGTTACCATTGGTTGATGTTGCCATATTCTATGAAATAAAGATGCACACTTTGTGAAATTACATGCTAAGTTGTTGATCTGTGAGTGATGGAGATGTAAATGAGTTCTACTTCATAGAAAAAAAACCTTAAAGAATATGACATGTTGCCCTGTAAGGCATTAACTAGCTTTGTATCTAACTTTGCAACCTTATTCTAACATTCTTTTATTAAATTGTTTATAAATATTCAGCTTCTCGTATGTTCTTTCAGTCTTACCATTTTAGTGGCTTCCACATTTATTTATATGTTTAATAGTATCTTTGACAATTTTTTTTATTATTTTTTAAAAATTTATTATTTGAGATTAATGACACAAACAATAGATTCTAATCGACTTTTGTATATTCTCTATAACATCGATGATTATCACTTTCATTTCCTTTTAACTCCAGGTTCTCATGCTCTGAGAGAATCTCTTCTACTTCCTTCCTTCTCACTTTCCTATACTTTCTCTTGTTTCAGATCTTGTCTTCCAAGCCAGTTTCTCCAATCCTCATGTTCTTTCCTACCTCACCAATCCCCAGAGTATATAATCTCAGCTGTCTTGCTGCTACTCTCACTCTTCCATTTTTGCCCCTTTCCTGTGTTTCTTTAAGCCCTAATAACCAGGCCATTCAAATGTCTGCATCACCTTCTCCAAATCCAACATCAGAGAGTCTGCTGAACTAATGCAATAGCTTCCCTTCTAAACCTGTCTTTCTCTGTTCCGGGGCCAACTCCCATTATTGCCAGTGTACCCTCTCTCTTCTATGGATCTTTCCATATCTCTCTCCTTCTCAAATCCTTCAATGGGTTTAATCGATCTCCAGTTGCAAATCTAACTTTTTAAAAGGGCAAACAAGGCTTTTGAATAATCTTGCTACCACCAAATTTAAGCCCTACCATTCCCTTTATTGAACAAACTACTACTAAGCTATGAGCAATTCTTCAAATAAGCCTTCTTTTCTTTAGCTTTTCGGCCTTGATTATATTGCCCCCTTTGCCTTGTATGCATACCCAACTTTGCACTGGTGACTCCATCACCTGTCTCCTGGCAAAAGAATGTCTCAAAGATTTCATCTTAATAAAGTTTCATCTTAAATGTTTTATTAATAAAGAAAGTCTTTTTTGATGCTACCCAGCAGGTCATTTTCTGTCTCATATTCCCATGGAATATTGCTCAATTTATATACCCCTTGTAGCAATTGTTATGCTATTTTAATTACATGTAGGCATATATGTACCCCTCTAAACTTCATGCGGTTATTCCGTTTTAAACACCTTAATTTTTTATGGCTTTATCTTTCCTTACCAATTGCTATTTATGAGTTTATGTCTTTAATAATTTTATCATACATATTTAAACATTTCTCTCATGGGGACTCATGAAAATTGATTCTTCATGTATTTTGTAATCATATTTTTATTTTGAGTTCATTTTCCTCAGAATTAATATATAGTCTGTTTGGAAGTTTTCTCTTTGCAGGAAGGTTTAGTATTTCTTTCACCAGGTGTCATAGGTATCACTGCCATGGTAATACCTTCACGTTTATTTCTCAGCTTGGAGAAGATAAATAAGCTTCTGGGTAGATCAGTATTTTTAGGTCAGTTTTGTTTCTTTATTGCGAGTTAATTACATCTCCAAAGCCCTATAAGAGCAAAATTGGAGTTAACACTTCACAGGAGTGATTTTTTCCTTCAGCCAGATCATAGGCCAAGAGAAGGAAGGTTATTCATGTATTTATATTTTCCCGCTATTTAATGGATTTTCTTCAATTCAGCCTTTCACTCATTCTCAAAGTATAAATATCAGCTATTTTGCTGCTACCCTCAGACTCTTGCATTTTTGCCTCTTTTTGTGTATTTTCTCTAAGCCCCTAATAACCAAGTGATCCAAATGTCTTTAGAAGACCCTAATATTCAAAATGCTTAAAGCAAACTGTCAACCAAGAATCCTACATCCAGTAAAACTGTCCTTTAAAAGTAAGGGAACAATTAAGACAACCTCAGGTTTACTAATTCTTCTGCCAATTAATCTGTCATTGATTCCCTTTTTTGAATATTTGATTTTAGTGATACTTTCAACTCCAGAATTTTCATTTGGTTCTTTTTTATAATTTCCGTCTCTTTATTGTTATTTTCTATTTGATGCAACATTGTCATCATACCTTCCTTTACTTCGTATAATGATGATTTTCTTTAGTTCTTTGAACATATTCATAATGACTACCTTGAAGTCTTTATCTGTTAAATCTGACATCTATTTTCTCTCACAGGTACTTTCAACTGCATGCTTCTTTTTACAGTGTATGAGTCATACTTTCCTATATCTTTGCATGTCTCATAATTTTTTGTTGGAAACTGGAAATTTTAGATAATAGATTGTAGCAACTCTGGGTAATAATTTCTCACTCCAGGGCTTGTTATTGCTATTTGCTTATTTATTTGATTAGAGACTGGCTAGATTATTTTGGTGAGGTTCATTTTGTCCTCTCCCTTCCCCCCACAGTGTTGATGCAGGACAGGGCAAATTTCCTGGAGTGAGGGTGACCAAGCCCAGCATTGAAAGAAGAGGGTACTTTGGTGGAAAGTGTAGAATGAATTCAACACATGCTCCAGTTAGAGTCAAAGGAAAGTTTATTAGAAAAGGAGTAACACTCCATAGACAGAGTGTGGTCTCTTCTCAGAGGCAGAGAGTGCGAGAACCTAAGAGAAATGAGAACAGTGAGAGAGACAGTGAAGAGTACTAAGAGAAAGACACTGAGAGAGACTCCGAGTGTCTGGGGTTTTCAGTTTATATACCACTCTTTAGTTCCTGTGAGTTACAGTTTAAAGACTTTATTTACCCATTTCCTTTGATATGGACATACAGTGAGGAAGGAGGAGGGGAAGAGTATATAGCTGGAAAAGGTAAAAATGTGAAGCGTAAAAAGCCCACTGGCAGTTCCCAGGCTTTATTACATAGGTTCCCCATGGTTTTAGCCATAGGGAAGTTTTAGCCACTTAAAGACCGTTTTTCCTCTTTCCCCTTCACAGGTGTGGGAAATGGGTTGTTCGCAATCCCAGCAGAAATCTTCCTTTGTTCTGCAGCTGTCCTCATAGCCTGGCTGCAGAGCTAATCAGCATATTGCAGTCTCTGAATGTAACTTGATTTAACATTTTAATTCTCTTGCCTGCTCCCTGCATTAGTGTGAAGCCTCTGATGTTTTTCCTCAGGGGATGCCAGCTCAGTAAGCCCACAGTCACCCTAGGATAACAGAGGCTTTCGTAGGGTTCTTTGATTGATTGTCTCTCTTTTAAAAAATTTATTTATTTTTTTCATCGATCGTCTCTCTCCTTGACCGCACCCGGCTGTCAAGATCCACTAACTGCTTGCTGATTGCTCTCTTGTTTTCAATAAAGCCCAGGGGTATAAATTGCTCCAGGGACTTATCCAATCAAATTTTGGTTCTTTTGAAGAAAGGATAGCTCTGAGGTTAGTGTTTGAGGTTTATTTTTATCCCAAGAGAGCTCCTTCCAGCTGTCTCTTTAGTTCTCATTGGCAAACTAGCCAGCCTACAGTTTAGCCTGTATCTTTAATGAATCTACCAATCTCCTCCCAACTGCGGTTCACCACAACCTCTGCAGTGTTTGAGAGCTTCTTTAGACTTGAACTTTTCCGTACACTGTTGCAATGGAAGTCAGTTCTATTGGGAAGAGATTCAGAACAATAAAGGCAATACATTTACAATCCGCAAAGGCCTATAAGAAGTTGGTGCTCTTTCCTTGTCATGAGTAATTAAAAAATGCAAACTTATCATGTAAACTGTTCCCATTTTGTGTTTATTTTTCTAAACGTACATTTTGATAAAGATTTTTGAGTCCTAGGAACTGTTCAAGGTGCTTGAAAATACTAACTTGCTTAACTAACTTCATGCAGCCTGTGAGGTATACATACATAATGAGTAGTGGAGATGAGGTTAAACACAGGAAGTCTGACTTCAAAGGCCCAGTTTTTAATCACTACACTATGCTATATATCTGCATGTGGTGATGCAAAATATATGCATATATGTGGTGACATGGTGATACAAAAGCAATGACCACTTTTGCAGAGAAAAAGTCAAGGTTCAGACACTAATTTGGCCAGTACTTCCCAAGTTGATCCTACATGTTCATATCTGTGAAATAACAAGAATATCTACGTAATTGTGTTATTGAGCTAATTAAGTGAGATCATGAGCTCTTCAGAGCTCAACTTCAGTTTTAATTCTTTGTGTGTGGCTATTTTTTAAGCCCATCATTAAACTTAGTTCCTTCCTTTCTTCCTTTTACCTCTCATAGAACTATTTCAGTTTGCAATCTTACTTTCATTTATAGGGTATTTGAATTCTTATCTGTCTCCTTTGGGAGACTTCTCCATGAGGACTAAGAGTGAATCTGTTTTTGTTCACAAATATATCCTCGGTTAGGATGCTTGACAAATATATAAATATAAATAAATGAAAGACAAAATTTCAGTTTATTAACATTTGTGTTATCTAGTAGTTAATTCATGCCCATGTGAGAAATACTATTTAGTTTCTAATTATAGCAATTTGACAAATTTTTATCGAGTATTTATTATGTGCCAAGATATTCTGTTAGTGCTAGGGATGGAATAGCAAAAAACAAAACAAAACAAAACAAAAAAACAGGTCTCGTGGAGCTTCCATTCTAAGTTCTATCAAAGGACTTTGAATGAAGCTAGATTGCTGAAAATTCCACTTGTAATTTATATAACAATTCAAAAAAACTGAATTACAATTAAACTAAGTTAAAGAGAATATAATCAGTATAGCTAAAAGAATATACAAGGCTATATTAAGGTAGTTTTTAAATTTAAAATGCCTTGTTGAAAAAAATTATTCTGAAACAAGCAAGGGCATGTAGTCTCCAACATACATTTCCAAAATGTAAAAAAGTCCTCAAATGTTAACAATAGCTTGAGTGGAAATATTTATGTTTCAAAAATAAAATTTTATTTTAAAATATGACTTTTGTTTCTTGCTAAAAGTCTGCTAATGATAGACTTTTAGGAGAGCAGTTTAAAATAAATAAGAACATTTATTTGATTTAGGTGGCAAAGTTTATTTTTGAAGGGAATTAGCTGCTTTTCTGGTGGCGAGCTGGGAGAGGAGATAGGAGAGAAAAACTGCTAGTAACACTGGCAAATGCACATGCACATAATTTACACAAACAAATACATTGCATTCAATTAACAAAGCAGAATATTTAATGTCTCTAGAAACTGGTTATCCTGGCATTGGTTGTTTTAGTCCTATTCCATATTGCTCAGATAGTGGTCTCCATAGCCCGATTCAGAGATAAACTGCTTGGAGGGATATTAGTCCCTCAGCTGAGCCCTCTTCATCAGCTGAAGCTCCTTGTACCTAGTTCACATCTCTCTTCCTTTTTTTCTGTTTGGAAGTGATTTATTGTTCTTAATTAGCTCAGTTATAATATGTGGCACCCCAACTTTGCTAACCAAAAGGAATTCTCCAAATCAAGGAATGACTCTTTTCTCATAAAAATTAAAGATTAAAACCATATTACCAATGACAATTTAATCATTCCTAAGTGAGGAACATTTAAAAAATTTGAAATCTGTTACATTGGAAAGGTGAGACTGTTGATTTGTCAGTCATTGTTAACTAAGTCAGACACAACCTAAAGAAAGGAAAAAAACAGGAAAAGGAAGGAAGGAAGGAAGGAATTTTGGAAGGAAGGAAGGAAGGAAGGAAGGAAGGAAGGAAGGAAGGAAGGAAGGAAGGAAAGGAAGGGAGGGAGGAAGGAATAAAGGGAGGGAGGAAAGGAAGGAAGAGGTAAAGAAGGTGAAGTAAGAAAGGGGACAGAGTGAGGGAGGAGGAATGAAAGAACCCCCTGACCACACCTCTGTGTCAGGCCAAACCCTTTAGGAAGATTTTGTAAGTTTTCATATGCTCCCTCCTCTTACTGTAAGTTTTTTTCATTACAAATAAAAACCTGGCATGTCTTTGAAGTATTAACTGCATCAAAGACTTGCTCCCATTAATTTTAAATTACTCTCCTAAAAGACTGTGTACGTTTAGCAGTTCATGAAAAGGATGCCCTGTTTTGCTGTCCCCTGGGTTCTCAGAGCAGAACCTCTTAATTGATCTTCCTGCATTTTTGCATGAAATAATAGTGAGCAGAAAATGACCTTTAACTTGTAAAACGGCCACATCTATTAGAGATCCATGAGGCAGATAAAACTGAAGAAATGCATTTGGCTCACACTCTGGGGTTTCAGAAATTTTATCCATATCTTAATTTTATTCTCCCATCAATGTCTTGTATCAAAGAACTGGACATTAGCAGTCTGAAAATGATGCATTCTAGAGCTGAATGCCAGTATTAAGTAACCCCTTAACTTTCTCTTGTACAATATGCATTCAAGAGCTTTTGTATGCTTTTCCTCATAAATTCAGGGGAGTGTTGATAAGATCACCAGCTTTGTGGGATTCTATCAAATAATTTTGGGAAAAATAAAATTAACTTAATTCATTGTTTAGAAGACAACCAATTAAATTGCATTTTTAAAAAAAATGTATATTTTAAAAGTTTTATTTGGTTTTCTGATCCCAGGTACATACTTCCCTCTCCTCTAAGTAAATTGCATTATTTGAATCTAAGTTTTTATTTAGTAAATTAATAATGTTAAAAAACCTTTAATTTGTCGACTAACAATTTGAATAAATTAAATTTTTAAAAATTTTTATATGTGTAATTTTCTGAAATGTATGGCCCCTATTGCTTCACTCATTTGCAAAATATAAAATTAAGATTAAATGTAGTGATGCCATGTATCAGAAAATTATATTTCCTACAATCTCCCCCTTGGTGATACTTGTTAAAATTCTGGGGATGACAGATCTAACAGAATAACATACTTCTTGATGTTTTATTTCAATAACCAAGAACTCAGATGATAAGCAAATTTGTTTTATATTATTGGAGCAGCTTGTCTATGCCAAGCCCAGAATAGCTACTTAATCTCTTTAAAAAAGGGTTTTAAAAGAAAATTATAGCTAGTTCGGGATAGCATGTGGCTTTCTTGCCAACAACTGCCAAGGGAAAAGTTATCTAAATAACTGAATTATACACACAATTCATCACTAATAGGGTCCCCTCCCACACATTCGAATATGTATGGCTCCATTCAACATAAAGTGACACAGCATATCTAGTTTTTTTAATATCAAATCTGAAAAATAATTCTCTCTTGGTATTATCTAACCTTGGTGATACTTTATCATCACCCAGGAGGCCACACTCCAGTACATGGAAAGGAAGCATAGTATTTTAAAACTGGCAAGTATCCTGGAAGTTATTTTTTTAAAACGTCTCTTTTTACAAACAATAAAACTAAGAGCCAAAGGGGTTGGTGATTTGCCCAAGGACACCAAATTTAAGCATGAATAGATAAAGAATAGCACCTAGTTAGTAACTGAATATCAGTCATAGAGTAGACAGATACAAGTTTAGGTAGCAGAAAGAACCAATGCGTTAAAGGAAATCTGATTCAGGGAACTAAAAGGGGACAAGAAGCAAAACAGTGAATGGGCTTAAGGAACAAGTTTCCATGGAATTTCCCTGTTATCATTGTGCTACAGCTTGGTTCGTTTTCAAAGTTCATGTGTTAGTTCCATGGGGATGATTCTACTGACTTTAAAAAGGCCATAGGAGAGTCAAGGGACACCAGCTCTCCAGATGTGGGTTATTAATATGATCCTTGTTTTTCCAGCCAGCTTATTAACATCTGCCATCCCATAGCAAAGCTGTTTTGCTGTCCTCCACCCTAAATGACCTACATAAAGCCATGGAGATGATTGATTAGGAACAAAAGATCTTAGGCACAACTAGATTAAATGAAAATTCCCACCGAAGGTGGGAGCATGAATCTAAGAGAGAAAGCTTAGCGTACTGGTTAAAAATATCAGATTTGGGGACAGACTATCAGCGTTTAAATCCCTGCTCTATCCCTAGCTATTTGACCTTGAGCAAATTGTTTACCCTTACTTTGGTTCTTTAAATTTATCTATAAAATGAGAGTAAGTAATAATAGAGTTATGATGAATACTAAATGAGATCTATATAAAATTAATAGTGCCAGACACAAAATTAGTGATGTTATGATTTCTAAGAGATTACTATGAAATCTGTCTCACATAGAACTGGAAAGCACTTAAAAATTTGTTTTGAAAAAAAATCATATTTTCATCTAGTAAATTTTATCTATCTATATATAAAGTTTTAAAAAGACTATATAAAATTTGAAAAGCTAGTTCAGGCTCTGTAGATGCCTTTTTGTTGAAGAGGATTGGGGGAAATTTTGATTTTGCTTATAATGAAAATCGAAAGAATTCAAATCTAAATTTTTAGATTGTTAAAATAATGCAAGAAGTCCTTTTGGTTTCAAACATAAAAGGATTTGGCTTCATTTAAGGATTTGCAAACCTTGAAAACAAAAAGATAGGAAAATTAGCATTTATTGCCTGAATGTGTGCTAGTAACTATTCTAAGTGCTTTAAAATCAGACCCAATAAACAACCTGAGTACATTTTACAAATATAACTGTGAGCGACGAAGTCAAAAAAAAAATTACATATAGCAAATAAAGATAAAAATATGCAAAATTAATATTTTAGTGTTATATATCAAATTGACTAATATATATATATATTTAGAAATCCACAAAAGCGATTATAAAAATCAAGATAATAATTGCTTAAGGGAATGAGGAAGAGCATGTATAATGGAGAAGGGATAAATGGGGAGCAGGGGTTCAGGATTATTGACAGTTGAATGTGTACTTGCTTTATAATTATGCAGTATACTATACATTTATAGGTTTTCATTTTTGTAGTATAGTATTACATTTCCAAATAAAAAGTAAACAACTACAAAACCTTAAGAGGCACACATTTTCAAAATTGCCAGTTTCTAGACTAAACTGCCTTGCTAGAAATGCTAATAATTATGGTCAATGAGAACTGATTTAACATGTATGTCAAATCTCCATCTCAGCTACAAATGCCTGATTTCACAGGCAATTTGTAGACAGGAAATACAGAGCAAATTGGTGTTCAGCAGATATACCTGACAATAAGTGTAATGAAGTTGGCAGTATTTTGGTACCAAATAAGGAATAAAACTTGTCAGAATCACAGTGTCTCTAAATAGGAATGATCCATGAAACATTTCATCATCCTCATCGTGTCTTGCTAAAATAATTTTCTGCCTTTTAAATTGAGCAATTGACTTGGAAGCAATGTTTCATCTTATGGCCTTGTATTAGTAGAAGCTAAGCGTAATGGGGAAAAATATACTTAATGATGAGTCAAAAATGAAAGTAGTTTGGCAAATGTCTTATTTCAGTAGCAAATAATCAACTTACAATGAAAACTGAAACTAACTACATGAAGGTGTAACTGAAGGTCAGTTTTTCAAGGTATCAACTAACTGTGAATGGGTTTATGAATTTTATGGACTATTGATTTTTATGGAAGATTAAAGGCACTTATTATCTCTTCATTGAATGATATATTGTATTCGTCAGCTCCCAAGATTCCCAATAATTGTTAAGGGGGTTTCTAATCGGGTACCACATTATATTTTCCTCAGATGGCTGCAACGTCATCTCCATTCACATGCTCTTTTAAGACATTACCATTCCCCCTTCATGAAGTAGAATCTAATTGTCTCCATGTGAAACTGGGTAAGCTTATGAATTATTCATAATCAATAAAATGTGTTAAATATAATGCTGTATGAATTTTGACCCTAGGTCATAAAAGACAATACAACATCTGTCTTACTTGTTGGAATACTCATTCCTGAAGAGATTCAGAGGCCATATAAGCCATCAAATACAATGAGGCTGCCATGTTGTGAGGAAGCCAAAGCTATCCATCATATAAAGAGCACATGGTGAGGTGTGAGAATGCATGAAAAGAAAGAGATGCCCAGGCTGATGTCAGCTGGTTGCTGCTTAAGCACCCCCAACTTTGGATGTTGTAGCTACAACTATCATCTGAATGCAGCCATAATTAAAAGCCAAAATCCTTCCCAAATTCTTTACTTACAAAATTCATAAGAAATGATTTAATATTTGTTTTTGTCTTAAGTCACTAAGATTTAGGTCCATTTGTCACTTGGCAATACTTAACTGACCAGCTGGGTTATTCTCTTCATCTTCGGGGCTTTTTGTTCTCATTGAAAGATTTCATAGGATTAGCTCAAGCTATTTGGCCAACCCTTGGAAAAGTGCAATGTCATGTGCTTGATTTCTGACATGGCCACTTGGGATCATTTTGATAAACCCCGTGAATGCAGACCTTTGGTCCGTGATATATAACCTAAGGTGGCATCAGCAAAATGGCAGAGTGAGGACCTTTAGAAATCCTCTCCTCCATAAATGCAATGAGAACACTGGTAAAATTGTCAGAATTAAAACTTCAAAACTATGGAAATTAATCAAAGGCTTGTAGTGATTCCTGGAATATTTATTCAAGAAAAAAAGGCTGAATTTTGGTAAGAATATTGAGTTTTATGGCATTTTAACTTGCCTTAGTTTCACCTCCAGCTCCATAGTAGCCTTAAAAACAAGTACCCTGCAATCATGAAAATTAGCAGCCAGGCAACCACTGGTGGTAGCAAAATGGATTTGGAATTCCTTCAAAATTCCATTTCTTAGAGGAATATCATTGTTTGCCCTGTCTAGTGGTTCACTGTCATATACTACTTGCAAGGCTGTTATAATTTGACCTGACTGGGAATTTGTTTAATATAAACCACCTTTTCCTCAGGGGCATTTGTCAAAACAATCAGAGGCAATTGTATAGCATCACAATTGCCTGGGGTAGTAAATAATGGTTGGGGTAAACAATAGGCAAACCAAAAAAGCTTAAAAGGAAAAGTGGAGAAATGCGATGCCCATAAAGGATTTTGAAAAACTCAGATACATTCCTGAGAATCTCAGACACCCACATTTGTAGGGCTGTGTACATGCCCAGAAAGGACCCGAGAACCTGAGCTCTAACTTCTGACTAACCTTGAGGCTATGTATAAGCAGGGGGTGAAGGCTAAGACAGAGTCGTAAACTGCCTGACTGAATGTTGAAGGTTTACCCCAACACACACACAGAATCACTCAGCAAAGACAGGAAGATTTTTTTTAGTATCAGCCGTTTAAGGGTTATCTGTCCAATCATTAGCTGACCATTAAGAGAGCTGAGCAGAGACTTCAGTGGACACACACAACAAAAAATATAGACTTGAAGAGTTTTAAAGTTTTATTCTGGTAGATTCTTTTGATATCTAAGATTCGTTCCTAGCTATGCGGTCTTTTTGACTTTTTCCTTTTGTAAATGATGTATTTTTAAGTTAATAGTTTTAGCTGCTTTGTTTTATCAAAAAGAGCTATGGCTATGAGTTTATCTCTGTTAATCATTCCAACCACTTTAATAATTCTTATTTTTTATAAGTATTTTATTCATTCTGCTATGTTTCCTAGGCAAATAATCCTATAATTTGAGAATAATACAAATTTTAGTCCTCCTCTCTTAAATGTATCTTTTCTTCTTTATCTTTTATGTTCATTGCTACTTCAGCAAAAGAATATTAAGCAGTAATGTTGATAATGATATCTTTGTCTTCTGGTTTATAGGGATGGTTCTAGTATTTCAACATTTTGCAAAGAGGTGGCTTTGAGTATATTCATGTTAAGAAATTGTCACCAATTTTATTATTTTATTCTATTTTATGAACCAGATATGATGTAAAACTTTGGCAGCTATATTTTTAGCGAAAATAAGATAATATGCTATTGTATATTAACTTATATTAATAACCTTGAATCATCTGTACCTTCTATTTTATATTTCATTGTTTATGGTCAAAGAATATGGATTATTGTCTATCTACTTCAAAAAAAATCTGTTGGAACTTTGTTTGTGGCCTGATACATGGTAAACTCTTATCAATAATCTACAGGCCCTTTAAAAGAATGTGTACTCTATATTTTCAAGGTATAAAATTTGATCTGTACCTAATGGATCAAACTTACTCATTTTCAAATCTTATCTATGATTTCTTTTTTTTCGATACTTATTTTCCCATGAACTGACAGAGGTAAGATCAAGTCTCCTTCCATAATTTTGTTTCTGCTCATTTGTCCTTGCATTTTGTAGACTTTGCTTTATATAGTTGGATGCTATGTCATTTGCTGCATTAAAAAAACATCATGAAAGACATTTCCTCACTATGAATTTTATTCTTTATCTTGCTGGTCTTATTTAATAGATTTTGGGTTGAATTTCACTTATCCAATACTAATTTTGGGACTGCAGATTTGTGTTTTATTTGTATCATTTCTCCCAATTTATCTTTATTTTTTTGTGTTTTATTTTCCACACTTGTACTTCCTTTTTTAATGAGTTATATTCCGGATATAGTTGGATTTTATGGTTGACTCGATTTGAGTCATTTTCATCAATATTGAATTTATAGACATCGAAGTGATTGTTTTAATTGTGTTGTCTTATTTTATGTGATATCCTTTATTATTTTCTCTTTTTTCACACTTTGCTGCATAGGCTGTCCTCCCTCTGCTCCCTCCCAAACACACACACTGGAAGTTAGGAATGCATTCATTTTGTATTTATTTTTATGTGATTAATTTTATAACTGTAAATAGTCTACATGAATCATTATTTCTCAATTTATTAACTTAAAATAAGATAGTATCTATGAAAAATAATGATTTCTAAATTGGCTTCTGGATTTTTGCCCTGATCCATAACTATAGTTTACATTATGAAGCTTTCCTTCAAGAGTTATGACGTTTACATTCCTTTCTGCAATGAAACTTCTCATAGCCTTTGCCCATATCTAATCGAATCCATGCTCACCACTGATTATGTGTATTTGACCATTTTGCCATTCTTTGTGCATTTTGTATGCTTACAACTTGGTTAGCTGAATTTTTTCATTAGGTAGGTTCTTTAAAAAAAGAAAAATCTTATGCATATTCCTTGTGCTTGTACATGTTTGAGAATACCTTTGTGGAATGTAAAAATTTTGGATCACATCCATTTTTTGCTTCAGAGCTCTAGCGGTATTCTACTGACCTCTGAATTTTAACATTGCTACAAAGAAATCTGAGGCCAACCCAATTTATCCCATCTGCACAGGATTACTTTTTCTGCTTATTGACTGTGGGGTTATTTCTATTATCTTGATATCAGGAATTTCATCAGGATACTTTGCAGAGTTGCACATTATGTATCATTCTTTCCCACAAAACAATATGCCCCTTCAGACTATATATTCATATATTTCTTAAGGAGGAATTATCATTTTAAAGCAATTTTATGGCAGTTTATTTTAGCTACATCAACTATCCATGTGTTGAATCTCTGTTTTCTCCACTTTCACAATCTTTTTAAAATTACATTCTTTTTTTTTCTTCTTCTTCTTCTTCCTTCTTATTCTCTGGATTTTATTTTTTAAAAAAAACTTGTGTTATAGATTTCTCCTACCATTTTTTCAAGTTTTTGCCCTCAACATGCTTCCTTCTCTCCTAATCTTCCCTTTCTGATTAATTTGATTGTATTTTCAACTTATCTTTATATATTTTATGTTCACTTATTTCTCTTAGAGGAGAAATCTGTTACAGAAAATTTTCTTGTTTCCGAGGGTACACTGTTTCCCAAATTGAGTATTCAGTTTTTATTATTTCCTACCTTCCTCCTTCCTTCTTTCCTTCCTTCTTCCTTCCTTCCTTCCTTCTTCCTTCCTTCCTTCCTTCCTTCCTTCCTTCCTTCCTTCCTTCCCTTCCTTCCTTCCTTCCTTCTTTACATCCTTCCTTCCTTCTTTTCTTCCTTCTTCCTTCCTCCGCTTCTCTCCCTCCATCGCTTTCTCCTTTTAAGAACATGATGTTCTATAAATATAAAATGTTCTTCCTTCTTCCTTCCTTCCTTCTTTCCTTCTTTCTTTTTTTCCTTCTTTCTTTTCTTCTTTCCTCCCTCTCTGCCTGCCTTTTTTCTTTCCTTTCTTCCTTCATCTTCTGTTTTTGTAGCCTAGTTGCATGATTGTCATGTCATTTTGTTTAATATTACTCCTCTGCCCTAAGAATCTTCTTTGCTGGTCGAGATTTTCTCTCTAACCTTTTCTCCCTCGTGCTCAGAACGCTGAAGGTCTGACTCATATCAACGACAACAAATAAACTCCCTTACTCTCCAGCTTCTTATCGAAATTGACTAATGGTGAGTCCTATAGAAGATTGCCAGGAAGAAATCAGGATATTTATTCTTGTACAGTTGTCACAGGTTGACTTTATTCCTTGTCTAAAGATCACAGCTCCTACCAGGCAGCCCTCTCTCCAGTTCTAATAGCCACTTATTCATTCCCTTTCTCCCTTCAGGACTTGCAATAGTAGTAAGTCCAATGTTACTAGTTCTGGGGTGCTACACTTTTTCTTATGGTGTTTTTATACCCTAGCCACATCTCTGTATATAGTCCCTTTATTAAATTCACTGCGTGTTACCCAATTTAAGTGTGCCATCTATTTCTGTCTGAATACAGTAATTAGAATGAAAAAATGCTCCTACTTTTTAGAAGAGTGCACTGATACTATAGACAGAAAAATAAAACTTTGGAAATCTTTAGAGTTTGGTAGGATCACTTGCTCAAATGATTACTGGTGGCCAGATGGAATACAGTGCAGTGGAGGCAAAGCATTGAGTTCAAGTGAATGGGGCACTTAGTTGCTATGGCAATAGTAGTGATGGTAAAGTTGTAGGTCAGCTAACCTCTTATTAAAGGCTTACATATTCAGTGAGAAGAAGAAATTGAAATCTATGGATATTCAACTGAGAATATGAGTGGATGGTCAGAAAGCCTTGATAGCAAGTATAAAGGAGTTTTTCAACTCCTGTAATTGCAGAGAAAATATGTCTGAAGACCTAGTTTCGGGTCTCATTTTAAGGGTTACAAATTAGTGCATTATACATGCTCAACCTACCATATCTCTTGCACTAAAGTGAAGTCTCTGCAGAATACAGACTGGGACTGATACTCTAAGACATGTCCTGAAAACCGATTCCCCCTATTTCTCTTGACCCTTTCCTATTGGCTGAAGAAGCCCCTTCTTCTCTACTGAGGAATCCATCCATCTTCTGCATAAAAGTCTTACATTGACTACAAGACTTGCACAGAGGAGGCAATTGTCTCACAAGCTGATATTAATTCTTTTCAGGATACACCTAAATCACCCCCTCATTGCCTTCATAACTATAATGACATTTAGGTGCTAACATAGCTCAGACAGAAAGAACACAAGTCCTGATGTGGCAAGAGAGCAGTCTATATGCTAAAGGACTTATAGGATTTTACCAATCTGTTTTGGCCAGGGCCTGGGCATCACATATGACAGTGAAATCTAAGAGTTCTAGACTAAGAAAGAGAAAGATAAGACTTAAGTAATACTAACTATTGACATGAGCACACACTCAGAATTTTGATTTAATGCATTGGCTTGAACACTTGTAAATGGCATTCACAGTCTCATAAGTCAGCCAACTGAAGTTTGAACAAAATGAGGTTGAAATGATGGGATATCCCTCGTATCTTGAAGAAAACAGATATCAGGGATATGAAAATATTGGTGGAGATCTCTTATGTGTAACCTACTTCTCCTATGGCAATTATCATCCGGTTTGCCTAGAACAGAGGGGTTTCTGGGATATGAGATTGTCAGTGCTAACACTAGGACAGTATCAGGGAAATTGGAATTGTTGGTTGCTCTATCTTCTACTCTCTAACTGTGCTCTTGAGAACCCTAGAAAATGCTCTTTAAGAGGAATGAAGCAATCCATTGATGGTGGCAATGGTGTGGGAAGTGTCAGAATTCTTTAAATGCTCTCTAATGGTTACCTTTTCTAGGCCAGAGATACTTTAATTGAATTTAGTTTCTAGATTTTGAATTTAGTTTCTAGATTTTAGTTTCTAGAATTTAGTTTCTAGGATACTTTAATTGAATTTAGTTTCTAGATTTTGGTGAGAATAATATAATCCTGGAGTCATAGAGACCCAGGGGGGAACAGACCATCCTGTGATTATTTTATGAGTCCAAAATAGTAAGCAGAAATAGATTATTTCATAACCCTCAGAATCTACCATTGGCTCTCTGACTTATAGATTGGGGTCTATTATTGTAGGAAAGGTGATATACAACTTCCTTTTCCCCCAACATTTTGTTCCTGTTACTCTCATATTGTAAAGCAAAAGCAACGGCACATCTCCAGGCAGATCCCTTAAAGGCAGAGATTGGTGTCTCCATAAAACACTTGCATGATACAGCGATGGCGATTCCTACAAGTTCTCCATTTATTTATCTTGTTTGGCTTATGCAAAAGTCCAACAGATAATGATTGTAAATATCTGCAAACTTAATCAGGTAGACATGTCAATCACAATTGTGGTTTTAGAGTTGCATTTTGGAACAAATCAACACAGTCCCTGACTGACAACTCATATGCCACTATTGACTTAGTGAGCACTTTCTCTTTTGTAATAACAGGATAATCAGAAGTAGTTTGCCTAAACTTGTCAGAAACAACAGTATTTCTTTACTACCTTGCTTCAAGGATATGTCATTTCTTCTGCTTTCTAAAATAAGAAACATATATTTGCTTAATGATTGTCAATTGACCCATGACAACCATGCTGATGAATGAAAAGCCATTAAATATTTATATTCTATATACATTTCGGGGAGGAAATTGGGATTTGTTCCATCCCAATGCAATATGCCTGATAATTCTCAGAGATGGAAAAAAATATATTAATTGAACTATAAAAACAGGTTTATGTCAGAAATAAATTAGAATTGGAAAGTAAATAAATATAGGTTGTAAATGAAATACAATGTTCTAAAAGTTTATTGTACTCACCAAAGGAAGATGGGAAGACTTAGTAGTGGATGCTGAACAAGGGTATAAGGGAGGCATTCTTTGGGAGGTGATTAAGAGTCAGTCAGGTTGATTGATGTTCAGAAAAGCATTTGATAGCAGAATCAGGTGTGCTTATGATAATATTCTTTCCTTTGAGAATATGACTCTGGCAGAAGCATCTGCAATGGAAGGCTTTAGCATTTCTGTAAAGGAGTAGAATCTTTGGATTGAAAAACTGCTTGTTGAAGCATGTAGAAATAGTGCTTCTTCCTGAAGCAAAAAAGGGGCTTAGAAGATGCATCATCTTTATCACTCTCACTCAGTCTACATAAAAGGTAGACTTTTAGGTTCATCTAAACATGGTGTGCAATTCAAATGTATTCTATGTAATGGTCTCTGACTCAGTAATGTTTGCTAGTATTATTTGGTTGGTGTGTCTTTGCCTGAAATATTATCGCTGAGATATTACTTCTTAGAGCATATTTATTTAGTGCATTTTGGGCTGAAAAAATTCCTTATGACAACAGCAAAAGAAGAAATCATTGTTTAAAGATTGGTCCAGCATTTCCAGAGCCATGATAATAAACAATCATTAATTGAATACACATTCTGTGAGCAACCCTGTTTATCTTCATATCTCAAAGAATATCACAGTGGCCCATTACACTGATGACAACTGAGTGAACTGATTGTGCTGATTCAACAGAATGAGCTGGAAGTAGTAAGTACCTTACTAAAAAAACATGCATGGTCAAAAGTGGAAAATAAACCCTCAAAACCTCAGGAACATGTGACTTGGGGGATTTCAAGACAACTTTTTTAAAGTGAAAGTTAAGTTGAGAGATAAATTATTACACTTACACTGCCTACCACCAAGACAGAGGTATAACACTTCATGGATTTTTTAGACATGAAGGCAATATGAGCACATTGAGCATGAGGCTCATTGGACTCATTTTTCAGGTTATCTTTAGGGCTGGACTCTTGAGTGGGGTCTGGAATAAGAAAGAAATCTGCAGCGGATCAGTTTCTGGCTGTCATCTGAGTTGCTCTGCTACTTGGGCCTTATGACCCACCAGACCCAATAGTGCTGGGGTGCTTTGGGCCAGAAGAGATGTTTTATGAAATCTCTGGCAAGTCCAAACAGGAGAATCATAGAATAGATTCCCAGAGTTTTAGAGTAAAACCATTTCATCTTCATGCAACAGATATTCTTTATTTGAAAAGCAACTTGTGTTTGCTACTGGGCCCTGATAGACTGAATACTTGATTATGGAACATCAAGTGATTATGCAGTCTGAATTACCTATCATGCACTGAGCATTATCTGTTCCACTGAACCATTAAATTGGATGTGCACAGCTGCATTCTATTATAAAAGAAGAATCATATTTGTGAGACCATGACTGAGCATGCTTGGAAGGTACAAATAAAATAACATGAGTAGGTAGTTCCATTTTATCTCTCCTTTTGTTGTGCTGCCTCTCTCTCATTCCATGAATGTGAACAGGGTAAGCTCTTTATGACCAGTTAGCAGCTGAGGAAAAATCTCAGGCTTGGTTTGTTGATGGTATGCGGCACCAAGCAGAAGTAGAGATCTATTGCTTTCAACTATACTCAGGAATGGCCTTCAAAAAAAAATAATAATGGCCATCATATGTTGCCTTCTTTTTATAGTCAGAGTATCAAGATCTAAGAATCAAATGTTTGAAGTGGAAGTGACTTCTCTCACTATTATGCATAAAACCCACATAATAAATATTTGCTTCCTGTCCCTATTAACTTTGGACTTAGAAGCTTTGGAGGTCCCAGTGCCCATCATGGGAACACTTCTTTCAGGCATCTGACCATAGTTCTGATGAACTGACACTATCCCCTCAATATCAACCTTTTGGACTTCTCATAACACTGAACCAACAAACAGAAAAGGGAACTACTATTCTGGGTAGAGTGGTTGAACTTTATTACAAGGTAGGATTAAGGTTGATATTACACAATGTAGGCAAGGGAGATTATGTTTGGAACCCAGAGGGTTTTCTGGTAGCACCTTCTAGTACTTTCTTTGCAAACAGCCCTAATCAATGGGAAATTGTGGTAACTCAAGATTCAGATCCTATAGGAATGAATGATTAGGTCACCTCGCTAGTAAAATATTCCACCCAGCCAAAGTACTAGCATAGGACAAGCAAAACATAGCATGAGTAAAGGACAAAGGCAGCTTTGCTTAATACCTTAATACCTTAAGTTGCATGCATGACCACTTATCCAGCTAGCCATAGAGACTGCATTTTCTCTTTCCTGCCAGATCTCTGGCTAATACATCGTATTTGACATGAACATCTCCATTTGGACCTTTAATTTTCACAAACAAAGCATAGCTGGACCTCCTTGACTACCTGCACAACTTATCTGAGCACTATTTTTGATCTT
The DNA here is from genome assembly GCF_000325575.1 of Pteropus alecto. Lineage (NCBI taxonomy): Eukaryota > Metazoa > Chordata > Mammalia > Chiroptera > Pteropodidae > Pteropus > Pteropus alecto. The sequence goes on along the minus strand of NW_006442491.1, from coordinate 13,543,702 downwards.
TCCCCAGTCTTGAGTTTAAAGGCTGGATTTTGATAGTTGTGTTACCTCAGCTTTCCAGTTATCTCTGGATAGGGGGTCCTAACTGCAGTTATGAGTAGCTGTGATTCATGGATTGAGTGAAAACTTTTCCTATAAATGTTTAACTTTTCTTGTAATGGAGTTCATTTCACTTACTTTGTAATTCATTTAGTGTGTCGTCTTGGTTTAGGTATTTGTCAACTGTGAGTGAATATTATTCCCAAATTCAGGAGTTCTAACAATGAAATTTAACACAGAGCTTTTGAAATGTTAGTTAAATAGCCTCTTCCCAGAAGTCAAACTTACTGTCAGGCTATCTAGGAGAGGGAGAGAAATGGCTGAATCTTTTGTAAAATACAAGAGTTTTACTTGCTGTGTTCTTAGTGGATATAAGGAGTCAGATTTGTATGAAGGATTCCCTTAATGGAATTTCTTTTGTTATTGGTACTTACTGTTTGTAAATTCCTGC
>NW_006442491.1:13541441-13543204 GCF_000325575.1 Pteropus alecto | reverse complement strand
GCTGGTTATTGGATAAAATTTAGATTTTCTCTTTTTTTGCATCCATCCTCTTAGATGTGGAAACACAATCACATTGTTCAGGTAGGAAATCAAAAATTGAATAAAGATGCAGTTGAAAAACTGAATAGGCAAATAAGTGGAATAAAAGTTGTCAAAATGTATCTTCCCCCAAATATCCTATCTGACTCTATTTCCAATTACTAAAAGTATTCCTTAGAATACAGAAAATATTCCCAGTTGATTTTATGAAAGTAGTATAGCCATGATATTGAAATCATTATTCACTGTGTAGTTCATCATTGGACAGTGTTATATCCAATATCATTATTTTACAACTCAACTATAAGTATCAAATACTATTTTATGCGCACCTTATACATGAGACAAGTAAGAGTTAAGGAGGCTGAGAATATTAAGAGTGTGAGTCAGTGTGTCAACTTAGATATACTTAAGTTTAAAGATCAAATTTTTTCTCATTGTATAACACAGTATTCCCATTTAACACAGTGGACCATCCCCTCATTCTTAAAATTATCTCCTTTTCTTGACTTGTATGCCACCAAACTGTCTTGGCTTTCTTTTTATCTTCTCTTTTTCTTATCTCCCTCACAGATTCATCTTCTTTTCCTGTCCCTTTAATGTTCATGTTCTCCAGAATTCTGTCTTTAATCTTTGTTTATCGTTATTGTGTAAATCCTCTGGACCATCTCATCTCAATTACTATATTTTATTTATAGTGTCAGGATAAAATTGTTAAATATTAGCCAAGGATTATCACCTTATTTTTCTGAAGTACTATTCCTCTCTCTTTCTCTCCACCTTAATATTCCACCAGAAACATTCCCTACATAAGAGGATATCCACTAAGTAATGGTACAAGGAGAGGAAGAAGTCAAATTCTTGCTTTGATTTTAAAAACAATCTCCTGAAACTCATATCTGGACAGAGGTATATTGTGTAAAACAATTGATAAAGGCCTGTGCTGCCCCTCAGTAGTAATTAAAGGTTCTTTTGGTTGAAGTGAGAGGGAGTTTCAGAGGAGGAGAGGATAGCTTAAACTTGCATGAGTTATTAAGATGGAATTAGAGAATCTGCCTCCTTAGTAACTCCTGGAGCATGGGCTAAAGAACAGAAAGTCTGTACAGAAATGAAAGCCTTTCAAGGGCAGAAGAGATTTACTCCCAGATCAAGTGTAAGTTTGGATCCTGAGATTACAGCAATATAAAGTACCATACAAATGCCCTCTATGCCAGCATAATCTGTAGAGTAGAGTTGGAAGCAAAACAGGTAGTATGTAATGAAGTTATTCTCACTCTCATACTCTGGTCTCATAATGTCTCAAAATGGTGTGGGAAAAGATGTAAATGTTTCCCACACCAGAAGATGCATGGCAGAAAACCTTAAGAATCCTAATGTTATGGAAAAAAGAAAAGGTAGAGAGATTTACATGATTTCTTAAAGTTGAGGATATCTTAGCAAAAAGTACCACAAATAGAAGGTGATGCCCAAAGGCATGTGTGATAAAACTACATTACAGAAGATGCCAATAGAAGAGGACTTCAACTGACCAGAAAATTCTCTACATTGACATAACACAAGCCATCTAGTAAAGAAGATCTCTCATCAGGGAGGAAAGGAGCAGTGTGGTGAAAATAGACTCCAATACTGCAAGGTGAACTGAGAAGTCACATGACTCATGGGCAAGTTTTGGGGAAGAGACTACAGAGGGTGATGAAAAATTGTAATCATTAAGTACTCATTCA
>NW_006442491.1:13523080-13541425 GCF_000325575.1 Pteropus alecto | reverse complement strand
GGGAAAAACTGGAAGGCCTACCAGAAGTGATAGTATATAAGGACTTAAATAAAGAACAGTGAACATTTTCAGATGCATATATCAAAAAATTTTAAATTTCCATCTCTCATTAGAAATCTAGAGGAAATCCTCAAAACCATTCAGTTCACTCTTTACTAAATATACATTAGAAGAAAATTCATATCCTCTGCCTCCCTCATAGTCATTTTTTTCCTAACATTAAACTTATTTTTTTTTCTAACATTAACATTATTTGTATACTTTAGGCACATTATTTGCTCTGCTAAGCCAGAGAAAAGTAGGTCTATAATCTTCCATTGACTCAAAAATATTTTTTTTCCTATTTGATTGGCTATACTAATTTTTAGTTAGTCTATTTCCCAAAAATATATCTGAAAAACTTTGATTATTTCTATAAATTTGCCCAATACATCAGAAAGTTTCCTCCAAATCCTTCCTAGATGCAAGAAGGAAAATCAGTCAGAACATACCAATAAGAACCTGATCACTGTGGCGAGAAGTTAAAAGATTACTTCCAGTCTTGCTTGGCACACTCTTCTTTACATAAGTGAAGATCAAGTTAACATATTAGTGGTCTTATTACCAGGCTGTTTATAAAACTGGGGATCCAACCTGGTTTTGGATCCTTTCCTGTTGTCTTTACAGTCAGGCAGGCACTCCTCATCTGGACTGATATAATTTCCTCTGAAATTAGGAATCATCTTTCACTAATTAAGAGCAAAACATTGACTTAACCTTCCATTTCCAGATTCCAGTTCACTTATAGGCATCCATGAACTTCATGCTGAATTAGCTGTATGACCCAAATCCTGAAAAACAAAATAAAGGCTGATATTAATTTTGATGGAGATATCTCTTTCTTTAGAACACTTGCTTTATAAGCATCACCTTTCTAATTTTCTGGAGAACAGTACCTTTACTATAGTTTTATCTTCCTTCGAGTAACAGTCTCTCAACTCCAGTTAAGAAATGAGTATCCTAAAAATGTCTTTTGTCTAGGGAAGGAGACAGCCAATTAAAGAAAACAAAAACAAAAACAAAAAACTTCAATTCAATAAGAAATGTGAAATGATAGAGATTTATCTGGGATTTTTAACAGTCATTGGAAAGAGCTGGAGAAATGATGTTTGGAAGAAGAAACAATAGTGAAGAGATGATTTCTGAACTGAGTTTTTAAGAATGAGCCAAGTAAAGAATGGTGAAGATGCTTCAAACATAGAAATCAGCATATGCAAAGGCATAAAATGAGAGACATCCTTCTTCTTTAGATTGTAATATTGTGGGTTACATTATTAGATTTTAGAATATTAAACCAACATTGCATTTCCGGAATAAAGCCACTAGGTTGTGGTGTATTGTTCTTATTATATCACTATTCTCTTATTTATTGTTAAGGGTTTCTGTGTTTATCTGGGGATATTGGTGTATACTTGAATTATCTTTCTCTAATTTTGGTATTAGAGTAATGCTGGCCTCAGAAAATGAATTGGGATGTGTTTCCTCATCTTCTATTTTCCAGAAGAGGATGTCTAGAATTGGTATTATTTCTAAGCCTTTTATAGAATTCACTAGTAACACCATCTGGGCCTAGACAATTCCTTATTGGGCTTTTAAAATATGGACTAAATAAATATATTTAATAATTATAAGACTTCTCATGTTATCTATTCATTTTGAGTGAGTTTTCAACATTTGTGGTTTTTGAGGAATTTGTTTATTTCATCTAAGTTTTCAAATTTATGCATATAGAGTTGTTCATAGTATTCCTTTTATCTTTTTAAAGTCTATGGGTATCTGTAGTGATATCTCTTATTCATTACTAATGAATTCATTACTAATTCATTGGTAATTTATATTCATATCTCTCTCTCTCTCTCTCTCTCTCTCTAATTCTTGCTAGAAATTCATCCACTTTATTTACTTTTTCAAAAGGCCAGCTTTTCATTTCTTTGATTTTTTAAAATTCTTTTTCAATTTCACTAATTTTTATGCTTTTTAAATTATTATTTTCTCCTTTCTTTGAGTTAATTTTGTTCTTGTATGGCTAAACAGTAAAATGATTGAAGGAAAAAAATGGTAAATTCATCTTCAAGTTTGGTAGTACTTTAAATCATGGTCTTCTTTCTAATATCCTGCTATTATTACTTATCTTTCAGAATCCTCAAACATCTGACCTATCTGTTCTTCTCAGGATTTCGGTTGTATTCAGTGAAAGAGACAGAGTGCACTTTTATTGTCTACTCAAACACTATGAGCCACATTTCTATTCATGATGTAATTTTTCTAAACATCAAACAAAGTAAGTGAATACACAAAGTACCTGCATTCACATGGTAAGTGCATTCCAGGGAATACAGTATATATTAAAACTACTTTTGTTATATATTTTACAAAGTTCTGTTCTAGACTCAGATAATTACATGAAGTTTTCTGTTTATTTTAAAATTATACAGGATAATGAAAAAAATATGAGAAAATACAAAAATTTTCCATTTTACCAGATTTGTCCTATGCAATTATTGTGAAAACTAAAAATGTGCTAACAGATTTTCCAAATGCCTCCTTTAGGGTAATACTGAGCTTACTGAAATGCACTTCTATTCATCAGTTATATTCAATAAAACTGTCTGTGATGATGCAATGATAACTGCTACTACCCACATGTTGCTATCAATTACTTGAAATCTGATTAGTATGTCTAAGGAACTTAATTTCTAATTTCATTTAATTAATTTGAATTTAAGTTGAAATAGCCATATGTTGCTAGTGCCTACTATAATTCATAGCAAACTCTTAGATGTATGAGGTAACATCCTTGAAAGTCTCAGTAGGCAAGCAGAGGGGGATGACTATGGTAGAAAGAGCATGAACTTTGGATCAGAAAGCTTTAAACTGAAATCCCAGCATAGTTCATTCTACTCTAATAAAGGTAAAAATTAGTGCTGGAAATAACAAACTATCTTACAAAAATGAGCCATGACAGATCTGCTCAATTCTATTTTTTTATAAATTATTAATCGACCTTAAACAGGAGTTTAACTTCATCTTTGTTGGATAATATCTTACTTAGCTTGGCACATCACTCATATCTGTTACTAGAATTTTGAGTCTTGAATATGTCATTCAAACAATTAGCTATTCTAGGTTTGTGTCATGTATAAACTTAATAATCTCATCGCTTAATGCCTTTCTTCAAGAGTTTTATAAACTTGTTGAATGAGAAGGAGACAGGAATAGATCCCTTTACAATAGCATGAGAAGCCTTTATTCTAGTGGGCCTTTTCCTGTTAGACAATCCGAATCTTCAATTTTTCATGTTGTCCTCAAAGATATTAAGAAATTCTTGGTCCAATTCCTTTTTGAGATAAAAATGAGGAAACTGAGACACAAGGAGATTATTTAGTTTACTCAAAGGCAAATAGTTTGGAAGTAGTGACCGTGAAGTAGAAATCAGGAACATCTGACTCTAAGACCTGTGACATTTCCACTAGACCACTGTAATAGGCAACCTTTAAGATGGCCCTCAATGATCCCTGTCCTCAGTATTCACAAATTTGTAGAATCCCCTTCCATTAACTTGCTTCTAAACAATAGAATACAGTCGCACAACACTAGAAGCAAGTATGCATGATGTTAGTCCAATATGACACTTGAGGCAACTGTTGTTTACAGGACTTATATGATTTCTGAAATTTACTCTTGAAATTCACTTAATTGTATAGCCAAATTGGGATCAAATCTAGATTTTATATTTTCAGAATTTTTGTTCTCTTTACATGTACTAACTCTACCATGTTCCTTATTGTGAGATCAAATTTACCTTCTTGTGTTAAAATTTCAGAAGTGCTCATTTATTATGCTTACTCTTTAGTACATATATATCCATATTGGTCCCTTCCATCTAAGATTCCTCTGAGATTCCTCTGTAGTGTTTCTTGCTATGGATTACTGAATATCTTCTATGTTGTGCCTGTTCTCTTTCCTGGAATGGAGTATATCCACAACAACATATGTTCTTTATGGATCTGCTTCATAGAAGAATGCTCTAGAAACATCAATGGAAATTATGTTTGGGGACTTTCTCAATCATTCAGGAAATCTCATGGAGATAGAATGAACCCTGGAGGAAATTCTCCCCCCCACCCCCAACAGATCCTTTGGTAGAGAAGGATGGTTCTGAAGGTCAGTTTTCATCAGAAGTATAATCTACAGAAACACTATGCCAAGAAATTAGAGCTTACTGGTCAAGTGGGTCACTAAGAAGAGGAACCCATGAGAATACCATTGGATTGCCAACTGGACAGGCTAGAGCAACTTTCTTTCTGAGGTAGGGATCAGTCAGTAGGAAGGACGTGGCAAAAGCAGAGTGAGGGTGGATACTCAGGGGCTGGAACAGAGCTACTCCATGTTTGAGACAGTGTGTTCCTGAAAACTAGAAGCAGGCACTGAATTTATCTGAACCAGGCCAAATGCAATCAATTCAGTGTGTGTTTAAAGACTATTGTAGGTGCACATTGGTGACTATCAACTTATGTTTTTCAGCCTTCACCCCCCTTTAACTTATGACTCCTCAAAGCTACAGAACATTGAAATTGGGCTTTCGAGTGATGTGGTTAAAAAGGAAAAATAAACTTAATTATATTAGAAATCTAGGCAGATCCTAGTTTTAACAGGTCTCCTCTGCTTCGACTTTTGTAGGCCAGATGTTTTTTTCAGTAACCCTCATGAAACTGCATTATACACAGATCTTATAGTCTACAACAAAGTTTCTTTTGCTCTCTTCCTTTCGGCTAGAGATAGTAATGTATGAGCAACCTCAATATATAAGAATGAGAAGCTACTTCTGTTTCGATGTTTTTTCCCTAAATTATCTAAGTGAATAGGGCTATGGCAAAGAGCTCATCCCACCAAGGCCAACTTGGTAGCAGGCCACCTCGATGCTATCAATTTTGCATTCCCAGCTGGTTTCCCTGTGTAGTTTTAATAGGACGCCCCGCGCGTGGCCCTTACAAACTCCCCATTGCTTGCTGAGGTGGATTAAAAGACGCAAACTCACTGAAATACGCCAAAGAATATAATGGTCTCTACAGAAGATCTGGCTGTGTCAACCAACAAAAAGTTCCAGCTGTGGCAGCCGTGTGGAACAAAGGGAACTCTTGGCTTAATGTGGAGTGCATGCTTCTGACGTTCCAGTTCAGGCAAGAAATAAATAAAGCTATTACAAAGCCCTTGACCAGATGTGTCTGACATAGTCTAAAATGTGTTTGCACAGAAACTTCGCTATCAACGTGGCTCATTCTTATAGCAATGGACATCTGTTCCTGAAGGCTAATGGAGGTGCAGTCCATAATCACAGTAAAGACCTGATCTGACTAGCCTCTTTAAACGCTTTTTCCCTGGCTGCTCTTGTTCACATTAATCTGCATAGTTTCAGCCATGTGTGGGTCAATGATTTATTTAACACAGAATCTGAATGTTTCTGTGTCATGGAATCAAACTCTGCTTAAAAGTCAAAGACTTGAAAATTTTCATTTGTTTTCCAGGAGCAATGGTGCACATTCCCCATAGATAACTTGACACTGTTATGCCCTGTCACAGTTTACATCTGTCTTTGACTTAATATTGTTCCTAAGGTTGGCTATTGATCATTGTTCTCACATGAATCCTTCATTACTCTAATTGGAACCATTTATAAACACATTCCTTGGACAGATGACAAAAGGATCCATGATGGACAACTTCTTATTCAAAACAGCTGCTCAATATGTAAATCAAAAGCTGTTAAAGATTGTATTGAGCTGAGAACAATTATGCAAGGTTCTAGCCTGTTGTGAATTAAAATGACTGCATTAGAGCTTAAGGGATTTGTAAAGGGAGTCTTTCTTTTCAAGAATGCCAGTTCGAATTCAGCTCAAGTCATTGACAAGTAATATCATGTGAAAATAATGTAAAACAAATCAATGCTCTCAGCGTTTGTGCTAATAGACAGATAATACCTTCTAAAAGCACAATTTACTGCAGCCAATCCTATGGTTACTTTTCTGAAAACCCAAGGACTGAAAGATCTAAATTAAATTCAGCAACTACTTAAAATTGATTTTAAATTTCAGAATTTAGAATTTAGGAAGTTTTCATCATTTTAGGTACATTATAAGATTTTCATTACTCCAGTTCTGCTTACATACACACACATAATACACACAGAGGGTTTCTTCTTCCCCTTTCGATCTGAAAATAAAAGTCAAAACTGAGTAACCCTTTAGAATACTGTGGAAATGATGATAACTAATATTTATTGACTCTGTTATATATTAATTACCGTTCTAAGTACTATAATAATTATTAGCTCATGTATTTCTTATAATAACTCCATGAGGGGAGAACTAATATTATCCTTGTCTCAGAGGTAAGAAAACTAAAGCCAGTGAGATTAAATACATTTACCCAATGTCACATGGTCTATATTAAAACCTGGAATGTCCAACTCAAGAGTCCATATTCCTCTATTGTAATTTCTCTGAGGAAGGCACATTGAATGCCAATATTTAGTCAAGTAAAGGAATAACGGCTACCAACCTACAATCTAAGATATATACATAGATGAATGATAGATGGATAGAAACGAATATAGATTAGATAGATAGATTGATGATAAAGACACTAATATTTCTGAATGTTTCTATTATCTCTAATATCTGTATTTTCTCATTTAACATCCTATTTTTAAAAAATAAATTGCATTAGCCTTCATTTAAGATGGTTTTCATTAGCCCCAATTGTTTTAACAAGAAGACACTGACATACAGCAACTAAAAGCTAAATTTCTGACTCCTCTCTATTCTAATTCTAATTCTGCAACTGGTTAACTAAGACTTGGAGACAATTGATTTCTTTGTGTGACTCTCATTTTAAATATGTTATGCATATGGAATCAGCATTCTGTGTAATATAAAAATTCATGATTGTGAGACTTAAAACATTTAAATTTGACTTTAGAATGTTTTTATCATTATTTATTTTTATGTATGTATTGTGTAACAGAGGAAGAATAAAGAGGGTTTTGTCCAGAGTTCAATTTCAATAGTAAAGCAAAGTTAGTGTTAGAATTACATTTGCTTTGTCAGGGTCTTGGCTTGTAGCAATCTTCTAATTTCCAGTCTTTCTCCCAAAGTTCTTTCATATAGGCAATGGGGCAAAAGACAGAGATCCAGCTTTGAAGTAAGTGAAGTGGGGGGAAATTTTGAGCTGATTTTTAAAAAATGAATACATGTGATATGATTGATTTGATGATATAACACCACCAATTCAGTAATTACACATGTAGCCTATTTATGCAAATAAAAAAGCTGTGATAAATATTTAATTCCAGCTGACAGAATACTTCAAGGATTCCAGGAAAAGTAGAAATAGCCAACTAAATAAAATGAGATATTCTATCACTATTCTTCTTTCTTGTCTTTTCCATCAAATATTTTTCTTTTTTATTTTCAGTTAGCTTGCCTCCCTATCCCTATTCAATAGTATGACAGAGACATGCCCTCTTAGCATCAAGAATTATTTCTCTCAGTCCTCTTTATAAATAAATTACATTTCTGTTTATCTTCGTAAAGCCTGAATTTTTAAAGTTTAACCATGCTCATTCATTCATTTACTATTTTGGCAGTGCCTATTGCATGCCAAGCACTGGTCTTGCTAACAAGAGAGGTCAAAACACCTGCCCTCAAATAAATCAGTGGAGGAGGAGGACTGGGAGATTGTGTGAACACAGCAATGTTAAAAAGCTATTAAAAAATTACCATGGTTTGTTATAGAAGCTTAGAAGGAAGAAAGACCGCCTATCTAGGAAGATCAGGAAAGGCTGCAGGGAAGAGGTGGTATTTACGCATTTGTTGAAGCATTTATCAGGCATACAGCATACGAGGAAGGGGAGAGGGGATTGCAGACAGAAGCATAGAAAATGCAAATGTCTTTTCAGGATGAATCATCTTCTACAGAATAATAATTGAACTTAAAATATGCATTCAGAGAGGAGATGGAAACTTTATTTCAGTAGTGTAATTACAATGTAAGTATATTAACTATAAAATACTTAAAATCAACTATGTCTAGCTTAAGGAGAGGTGGATAACATTAATGGATCAAGCCTGCTTTTGGCAGTACAACATATAATATCACCTTTCTCTCACCCTCTAAGGTAGTTATTAACTAAAAACTCAGTTTTCAGTAATTACATATGGCTTAAGACACTGCTTCAATCACTATGTCAATATATTAGTTAAGTATGTGATTAAGTAACTTCTCATTATCTGCACTACCTTATTTTGCCTCCAGTGCCATATTATAAGCACCCTATCAGAAGAGACAATGCTTAATACCTCCTCCTGTTCTACTTGAGGCCTTATTTTGCTGGTTTCAATGAAACATTTTTATTTAACTTGATAAGTAAAATTAAGGAAAGGAAAAGAGAAAACAAATGAATTGGTATTTACATAGTACTTGCTAGGTACCAGATAGTATGGTAGGCATATTCAGCTGCATCCAGATGGATGAAGCAACATAAAACGTGGACTTTGGAGATATACAGATTGGAGTCAAGTATTGTTTTGAAATTCTCTTTACTTTTCTGGGTCTGCTTTCAATAGTATAAAATAGCGGTTAATAATCAGAAGGGATATTTCGGCATAGTGTCTGATTTATGGGACTGTGATTAGGATTAAGTGAAATATAGTATGTTACAGTATCTACATATAGAATAGCATTAGTTAATAATTAGTTGTGTCATCTACTATTTTCTCAATAACGCTGCATAACAAAACACACAAAACTCATTGGTTTACAACAATAAACACTAATTTTCTATCCCATCTATCAGGCCAGCATGGAATTTGCCAAATCTAGACTTTGCTTAACTGAGCTTGCAGACTCAGTACAGGTCTGCTCCAGCTGTTTCTCATTTCTTTGTTGCAGTTAGTGGCTACTGAGATGTGTTTTTCTTATGGCAAAAGACAATAGAGCTAGAGAGCAAGCCCAAATGCACAAGCATATTTCAAGCCTTTGCTTAAGTCCAATTGACCAAGCAAGTTACATTGTCAAGTTGAAAATCAAGGCACAACCATGGGAGAGAAGAACAAAATTTTGCTAAAAAATAATTCACTCTTCCATAAAATTATTTTGGCTTATTATTTCAATCTGTTTTAAAATTTTGCTTATCTAAATATAATCTAAGTTATCTATACCTAAAAGACTATAACTTGACTAACTTTATTTAAAAAGCTATGCAATCAATTAATTTTAAGGTTACTTAAGAAAAAATAGAAGGCTCATAAAAGTTATAATTGATTAACTGTGAAATCCTGAAAGATAAACAACAGTGTCAAAAGATAGACAAATAACTTATGCTCAAGATGGAGGAAGTCGGTTAACACTGTGCTTGCCTCCTCTCATTACCACATCAAAATTACAACTAAACTACAGAACAACCATCATTGAAAATCACCTGAATTCTAGCTGAACAAAAGTCCTACAACTAAGGATATATAGAAGAAGCCATACAGACTGGAAGGAGGAGGCAGAGACTAGGATCATCCTGGTTCCACAGTCATGTGTGGCGGTTAAAAATCAGAAGGGATATCTTGGCTGCAGAGGTCTTCTCAGAGGAGCGAGGTGTCCCAAACCCACACCAAGCTTCCCAGCCCAGGGTTCCAGTGCCAGGAAGAGAAGTCCCCACAACTTCTGGCTGTGAAAACCAGTAGAGATTGTGGCTCAGTGCAATAAAAGGCTGCTGGAGTTCCAGATATTCCTTCTAAAGGACCTGTGTATGGACTTGCTTGCTGAAACACTCACTTGCTCTGAGCTCCAGCACTGGGGCAGCAGCTTGAAAGATGTCAAGGACATATGGGGAGGAAATGAATTCTCTGGCTTCAGGGTGAGGGCTGAGGGGCAGCACTCTCCCAGATAGAAGTGCTGTCAGAATCCATTATTTCTTTATTGAGTCCTCCCCTGATCCTGGTTTGCAGACTCAGGCAGGCACATATTCGAGTCTCCATCAACTTGGCTAACACTGGTCACTCAAACCTTGCGATTCCCTGAGATCTTATCCCAACCAACTTTCAGGCCCACCCAAGCTACTTCCAGTGGCTTTTCCATACAAATGGCCAATCTTGGCTCACGCTGTGGATTTTTCTAAAATCTCTCAAAGGTTCACAAAATTCAAACAAGCAGCATCTGGCTTTGGCATGCCCGAAGCCCAGCACTAATGGCAGCTGGCCTCAGTTGGAAGCTTGGCCTCTCAAGGCACCTCAAACCCAGCATAGGTGGCAGCCATCTGCAGATTGCTTGGTGGCTCATGCCAGGTGGCATCAAGCAGCGTACAGGTAACAGCTTAACTTGGCCTAAAGTGGGGCTCTTCCAGGAGGCCCTGAGGCTGGCTTGCCTGGTGGCCAGCTTCAGACCAAGCCGGAGCACCACCCAGTGCCTCACCTGAGGATGACACACCCAAAGAGCAGACTGGGCAGGCACCAGAGCTCTGCTAAAGTGAATCATGCTCCGTAGGGTCAGCCCCTGCACAACAGCTCCTCCACTATAGTCATAGCCAGTTTTCACAAACAATCAGCCCGAGGGGCGGTCCCTCTCATTGATGTTCAAACAGCAACCAAGGTTCAACTACAAGAGGAGGGCACACACAATCCACACAAGGGACATGCCTGGAGCACCCAGCTAGTCAGGGAGACTGTGCCACTGGGCCCCACAGAACACCTACTACATAAGGCTACTCTACCAAGACTGGGCGATCTAGCAGCTCTATCTAATACACAGAAAGAAACTCAGGGAGGCAGCCAAAATGGGAAGACAAAGAAACATGTCTCAAATGAAAGAACAGAACAAAGGTCCAGAAAAAGAACTAACCAAAATAGAGACAAGCAACCTACCAGATGCAGAGTTCAAAACACTGATTATAAAGACGCTCAATGAACTTCGAGGAGGAATAGATAAAGTTAATGAGAACTTTAAGAAAGAGATAGAAAACATAAAAATGGAGATAGAAAACATAAAAACGAACTCATCAGAAATGAAGAATACATTAGAAGGAATCAACAGTAGATTAGATGAAGTAGAAGTTCGCATTAGCTATTCAGACGATAAGGTAGCAGAATAAGGTAGCAAGATAAAGAATCCAAAAAAAATGAGATTAGTTTAAGGGGTCTATAAGATATCATCAAGTGTACTAACATTCTCATCATAGGGGTACCAGCAAGAGAAGAGAGAGAGCAAGAAATTAAAAACCTATTCGAAGACATGATGATAGAAAACTTCCCTACCCTGGTGAAGGAAATAGGCATACTAGCCCAGAAAGTGCATAGAGTTCCAAACAAGATGAACCCAAAGAAACTCACACCAAGACACATCATAATTAAAATGCCAAAAGTTAAAGACAAAGAGAGGATCTTAAAAGCAGCAAGATAAAAGGAGTTTGTTACCTACAAGGGAGCTCTCACAAGACTATCAGTTGATTCCTCAACAGAAACTTTGCAAGCTGGAAGGAGTTGGCACAAAATATTCAAAGTGAAAAGTGAGGACCTACAACTGGATTACTCTACCCAGCAAAGCTATCATTTAGAATTAAAAGACAGATAAAGAGTTTCCCAAATAAGGAAAAGCTGAAGGAGTTCATCAACTCCAAACCAGTATACAAAAAATGGTAGATGGACTTCTTTATGAAGACAAAATAAATTAAAAACGTGAATTATAAAATGACAATAACTATGTATCTATTAATAATTATTTTCCATGTAAATGGATTAAATGCTCCATTTCAGAAGATAAGGTAGCTGAATTGATAAGAAAACAAGACCCTTACCTATGCTTCCTACAAGAGACTCATTTCATATTGAAAGACACACATAGACTGAAAGTAGAGGGTTGGGAAAAAAGATATTTCATAAAAATAGAAATTTAAGAAAAAAACCTGGGGTAGCAATACTTATACCAGATAAAATAGACTTTAAAGGCAAGCTATAATATGAAAGAAAGAAGGACCCAGTAATACTACTTCTGAGTATTTATCTGAAAAAAAACCAAAGCACTATTTCAAAGGGATATGTGAATCCACATGTTCATTGCAGCATTATTTACAATAACTGAGATATGGAGGCAACTTGAGTGTTCATTAATGGAGGAATGGATAAGGGAGAGATGGTACATACATACAATAGAAAATTACTCAGCTAGAAAAAAGAATAAAATCTTGCCTTCTGCAGCAACATAAATGGACCTGGAGGAATAAGTCAGATAAAGACAGATGCCATATGTTTTCACTTACATGTGGAATCTAAAGAACAAAATAAACACACAAACAAAACCGAAACAAACACATAGATACAGAGAACATTTTGATGGTTGCCAGGTAGGAGGGGGGTCAGGAAGGTGGGTGAAAAGGGGAAAGGATTAAGAAGTCCAATTAGTAGTTACAACATAGTCATGGTAATGTAAAATATATAACATAAAGAATATAGTCAATAATATTATAATAACTGTTTGATGTCAGATGGGTACTAGATTTATTGGGTGATAAATCTGTAAGTTATATTAATGTCTAATCACTATGTTGTACACCTGAAATGAATATAATCTCATACGTCAATTTTAATTGAAAAATTTAAAAATTAATTTAAAAATAACAAAAAAGATAGACAAATGATCATCACGAATAATATAGTCAATAAACAACTCACTGTTCTGAACTTTTATGTTTTTGTGCTACACGAGAAATATTTTTACTGTGTATTTTGGAAAGGCAAAGGAAGCAGAAGACATGGACCCAGTTTTCTGTGTCTTTACAGCAGTTTGAAGCTAATTGCTTTTGCCATTTCTTAGTTTAGTATTCATACATGTGATTTTATACTCATTAGCTTACCTAGTAATTTATTCATTCCTTCAAAAAAATTATTATAGGGTTGCCTACTGTATGCCAGGATCTGTGCTCATTATTGGCAAAATAACCGTGATTGTGAATAGCTTTCCAAATTGGAAACTTCCATGACACGAGTGTAAAAAAAGTTGATTTATTAAATTCAAGAAAGCTGTGAAGGACAAAAGACATACTTTAGAGAAGGTTGCCTACAACCCTGAGCATTCTGCATGTGTACATGTGTAACATATTCCCAAGAGAATGTGGAATGAGACTAAAACGAGGGGTCCTGTATAGAAACTAGTTGCTTCAATTGTGTTGCTTAAAGAGTAGGGATTTCTTATAGCTTGGGTAGACTTTGAATCCTTTTAATTGGGTTTTTAATGAGATAGTTCATTGATTTAGAATCTTTCTAATTCTTGCTTTTAGTGAAAAGTATTAATCAGCAGGTGTTTATTGATTTTGAGACCTGTGCTAAACATTTTTGCACACCTCAGTTTGAGTCTGGAATCACCACAATTTAGCTACAAACTGAAGGTGCTCAAAGTGGACTTCTATTTCTGCTTTCCAAGTTCATGGGATGTGTGTGAAGACAATAAGAGTTATTCTTCTCTAGGATGAAGCACATTTTAAAGATGTTCTGTGAGAGACTCAGTTCATCTGGGCAAAAGACACAGAATCAAATGATTGCTCTACTGAATTAAAATGTAATGATCTCAGTACCCCCACTGAAATGTTGAGAGCGAACTATGCTTTCTACTAGTTCTTTGGTTTTTCTTTTAAATCGCTTCGATTAAATTTGAGTTGTTCAGTGACAATTAGTAAAGGACTGAAAGTTTGTACCTTAATTCTAAGCCCTCTGTTGATTTCTGTTTTATCATCGACCTCAGAACTATCTTGAAGAGAGAAAAGGAGAGGGTTGGTACAGAGCATTTTCTAGAACTGTGATTAATGATGTACCTTCATCATCTATCATTTTACCACCTTGAACCCACAACCAACTTTAAGTGCACCCTGTAAGCACACACCCCATGCTACATTTCTGCAATTTTCATGAAAAAAACTACATTTCTCTTCTAATTACCATCACAACAGCTCCCATTATGGTTTAATCCTAGTAATTTAGTTATATTTATGCTACTACAATGCACCAAATAGATAATAATGAATACTGATGCAACCTAGGGTAGAAAGCAAACTGTAATTACACAGGCTTAATGAAGTTACCAGAGAGGCAGTATGTAAAGAAGCATACTCAGATTAAGAATAAAAAAACAAAACAATGTTTTACATTTCTGAAGCTCTGCTTTATACTTGTAAATTCCTGGAGACCTAGATATGTGCTGTTCAATTCTCTTCCTAGATTTATGGTCTGTGATTTTCCAGATTCACCCATCACATTCTGAGCTTTCATCTTTCACTTCCCAGTGTCTAATTGTATTTGACAAATTAAGACAAACAGTTGCATTCATTACACAGAAAAACAAATGGAATACTTATTTGGCGATATAAGTACTTTATACTTAATGTGCCAAATTAAAATTTAAAATAAGGAGTTTGATCAAGATGTTGGCAATCACATCCATTAAATGAGGCAGAAACCATGGCTGGAGCTCCTTAGAAGAGCAGCTATCGAAGTTACTGTACCTGTAAATCAGACTCAAATCCAGTTCGCATCTCAGGATGAATGAAAAGTTGAACCAGAAATTGCTTTTATCATGTACTGATTATAGAGGCACTCCTGTGGAAAAATTTAGACTAACTTTGGAAATCAGTGAGACGACTAAAACAATCTTACATTTGGAGTGAATTGGACACCATTTTCAGTTCATTGAAATAAGTTCATTGAGATCAAATACAGAAAAAAAAAGACATCTGCCTCAATATTTCATATAACATTTTTATAATTATTATGACACTTTTCTTAATTTTCATTTTCTCCCTGAGGGAAATGGGGAAGCAAGAAGAAACATGGCTTCCATGGGCTGCCTACGTCTTTGAGAAGTGGGAGAAGGAGATCCTGTGGGTTTCATATTCCTTGCCTCATTCTTATATACCTTAATCTCTTGTGAACATGAAGAACTCATTCTTATCTTACATCTCACAAAATAACCTCTATAGTTATCAATTTCTAAGTAGGATGACATCCTTAATACAGAGTCAAGTCCTCATAATAAAAATTCTCCTTGTGGTTTAGGGGTCATGTTAAATTATTTGTGGCTATTCAGGTTCAATAGCCTTAAATTCCAAAAGGTCCTTCTAAAAAGATTCCTCTCATTCTCCTCATTGTTGAATAGTTCTCAACTATTTCATGCCCCAGTAGGCCCGCATTCCTATTTTAAGTGCATATCTGGGTAGCAGATTAAGAGGAAAAGGATAGAGGCAAAGTTTAAACTTGCCAAAAGGATTTTTTTTTTAATTTGACATTGTTTTTCCCTATGTCTCCTCGTCAATACATAACTAGAAATAACTCTTGACCAAACTGCATTTTTATGCTCCCTAATGTATTTTATATCCACATCACTTGCTCTGTTATCTCTACTATTCCTTTGATCCATCAACTGCCCTTTCTCTATACCAGGTGAGCTAGCTTTTTAGCTGTAGAGGGATCCAGCTGTTCATCTGGGAGTCATTTGAGTACCCAGTATTAAGAGGTGGAGCTGCTGTATTTTGCTTCACCTGCTATACATTTTTCTATTTTTGTAATTGGATTTCCTGATGAGAGTGAAGCTGCAGTGGGGACAGATGTTCTTAAAATTAAAAATGAAAAAAGTTAAGGACCAGAGAAAGCATATAAACATGGGGATGATTTGCATTGTTAAAATGAAGTTTGTATATGCTTTGAATTTCATACACATTTCTGATTAAAATGAACCTTGGGCACCAACGAAACTTCATTTTCTTGCAGAAACAGGAAAGAAGTAGGCATGAGAGAGATGTGCTCATTATGCCTGGCAGATATGCCAGGAGTATCAGGGACTCTTCAGGAAAGTATCCCTGCTGAGCTGAATCAAGGAGTCACAGCAAAGAGAAGTCTTTGACAAGAGAGAGTTGAAAAATATAGGTTCTTCCTTCATTTGAAATACTTTTATTCTGACCAAAATAAGATGCATTTGCCCTTGATCAGATTTTGATTGCTATGCTATAAATAAAGTAAAATAGAATAAGGTAAAAATGAAACAAAACAAAAGTTCCCTTGTGATCTCCCAATCACAACATGCATTTCTACAGTATTAATCTTCCTCACCTATACACACCGGTTTCATCCATCAGTTTTATCATGAACTTGGCATAAAACTGAGGATACATCTTGTCTTTCACTGCACATGATGAATTCCAGATGTTCAGATTAAATAATGGTGCTCCCCTGTAGATATAACGGACCATAGCAGCAAATAACTAGGCAAAATGAGCAAACCAGGCCCTGAAAATGATCTTAATTATTTTCAACCATGAGGGAACAGAAAAGCACTGGGTAATACAACAAACAGCTCTTTGAAAGAGCAAACAAAAAGCCCTGGTAATTTACATTTAAGTCGAACCTGCTCTCTGCAAAGTGTAATGTGTGTGGAATAACTCAGGAAGAAATCTAGCATAGTGCCATTTTTATAATTGGTATCCTGTGTCAACTTCTAGCAGCAAGTAGTATATAAATTATAATGCTAATATATAATAATATAATGCTATAATCGCTTTTCAATTTTTAAAAATGATATTGTATGGAGTCTTATTGCTAAAAACATGTATGTGCTATTACATCATTCAAGATGTCTCGTGTACTTCCGAGCATTTGAAAAGGCAGTTACAAATGTCATTACTGAGGTGAGTCAGCTTTATACAGAATACAGATGATATATATACATAAAAATCTGTATCTTTATTTTTACTTTCCATGATTAAGAGGAAATACAGCTGATATTCTACTTGACATAAAATTACTCAAATGCAGTATTTCAGGCCTTGGAAAATAGAGTAAAATTGTAGTTTGTGTCAATGTTGGACCAAAAGGTGAGTTCTGCCCCAGCAATCTTTTGTGGTTCTCTACTGCACCATAAATTAATCTGTCCAAAGCACTGACACTCATCCACAAAGCACAGGTGGCAGTCTCCTTTTATGCACACCAAAAGGAGTGAGATAAAAATAAATTGTGCTGCCATTAAAAACATGCCAAAATAATATTTTTCCCATCTGCTAAACTCAGCCCCTGTGGTAAGTGAACTAACAGGTTTCCACACTTACACTTGATGAACAGACACCGCAAGCAATTAATTAACATTAACATGACAGGAATCAATTGGATTTCTCTCTTTTATACATTAATCAAAGCCAAAAACAAGAACACGCACCTTGTGTAACACTCAGATTTGTGGGTCTTCAGATGTGGCTGCTCCAAAGCCCACTTCTATCTAAATATTTACAGCAAAGTTGGTCTGCTCAGCAGCCCCATCAAGGGAGACTCTATATCCCAGGTTCCATGCTGCCAAGGCCATGATCAGCAGACACATCAGAGCTTGGCCTGCCATCTTTTCTTGATATCTACACTACAAACAAGGACAATCCAAGGGCAATGTCTATTTTTGCATTTAAACAGTTAGTTAAAAATAAACTCTAGAATTTTCTTCCTATTAAAAAAAAAGATCCCAAATAAATACGTTCCTTTTAAAAGCTTGCTGTATTAGCTAATCCAAAAAGAGATGAGTCTTGGCATTAAAAAGCCACTAATTATCGTTAATCTCATCGTAAATACTTAGGGTAATGTTAAAATTTTATAGAAATAGTTGGTTTAAAGGTTTTAAAAAGGTTTGAATAAGTGAATATATTAGAAAATAAAAATATATTAGAAAACAGGAAATCTGGCCCAAGCCAGAATGATACTGGTAAATTATTTCAAACTTTCAAGGTAGAAATAATTCTGCTATTTATTTTCTTCTAAAAAATCAGAAATAGGTTAAATTCTTATTAGAAAGCCAGTATAACAGTGAGGCTTCATGACTTCTAAAGTGGAGAGACATCAAGATTCGGGCCTTGGAGACAATGGATAAAATTAAATGAATCGATCCCTCTCTGTATTTTTAGCACTTTATTTTGAGTTGGTCTCAGCAGATAAACCTAGGTGAAGAGGAAAATAAAACAGACTCAATTACACACTAATGGAAAAAGAAAACAAATAGCAGAGATGTGACGTACGATTATACTTACAAATAGTATACCTATGAGTCACGAAAAAAAGATATATGAGTACTAGCTCAATTAAGTTTTTGTGTCCAAGGATTGTTTTGGTGATGCAGAAAGGACTGAAGGACACCTCAGGAAAGCCAGATAACTGGCAGATACAGGTTTGGGGACATTATCTCTCCTCCTCTCCTCACTCCTCTCTTCACCTCTCCTTCCCTTCCGTTCCCTTTTCTTTCTCTCTT
>NW_006442491.1:13498434-13522930 GCF_000325575.1 Pteropus alecto | reverse complement strand
TCCCTCTCACTCATGACTTCCTTCTGTGCTCTTCATCTCTTCTTTGTTTCTTTTTCTAAATTTTTCTTGGGATGCTAGTAGATATAATTGATCTTGTGACTAGAATAATTTCTATCTGCTTGCTTGTCAACTCTTCCTGTTGAATGAATGTCAGGAAGAGAACCTGTCTTGAGTGGAGGTTCAACCCAGAGGAATCACTACACGCAGATCTTTAATTGTTGTCATGAATATAATTTATGAATCATGTGAATAATTCCTGAATCAATCTATCTATCTATCTATCTATCTATCTATCTATCTATCTATCTAACTAACTATATTTGAATCCATTCTATTTCAATTAGTCCCATGAGTATTTTTGGCAGATAGTATTTTTCCAAAGATGGCTGCAATAATATCTCTGGTGCTACCTTCTTCCAGAGATTTGACATTCCCCCAACAATAAATGAAGTCTAATTCTCCTTTTGAATCTGTGACTTTCTGCTGACCAATAGAATATGGCAGAAGTAACACTGTGTGACTTCTAAGGCTAGGTTATAAAAGGTGTTACAACTAGGATATTTGCTTTTGGAGATCACATAAGAACCCTGACTACCCTGAGACTGCCATGCTGGAGAGGTCACATGTAGTAGACACTCAATTAACAGCCCCACCTGAATCTCAGCTAACAGTCATATCCAGCTGCAAGCCAGGTGAGAGAGCCTTCTTGAATATCTCACCCTGTTGAGCCTGCAGATAACTGCAGCCCCAGGTGACATCTATTGCAACAATATGTGAGACTCTAAGGTAGAACTGCTTAGCGGAGCTCTTACCAAATACCCACAAAATCATGAGCGTGTTTTAAGTCAAAAAGTTTTGGAGAAATTTTTTTATTCAATAATAGTAACGAGAACAGTCATCAACATTTCAAGGGATGACTTCTAATTAAAACCAATTGGAATGAAGCACAGACAACTTAAGGGACAGGATTGAACAGAGAAAGTTAAATGTAATTGTATTTTTTAAATAGGAAAAAAGTTTATGGTCTCGTATACTTTTCTCAAAGCATCTTCTTCAACATCAAAGATATGTAGGCATGACAGCTATATTTCCTGTTTTCAATTCATCTCTGGTCTCTCTGATCTTCTCATGGAGAAAACATTGAGTTTTCTACCCTATAATACTACTTATCCAGTTTGATTAATAAATTCTGACTTCCATTCAAGACACTCTTCCTTCTATCTGAACCGGCCTCAGTGGTCTCTGGGGAAAAAAAATAAGGAAGCAAGAAAATGGAAGTCCAAGAAGTATAGGTGAAGAATTTGGATGATACTTGGGAATGTCTGTTTTCATTTTAAGGAACTATCGAAAAGAACCGTAGTTGGCCATTTGATATTATCTAGCACATTTTTATAACAAATATCGATATAGTAATCAGTATTACTATGTATTTTCTAAATGTACAATTTATTTTTTAAAATATGTTTTATTTAAAATACCATTTATATATTAACCTAATTCCTACTTTCTTAGCAAATACCTTTACACAGTTACTGAATGTATGTGTTCCTTCTATAGTAATGTCTTTTCCACTTTTTAACCAATTGTCTCAGTATATGATCTCGAGCTCAGGAAAATAATTGCATTAACCTTTGAATCTGTTATTTTATTAGCTATAAGCTGTGAAGTAATCTATGATTCAGCTTGCTTATACTGCTCTGCCCTTGTAGGGGGATGATCTAGCTGATGACAATCTGGCAGATTTATGTCCATGGAGAATCAGTCTCACCCTGTGTGGGTGTTGGCTTGAATGGCTCTAGTCCTCATGGGGCAAAGAGGTCCTGTCACCTCAGCAAGCAAGGAGGATAAGTTGGAGCCAGCTAACATCCGTCAGGAACTCCATGGCCAAAGGCATGATCTGGAGGGAAGAACTGAGTTCACTGTCGACTATATTAAATTGCAAGGGAAAAATTTTGTAAGTTAGGTCATCCACTTGGTCCTGATCATACGGAGAAAGTTGCTAGCTGAAATAGCCCTAGTAATGTATCTTTTATTGTAAAGCCTCTTTAGCATATTTATGCTAATGTTAGCTACTTTAGCAAGAATGGTATGAATATTGTTCTGATTTGGAACAATAAGAGAAGTAAAAATGCATTTAGCCATTGAATGCTTTGATGGAGACTTCCCAGGAGAAGCGCCTAGAGCTGGAGGAGTCAGTCCACCTCAGACCTTCAGTCATCTCACATTTGCAATTTTTTTAAACTGTAAAATGAAAGACCTTTGAGGACATTTTCAGATATAAAATTCTGAGTCCTGAGAAAAATCTTCATTTATTTGGAGTGCTTTTGAATTTACAGGGTACTAACTTTCCAATTACATAGCTGTTTTTTAGATAGAAGTTTTAATTATCCTTAATCTAACAAATTTGTGCGTGGAAGGAAGGTTCTCTATTGTACAGCAAACATCCCTTGCAAAACAACGCTTTTCACAATTACAATGTAAATGATTTGGAAGCATAAAGATTTAATTTCATATTAGAAGGGGTTGAGGGTTGATGTACACTTAGGCTTTTGTCAAAACCCTTGAAACTGAAATATTTGAGAAAACCAAAATTGGTGTTGAGCCCCATGTTTTCAGACAAATGCACTTGTGTTGCATAGTGTGAACACTGCAAAATGCTCAGTGTTTTTTTTATAATTGGATTTGCCTGGAGATCAGAGTAGGTAGCTAATGGTGTTTGATAAGCTATGGCTTAGAGCATAGTAATGCTTAGGTTTAAGGCATCTTTTAGAGATTCTGAAATGTTGCACTTTCAAAGTTAGAAGAGTTAAAAGAAATTTGTTTTAATAACATCAACAACAATGAATAGAGATAGATAAATAGATAGAGATGATAGATAGATAGATAGATAGATAGATAGATAGATAGATAGATAGATAGATAGATAGATAGATAGATAGATAGATAGATAGATAGATAGATAGATAGATAGATAGATAGATAGATATGATAGAGAGAGAGAGAGAGAGAGAGAGAGAGAGAGAGAGAGAGATGAGAGAGAGAAAGAGAGAGAAAGAGAGAGAGAAATGAATAAACAGACAGATAAAGGTATCTTCGTATGAAGGACCAGAGATCCTCAGTGTCATTAAAGGCCCAGTTAGTGAGCAAGGTAAGGAGGACCTGCCCTGCAGGCAGGAGTATGTTTGCAAAGACAGGTCAGTTCTGAGTCACCATTTTTGGGTTGCTGGCAGGCCGATGAAGTCAGCCCAGCTCTGTGTTCTTTTGACTCGAGCAAGATCTGGGTCAAAATCCAGGCTCTGCCTCTGTTGAGAGGAAAACAGGCACAGGCAGGCTAAGGGGTGAGCAGAGGTCTAATGTGAACTCAAACCCATGGCTCTTGACAAAAGAGTAAGGGCACTTTAGCTTAGAGCTAGGGTGAAAAATAGAAGCAACCAGTTTCCTTGGCAGAAATGTAACCAAATCATTTCTGAAGCTTTCAAGAACTTGAGGACACATTTTGATTTGGGAGCAACCTCTAGATTTGCTGATTTTGGTTAGAATGGTTGGACGATTCTTGAAAACTTTGTGGTAGATCATTTAGGCCAAAGCTTTTCGAACTTTAACGTGCACATGAATGCTTGAGGACTTTGTCCAAATAAAGTTTCTGATTCAGTAGTTGAGGGGTGCGCCCCAAGTATTTGCATTTCTATCAGGCTCCTAGGTGAAAGTGAAGCTGCTGATCTGGAGACCACACTGTAAGTAGCAAGGTTACCAGTAGTTCTGGCTGCATATTGTAATTACATCTATAGAGTTACCAAATTTGGCATATGAAAATATAGGATAGCCAGTTAAATTTTCATTTCAGATAAGTAACAAATAGTTTTTTAAGTGTAAGTATGTCCCATGCAAATATTTGGGACATATTTCTTTTTTTAAAAAAGTATTCTTTATTTATCTGAAATTCACAATTACCTTAGACCCTCCATTTAATCTGGCAACCCTACTGGAGGAATATTTTAAAATGTCAATTCCTGAGTAACTGCCCCAGATATTCTGATTTGATTGGTTCAGAGTACAGCCTAAGCATGTGGACTTTACAAAACACAGTAAGTGACTTTAATATGCAGCTGTGGTTGGAAATTACTGATGAAAACTCACCCTCTTATTAATCAGGTGAGAAAACTGTAATTTAAGGGATGTACAGTTTGGCCAGTGGTAGGATGGGGATTAAAATTTAGGGTTTCAGGCACTCTTTGCCACATACTCCCTCCATCTTGAGTAGAAAACATGTTCCTTTTTTAGAACTTTATCTGTGCCTAAATCCCTGAGATTGAGGGTCATCTCTCCTCATTTTAGTCACTCCCTTAAACCTCCAGAAGCCTCTTTCTAGTTAAGTATTTAGAATGAATTTAGAAATCTGTCTATTATGAATCTTAATTGTGGATGCTTTAAAATGCATTTCTTTTTATTCTTAACCTCACATCTGGGAACTTTAAAAAAAATGGTGTCTGGGTACCACCCCAAGAGATTCTGATTTAACTGTCCTGGGATGCAGCCTAAGCATTGGGATTTTAGGGGAATTCCCTGAGCAATTCTCATACGCAGACAGGGGTGAACAGTGCTGCTCTATCAGATCCTTCGAATACGATGGACCTGGGGCCTGTGACTCTAAAGTTGTCTGTAAGTGGTGGGTCCAGCTGAGCCCATCATGGATGTGTGTAAATCAGCAACTTCAAAGGCTGGAAACACTGAGCTTGACTGCAGGGTAAACCTGGAATGCCACATATGTTATTCTTTGAAAACTTGTCAAAGCATCTGAATCCATTCTAATTAAAAAACACATAGTTTCCTTAGATTCTAGGTAATCTTAGAATACCTGTATGAGCCTTGTATGTATTTCCACTGGTTCTACGATATACTGTTTCTCTGGTGAAATGCAAAGCTAATAGTTATTTAAAAAATAATAATAATAAAAGAAGTGGGGGGTGGGGAGGGGAAGAGAAAACTAGCATGTGCTTAATTTGAGATTTCTAACTAGCAGTTTCAAGATGTTAGAAACCTCTCCCCCACCCCCAGCCTTTCCTGTGATCTTATACTTCTCTCACTCATCAGAAGAAAGTAGACCAGGTTCCTGCTTTAGAAACAGCTACATATCAGGCCTTTTGTGAGGAAGAAAGATTTCTTAGGCAAAGTATTTTGGCAGGAATTAAGACAATAAACATCAAGGCTTTGTACTTTCCTCCTGCTTTCTCCTTCAAGAGTTGAAAGGCACTCAGAGCAAACCATGCATGAACCAAGACTATTTAGGATGGACAGATGAGGGTCTTCTGAAGTCTCAAAAGTGCATAGTATTATTCTCACACTTGTGAAGATCATTCATAGTTTTTCTATAGGGAAACATAGTCTTTTCATCCATCAAGAATGGTAAATGA
Source organism: Pteropus alecto (assembly GCF_000325575.1). Taxonomy (NCBI): domain Eukaryota; kingdom Metazoa; phylum Chordata; class Mammalia; order Chiroptera; family Pteropodidae; genus Pteropus; species Pteropus alecto. Next base: position 13,517,519 of record NW_006442491.1, on the reverse strand, counting down.
TTAGAGTGCTTATTAATTAACTCGATCCCATTATATTAAACTACCCATTGCATTTCTATAAGTTTGGTGAATTTACTTAGGTGTAGATGACTAGATCCCATGAAGGGAGGTTCACCAGTTTGTCCAATCCAGATTTCCTAACTCCTAATCCAAATGTTCTTCACAAGTAAGTCAAACCACTGCCTAAGATTTTATTGCACAGTTCTGATTTTATCATTTAAATCAGATAGACATTGATCATCTCCTTCTAGGTCAATTGAGAGAAAACCAGGCTACACAGATAGAAAGATTTATTGACTCAATACTAGGCAAATTCAATCTCCCCATCAGTTTCAGCCCACAAGCAAGTCCTTAGAACCATCCTGTTAAGCTGGAAATATAGTGACTCCACAATAGTTTATTTGAGTGTGGTAACTTTTACTAAATTATGACATGTGCTTTATAAATCTAGAGAAAAATGCAAAAGGGAAAGTCGTCCGTGTTTATTAGATGGGACATCTTTTTAAAAAATTCTACTTGTCATAAAGCTTTATCGAGATGTTAGTTTGTGTTATGCTCCCTTTTATTTTCCTTTTCTCTCTCCTAATTTGCAAATACTCCTTTACATCAGGGGAGGTTTATATGACAGTTAGAAGTAGAATTTATTTTTCGACTACCCGGGTTCTAAGCTTATGTTTTCTAGAAGCCTTGAAGACTCCCGGACAAGTGCGCAAGTATGAGTTAACCAGTAAAGAAGCTAAGACACACACATACGTGTGTGTGTATATATGTATGTGTGTGTGTGTGTGTGTGTGTGTGTGTATAATTTGTTCTGTGTTGTACCTACAAGGCTAGAACCCAAGCATGAGTTATGTCTCTCAGAATTTGCAAATCCTGAGTTGGGGCAGAACAGCTTTCAGGATTTGGAGCCAGTTATCAAGGGATTTGCAGGCTTGGACAAGAAGTAGGGCTGTAAGATTTAGAAAATAAAATATAGTGTACTTAATTAAATTTGAATTCAGGCAAACTTTGAATTGCTTTTTAGTATAAGTATGCCCGTGAAATATTTGTGACATACGTATGCTAAAAGTTATTCATTGTTTATCTGAAATTCAAAGTTAGTTGGGTGCCCTGCATCTTATCTGGGAAACCTAGCAAGGTAAATTGCATTACTGATTACGATGGACTGAGAGAGACATATTCTGGCTTCCATTTTCTAGATAGCACGCACACCTCTTCCTGGGTTCTTAGGTAACACTAGGTGAGAGGGAGGGCTCCCTTTGAATGACTAAGATGTATTTTACATCAGACAGACCTCAGAGTAAGATTTAATTGATTTTAAAGACAATTTTCTTAAACTGGCATTTCTTGCACATTGAAGTCTTTGCAGATGCATACTCCATATAACCATAATTCCTGTCTATTGTAGACATGTTTCCCAGGGGATCTGAGGCAGGACATTTGGTTGCTTTCCTATAGGGAAGTGAGGAAGTAGAGGAACAGAATTCTGAGGCTTTGTTCTTATTTACCATTCACATGACAAGAGGTTATTTGTCGTGGTCTAAAAAGAGATTGGGAGACTCCTGTTGCCATGTTTCTAAAATAGATAATGCCTTCTGTCTCTAGAATGCTATTGGTTTCAATGGAAAATGGACTTTACAGTACTTCTCTTCAATGAACCAAACATTGTGTTTTGTCCTGCAAAATGAATCATGTCATCTAAGTATGCAGCAATTGCATTAAAATCAGGATGACCAGGTTTTCATGAAAATCCAAACACTGTTAAGATTCTCAGAGAAATGGCTTACCCTTTTCACATTTGTCTGCCCAAATGAGAAGAATTTGACACAAGGTGTTCATGGATCCTATCCACCAAACCAACCATGGCCCACACTCCCATTTGTAAGGCAGCAAGGGAGCAGTAACAGATGAGGCATTTATTTTTGGATGGAGCACAGCTGCTAATGGGTCTAGAAGGAACCACAGCCTGGGACAGGAAATGAAGAGGGATCCTTGTTCAACTCAACCTAAAGGTGAAATCGAGGCAGGAAGATTATAATGTTCCAAGAATCAGGTCAAGCTAAACAAGAGGATTAGCATCCCTTCTTTAAATGACACTATGCCAGAAGCTTTGTTGTTGTTGTTGTGTTTTATTTTATTATTTTTTAAAAATGAGCAATAGCCTTCAGATCCTGAGTTTAAAAGCCTGATCCAGGCCTGAGTCATTGGCACCACTCCCTAACCCCTCTCTACTGCAGGTGTGCTGCAGGTCTCCTTCCAGCTCACACTGACCCGCCCCCTTCCCCTAACTCCCACCTGACAATTGTAAAAGTTAAGGGGATCTCTCAGGGTGGTATAGCCTCAGGCATATGAATTTCTTCCTGGGCTCCTTGAGCTTGGAAGCAGTTTAAAGGTAAGAAGGTTTGAAGAGTGAATGAGTTCCCAAGAATAAACATGTTTCAAAGACACCTGAATGAGGGGCTTTGTTTTTGTGTTTTTTTTTAAAAATGGCATTTGCATACTTAATGTAGTAACTCCTTGAACATGTTGCCTTGTGTGATATAATTTATTTACATAATTCTGAATCGGAAAAATCATAAAATTCAAAAAAATCTGGAAAGAAGAAAACTTGTGATGTATATATGTATTTGATACATATATAGGTATATGTTACACATATGCATACATAGATGTATATATGCAACTATAGATACAAATTATATGCATATATGGTTATAGAGCAATTTAGATATAGGTATTTGAAAAAGAGAGCAAACATAAAAATAGATCATACGCCAATTTCCAGCCTGTTTTTAATTTATGACAAGTTATTTCCCATGAGACTCAAAAAAAGATGGTGGTCTGTAATTATTCCAATCCAAGTTTTCCCTTTTGTAACTATCTCAGCATTTGCTTTTTCGCTTTTTCAAATGGGGAAGTCCTTTGAGTACTGATCAGGAGGGTTGGCAACTCCCCAGGCAGAAGTGTGGGAAATGAGGTAAGGAAAAGAGTTTACCTTTTGGCCTCCTGGAAAGAGGAGAGAAATGCCCTCTCATGGTGTGGAGGGGTTTTAAAAAATAAGAGAAGAGAGTTTCTCTTTCTAGAAGATGAGAGTAACTTGTTCACTTTCTAAAAAAATGTTTGTCATGTCACCTAAAATAGATTATAATGCCTCCTATATTTTATTTCTTTGTTTATTCCCGAATTTTACCTACAGTGAGATATTTTTTTCTAAACCTCAGACTTCAAAAATTTAGGTAATGGGATTGGAGATAAAGAATTAGAGTACAGAGAACGTGGTGGTGGGGGCTGGAATCAGGTGAACTTTTCAATTACAAAAGCCCTGAACCATGTTACCTAAAATGCCAAGGCCACAGCACAGCAGGACTGAAGATTTTGGTTGTCTAAAGAAGGTGCTCTGCCAGCCATTTTTCTGAATAGAAAGCAAGAAGAATCAATATCGACATTCTACTATCCAGATTCATCCTCAATCTTTAAAATATCCTTTTTTATTACTTATTATCTTATAACTAATAAATATATTCCTAGGCAACAAGAACATAAAGATAATTCCCATTTAGAAAGCATTTTCTTTAGGATGCTGAAATTCTTTCTTAGAAAGAAAGTCAAGGGCAGAGGGTGAGGGATGCCTTGACCAACAATCCATAAGAATAAGTATGAAACATTCAAAGGGCAATTTAAGAAAAGAAGAGAATTTCAAATCAAATCACTGGCTATGCCGATTTTCCCAAAGCCCTTGGAGAAGCTTAGCTCAGAAAGAGATCTTGTTTGTTTTTTCCCATATTTTTATTTGACTTTCTTATAATTCTCACATTCTAAATCTAACTGAATTAAGCTGCACATAGACCTCAGAGCAATTGTTCAATTATTTGAGGGATTTATCTATTCGTTGGACACAGAAAACAAGCTCTCTGATGAGAAATCTAGAACTTATCTGCTCCAGCCTTAATGTCAAAAAAGAATCATATAGTGATTTTGTTCTCTGTTTGATTTGAGGAGATAGTATTACCAAAATACTCTAGAAGCCTCCGGAGTCACTAACAATTAGCTACTGGTAGTCTCTATCTAGGTGTGGATCATTTATTGGTAGCCTCCTGCTTTGATAATGTTTTGCGGTTTCATTTCCCATGTTAGAATTTTCACCGGGCTTATGCCTACAATAAATATTACATGACACACACACAAAATAGTTGGTACCATTTCTGATTCTGAAATAAGAATAACGGAATAATAGTAATGAAAGCAGATTAATAAATAAAGGAGTTTTTATGAGGATTCTTTCTTATATGAATCTAACCTTTCTGGACATTCAATAAGATGAGAGTTTTATTTACTGGATGTTATCTACTGGACATCTTTTGGGGGCTGGAAGTTGAGGAAGTAGTCAGAAGAGTAAAGAACTAGACTTCTCATAAGACATGGTGGACTTCCATCTAAATGCATTAAAGAATAGATTCATATTACAGATAAGTTTCTAGCCATTCCTAGAGTATCCCAGCATGAGTACCACACATATCCTTGCTAGAGCAAAAGTCTCAAGAGAGAAATTCAAGAAAGTGTTGAGAAATATTGAGAAAAAGAAGCACTAGAGCTCCTGTGAAATACAAGAATTGTGGACAAAGATGAGCTGAATTCTTTTTTCAGAAGTGCTCTTGGTGGAATTATTTCTAAGCTTATTGTTCAGATATAGTGCTATTAAGGAAAATGTCTCAAAATATTGCCAACAGTAATGATAATATATTTGTAGAGTATTTTATAGTTTATAAAATGCTTTCCCAATTATTACCCTCATAATGCATCACTTTATTTCTGCCCTGCAGTATCTGGCAAGATGAGCAAAAAGCATCCATAACCAGAAAGCAAACAGTCTGTTTGGTAAAAATGAGCTCAGGCTAAACTCCCAAGCTGTTTGTGAGTCCAAATAGAACCATCCTTAGATGGGTAGTGGTCTTCCTTTCTCTACCTTTTACAGCCATCTCTTCAATCTCTGGCTCCATCTGGTGGAATACTGTGAGGTCATGACCATAGGCATCATTGTTCTTAAATGCACCTTATAGGGGCCAGTATTGTGTCTCTATGATCCTGCAAGTAAATAAAAATAGGTCTTTCAAAATCTGAAGATTGGGTTGCCTATTAGGTCCCCAAATTTTCCCTTGCTATTGTGACTGCCTCTTAGAGTAGAATGTCTATTTTGCTAAAGATCCCTTTCCAATATGATTAGAGAAAAAAAGACACACCAGTTAAAAGAAAATTCTGTCCTGCCCAAAATAGCTGATACTGTTCTTTTATATTTTTCACCTCATTTGAACATAAAAACATCTGCCATGAAGTAGAGAGGGCTGATAATGATATAGAAGGAAAAACTAAAACTTACAGAATGAAAAAAAAAAACCGAAATGTACACTAATTGAATTTTCCAGAGACAGAAAAATTAAGGAGGCAGAGACAAGACCAAAGCCAAGTGTTGTGATTCCACAGGCAATGTTTACAATATGCCCATCGCATTATTTAAAACAAACAAATGAACGCATAAAATCCTTATTTTATGTACCATAATATACATTTTACATATTTTTGAATGTCAAATATTATACAATGAAAAATTAAGTGAAGAAAATATCTTTCTCCAAAGGATAAAAAAAAAATCAAAATCAAATGAAAGAACAGTATTAAAGTGAATCTACTCAGAATAAGAAAATAAGCAATAAAGTTTACTAATTTTAAAAAAAGCTGATAAATGCCACTAGCATCACAAAATATATAAAGAAATATACAGAGAAAATAAGATAATATTTTTATTATTTTTCCATAAGACGTATCTCTAAAATCCTTTTCCCCCCTATGTTTACAATTTTGCACAACTCTACTTACAATTTTACACAACTGAATATTGGGAGAATCTTCTGCAGACCAGCATCTGACTGCAGACATTTTAAACCTTATTTCTCCTCCAATATCCACATATGTTTAATGCTGGAAGCTATAGGACAGATTGATATTAGAACATGACTTCTGGCTCTATAGCTTGGGGCCATAACCAATGTTCCTAGAAGTGATTCCTACTTCAGAGTTCTAGCTGCATATTCACAGTACTTGAAAGTAACTGTAAAGACATGCATTTATCTCACTGTTTCCAAAGTAAATGTATCCTCCAACTCAACTTCCACTTAACCCAACACCCAATCCCTGTGGCATGCCAATGCCACTCAACATGACAGGAAATGTGATAAAGAAGTTGGAGTGAAAACAGGAGTTACAACCAATTTTTGCTAAATAGCTCATTTTTGAAAATTAAAGAAAGGTGGAGGGGAAACACATATGATTTTGTGAGGACATTGCTGAGCATTGAAAGAGTTTGTGTAAGTAAAGGACCTTAAACTTAAGTTTCATTAGTTTTACAACAAACTCATCTCTGATTGCCTCTAAAACACCATAATTGAAAGAAATTTATTTAAAGTTGGTTTGATCATCACTGTCTTTGAGTTGTTTCACTTACTGACCCTCTTCTTCAATTTGTAGGGTTGGATTAGAGATGTTTTTGAAAGTCAATGCTTTGTAGTAGTGTGCCTTTTTACTTTTTCATAACCACATAGGAAAAAGACCACAACTCAGCCCAGATTTCAGGTAGTTTTCTGTTGCTGCATTATTGAAATTTGGAAATGGGTATGGTTGGAAAGTTTGATTCATATGTGACAGCAACTGGGCTACCCACATATTAGTCTATGTAAATGGTGGCTTGGCTTTAGGCAACAGTTTGGCTTGAAAAGCATTTCATGTTTAAGAACACACTTATTTCCCTCTATAGAATTCCTGTTCTGTCTCCTTTTCTCCCTCTCTTTCTCCTTTCTTTACTCCCTCCCTCAGCAATAAACAGTAAGTTTGGCCTGCCTAGCTATGGCTACTGTTGATCCTAATGGTAACATATGTTAATGTATGTTTCTGACATGTTTAATGTTGAAAAAAACACTGTCCATTTGGTTCAGTTCTTTTTTTTTTTTTTTTTTCAGGCGAGGCAACAGATTGCAAGGACCTTATCAGCTTACAATCCCTTATTTTTTTTATTTTTTACACCTACAGCACCTGATCTTCCTAGGTGGTCTCCCTTCTAAGTACTAACCAAGCCCGACCCTGCTTAGCTTCCAAGATCAGACAGGATCGGACTTGTTCAGGGTAGCATGGCCAAAGACTGGTTAAGTTCTTATTAATTCCACAGCCACCTCTCCTGATGGCTGAAGGAAAATCTCATCCTGTTCCCCTTCTTAACCACTTGTGGAATTTCCCACACTTAGGGAAGGGGAAAGAGCCTCATCCATGAAGGGAGCAGTGAGACCTCTGGGAGGCAGGGCGACAAGTGGTGAGAAGACTTGAGTATCTTTCACAATCCCAACAGACTGCTATCTCTAGGACTAGGCCCATGTTGTTTTTAAAAATAGACTTTATGTTTTATTTTTACTTTATTTTATTTTTTGATTAGTTTGTTTTTTTATTCCTTAAATTCCGCATATAAGTGAAATTATATAGTGTTTATCTTTCTCTGTCTGACTTAAATATCTTTTAAGTTCATCAAAGCAGTATCTTTTTCCATTCCCTTCCTTTTCATGTGTAGGGGTCTTGTTTTCTTATTTTTTCAGCCATTCTATCTTTTCGTTGGAGCACTTAATTATTTTTCATTTAAGGTACTTATTGATAGGAATGTAGTTGTTACCATTCTTTATTCCTGTTTTTGATACATGTTTTTTCTTCTTAAAGAAGTCTCTCCAACATTTCCTGTAATTCTGGCTTGGTGGTGATAAATTCTTTTAGTTTATTTTTGTCTGGGGAGCTTTTTATCTGTCCTTCAATTCTAAATGATAGCTTTGCTGGATAAATTATTCTTGGTTGTATATCCTGGGTCTTCATCCTGTCGAATATTTTTTGCTATCTGTTTTTCTCTTGCTGCTTTTAAAATTCTTTCTTTGTATTTAACCTTTGGCATTTTAATTATGATGTGTTTTGGTGCGGGCCTCTTTGGATCCCTGATTTCGGGAATTCTCTAGGCTTCCTGGGGTTTTATTTCCATTTCCTTCACGAGATTAGGAAATTTTTCCATCATTCTTTCTTCAAACAGCTGTTCAACATCTTGATTTTCTTCAGTTACGCCAATCAGATGAATATTTGGAGCCTTAATAGTGTCCCATATCCTCCTTAAATTATTTTTATAGTCGTGGCATCTTTTTTCTTGCCATTCTGATTGAGTGTCCTGATTGGCTTTCCAATCCTCTAGATAGGGCATTTGATCCTCTTCTTTATTCACTTTGTTTATTCCTTTGTTTATTCCATTTAATATACTTCTCATCTCAGATAATATGTTCTTCATTTCAGACTGGTTCCTTTTTATAATTTCAACTTCCATTTTTATGTTTTTTATCTCTTTGTTGAATTTATCACTGAATTCATCTACACTTCCCAAAAGTTCATTGAGCATCTTTATAACCAGTGTTTTGAACTGCATCTGTTAGATTACTTGACTCCATTATATCTAGATCTCTGTTCTGTTCTCTTGTATGATTTCTGCTTTTTTGTCTTTTCATTTTGGCTGTCGTTCTGTGTCTGTTTCTGTGTACTAAGCAAAGCTCCTAAGTCTCCCAGTTTTAATAGTGTGGATTTGTGAAGTAGGTGTCCAATGGCACAGTCGAGAGGGGTTCAGCTATAGGCCAAACTTAGCCCAAGCCTCTACCCTTGCTGTTAAGATTCAGCAAGCAATTCACGGATGCTGCACTTACAGTTGCCTCAAAAGGCCACACCAGAAACCAAGGCCAGCTGCCTCCACCAGTGCGAGTTTCAGCAAGGAGCACCTGACTCACTGAGGATATACCTGGATGTGGCTTGGGTGGGGCCCGATTTTGGGTAGGCAGGGTTTCAGGGGATGCTGTGGGTGGAGCAACCTTTGTTTTCCAGTTTGATGACATCGTCGCTATGGTGGTGCTGTATCTGGCTCACTGGTAGGAGGAAGAGCTCAACAGGGAACAATGGATACCGCTGGCACTTCTGTACGGAGCAAGTCTTGCTTAGGCCCTCACCCCGACGATGTCTCCCTGTAAGTCCCTCATGCCCCCTGAGCGCAGCTGAATCGGCAGCACTGGTGCTCAGAGAAAGCAGGTCCGTCACTGCAAAAATCCACTCATGGACATGGCTCCTTTAAGAAGCGTCTGCTGCTGCTGCAACCTCCGTCTCATTCAGCTGCTCGGGATCGGGCAGCCCCACGTCCTCACCCCATCCTACCTTCTGTTGTTGCAGGGTGCTTTTTTGGATTTCTCCGTAGTTGTATGGCTTGTTCATCTAGATCCCAGGTGATTTTTCTTTGCTGCTGCTCCTGTTTCCGTCACAACTTTGATTTGGTCGCCAGAGGGATGAACAGAGCCTCTATCATCTATGCCATTTTTTTCTCTCTTCCTCTAAAAATAGACTTTATGTTTTAGATCAGTGTAAGATTCACAGCAAAACTGAGTGGAAGGTACATAGATTTCCTATGTACCTCATGCCCTCCACCCCCACGCATAGCCTCCCGCACTATCAACATCCCTCACCACAGTGGTACGTTCATTACAATAAGTGAACCTACTCTGACACAGCATTACCACCCAGCATCCATGGTTTACATTAGGTTCCAGTCCTGGGGTTGTACATTCTGTGGGTTTGGACAAATGTATAATGACATGTATGTACTATTATAGTATCATACAGAGTAGTTTCACTTTCTTAAAAATCCTCTGTGCTCTTATTCATTCCTCTCTACTTCTACTCCCAACCCCAGGAAACTGCTAATATTTTTAGTCTCAAAGTTTTACCTTTTCTAGAATATCATATAGTTGGAAACATACAGTATGTAGATTGGCTTCTTTTGCTTATTAATATGCATTTAAGTTTCTTCCATATCTTTCCATGGCTTGATAGCTCATTTCTTTTTAGTGCTGAATAATATTCCAGTGTCTGGAGGTACCACCATTTATTTATCCATTCGCCTACTGAAGGACATTTTGGTTGCTTCCAAGTTTTGGCAACTACAAAGAAAGCTGCTATAAACAGTCATATGCAGATTTTTTTGGACATAAGTATTCATATCAATTAAGTAAAGGAATGTGATTGCTGGATTGTATAGTAAGAGTACATTTAGTTTTATAAGAAACTGCCAGACTGTCTTCCAAAGTGGCCGGACCAATTTCACCAGCAATGAATGAGAGTTCTTGTTGCTCCACATTCTCACCAGCATTTGGTAATGTTAGTGTTATGGATTTTAGCTATTACAATAGATATAAAACTTACTGTTATTTTACCATGTGATTTTAAAAACAAAGAGCAGTTACATTTCAAGAGACACATGGCTTGTCTGTGGTCTGTCCAAATCGCTGTGCTAAAGAAAGGGGATTCGGTGTCTTTTCTTCCCTTGCCATTTGCTATGTCCTAAGGACCAAATCACTGATATCTTTGGATTTAAGTTTTCTTACCCAGATTAAGAAGAAGTTAAGATAGGTTTCCAACCCTGATTGCACATTAGAATCACCTGAGAAGCTTTCAAAAAATATTGTTGCCCAGGTCTCACCTCAGATTAAGTAAATAAAAACTTTCTGGGGGTGAGGCTTTAGTATGTATTTTTTATCTTAAACATTCCTATGAGATTCTAATATGCAGCCTTGGTTGAGTCTTCCTGGCTTGAGGATGTACTGAATCTTTTTTGGTGCTTAAATTTTGTGGCCATACAATTCTGTATGGCACAATCTCGAGCATATTCCCCTTTCATAATATGTATCACGACCACTTGCTAACTGAGTCTCCACTCTCAGACACCATGGTACAAATCTTCCACTTCCAAATTTCTTGTTTCTTTATGTGGCATCATATTCTCTCTGCCTTACTATTGAGGACGGAGTAGAGAGGAGATCTATAGACTCTTCGGTCTCTTAAATATATAACTTACATAGAGAGATAATTGATGATTTATTTCAGAATTGTAATTCTGTCTGGTGAGAAAAAAATCAGTGCACTTAGTATTCCTTTACCTCTCATACACACAAAATAGAGTTGGACCAGGGAAAATTAATTACCACGGCAAATGTTACCTTGTTACCTTCTAACACAGCTCTGTCTTGCTGTTACAAATGTGTGCCCAGCCAAGTTGAGCCGGTCAACACTGCATGCCAATAATTTGTTTCTCCATAGACAGCTTCCTTTCTCATGCCTTTGGAAACTATTCCAGAAATTTTACTTTTCTTCTCCTGGCCCTGGAACTTACCTTATGCCACATTCTAATCACACAATCTTGTAGTCTTTTTATGAGAAACTTGATGTAGTCTACCATTAACCTTCTGACTTTTCCCACTTACTACTTATCTGTTCTGGATAGTTTGTTTTCTTTTTACTGTATCTGTGGAAGAAATGTTACTTTTTTTCTCTTCATTGCTAATATTCTTCCTATGGTCCCAATATATACCCACCTGTCTCTTCTAGAGCTTTTGATTCCATTCACTCATTTAATTCCAAATGTTCCTTAGGATAGATCTATGTATTGACCTTCAGCCTTTTATTGATTACTTCCACTTGGTTATCCAATTGGCATCTCAAAAAATAGCTCCAAAATACCACCCCATTCAGCCTTGATTATGTCCAAAGTGGAATAGTCATAAGAAATAAGAGTCCTCCATTCAGCATCTCTTATTGGCCATTAACTACATAAACTATGTGTGTAAATATCCACATGATATAGCCTTTACCTTTGCAGAACTCACAGAACACTGTTAACTGGGTGGATGGGATATATGATATACATTTATTCCATGCTCACCCCTATAACACAGTCACCATAAAAGGAAACAAACAATGCAGTGTAATGACCTGGCATATAAAATACTAAGCATTCCATCCTGGTACTTATGGAAGAAGTGAACTTTGAGCTAAGCCTTAAATTGTTAAACAAATTCCAGATAGTTGCAGGGATTAGCACTCCCAATAAGCAAACAGCAGTGGAATATACAGGGTTATAGAAAGAAGGGTTTGGGGGATAGTGAGCAAGTGTCTAAATTTGTAGGGAGTGCCTCCAGGTCTTAAGAATGACTCACTCATTAATCTCCTATAAACTAATTCACAGTGAGGTATCAGTGGCTTGCTGATACAACTCATAGGACATTAAAAGATTTTTTTTTTTAATGCTTCCATTTAAAGGTATACATCTCTAATGGTGGAGGTTTCAAATCAGGTGATGGGATTATGTGGGGAAATTTGAGAGTAGGGGAAACTTTTAGCATCACCACTCAAATTATATCACAAAAGCAATAGGGGCAAGTTCCACTAAAGATGAGCTGATGAAATGTGGTTTTGGAATTTCTTTGTTATTATTGTTATTGTTATTTTTAGCCATTCTATAATCGCAGTATTTCTATAGAAAGGTGGATAGATTTTAAAATAACATGGCAACTGTGTGTATGTGTGCTTGTGTGTGTGTGTTGCTGTGTTTGTGCCCTGGGTGCCTTGGGGCATTTTAGGTGAAGAGCTCCCTTGAAAAATTTGAAACAAATAAATAAAATGAGAGCTGACCTAAATTTTTGCCTCAAACTGGAATGGAGTTCAAACTTTTGAGGAGGATCAAAAGCTTGATTAACTGTTGTTTATTTGTTTTCAGAGGCTTTGCTTCCCTCCAACTCAAAAAAGTAAAAGTGATCAAACACTACACTCTGAGAGAGACTTTTGTCTCAATATTTCCAACTGGGTTGAAACCAGAAAGTACTTGTGAGGCAACTGGGAAACCCAAGTGACTTGCAACCTAAGGTCCAAGATTCAAGGGGTTAGGAGGAGTTCAGCTAAACTTCATGTTGGCATCCAAGGAAAACATAGCAGTGCTGTTGTGTTCAGTGGACTGAGATCCTAGAGGGCAGAAAACATCATCATGTGGAACATAAAAAGGTACATGCATTTGTGTTTTCCACCAGTTGATTGGTTGAAAAGCAAAAAACAAACAAACAAACAAACAAAAACCCATGGGATGTGTCAAAACCTGTGGGTTTTTGCCTGTCGTGAGGCAAAAACCACCAGAGAGAAGTCAGGGGACTTGGAAGTGAGGCCCTTCTTTCACAGCTGTGTGACCTTGAGCATGCTGTGTAGCTCCTACAGATTTTGGTGTTTGAATCTGTGAAGTATTCACTTGTTCAGAAGTATCAATGGCTTGTCTTGCATGATACACTGAAATAGTGCTTTGGATCTTTCTGAATTGGGTAAGAAAGAATTAGACCCTTAAGAATAGTAAAATTCAGGGGGAGGAGGGACTTAAAGCACATAGCAAAATCATTTTGAAAAAGAAATTAAAGACTATGAGAGTTTGAGGAAAAGAGGGAGTCATTTTGCTTAACTTTCATGATTTGGAAAGCTTTATAAAAATGGAATTGAAAATAGGTACGTTTTGGCATACAGAAATTCATTAGATGGAGGACATTTCAAATAGAGGTAACAACCATAAAAAAGGTACAATGACAAGAAAAAGTAGGACTTAACATAGCAAATAGCAAGTAGGTAAGATTTGATGCATGAACAGCAGAAGGGTTAAAAGATAATTTTGGAAGAGTTATTGAGGTCAAAGAACACTAAGCTGCTGGTTTTATTTTATATGGAACAGGTGGTACTTTGGAGTTTTGTTTAGGTATAAGAATAATTATAACCTTTTATAAAGATTAAATTCAACAAGATAAAGTGAATTAGGAGGGAAAGCTAATTAGAGAGATTAGCTAACCAAATAAAAGGCCATCACATCAATCTAGGTGAGAGGTGAAAAGAGGGTGTAAATTTCAGGGTTAAGATGGAAATAGGATCAAGAGGATCCGGCAACTGAGCATGGCCACCAAGGGAGCCAAAGGAGTCAGAGAGCTGAGGCTTTACACATGAATGACTTGGAAGATGGTACAATTAACTTGAAGAACTTGGGATAGAAGTAGGCTTGAGATAGAAAATAGCATCTGGTTGAGCTTGAGGTTTGAAGGACATCTAGATAAAGATGGGAGTATAAATCTTGAGATCAAGAGCTAAATGATGGCTGGAGACAAAGATGGAAAGTCATTTGCATAGATACCACAGTTGAAATTGTACAAGTACTGGATATTGATGGACATCATTTTGTATCTTTTCCTGAGTCTGATGCCAACTATATAGGTATTTTTCCAGGGCTTCGTTGACAAGTTTTCATGTGTGAACATGGCTTTTGGCAAATGAACTTTGTCCCTGGAATTTAGGTTCATCTCTACTGAGTTGAATTTTTAACATCAACATGAGTTCTTCAAGGCTAAATCAACTTCTGCTATTAACTTCCTGTTTTGACCCTCCCAGTTTTTATCATGTCCCCAATTCATTAAGTCTATGACCTTCAGCTCCCATATTGATAAGATTTAAAAATGTCTATCAAAATATTTTCCAAAGAAAAAGGGAGGCTTTAGGCTTTTGCTTCTTTAGATTTCTGATTTAATCTTTCAAATAAAATCTGTCTCTTAAAGATCTGGATGTATTATTTTAATACTTTGCACAAGCAATGTGGATTTTAATAATGTTGTATTTACAAAGAACATTCCAGACAAATGGCAATGTCAAGAAAACATAAGAAATTATTTCCTTTTATCATATTTTTTTCTATTTTATATGACTCTTAAAGGCCTTGTATAGATCATGTAGATATTTCCTTAATATTTAAAGACATATGAAGAGATAAGATGATAAAATTCTATAAGGTAGACCTGCTTTGAGGCCAGGCTTTAAATATTTATAGTTCTGTGATATTTGATAAATCATACAAGATTTCAGAGTTGTATCTGAGAAAGATCAGAACATAGTGAAGTATAGCACCATTCTGAGAGCTATAAAGAACTAAGAAATATAAAGTATTGTAAAATTGGATAGGGTAGAATAAAGAAAAATTATTCACCATAGTCTAGAATATTAGAAGTGGTACTTACCATAGCAATTTTACATTTATTTTTATAAAATTTGATTAATGTTTATAGTCACTATCAAATTGCTAGTTATACGATGAAAGTTACACAGCATAACCCCAGAAGCTAGTACTGCAGTACCCATATAGCAAGTGCTCAGTGAAAATTTTTGGATGAATTATTGAACACTCTGCAGCTTAAATTTAGTCATTTTAGTATAATAAAAGGAACAATTTCAATTATGAAAACAATTCCTCTTCTAAAATCCAGTACACAGGATGTGTAAATTGGTACAAGGGGATTTGAATAAAATTTATGTCTAGTAAAAATCTATGGTACCAAAATGAAGAAAGAGAGAGATGAATGAAAAAAACTTTGAGACCCTAACCATGTGTTCAGTTGGTCCCAAATAATCCTTCTAGTGCTATAGTGTTTTGTTCCCTTTGCTTTGTTTTTGTGTGCTTCTATATAAAACATATGTTCTTCAAAGAATAAGGAACATTTACACTTCATCCCCTTTCCAATTACTCCTTGAAGTTTATCTTTATGTACAGAATTCTACTGAATTTGCTCTTAAGGAATTCATCAACAACTTTATAGAACATTCCTCTTGGTGGGGCTGATGACCTCTCCTTTTTTAATTTTGTCTGCTATAATAAATATTTTCTCTTTATTTTCATCCTTTTCAAATTTTTCTTTGACAATATGCTCTTTGGCCACCTCCCCAACAATCTTAAATAGAGGGACTCTCTGAAAGTCTTTAATCTCTTCTACATAGTCTTTGATGGTTTTTTATCTTAATTCACATGTATGGAGCAAGATTCAATAGCCATTTGGACATCTTGACAGGGGTATATTCATAATATCCCAAACTCAGTGTATTGAAAGCTGAATCTATCCATCTCTTACGTTTTTCCCACCTCACTCCTCCATCCCTCGTATCATCTATCATGGACTATACAATTACAATTCAGCACTCAAACTTGACTCTTTAAATCAGTCTCTATCTCTTGCTCTTGCTCTCACACTCATTCTCACTCTTGCTCTTCTTCTCTTTCTCTCTCTCCCTCTTCCTCTTCCTCCTGCTTCACAGGACATTCTTGTTCAGTTTTACTTCCAAGTGCCATTACACCACTCCCACTCTTCTGCCCCAACCATCATAGTCTTGGTTCCATTGGGCTTCATTATAGTGATAGTGTCCTATTATCCTACTACCCTGACTCTATTTCATGTGATACACTACTGCCAAAATGTTCTTTCTAAAATTTACATCTGCATATGCCACTCCTCCTTCTATTCAGCCTCTAAAGTGAAAAGTCTTTGGCTTAACATTTATGATCTTTTAAAATAAGGCTTCAAATTATCTTGCAAATCTCCTTTATTTTCTATTTGTAAATTATATAATACATAATTCACAAATTATGTAATTCACACATTTAGAGCCTATAGTTCAATGGTTTTTAGTATGTTCACAGAGTTGTATAACCAGCACCACAGTTCACGTTAGAACATGTTCATCACTTTCATAAGAAACCACATATCCTTTACGACTTACCCCTACCCAATTTCCTCCACCCCATCGCCATCCATAGACCTGTGTAGCTATCTACTTCTTATGGCTGTAGATTTTTTAATCTATTATGTATGGACATTTTATATAAATGGAATCATTCCACATGTGGTCTTCTTTCACTTAGCATAATGTTTTTAAGGTTCGTCCATGTTGTAACATGTATGAGTACTTCATTCTTTTTTATTGCAAAACAATATTCCATTGCATGGATATGCCACATTTTATTTATCTATTCGTCAGTTGCTAATCTCTTTTTGTACTATTTTTCCTCTTGACACATATCGTTCTCTTTTACAATCTAAAATTCCCCTTTCTCAACTTTCTAGAGCCTAGGGCGTCTGAACTTTGACCCACTTCTTCAGAAAGTTTTACAGGTGTGACAGCAGGTTAGGGGCTGGAAGGTCAGAGAGAATGGGGCAGTTGATCATGCCACTGAGAGGGGCTTGCCTAAATAGAGTTTCTAGTGGTTCAACAGATATTTTGGATGGATCTTTCCAGGAAAGGTGCCCATTCAAAATAACTAGCTTTTTCTTTCTTTTCTTTTTTTTTCCCCTTTCTTTTTATTTATTTATTTTTTTTTAGCAAATGGCATCCCACTCATAATTTCTTATTAAAAATATGTCACTTCTGCTAAGGACTAAAATGATTCTGTCAAAATGCATTACTTTTTTATATCCCTCACAGTCCTCTGATTAAGTTTCTTCTTTACATCCAGTTACATGTGGTATACAGTACAGTTTCTTGTTTTTAATATGGTTTATCTTTCCCTCTCTGGTCTGTCCTAGGTATGCTCCTTGAGGATAGGGACTTGTTCTTATTATTAGAATGCCTATCCTACAGAAGGTGATCAATAAGTGTTGAATGGAAAGCTCAGTAACATCATAGCAAAGAATAATTCGGCACCATAGCTTCTTATTCACAGATTTATCTCATGAAGGTGAACAATTTCCTTGAGTTTATTTAGATAAATGTCTTTTCATCATGAACATTTATACTCGTAAAGCAAGTTTTCAAGAAGTAGTACTGTCCTTTGAGACTCTGAAAGCTGTTACCCATGCTTCTTGTGAGTTTTTTTTTTTAAATGTTATAGGATTCTTCATTATGTTGCTGAAACTTGTTATACTGTTTAGAAGTTCTCATTGTCAAATAATGACCCAGCTGAATCAGAATCAACTTGAAAAGAGTTTTTAAAAATACGGGTTCCAGAGTCATATCCCCGGTGTTTTGGATGCAGCAGGTTTGAGGTGAGGCTTAGAAATCTGTCACTTTAAAGGACTTTCCCAAGTGTTTCTGCTAGAAAATTGGATCATATCCTGCCTCCTATTCTAGAATAGGTGGTTAAAAATTCTCAGGGCTCTAATCTTCTGTTAGCAAAAAAAGTATCAGTACTGAATGAAAAGTCTTCCTCCACGTGTGTGTGCATCTCAGACTTCCCTTGGAGATTGAGTTTGGTTTGCCTTTTCACTGGTAGTAACACCAGGCTGTCTGGAAGAACAGACTGGCTGCAAAGCAAAATTTATATTTGGAAACCATATTAAAAACAGGTCAAAAGAGAACGCCAGTTTTAACACAGATAATTGATAAGCTTTCCACAGCGTAGATTTATTAGGCTATTTCATCTTTCCGTTAACAAAATCGTCCGGTGAATTCTTAATGGCAAATAAATCTGGGTTTTTCAGCATTTGGGGAAGGGGATTTATAGCCTCTGACACTCTATCTGTACGCCTTCTGAAACACAACCCACTGTTCAGACACAGGCTTCTTTGACAAGCTCTGTGCCTCAGGGAACAGCGCCATCTGCTGATTACCCGGGACATAGCTTACATGAAAACACGGTGAATTGAGTATTTGGAAAAGTGGTGGATGTTAATTATATATTTCCTGGCTTTGTTACCACTGCTACTATAACACCCTACTCCAAAGTGCCAGGCGTTCTTTCAGCTCGTTGTCTGAAATGAGCCAGCATTAATCGGTGGGTTTCTTTGTTACTTACGGGTGAACATATCTCTTTGAATACCTTGGCTTTCACTAATTTGTATTTCAACGTATTTTTAAGTCTTTGGTGGACAACTCTACCTATAGGTGCTCATTCATGATCCGAGAAAGTTCAGCATGTGGAGTACTAAGAACCAGAGCTATCAGACAAGGCATGGCACCTTTGCCCACAGAGCCTTTGATGGTTTATGGAGAACGTTCTAAGAGTCTGGCTACAAGGGGCTATGGGAAATCTCATTTCCTAAACTGTTTTTCTTTAGGGCCCAACAACAGCAATCCACAGAGTTGCACGGTGCTGCAATACTTTGAAGTTCATCATATGTGCATTTCCTGCCATAACAGGTCTGACAGAGCGAAGCAGACTCCAGGGAAGCCCAATTTTGGTTAAGTCCTTTAAGAAATGAGGTGCTATTTTTCCGATTGGTAGTTTATTATCTTACAAGGGATAGTGTTAGGGACTATCCCTTGTAAGATCCTCACCAGGACCAAGAGAGGAGTGTTAAAAAGAAATATCGTGTGTATGTGTGCGTGTGTGTGTGTGCGTGTGTGTGTGCGTGTGTTCTAAACCAGACTTTGAA
>NW_006442491.1:13484498-13498411 GCF_000325575.1 Pteropus alecto | reverse complement strand
AAGAAAGAAATAAGCAGGTTTTATTACATTTTTCTAAAAATATTTGGCTTTCAAAATCAAACCCACTTAAAGTTTTCCTCCTTTTATTTTCTTTTCTTAGTCATTTCAACATATTGTAGGGGGTTTCACTGTGTCATAATAATGTTATTTTTATACAGGTTTTAATAGTGAAAATAAAGTCAGTGGACCCCACTGCCCTCCACCCAGCTGAAAGTGCATTTTTCTGCCCAATGCTTCCCACACTCATGAAAAAGCACAAGATTTAAAATTAAAATTCAGCATTTAAGCTCTTGTGAGGTCCTGTAATATTTGATCACTGTTAAAAAAAAATCTATAGCATATATTACAAATAATAGCAGGAATAAGTGCAGATGGGACTAATTAGAATTTTCCAGTTTGATTTTACCACTCGCAGAATAAAACATTTTATTTTTGAACTAAGTTTATTTGCTCTCTGTTCAAAGAGTATATAATCCAATTTGCACTGCTACAAGAACAGAAGTAGCATAAACACACTCACATGAAACTCTTTTTCTAAATTAATACAACTTTGGACCACCTAATTCTAGGTGCTTCAACTTAAATTTTTGCTAGTTTAAGTAAATCGTATTTTATATTATTGTAATAATGATTATTAATAATAGTGAAATGTATTGAGAATATTGTTAGACAATGTCTTTTTGGTACTTTATGTGCAATAATTTACTTAATCCTCATAACAACACTGAGTTATGTACTATTACTCTTCCAATAAGGCCACAGAGAGATCAAGTACCTTGCCTAGGTGTGCAAATATCTAGTAAATGGTATTGCTGATAGAGACCAAGATAATAGATGTACAGATACAGATGTGTAGAGATCCCTTTCTATACCCTGAGGATTCCTCCTTAAATTTTGCCCCTAAGGTGCCTCCCCCATATCATCCTAGTCCTGGACTTGAGATAGCTATCAATATCTATCTATCTATCTATCTATCTATCTATCTATCTATCTATCTATCCATCTATACAGTCAGATATAGATAGATACATATATATACATATATATGTATGTGTGAATGTGTGTGTATGTGTGTGTATATATATATATACACACACACATAAATATGTGTGTGTTTGTAGAATGAGACAGAGAGAGGGATAGAAAGAATGAATATAGAGGGAGAACAATACACAAAATATTAATTTGCTCTTCTCTTTTGTCTTTCTGCATGTGGCCTTCTTCACTGACTAGCCTTCTTGATTACTCATCTCCTGGGGGCTGGTGATCAGATTTGACTCTTGCTCTCCAAGAACTTTCAGTTTCATTAGCTAAGTCACACACACGTGTACTCTCACACACATGCACACACACACACACACACACACACACTAATGGCTTTAAAATGTTCAGTGATAGAAAATATTCTCTTTAGTAGGTGACAATTAGAGCAAGTTCTTCCATGCTGTGGTGTGGAGGACAGAGGAAAGGCTTTGGTAGAAAAGATCGCATTGTGGACAGTTTGGCAGGTTGCAAAAGGAGGAGAGCATTTCACCAAGATAAACAAGGCCAGCGAGCTGTCTGTGCAGGGCATGGCGGGGGGAAGTATGTGTGTAAAACCGTTTTCAGTGTTTTCTCCCATTCTTCACCTTTACCTACCTGTCTTTATGCAATTCGAATTTACCTGTAACAATTTCCTTGGACAGTTTCTCTCTCCTTTCCTTTGGCATGCGTGAATTTCAACATGGCCAGTGATGTAGCATAAAATTTAAGTGTTTCAGCTCTGGAGAGGTACTGCTTGCATAGGGTTCTGACTGCTGCTTTGTGATTACTTTAATTCAAAAGATGAGAAGTGGGAAAGGATTAGATTTTTGCAGCAAACAAGAAAACAGGGAGAGAATTTCAAGAAAGAGGTGGAAGGTGGAGGGACATAACAGTTGCAAATGCTGCAAGGAGGGCAAGAAAGAAAATGGCTGAGAAAAGACCTTTTCTGTATCAGCATGGTCCAATATGTGAAACTCATGTGTGAGTTCAGGTTTTCTAGTAACCACAACACAAAGAAACAGAGAAAGTTAAGTTTAAAAATTTATATAACGCAACATATCAAAAATATTATTATTATTATTAAACATGTACTCAATATAAAATTTATGTTTTACATTCTCTATTTTGTACTGTCTTTGAAATCCAGCATATATTTTACACTCACAGCAAATCTCAATTCAAATGAACCACATTTCAAATGTTCAGTAGTTCCCTGTGTTTCATGGCTGCTGAATTAGATGGCACAGATTTAGACAAGAGTGAGAAAGTGTAGGTTGAGAAGCAGGACTGGAAGTAAGGTTCTGAAGAGTTAGGAGAGTGGGTGGAAAGGACTTGGTGGCAGACAGTATGAGCTACATTTTTCAGACAGTTAGAGGGCAAAGAATCGAGACTATTTTTTAAACCCTTGCTTGAGGATAACTGAGATGAGGCTACAGTTTATGGAAAGGATCAATAAATGAAGAACGAGAACTTTGAAATTTGAGGAGGGAGTTATGAAGAAAGGGTTCCACACTGAGGGCGAGACCTAGCAGATCCAGGGCTATTACGGTTTATATATTTGTTTTGTGTGCGTAAATGGTCTGTAACTTATGAGAGTCATGGTTGGCTACAATGCAGTCTCTATTAGCTCTTGTCTTGTCTTGATGGGCCAGCTGCCCACACAAGTTAACTGAAGGCCTTCCTAGAAGCGTTAGGGTTTGCACCTCTTAAGGGCACAGGTGGCAAGTTTAACTTGACAAATGAGAGATTCTTTTTTTATGAGAATAGAAGATAACTAGTCGGGAATGTATAGGTTTTATTCTGAAAACCCAGAGTTTTAGTAGATATCTCTTGTTTGCATTAAATCCTAGACCCACTCATTATTTATACATCTACTTATTCTTCAACAACATAAAATGTTGATTAAATTCCTATTCGTTTTTTTCTGGAAACTTAGAGTCAACGCAATGATTCTCTCCTTCTTTCACTTACAAACCTTCACTGAGTGCCCTCACTCCTTTTCTTTCTTCCCCTTTTGCGTGATTAGGACCAAACTAAGGCAAATGTTAAAATGGGTAAAATTGATTTGGGGCACCTTTCCATTTTGCATTATGCACCCTCTGTTTTCTAGTGCTGGATTATCCTTTTTTGACCTTGCCCTAACTAAGACCCACATCATCTAAATGCAATTGCTCACTGCCATTATCAACACTGACACCACCATCTTTCTTACCACTGCCACCACCATCAACAATTAACATCTTCTGTTTCTGTTCTAAACTCCACTACTTATCAAGAGAAAACACATGAGGAAATTGGTATAAGTGCATCAATGATTTCAATGTCCTTAACTTTTTCAGAAGCATTGGTATTATAAAAAGAGAATAGTCCAACAAATAGGTCTCCATTTGTTCAGAAATAAAGTGAATGACAGTATCTTTTTCTTAACATTTATATTAAAATTTTCAGAATTTTATTCTGAATTTTACAGTTGAATGGATTTTATAGTTGAATGGATTTTATAGTAAACACCTATATATTCATCACCTAGATTCTACCAATATCATTTTGTTATACTGCTTTCTTGCATATCTATCCATTTATCTGTCTTTCTATTCCTCCATTAATCCATATTATCTGTGCATTTCAAAGTATATTGCTTTATGCAGATATCAGGACACTTTCCCCTAAACACTTTAGCAAGCATATAATTAACCAGATTTCAATATTTCTTTTGAGACAAAACAAATAAGTAATGAAATGGAATCATAAGGGCATTTTTCTGAATTTTGATAAAAGCAAACACTGTGTAACCCAAGCCTCTGTCAAGATAGAGAACATTACCATCATCCCAGGAAGCTCTCTAAGAGCAATCACTCTCCTGATTCTTTTCCACAATAGATTTATTCTAGAGTTTTACATAAATGAGGCTTCTTTCACTCAACATAAGGTTTTTGAGATTCAGACAATATACATTTTAGACAGAGGTGCTCCCAACCCTGCCACTGATTCCTGCTTTAAAATCTACCCTCCCGAAAGAGCTCACACCAACCCACCCGCTGCCCCCTGGCTCTCCTTGCTCCTCTTCCTGCCTCCTGCCCAGTCTGTATCTGCTGGATTTTTACTAATAAATCAAGTTGGTTGTAAAGTTCTAAATGTGATTGTTGCTCCTGTTTTGAATTCTTATGGGGCTTGCAGAACATTAGGATGCTCACATATCATAGAGAATATTTTTAAATTCTATATTATACAATTATCATTTTTTTGCCTTTTTGGGTAACTCCATTTAGCATACATAAAGAAGATATGAAAAAATGACTGAGAAAGAAAGAATACATGTGATAAAGCTCTGACCTGATAGCATGACCTCACTGAGGCTGAAAGCATTAGGAGTCTGAGGATGGTCTGGTTTCCTCAGAGGTAGAGCAGCAGCATGCATCCTCTCAAAACCAGGCAAGTTGTCATCTGTCTCTGGCCAGAATTAGTCAAGATCTTGGATAGGTGGTAAATGTTGCCAATCTCCTATGCAGAGGTATGGAAGTATGGCAAGGAGCCAGTCTTCCCTGCTAAAAGATGACATATGGTAGGGAAGGGCCATGAGAGTAGGTAACTGTCGACCCAGCATTGTGTAACTCAAAGGTTCTCCTTCAATAGCAAGAGACTACTTCTGACGTCATAGTATACCGACCAATGTCTTCATGATGCTCTAACTACCAAAAGTCTCCTGTTATATTGTGTCAGACCATCATATCAGAAAAAAAACAAGTCTTTTCAGATCGCATAAGGGAAAATCTGGGGTAAGCAACTGTTAAGGAACTTAACCCGTGATCTCAGGAAGTAAAAATAAAGAATCAGCAAGAATATTTCAGTAGCCTCAAGCCTGATCTCATTTTGAGTATCTTGTTTCCCATTTAATCTAATTATCACAGATCTAAGATTATACTTTGTAA
The DNA here is from genome assembly GCF_000325575.1 of Pteropus alecto. Classification (NCBI taxonomy): domain Eukaryota; kingdom Metazoa; phylum Chordata; class Mammalia; order Chiroptera; family Pteropodidae; genus Pteropus; species Pteropus alecto. The sequence continues at coordinate 13,493,459 of NW_006442491.1, read as the reverse complement.
AAGAATTTAGGGACATATTCTAAATGTACATGTATATACATATTTATATTTTTTCTTTTTTTTCTTGTCATTTTCTGGCACAAAATCAAAGATTATCATAAGAATATCTTTCCATTGGGTTTGGAGCAGGTGTCTGTTTTCTTTCTTGATCTGCTCTGTTCAGATCAGAGCAGGTTTTACTGGAGTGAAGTCATAGCTTTATTAATCATAATCATAGTCATATCCTATCAATCGGAATGGCCAAGCCCCTGTGAGTGGCTACAGTGAATGGAGATTATGCTTGAAGCATAAACCCCAGACTTGTGGGTATTTCCTTCTCCACGTTAAAAAAAAAAAAATACCAGAAAGGAAAGATTTAACACACTAGAGTTATTTTGAGAAAATCAATTTCCATAAATACATTTAATTGCTCACTCATAAATTTATACTTCCCTTTCCCTCACTGTATAATTGGTTTCCTGCATTCAGTTTAACTCCATGTTCCATGTTTTCTTAAGAGTTTTATTCCCAATATTTGTCTGGTCAAGCATTCTTTTGTTAAAAGTGATCTGGCAGCTTTTCATCACCTGAAGGATAAAGTCCAAAATTCTTAGCATGGCATTCAAGGCTTTTCAGAAGCTGGTCCCAAACTGTTTTTTTCAATCTCACCTCCCCCAGACATTTCTTTGCTGTTTGCTCCCACTTCCTTTCCAGTTCCCACAATTCTTGCATACTTTGTTGTTTCCCTGTGTTCAAAAGATTTTTTTTTTTTTTTAGTACGATTTTATACCACCACAGTTAGATGAGTGTATGTCTGCCCACTTATGTTACTGGTAGCAGCTGTGTCAGAAGATAATCTATAATCTACCTATTCAATTGTTTTTTTAGGATTTTTAAATATTGTACTAAATATATATATATATATAACAATTTACCATCGTAATCATTTTTAAGTGTACAGTTAAGTGACATTAAGTACATTCACATTGTTGTACAACCAGCATCATTATCCATCTCTAGAATTTTGCATCATCCCAAACTGAAACTGTACCCATTAAACAATAACTTCCCATTCTCCCTTCCCTTCTATCCCTGGTAGCCTCTATTATACTTCCTGTCTCTGAATTTGACTACTTTAGGTACTTCATAAGTGGAATTATATAATATTTGTCCTTCTGTGTCTGGCTTATTTCACTTAGCATCATGTCTTCAAGGTTCGCCCATATTGTGCATGTATCAGAATTTTCTTCCTTTTCAAAGTTCAATAATATTCCATTGTATGTATATAATATATTTTATTTATCTGTTCATCCATTGAGAAACATTAAGGTAGTTTCCATTTTGGGGCTATTATGAATAATGCTGCTATGAATTCTGGTGTACAAAAACCTGTTTGAGTCCCTGCTATCTGTTCTTTTGTGTAGACACCCAGCAGTGGAATTACTTCTTTGTTTAATTTCTGAAGAACCGCCATGCCATACTGTTTCTACAGTGGCTGTACAATTTTACATTCCTACAAACAGTACACAAAAGTTCCAATTTCTTCATCTGTGTTAACACTTATTTTATTTTCATGTTTTTTTTTTTATTTTTAATAGTAGTCTTCCAAATGGGTGTGAAATGGTAACTCATAATGATTTTAATCTGCATTTTCCTAATGATTAGTGATGTTGAACATCTTTTCATGTGCCTATTGGCCATCTGTATATCTTATTTGAAGAAATATCTATTCAATTCCTTTGCCCATTTTTTCCATTGGGTTGTTTCATTTTTATTGTTAAGAATTGTCTATGTATTCTGGACATTAATTCTTCATCAGATATGTAATTTGCAAATATTTTCTCCCACTCTGTGAGTTGCCTTTGTAATCTGTTGATAGTGTTCTTCGATGCAAAAGAAGAAGACGAAGACAACAATGACGACGACAACAACGACGACGACGACGACGACGACGACGACGAAGAAGAAGAAGAAGAAGAAGACGACGAAGAAGACGACGAAGAAGACGACGAAGAAGACGAAGATGAAGAAGACGAAGAAGAAGAAGACGAAGACGAAGACGAAGACGAAGACGAAGAAGAAGAAGAAGAAGAAGAAGAAGAAGAAGAAGAAGAAGAAGAAGAAGAAGAAGAAGAAGAAGAGGAAGAAGAAGAAGAAGAGGAAGAAGAAGTTGTTATATTTGTGAAAGTACAATTTATCTGTTTTTTTCTTCTGTGGCCTGTGTTTTGGTATCATATTCAAGAAATCATTTGCCACATTCTTTGTCATGAAGATTTTCCTCTATGTTTTCTTTTAAAAGTTTATAGTTTTAGATTTTATTTTTAGCTCCTTGATCTATTTTGAGTTAATTTGTATATATAATATAAGGTAAGGTTCTAATTTTATTCTTTTGAATATGGTTGTCCAGTTTTCCCAGCACCATCTGTTGAAGAGATGGTCTTTTCCCCATTAAACGGTCTTGGCACCCTTGTTGAAAATTATTCGATCATATATGTAAGGCCTTATTTCTGGGCTCTCTTTCTATTCCGTTCATTGTTCTATATGTCTGTTTTATGTAAGCATCATTGCTGTAGCTTTATAGTAAGTTTTTAAATCAAGAAGTGTGAGTCCTCCAACTTTGTTCTTCTTTTACAAGATTGTTTTGGCTATTGGGGGATCTCTTGAGATTCTGTATGAATTTTAGAATGGATTTTTCTATTTCTTCACAAAAATATTGTTTGGCTTTTGATAAAGATTAAATTGAAGCTGCAGATTGCTTTTGTAATATTAACATTCTAACAATATTTTCTTCCAGCCCACGAATACAGAATGTCTTTTCATTTATTTGTCTTCTTTAATTTCTTTCAGCAATGTTTTATAGTTTTTTGTGTATAAGTCTTTCACCTCCTTGGTAAGTTAATTTCTAAGTATGTTATTCTTTTTTAAACTGTCATAAATGAATTGTTTTCTTAATTTCCTTTTCAGATTGTTCATTCTTGGTATATAAAAATGCAACTGATTTTTGTTTTTTGTTTTTATATCCTACTACCTTGCTGAATTTATTAATTCTGACAGTTTTTTGTGCACTTTTCAGTGTTCCTACATACAAGATCATATCATCTGTGAGCGGAAATAATTTTACTTCTTCCTTTCCAATTTGGATGTCTTTTATTTCTTTTTCTTGTCTAATTATTCTGGCTAGTACTTGCAGTACTATGTTAACTAGACAAGGTAAAAGTGGACATCTATTTTTTTTTCTCTTCTGTTAGACAAAAAGTTTTCAGTCTTTTAACACTGATTATAATGGTAACTGCGAGTTTTTCATATATGACCTTTATTATACTGAGGTAGTTTCTATCTATTCCTTGTTTGTTTAGTTTGTTGTGCTTTCCTTTTTATCATGAAAGGATGTTGAATTTTGTCAGTTGCTTCTTCTATGTCTATTGAGATGCTCTTATTTTTTTCCTTCATTCTGTTCAAGTGGTATATTACACTGATTTATTTTTACATATTGAATCATCCTTATATTTTAAGAACAAATTCCATGTGGTCATGGTGTATAATTGTCTTAATATGCTGATGAATTCATTGTTCTAGTATTTTGATAAGGATTTTTACATCAATGTTTATAACATATTGGTTTGTAGTATTCTTTCTCTATAGTGCCTTTGAGTAGCTGTTGTATCAGGGTAATGTTGTCCTCAAAAAATGAGTTAGAAAGTAGTCCCTCTTGTTCAATTTTTTAGAAGAGTTTGAGGAAGATCAGTGTTACTTATTTTTTTACATAAATATTTGGTAGAATTCACCAGTGAAGCCATCAGGTCTGGGCTTTTTTCATTGTTGTTGAGAAGTTGTTGATTACTAATTCAATCTCCTGACTGGTTATGGGTCTGTTCAGATTTTCTATTTCTTTGTGATTCAACCTTGATATGTCTCTAGGACTTTGTTCATTTCACCTAGATTACCCAACTCATAGGCATATATTTTTTCATAATACTCTCTTATACTTCTTTTTATTTTTGTAAATTTGGTAGTACTATCCCCACTTTCAGTTTTGATTTGTTAGTATTTGAGAGAAAACATGACACCTTGATAAAAAAATATTTGGTCAGATAGGATATTGGAAAAGACAAGAAAGTGAGACAGGAGAATAAAAACATTTGGCACTGAAGATTTGTCTGAGCTCAGGCAAATTCTGTGAAGGGCATCCCTGAAGTCTACATCTAGGTACATTTCCCAAAATAAGTACCTTTTAAACCAACAAGTTAGATGGATCAAAGGCCAGTGTTGTTTATGATTTGTGTGTCACCATGGTTGGCTTTTGTCACTGAAAAACTGTAACCTGAAGTAATGGCTTTTTCCATCCAGTACTATTCCTTAAGTATTTTGGAGCCAAAGCAAATAGCTGAGACAATCCGTGTGGAGTCCTGGTTGACTCATTCGTCATTTTTGAAAAAAGGAAAAATGAAGGGGACTTCAGTTTTTCATTTCTTTTCCCCATAAGATTCCCATTTCTATCTCCTATTTGTATTTCACAGAGCACTTAAAAGGCATAAGTGAAACTCCCAATAAATACCCAGTATTTTTTGAAATCAAAAGTTTCACAACTCAGCACTCCAGGAAGTCTGATTTTATTACTTGTTTATACTTTTTTCCCTTTTGCCTGAACCAAAGCTGTCTTTTGCCAATTTTAAATAAAATTTGCCCCTCATAGAATTTCAGTTTGACTCCGAATTCAAAAGCAGTATAGACTTGGGATGATGCATTTTAAAAGCTTCAGAATTTATCTATTTTTTAAATGAACATTTATAGTATTCAAAGCCAGGTGTATAAAACAAATTGCAACACATTTCCTCAAGCAACCACTTACAGATCATACTAAATGGACTTAATAATTATGTTTTACATTTTTTTAATGAGCAACGAGGAATGTGCCTGAATGGTCCAATTTATTAGAAATTTTTCCAGGAAAACTTCCTACCAGCTTCCCCCAGTAGAGAATACTTTTTTAAAAACACCATCTAAGTTTAGTCCTCTCCACCTCTATTTTTTTTTTCTTTTAGCTCTTTCAGGTGTTGGAAGGTCTGAGGATCATTGGCACTAATTATTTTTAGTTCCTCATCACATAACACCTGAAGAAGACATTCTATTTATGGGAACCAAATTACTTAGAAATATTTCCAAGCTCCTTAACACAGGTCAGTACACACATTAGCTGGGGGCAAAAGGAATATTCAAGCACAGGCATCCTTTCTGGATTTACAGCTGGGATTTACGCAGCTCCATGCTCTCAGTCTGGTCCCCTTGGTTACCCTTCACCTTGCTCATAACATCCAGACAGCATGTCAGGACCCATCTCATCTCCACATATCAACACATGTTTGTGGAGGATCAGCTGTTCCCATGGTATCTGGGCTCAGGGGTTTGTATGGAATGTGTGGTGCTTCTCAGACCCTGGGTTCCCAGCTACTGCTCATATATAATCTTGATTCTCTGTACCTACTGAGTCTTTCTAGGATTTCTTGGTGCTGCTCTGGCATTTTCACACTTTATGTCCTAACTCTCTATTACAAGCTACAAGGATTAAAGAATTCCTCCCCTGAGACCTGATTGTACTCACCTTAACAGGCCATTTGTTTTCTGCTTCCCCCCACCCCCGCTTTTAGGGTAATTGTTAAAGAAGTATTAGTTATCAACTTTCCTCATTCTAAATCCATGCAAAACTTTCAGAACTGAACTACTTTCACTAGAAAATATCTAGAGCTTTGTCCTGGTGGAAAAGACCCTCGCATGTTTTCATCCTATTTTCTTAGCTATGTGTTTAATTTCATGTAAACAAACCATATAGGATGACCACAGCTCTTGTATAACAATAAATATATGTGGAAATTTTTTGACTAAAAAATAAAATGATGGATACAACCTCTGTAAGTTAAGTAACACCTAAATAATAAGACATTTGAAACAGATATTTTATGGTAAATAAATTTTAAATGCTTTTATTTAATCATGAATAAATTTAAGTAGTGTTATATAAGAAATAGTTAACTCCTCAACTTTGAAAAATATATATCTTGTGTGATAGCTCTTTGGTTTAAGTTGAAATGTGGATTTGAAAAAAAAGAATAAACAAAGAAAAAGAACTTGAACAAAAATAAGACCCAGTTTTTAAAAAGTTAGCTTGGAAATAACAGGAAATACAGATTGCTCATTGCTACCCTTGATAGGATTCCCACATTTATTAAAAAGAAAAAAATCCTGAAACAAAACAAAGCAAAAAATTATAAAACTGAGATGTCAGTTAAATTTGAATTTCAGATAAGCATTGAATATTTTTGTAGTATAAGTATGTCCCCAATATGGACTAAAGAAGTATTCACTCTCAATCTGAAATTCACATTTAACAAGGTATCTTATATTTTATCTGTCATCCTTAATCATTAGAGGGTCCATTCAGTTGTGAGTGGATGGAGGCCCAAATGGTTATACTTTTCATACTCTGAGCTTGATGTGGAATTCTGATAAGGCAGGTTTGGAAAACACTGGATTATCATTTACACACACACACACACACACAAATACTATAACAAAGACATATAATGGTCTCAAATTCTGTTTTTCTGATAAATTTATACTGCAAATAGAGAAAAAATATCTGAAGTAAACAGAGAAACTAAAGGACATCTGAATTTGCCATTGGGGATCCTAGCACAGATGAGAAAATACTCAGGCATTTTTCAAGGTATAGTTTGAGCTATAAGCTAGTAGAATTATAACAATCATGACGATCATTATTGTTTTGGCTGGCTAGTTTGAATTTCTGTTGCCAAATGTGGCAGATTGTTATTGTATGTTCTTGTTACCTTTTCCAATTGATAGTGAAGTATAAGTTATAAGTAAAACTCAAAATATTATATGTGATCTACTAATTTTTAAAACAGAATTCAGTAAAATACACACTAGTATATCTAAACTGAATATAAATTAATTCGTTATACATGTATTGAGTGCTTGGGATATGGCAGTGCTGGTGGAAAATAATAAATAAGACAGAGCCCTGGTTCTTCAGGTGCTTAAATTAATAGTTTAGAATCACAACAGTTTCCAACAGGCCTTTACATTTCTTATGATTAGCTGATTAACATAGAGCTTTATATTCAAAATGCCAGAGTAATAGAATACTGGTTTCACAGAGCTTACAACACTAAAAAACAAACAAAACAAAACAAAACAAAACAAAACAAAAACTACATTTTTAAATGTAGCAGCCTCAATATAAAGCTTCATAAAGGGAAAAAGTCCCTTTTACACATGGTCGAAGCTTCATAGTTTGGTGAGAAGATGACATCAAAGCTCTTCGTACTCATTGGATTTATTTAATTAAGGACTAGCTATTAATTATCACTTAGGCATTTAGCACTACGTGATACATTTCTATTGATCGCTGACATGTGAAGTCTTTTCTGGGTTCTTTTTTTCTGTTAGAGTACCCATTGTAACCAGCCTGGACATGGGAAGGCTCTGCCATGTGATGTGAAATCATGCTCGTCAGACAGGCAGGGACACTTCAATCTCCTTAGAATAGAAAATCTATCTCAGTTCTCAACTATTTCATGAAATCCTTTATGACAATGGCCACTCACTTTGAGCTCCTAAATGATCATAGCATTCCTCATTAGACTATCTACAATTCAAAAAATTTCTTCAAAATGATTAAGTCTGGTAGTCCAATAACATTTGAGGGCAGAAGGAAAACACTATGTCAGGGACTCAGTTAAAATTTCCCATACCGCTCCCAGAAGTAGCCCCTAATTATTTTATCACCTGGTTATTTGGCCTGGAAGTCACTTTGAAGATCACAACACCAAAGCAAGCAGTGTAGGCAGCAAACACAATTTGCAACACCAAGGGTGTGTCCTGAGAAACGGCCAAATCAAAAGTAAAACCTCAATACGCCAAGATGAGTGAGGATTTAGGGGTAATTATTCTTTCTGGTTGACTGGAAAATATCTTTCTGAAAATTAAATCTACTATGATATGAAAGTTGCTATGTTTAGTATTCTGGTTTGTACAAAGAAGACTGACACAGAGAACCTGCTCTCAAAGATCAGAACGTCCAGGTGAGGAGTAAAGACAAATATGTATGAAAATTTAATTAACAGGAGAGTTAATTAGGCGGCATGGGAAGGTTATTTCTTGCCTCCAAAGGGGAGCTAAGAAAGGTGTGAGTTTCTCATTCTCTAGACCAGCATATTTTCCTGCCCTAGTAAATGCAAGATAGTGGATGGAACGGAGATTGCTTTTTTTGTAGTGTATTTGGTCAATAGAAGTAAAAACATAATATTAGCCACTTATGGAGTGCTTAATACGTTCCAGATACTCTTGTAAGAGCTTTTTGTAGTTTAACAATTTAATTATCCCAACAACCCTCTGAGTTAGGAGCTATTCCTTGCCCCCATCTTGTGGAAAAAGGTGGGTTAAGTTACCTGTCCAAGTTTACACAGACTTTAGGTAACTGAGTCAGGTTGGCTGAACAATGAACCTATCCTGCCTTCTTTGCTTATGCATATCAACTCTTCTAAAAATTACATTCCAGAAAATGTTTCCTCTTCATGTTACAGAATTGAAAGGAAAAACATCTGCTTAGTGGATGGTTCTTAAAAGAGACAGCATTTCCAGATAATTGAAATTTTACATTGGTGAGGCTGAGAATGTACCTGGTCAGGGTCAGTTTAGAAGAGGTGGAAGGAAAAGCAAAACAAATGTTAATGTCCCCTGATAGTTCATGATCAACAGAAGATGTTGCCTGGAACACTAAAAGAAAGTACAGTTCCTTGGAGAAATACATGGTTTTAATAGGTGGGAAACAGTCATTTCTCCATGAGGAACCAAGGTGATTTCTGTGGAGGAACTATCCAATTAACAACAAACAGGGGAAGCAGTGCGCTGTCTCGGGCTTTGTAACATCTGTCATAACTGCACCTGCCTCAAAGATATCCTGGT
>NW_006442491.1:13481374-13484472 GCF_000325575.1 Pteropus alecto | reverse complement strand
GTGCATAATGACTTTACGAGAAAAGATAGCTTTTAACTTCTCCTTGGGCTTAATTCCTGACAATATTACCTATTCCCTTTGTTGTTCATTGTATTTTACAAGGCGACAGTTTGTGAAGCGGAAGATGGGGGAGAAGAGAGGGACCTACCCTTGGAAACAGTTTTTATGGAACACAGGAATGTCATAGGGCTGCTGGTCAACTGGGTGACATCAGTGCATCTGGCCAGTTAGTCCTCGCTCTGACTCAATGGTTCACACCTGGAAACAAAGCATATCCCTACTCTCCAGAACAATTCAAAGACTCACCGCCTTGTGTCTCCTTTCTTTCTCTAATTCAGTGGTTCTTAAACTTTAAAGTGAATCAGGATCACCTGGAAGGCTTGTTAAAACACGGATTTCCGAACCTGATGCCCAGAGTTTCTGATTCACTGTGACTGGTGTAGAGCATGGGAATTTGCATTCTTGCAAGTTATCAAGTGACGATGATGCTGCTGGTCTGGGATCAGATTTGAGAACCTTAGAATAATTGACTCAAACAGAAATCTTCTGTGCTTATTACTGTATTCTAGGGCCTCTCTCCCATCAGAATCATCCAGCGCCCAGAGAGTTTTGTCTTTTCTTCCTATCAGTAGCAATGATCAGAACCTGCCTCTCACATTCTTCTCTATCCCTGCCCCACCCTTAGCCCCAGCATTCCTCACCAACTTTGAAGAAATTAATTCAGTTACATTCAACAGGTCTTAGAAAGAATTTGAGTGGATGTAGCCATCCCAAGCTAGTAGAATGAAGTAGGCATTTCACTAAAAGACTCATAACCTTGGAGACAATACTCTAGATCAGTTTTTCTACAGTCAGACTTCTGTAGATGAAATGCAAATAGCTTTGTTCATTATTCTTTATGAGACTTTGGGCAAATACCTAAAATTTCTGTCATTCATGTGAAGAATATAGAAGAGTACTGGCACATAGAAGCCACTTAATGAAAAGTTATTACAATCAAAAACTCTCTGGGATAAAATATATGCAGCATAATTTAAAGAAGTAAAAAAGAGTCTAATCTCTATATGTATAGTATTTATTGTATTACTATATATGATTATAGCATTTATTACATTAACTGCATTTCTTTTGATAGTCACATTTTTTAAAAAAAAGTAAGTAAAATGTCTATATGTAAGGCATATACAATATTTTAATTATTTAAATATTTTAAAGGAATATTAGATTAATATATATTCACTAATATGATATATTTATATCCAATATTCTAACAAATCTTGGGTATATATTCAGTGCATGTTTTAAACGAGTAGTAATAATTAAGACAACCTTTCACTTATGAGGCTGTATGTTAACTACAAAAGTCTTAATAATTTGGTAATATTTTCAGGGGTCTTAGTGAAGAAAGAAGTGTCAGCCTCACAGAGGTCATTCATGGGCCTCTAGAATGTCTTGCTGTGCTAACTATCCTCCTATCTTCCCAGGATGGTGCCTGGAATCCCACTATTCTAGCATTACTGATTTAATGACTCTAACTATTCTCCCAAGGAGTGGCCTTCTTAGAAATGCTTCCATTTCTAAGAGGCATACCTTCTTGTGAGTCTCATCATCAGGGTTATTCTCTGATGGCTTTGGAATATTTAGGGTTTACAAGCACCAAAAATACAAGAATAGGAAGATAGGGACAAAATCTTTCTGCTTTAGGCTTCTATATGGTTCCCACAGAAAGAAAAAAAATCAACAACAAAATCCTTATTCAATCTTTTTCTTTAACATTTTGCCAAACTAAAGGCTGATGTTCTCATCAGTTATACGGCCCTAGAGAGACATGTGACTGAAGGAGGTTAAACTAATGAATATTGAACCAAAGGCTAATAATCATATCTCATGGAAAAAGCCACATGCACAGAGAATTTAGTCTGTTTTGAATGGTGAGTGGTTTAAAGTAGACTGTATTTAGATCTCGAAGTGTTTTAAGTAGCAACCACTTAAAATCAAATACACAGTGATGATTATAATAATCCCTTCCATTTGTTGAAAGCCTGACAGTATACAAAGGCTTTTCAGATTTTATCAAGGATGTTCTCTCATTTAAGACTTAGCCTAGACCAACCATGTTTTGCAGCAAGTAATTAATAGCTTTATTTCACCCAGGAAGAAACTAAGGCTCAGACTGAGAAATCAGTAAAGTCACACAGTTAATAGGCTGTGGATCCAAGACTAAAATCTATTTATTTGCAGCCAGTGCACTTGTTGCCCCATTGTGCTCACTTTGAAGATATTTGGGGGCGTGGGATAAATAATATGTGCTGCCCAAGAGCTATAGTCACTTTCTGGGTTCTAATGAGGAAAAAAATTGGTACTGAGCAAATGTAGCCAGATGTTCTTCTCTCTAGATAATTTTGATTTCTCCCTCTACCATGGGTTAAATTGCGTCGTCCCCAAATTCATGTTAAAATTCCAACCCCCAGTACCTTAGAATATACAGGATTTGGGAATAAGGACTTTAAGGGGGTGATTAAGTTATAAGATGCCCATTAGGGAGGGCCTTAATCCAATATGACTGGTGTATTTATAAGAGGAGGAGGCACCAGGGATGTGCATGTGTAGAGGGACAACCATGGTGAAGAGGCAGCAAGCAGGGTGGTCATCTACAAGCCAGGAAAGAGACCTGGAAGAGATCCTTCCCTTATTACCCTCAGAGGCACCCAACTCTGGTGACACCTTGATCTTGGAATTCCAGCCTCCAGAGCTGTGAGAAAATAAATTTCTATTGTTTTGGCCACCCAGTATGTGATACAGTGTTACGGCAGCCCAGCAAACTAATACAACCCCTAACAGGATCTCTTTGAGCCCCCCACCTGGAAGAAGTAATAAGAGGGTAGCCTTTAGAAACATCTGTGCAGTGAAATTATTCATTAACATTTAACTCCTAGAGAATGGACCTTCCAGTCCTCATGAATGTCTTGCTGCTTATTTAAAACACGGATGGCTATACTAGTCTGTTATGCCCAAGTTAAAGCTTTTCTTTAACCATCTGCAAGTGGGTATACTAAGCATTTTTATTCTGTATTGAGATAGCCCACCTGCCTTGCTCT
>NW_006442491.1:13457143-13481345 GCF_000325575.1 Pteropus alecto | reverse complement strand
CTTTCCTTTTTTCTCCTCTCCCTACTTTCCATGCTTACCCTTCCCCTCTCTCCTGTCTCCCTCTCTCTGATCTTTCCAGTCCTCTCTCCCTTGTCCTGTATTTTCTCCTCTCTCTTTCTCCATTGTTGTATTTTCTCCCCTCCTTATCCCACCTTTCCTTGCAAAAACAGTTTTTTAAAAGGACAGATTTTCGATTTTTTTTACCCTAGTGCAAACATTCTTCAATATAAAAGGCCCATGGGATTTTTTCTCTGAATTCAATAGAGGCTTAAATGAAATAAATGGTTTATCCAACCTCTACTGGAATGTCAAGCATAGATTTGGAGGCATTGCTGGATTGGCGCAAGCCTTCCCATGTCCCCAAAGTCATACTGCCAGGCAGACATCCACTCTAACTGTTCAAAAGTACTTCTGCAGCCACTTTTGAAGTAAAAATTCCTTGAGATGCCTGAATTGTTTCAGGTATATTTAAAATAGTCTGAGTCAGTGGGTGTGGGGAGGAGGTGGCTGCAAGCATTGGCTGGCAGAAATAATTGAAATGAACAGCGATTCTTGAACTTCATGGTATAAGATCAAACCAGAATTTGAAGGTAAAAGGACAGATTGTCAGCACATGTCATGTCTTAGGTACATATTTGTCTTTAGAGCATTTCTTGCCACATCCCTGTAATCATTTTAAAATGGAAATCTCTCAACTTTGAAATCAACATTGTGGATTCCCCCATTCTGTTTGACTCTTTCTTTGTAGGAAACAAATGGCGAAGAACTTCTCAGCTTATCATAAATCAGCATTCTCTACTCTTCAGCTTTTTAGATTTCGTCTTATATATAGAATAACATATTTGTAAACCGAAAAAGGAATCCTTAAATTACAGGAGAAATATGGCTTAACACTTCTCCTCTGGCCCAAAGAAAATAATTGGTATCCCAATAAAGTCATTATTAAAAATAATGGATGGGCAAAGCCTGGAAAAATCATTTTTGAAAATTTCCAAACAGGACGAAACAGGAAAATGTCTGGGTTTCACAGTGTTATTTAACAAACATACACTGTCTGCTCAGGGGACCTGCATCTCCTCAGTCATGAATTAAACATCGTCTCGTGGTGCCTCTTCTTATAATCGTAGTTGAATCCATGACTTCCAGGTGTGGTTTCAGGAAAGAAATGAAAAAAAGAAAACCGGGAAAGCTTTCTGCAGTTGTAAATGCTACAGGTATTAATTACCAGGTTTATCTTGAATGACAAGTCAATGAAAAAAGACTAGACAGAATGAGATTCTCAGACCATTAGAAGGTACTGTCGCTGAAGGCAAACAACACTCGTGCTGTCTGAGAGACATGGGCACTCTTTTTGTGTGTAAGCTGCAGGAAGCAGCAAGGCATGCCCTTGGTTAAGTTTCAAAGTCATGGAAATGGACCATCATTTATTCTCTAGCTGGTTCTTTCTACATGGTTTCTGTCTGTTTCCCCTTTAGAATTTCATAGTCTTTTCTTCTTCTCTCTTACCCTACTCATCTTATGTGAATTTGTTCTCATGAGTATTGGCATATCCCATTTAAAGATGAAATTTCAGGTATAAGTCAATCCCAGGAAGGATACAATTGATATCTTCACTGATAGCAACTCTGGAGTTTCTGTTTGTCAAACATCCCTGAAAAGACCACATATAACTATCTATATAACTGTAATGCCTACACCTTTCTTAGGGTGTCCATATCCACAGCTATTGCCCCAAGTCTAGAGAAGTGAGTTCTTTCTGTAAAGGACCCTGCAGAAGCCTCTTTTTTTATTCTAGCTATAGATAGCCAAAGTCTAATTGCTTGTCAATAAAAAAAAAAAGAGGAAATAAACAAAACATAACTGTGTCTTTTCAGAGTGTCATAGCCAAGCAACCTCTTACATAATAATTCAAAAATTGAAATTTATATCTGGTTATTTATCTATATATCTCTGTTTAGTTATATAAAATATGAATTTCAGAAGTGGGTGGTTTGGAAATATGAGTAAAGGAGATTTCATAAGAGCCGTAAACATAGCAAAAATAAGCACTGGATTATCTTGAGATTACCTGATTCATGTATCTGCCCATTGTTTCTCTAAGTATATTTGCTATTTTTCACTGTATTGCTTCAGTCCTAAAGATTGTGATGAAAAAGGATCATTGAACAATCTGGAGAGATGAAGAAGAATCAAGTCTCACAACTCTTTCAGCTGTACACATTTTTTTAACTCACATTGCCACGCCGTTGAGCTTTTAATCTGTAATGTCTATAGCACTAAGTCATATTTAGAGGACTGAATGGAAAATAGCTCTCTTTCAAAGACTCACTTCAAATCCTGACTCTTTTAATATAATCTACACCTTCTGTGCCTTAGTTTACTCTTCCATCCAATGGATATATTAGGCTCTGTGGTACTTATGTTCTTATGTTTCTTCATACTCATTTTATTAAACTGATCTGTATCAAACTCACTCTATACTAGCCCCAACATAGGGAGAAAATCCATACAATATAAAAGAGAAAACACAGTTAACTGTATATCCTTTCTTGGTTCCACTGTCATGAGGATCTGGATTTGCCTCTTTAGGACATGTGGCACAGAGAAACAGACAGAAAATAAATGTGAGGCTATACAGAGTTTACAAACCAACAGATATTTTGAAACTTTTCAAGTGTTTACAGGCTAATATAAGTAGAAGCTTATTCAAATTGATGACAATTGCACAGAAATCCACTGCTCAGGTTTTGTGTATTCTAGGTAAACATTGTCTTGGCTTTTGTTTATCATCCTTCTTTATCAATTTATGACTATTTATTCATTTGAAATATCATCATTTCTAATCTAAAGAGCCATAAAGGAGAAGCGAGAGGTACACTATATACACTATATCTATATGTTAAAGAGAAATATTCAGACACTGTATCTACCTATAGACAACTATAATTCCTGATTAACAGCCCCTAAAACTATTAAGAGAAAACATTGAAGTAAACACATGGATGGAGGTTTGGGGCTTGTTTGATGGCTTTTGGCCTCTATACTTTTATTTCTCAACATCTTATTCAGTTTTTCTGACCAATCACGGGGTCTGTGGAATGTCTGCTTTTGTCTATGTGTAAGGTAAAGAGATAGTTATCTGTGAATAGTACAGGCCAGTTTTTAAGTTGTAGGCAACTCTTTTTCTACTTCACAAGAAATTTGCCTCATTAGAATTTTATGAATTTTCTGAAACTACTTGCCTCCTTTTGGAGGATCTTTGTCATCATAAAGACAGAAGGATCCTGCTGGACGCTCAATAAGTAGGTGATCTTCTAAACAGAGAATTGTTAGAAAGTCCAATACAGGCTGTAGATTTGGGTACCAGGAAAGGGTAATCCAGGAGAGAGGTTTAGTCTTAATGTAATAGAAATTAAAATAGGATTTAATTAAGGTTTTAAAGAAGTAGATGGAATAAAGGAAACTATGATTAAGAAATTTACTGGAGTGTGAATTGGAGTAAGGAGATACTAACATATGGTATTGTTATAATGCCCAGAAAGCTATTATAATAATAGAAGTAAAGAGTGAATGATCACATTGTTGAGGATAAAATAGATCTGTAATAGATTATTGATGAAATGTACATCAGAAATCAGCTGCTCCAGTGGTTTCCATAGTCGTCTAAACAGCTTAACTCATACTATGGCTATCCGTGTCTGCCCATAGTTATCAATGAAAATTCTTGATCTAAGTCAATAAGCACATTTTATAGATAAAGGGACAGTGACTCAGAAAGTTTACGTGAATTGCTGCAATTAAAGTTATTCTTTATAAGCATACTGGGAGCAGCATAAAGACTTTTACACTGATCCATCCTGGGATATATCAGGATGTCTTTCTTTGGGAAGGGAGATGTTTTTCTTTTACAATCATAGACTTGGAGAGCCATGTGATTCTTCCTGTATTATTCTTAAATCTCAGGAGTTCAGCACTACCACCTTCTTCCCTCTCATAATGTACCCACTTGCCACTCACATTTGCACATCCACATATCACTCAAAAACTAAAGATTTTGAACTTTGCTTCTACTTAGTGAAATAGTTCATCTCAATAGCATCTCTTCTAGCCTTTGGAAAAGCCAACCATATTATTTTAAATGAGCTGAATTGTTTTCATATTTTCAGTATTGGTCTTTTTTATATTTCTATGAAAAATCCAGTTGATAATCCCTTATTACCTATATTTAGCAAGCCTCAAATGATTCCTCCAAACATAGCCTGGAGGAGCTTTGGCCTCAAGCAAATTTCAGGTAGCCATGGTCAAAACATTAACTCTCATCTGAGTGAGTTAAAACTAAACAGACTTATATTTGGAATCTTAAAAGCTTTGTTAGAATATTATCTGGGAATCCAGCTTTGTCCTACTGAGCATGCAAGGAACACCTGAACTGCTATTCATCAAAAATGGATAGTTATTCAGCGAGAGGAAATGCAGGTACTGGACTGAAGAGTGGCAAAGGGAGCCATTTGGTATCAGCGCTAGAGGTTTATTACAAAGCCTTGTATTTTATGGTTAAAAACACATACTCTGATTTTCGAAACCCCTCCAATGTTTTGTTTCCTTTTTTTTTTTTCCTCATATACCCGTGAAACTACCCATCATCCCTAAATCAGTGAACATATCCATCATGCCTAAAAGTTTCCTCATGCCCCTATGTCAGTCCTCCCTTTCTGGCTCTTCTCCCAAACACCCTGCAAAGCAACCACTGATCTGTTTCTGTATCTGTCTCTGTACAAGGTTGGCATTTCCTAGAATTTTATATAAATGGAATCACACAGTATGCGTTCTTCTTTTAATCTCATTTGTTGCCTCGTGAGCTATAACTCTTTGTTTTTTTAGTTTTTTAATTTAGTTTGCTTTACAGTTTATAGTAATACATCTTTACCTTCATATGATTTTATACTACTTTAAATATAGTATAAGAATCTTATAATAGTTTAATTTTATTTTCCCCTCCCATGCTTTATGCTATTATCACACATTTTACCTATACCTATTTTATAAACCCCACAATACACCTTATTTTTTGTTTTAAATGTTAATATGTTTAAAGAGATTTAAATAATAAGAAAAATATATATGTTCCCCATGCAGTTACTATTTATGGTACTCTTCATTCACTCACGTAGATCCATATTTCCATGTGGTCTTATTTTCCTTTTGCTTAAAGGACTTCTTTTAACATTTCTTATAGTGCAGATCTGCTGTTGATGAATTGGTATTACTATTTTCCACCTTTTTTTTTTGGTCAATACCCATTTGAAACTTTCCTCTGGTACGTAGTCAAAATCAACTGAGCCGGTCTTAGATATTTAGTTTCATACTGTATATTATCCACTATATTTCATTATCTTTTTCAGAATGGATTTGGCTATTCAGTTTCCTTTGACCTGAACATAGTATAGGTCTTTATTTACTTAGCTTTTCTTTTATTTCTCTCATCAGCATTTCATAGGTTTTCATATACAGATCTTGTACCTGTTTAGATTTATATTAAGTGGTTCAGTTTGGGGTGCTATTGTATATGGGTTTTTTTTTTCAGATTTAATATAACTGGCTTTTGTAGGTTGATCTAGTATTCTGAGACCATGTAAAACTCATTTGTTCTAGGAGTATTTCATGGATCCTTTGGCATTTTCTACACAGATAATCATATTATTTCTAAATAAAGATAGATTTATTTCTTCCTTTTATTTCTTTGTCTTGCCTTACTTCACTAGCTAGAACTTTCAGTATGATGTCAAATATGTATGGTGGGAGAGGACATCCTTGCCTTGTCGTAGAGGTTAAGAGAAAACATTTGGTCTTCCACCTATACTTATTATAGTATCTGTAGGTTTTTTTGTAGATATCTCTTATTAGGTTAAAGGAGTTTGCTCACAAAGAGTTATTATTGTTAATATCAGAGACTGTGTCATGAATGAATGTTTGTTGGATTTTGTTGAAAGCTTTTTCTGCAAGAATTAATATGATCATATTTTTTTCTTATTTAGTCTAGTAATATGGTGAATTGCAATGATTAAATTTGAATACATTCCTAGAATGGACTCCACTTGATCTTGATGTATTATGCTTTGTATATGTTGCTGGCTTTGATTTGTCAATGTTTGTTATGAACATTTATGAATGCCCATGAGAGATAATGGCGTACAGCATTCTTTCCTTGCAATGCTGTTCGCCTGTCATATCAGAGTAACACTGACCTCATAGAATAATTTCAAAAACATTCCCTCTTCTTCCATTTTCTGGAAAATAAAATGTAGTTTGGTATTATTCTTCCTTCAATGCTGGAAGAATTTATCAGTGTAACTATCCAGACCTCGAGTTTTGTTTTGTTTTGTTTTGTTTTAGCAGATTTAAAACTAAAAATTTAATTCCTTTAATAAATGCAGGACTATTCAGTTATCCAACTATCAATGTATATTTATCTATTTCTCTTTTCAGATCCATCAGTTTTTCTTCAAGCTCTGTCCTTAGGTGCATGAATGCATAAAATTGTTTTCTTGGAGAATTGACCCCTCTAATATTATGTATTGTCTCTCTTTATTCCTGATAATCTTTCTTGTTCTGAACCCTTGTTTACATTTCCCCTGCACATGACTAGAATGCAGGAGCTCCATCCAGTTTCCCTGGTCAACCTGCAGGGCACTGTCGTGTGTCCCCAACCATCCTCCTGGAGCCATCCTCCAGCAGTAACAGGAGACTCCCTGTTACTGTATACAGGGAGTCCCTCCACCAGGAGAATGATCCAGTGAGTATTTCAGGGTGCTGTTTCATGCACCCACTGGGAGGGAGTGTGAAGCTCCAAAATGCTGCTGTACCCACCTGCAGGGCTACCCTGTCCAGAAAAAGTGCTGAGATAATGGGGCACTACTGTGTGTTCACATGGGGCTGCCCTTCCTGGAGAAAGTGTGGATCTATCAAAATGCTGTACTACCTGCACACAGGACTGTCCTGTCCATGGAAAGTGTGGAGATGGTGGGGCACTGCTGCATGCCCAGGTGAGGAGGCCCCACCCAAAGAAAGTACAGAGCCAACAGAACTGCGGTACCCACACACAGGGTTGCTCCATGCAGAGGGGGTTATGTGCTTCTGCGCACATGTCCAGGGCTGTCTGGCTGGAGAGGGTACAGAACTAACAAAGTATGACTATGCACTCACACAAGGCTGTTCCACCCAGAGGAAGGGAGGGCTTGAGACGCAGACATGCAGAGCAGCCCCACCCAGCCCCTGCTCTGACAACAGATGATTAAAGCAACAGAGCACACCAAGTGTGCACTGAGCAGCCCCATCTAGACCAGGCAGCCCTACCCGGATTAGAAGAGCAAGGGAGCACACACACACCAGGCTGCTCCGCTGGACCTCCTCCTTCAGGTCAGACAACACATCAGGCACCTCACATGCCCGACCCGACTACAACCAGCCTGCCAAAACTATTTGACCCAGTCTACACAGATACCACTTTTTCAAGACTGGGAGAGACAGCTATTCCACCCAGATTATTAGAAAGTCAAACAAAGTGGGGAGACAGAAGACAATACCTCAAAGGAAGAAACAAGAAAAAACTCCAGAGAAAAATTTTAATGAAGTGAAGATAAGTATTTTGCCTGATAAAAATTCAAAGAAACGGTCATAAAGGTGCTCAACAAACTTTAGAGTAGAATAGAGGAACTCAGAGAGCACTTCAACGAAGTTAGAAAATGTAATAAAGAACCAATCAGGAATGAAGAATGAAGAATACAATAACCAAATGAAGAATACATTAGAACAGTGGTCCTCAACCTTTTTGGCACCAGGGACCAGTGCTCCTATGAGAATCTAAGGCCTGATGACCTGAGGTGGAGCTGAGGTGGTGATGCTAGCGCTGGGAAGTGGCTGCACATACAGATGAAGCTTCACTCACTGGCCTGTGCTCACCTCCTGCTGTGCAGCCTTGTTCCTTACAGGCCATGGACCAGTAGCAGTCTGCAGCCTGAGGGTTGGGAATCCCTGCATTAGATGGAATCAGAATCAACATAGGATTAGTTAGTGCAGAAGAATGGATTAGTGACCTGGAACACAATAGTGGAAATCACCCAATCAGAACAACAAAATTTAAAAAAATTTTTAGAGAGGATAGTACAAAAGTTCTCTGGGCCAACATCAAACACCCTAACATTCACATTATAAAGATTCCAGAAGAAGGAGAAAGAGAAAAGGGCAGAACAAATATTTGAAGAAATAATGGCTGAAACTGTTTAAATCTGGGCTTGGAAATAGACATCCAGATCCAGGAAACACAGAGAGCTCTAAACAAGATGAACTAAAGAGAGCCACACCAAGACATATTGTAATTAAAATAGCAAAAGTTAAAGAGGCAACCATAAAGAATGAAAAAAGAGAAACACCATAAGGCTATCTGACTTCTCAGAAGCAAAGAGAAATGGAGTTTCCCAAGTTTTTCTCATCAGCAGGTGACTCTCTCCTATTTATTGATTCAAGGACCAAGATTTTTGTATGTCATGGTTTTTCCATCCCTTAGGGCCTCATTATCATTGGTCTTTAATCAGCAAAAGGAGGAAGAAGGCATGGAGGTGCCCTCTCCTCTAGAGGTAGCACACATGGCTTCTGTCATATTCCATTAATGAGAACTCGAGGATATGGCCCCAGTGAGTGTAACAGAGGTGAGAAACAGTCTAGCTGTGCGCCCAGAAAGAAGACTTGAATTACAGCTAAACTTTCTTTTCCTTATCAAATAATCATTAAATTAATTGATTCTATCAACCAACTACCTCCCCAAAATATATATCTTTTTATCTTTGTCAAAAATTTCCTGCTTTATTCAGGTCTTATCTTCTCTACAAAAATTTATGGGAAAATCTACCTATTCTTTAAGGTTTCAGACTCTTCTGGATGTCCTGTTTTTCACATGCAAATCTGAACATTTTCACACTTTTCTAGAACTCCTCATAACTCCTCACGCTGATACTCAAAGCCTTTTCTGATCAGATTTATAGACTTGTTGGACCTCAGATTCTGCTACACCCACCAAAACTGTGTGTGCTTCCATGGTGCCATATTACCTGCTGTTTCCCAAATCATTGGTGTCCTGTTACATGCTCCAGGTGCCTAACCCACACCATTCCCTGTAGACATGGCAAATGCCAACTCTTAAAGCAACTGATTTGTCCTCTGCAAGACTACTTCTAACCTTGTCAGAAGACTCCAGGAAATGAGTGGTGTGCTTGATGTCCCTGAACTCCTTAGTTAGGGCCTGGGACACCATCCATCGTTCTGGGTATAACAGTAAACAGGCACATTTTATTTAGTACAACAAGGTTGATTTAATACAGCAATATTTCCTTTTCTTTCTCTCTCTTTCTCTCTTTCTCTCTTTGTTTCTCTTTTTTTTTTTTTCTTTCTTTCTTTCTTTCTTTCTTTCTTTCTTTCTTTCTTTCTTTCTTTCTTTCTTTCTTTCTCTTTCTTTCCTTCCTTCCTTCCTTCCTACATTTAGACAGTGTTTTATAATGTTTGGGCCAGGGTACCTCATATTTTCAAAGTGTGAGTTGAATAAAATAACATCCAAGATTTCTTCTAGCACCAGAAATGATGGATTCTAAAGGTCATAAGCATGAGGCCTCATCGTTTATAGCACCTGCCTTGTGATGCCTGGATTGAGTTTGTGAGTGCAGTGTTTCCTACAGACCTCAGAATACTCTCCAGAAACCGCTATCTATGCAATTCATATTTGTTGGACACAAACCATCTGATCAATATTAGATTTCTGGGGGGTAAGGAATTCAGATGCTATTTAAACAGCAAGACCTTTTCAAGTAAAATAAAAAAAAAAAGATATCTGTTCCTATCTCATTCCTCAATCCATCTGAAAAATATTTGGAAATTAAGCAGGTGGGCAACATGTGAGTTTTAAGATGGAATTTCCTACTCCTTTTGGTTCAGGCTGCCAACAGCATTTTTGCAATTAATTTAACATTAGATGGACATGAAGAAACATATTTCTCATCTCTGCAGGAGACTGTACAAGATAATTGGGGACAGATTAGTCCTTTTTTCTAAATAGGTAATATTTTTCATGCCTTGCATCAATATTTTTCTTACACTGAAGAAAGGGCAGAAGCATGTACACCTGCACCTCTGTTCTCTGACCTTGATGCTTCCCCTTCTCCAGAAGAGGTTCCAAGTATATTTATTCATGTCTTGAACTTAGTTATTCCTCATTGAAGTTATAGCTATTAAATTGTCTTTTAAAAATCAATTATTTTTAAATTGTGTAAAAGAAAAATAACATATCAGAATGGCTTTTGTTGTGAGAGCAGAGACCTCTAACTATATCATGAACACAATGACAACACATATTTGTTACCTAATAAATATCCGTTGAGTTAACAATGTTCTTCTCTTTTATTTTTCTATATGGGATCAGACAAAACAAAGCCCACTAAAACAATAATGAAAACTAACAAAAACAATAAAATGAGTTATAATTAAAAATTCTCCAGAAAATATTTGAACAATTTGTTTCATATTTGTTTTAATCAGGGATTTTGGAAAATTTAATTCATATTTTTTCCTCTATCAAAGACAGTCTCAAGAAAAAAATATTAGCTTTGTTATAAAATGACACCTGACTAGTAACCAGTCTTTGTGAGTGGGGGATATGGCCTTCACAAGTATGGGATAACTTGCCACATATTCATGGTTTAGTTTCATAATGATTTTATGTGAACATTTATTTATACTCTCTACATCAATTTCTTCAAATTTATTTTGGGAAAATAATTCTTTTCTTCATTATAAAATCCTTTTGAGGCTTTAATTGTCATCAATATGTTTGTGGATCCATATTCATATATTGAATTGTTGTTTATAATCTCTACTTGAATGCTTTGCAGGTACATTAAAAGTTAGAACTAAATTCCTTGTTTTTTCATATCTTGGCTATTGTGAATAACATTGTAATGAACATAGGTGAAAAAAATATAATGATTAAATACCCAGAAGTAGAGTCACTAGAACATATGGTAGTTCTATCTTTAAATTTTGAGAAACCTCCATATTGCTTTCCATAGCAGCTACATGATTTTACGCTCCCATCAAGTGAACAAAGGTGCCATTTTCTCCATATCCTCATCAACATTTATCATTTTCTTCCCTTATAATTGCTGTTCTAAAAGCTATGAGGTGATATTACATTGTGGTTTTGATTTAATTTCTCTGATGATTTGTGATGTTGAGTATTTTACATATATACAGGTTGGTCATTTGCCTGTCATCTTTGGAGAAGTGTCTATTCAAAATATAGTATCTATATACAATGAAATATTATTAAGCCTTGAAAAAGAAGGAAATCCTGCTACATGCAACAACATGTATGAGCCTCGAAGACACTACGCTAAATGAAATAAACCAGTCACAGAATGACAACTACTGCATAATTCCGCTTATATTGGAAATCTAAATGGCCAAATCCACAGAAGCAGAAAGTAGAATCGTTGTTGACAGGGAGAGGGGCGGAGGAAATAATAGGGAATCACTGTTCAAGAGATATAAAGTTTCAGTTATACGAGAGAAGAGTAAGTTCTAGGGGTCTGCTGAGGAACACCGTGCCTACAGTTAACACTCTACTGTACACTTAAATATTTGGTAAATGGGTAGGTTGCATGATAAGTGTTCTTACGACAATAGTAATAATTCTAAAAAACTAAATTCCTTAGTCCTTTCTCTAGTCATTCACCCTTGAGGAAATGGCTTTATTAGTTAAAGAGTTGCTAAAACAAAATGAAACAAACAAAAGAAAGCAAAACAAACAAACAAACAAACAAAAATGTCCAGTTTCCTTGACCATGCCCTCTTTCTCACTGTCACATTCAATCCATGCCCTATTAACGTTACCTCCAGATTTGTCTTAGATGCATTCACTGATGTAGATTTACGGTGGATTTAGGTTTACGACCCCATGGCACCATTTCCAATTTTGTAGACTACTATAAAATCCTGTAACAAAATTCTTATTTCACTGTCGATTTCTCCAATATATTCTTTAGAGAATATTCAAAGTCGTTTTTTTAAAACTTAAAAATAACATACATTGTCCCATTGCTTAAAAGTCTGCAATGGCTTTTCACTGCATTTACAGTAAAATCAAAATTTCCCACCATGACAACTCCCTAGCTGGTCTGGCTTCTGCTCACCTCTCTTTAAAAAGTCTCTGCAACTTGATCTCTTTCACATCCTCACAAAGCTAAGCTCTTCCTCACTCTGTTCAGGCCGTTCTGTATGTCTAGCCCAACTTTTGTCAGTGCTGTCGCCTTACCTAACTCCAGTTCTCTGCTTTAAGATTAACTTTTTAGAAAGAGCTTCTTTGATTAATCTAACTATGTTAGTCTTTTCCCACCATTTTGTGTTTTTATTTTAATACTACAGAATACTTTCTACATACTGTAACTTCTGTAGAAGCTTTATCATTTTATATGCTTGGAACCAGTAGTTGATTGGACAATTGAAATCACAGCAAAAAAAACCAATTCGAGACTAAAATTAATAAAAGGGTGCATCCATTAATTAACATATTTAGCACAGATATAGACTTTCTTCTACTGATCTTTTTATATAGTCAGAGACTTTTCTTTATGTTATTGAATGATTGGGGTTATTCCAGATCTTTCTTACAATAGCATAACTCATACTGCTTTAACTATGATTTCTAGTTTCATTGTTTAATTTAAATCAAATGAGAAACTAAGGACATGTACAAAACAATCAGAATATCGATTGTGTATAATTTGTATTTTTTTATTGTTTGTAGACCTATCTTCTGCACTTAATTTGACAGAAGGTTTTTTTTTTATTATTATTATTCTTTTGTTTTGGATAAACATGTTCTTATGGAGTTTTTCCAAAGGTTTTACTCATTTTTTTTCTCATAGTAATCACACAGAGACTCAGACTCCTTCCATCCTGTCCTTTGTCCTCCTCAAGTGACATACTTGTATTGCCCAGACCTGGAAATGGCACATATTACCTTTACTCACATTCTAATGGCTAGTCCTTAGTCACATGATCACAGTTAACTGCTAAAGAGGCAGGAAATATAGCCTAATTGTGTACTCAGGAAGAAGAGGAAATGGGTTTGGTTAGCAGCTAGCCAGTCTTGGCAAAACTCTCCTTTAAATCTACTTTAATATTGTGATACAATGTTGGCCCTATTTAATATAGTAAATTTGAAAAATAAGATGACTAAGTTTTGTAAGTATTATTTATTCTGGAATGGCCTATGTAACAGTCTGTTTATTCTACTTTTCTGAATTTCTTAAGTTGGCATTGCCTGCAAAGATAGATCAGTAGGAGATATTTTATCTTATAATGGTATCCTCGTTATCACTTATGCAGACAGGATCAGAAAGAACCCTCTTGAAAAAAAATATATAGAGAATCATAATATAAGTTGGCATTATAAGTAAGATAATGTTATAGACATTAAAATATTAAAATAGTCTCTACTATTTCCTGGCCTACACTCAGTTTCCTTGGCTCTCACTTACCTACTAGGTGTCAGCAAAACATTCATGGGAGTGAAAGAAATAGATGGCATTGGTGGCTGTATCAGGATTGTTTTGTTGGCCAGGAATAGCTTCCACACAGACAGATTAAGCCTGTGTAGAACCACTTGGAGGTGCTGAAAATACCACCTCACCAAATATATCCCATTATCAACTAGCTATGATTCCTAAGATCCACCATTAAAGATACTTTGCCAAATTAATTATTATCATCACAGGACTTCCAACAAAATATTATTATATTAACTGGAAAGAGTAACAAATTCATCCAAATTGTATTATTATTTTAACATGAATGAATATATTAAATTACCTAAGTCTATGTAAATGGCTAAAGATGTGCAAAGGAGGACAGATGAAATTTTAATGGCAAAGGTTGGAGAGAATTGAAAACTGTGGCTATAGATACTGAATTGAACACTTCTAGCAGGTAAGGGGCAGATCTGAGGGCATTAGGGGGAGTAGAAAGGTAGCACTAATTTATAAAAAAAATCTTTGTCCCTGGACATAGATATATTCATCTGGCTCAGGGTCTGCTTGCTGTAAATGTTAATCTATTATTTCTGCTCTAAAGAATAGTTATAAAAGTCTTTTATGCTATTCAATAGTCACTTCCATACAATATAAAATGATATCCTCTCCTAGTCTTACGGTAACATCGAACATTAGACTAATCACATTTCAATGAGAAATCAAGATAGATTTTTAAAACAACTTTATTAAGATATTATTAACATATAAAATGCACACATTTAGTGTACACAATTTGATGAGTTTGAGCATATGTGTATACCCATGAAACTATCACCATAGTCAAAGTAATAGACATATCTGTTACTTCCAAAAGTTTCCTGTGTTCCTTTGCTGTTCTTTTTTTTTTTTTTTTGGCGGGGAGGAGGTTCTATTTAGTTTTGTAGTAAGAACTGTTAATATGATATCTACCCTCTTAACAAATTTTTAAGCGCGCAATACAATATTTTTGAATATTGGCACTATGCTGTACAGCAGCTCTCTAGAACTTATTCATGTTGCATAAGTGAAACTGTATACCAATTAAACAACTCCCTTTTCCTTGTCCCCCTGGCCCCTGGTAACCACCATTCTATTCTCCGCTTCTATGAGTTTGAGGTACCTCATATAAGTGGAATCTTGAAGTATTTGTCCTTCTGTAACTGTCTTATTTCATTTAGCATAATTGCTACACAGCAATAAAAACAACTATCAGTAGACACAAATATGGTTAAACCTCAAAAAAATTATACTATTGAGTATAATAAGCCAGAAACAAAGGAGTACATACTGTATGATACCATTTATACAACATTCGAGAAAAAGCAAAATTACCTTATGGTGATGTAAGTCAAGATATTGGCTATCTTGGATTTGGGTGAACATTAACTAGAAGGTATGCAAGAGAATTTTTTTTTCTTGAATGATAATATTCTATATCTTTATCTGGAAGATGGTTTCATGCTTGTGTGCATTTGTCAAAGATCATAGAACTATACACTTGAGATTTGAGCATTTTCATTTACATAAATTATCCAGAATACTGGTAATAAAAATTTGTATTACCTCTGCACAGAGTATTACTGTAAAGATGCAAAAATTGTTCAATAAGAAATAGTGGAATCTTAATTTAATCTGAATTATTCTTTACATGGCACCTGTTTCTAATAGATCCCCAGAGCAGAGAGAATGAAAGAAGAAAACATAGAGTGAGAATATTTTCATTTCCTTTTAAGTCTCTGAGTGTAATCAAAATCTAAATTGAAACACCAAAAACATGAAAAATAAAATTAATAACAGTAGGGAATTCAGAAATACTAGTGAATTTGAAGCAGGTGCTCCCATAAATAGTCGCCCATGGTAAATGTGAATTTAGCACCTTGCATGTGATTCTGGAAAACATGTACACATCTGGCTTCCTGCTTATTGGGCATGAGTTGAAAAATTTGAGTCCAGATATATAAATCAATGCACTTAAATCCAAAAGATTAATAATAAGGGCTCAGAGCTCACATTGGCCCCTTGGGTCTCTCTTCTGATGAACTAAAGTGAAAGGTTTGACTTAGCTTTCGGAGAACTTTAAAGGTCTTAGATTTAACAGAATTAAATAAGTCTCTTAGCGTTACTCTGACAAGTTCAGGAAAGTCAGCCAAATTAAGCTCTGAAGTACGTCTGGGACTGATGTAGTTTCCCCTCAGATACTTGTAGGGATTGTGCACATAAATTAATGATTTAATCATGACAATGTTACAACAGACTTCTAACAGCTCTCCAGTTGCATAGTTCCAAAACTGTTCATTTAAAGTTTTCAGAAACAAAATTTATGGCAAAACACATTGTAAAGATTTAGTAATTTTTTTTTACATGGTCCTATGTAATAGTCATGATTAAATAAAAACAAACAAAATAAACCAATACAAATACCCTCCACTAACAGTTACAGAAAATCATGTACTAAGTGTTAAGACTACTTGATGGGTTAGAAAGAGATGGATGATCATATCCAAAAGTTGCCTATTAATGAACTGATATTAATCTAGAAGGGATTTCTCCGGGGGATCTACAAGGATTAGACCTTGATCCTCTTCTGTTGAAATATTAATTTAGGCAGACATTCTAGATGTTAAGATCAAATGTATGGGTCAGTGCTGCAATGTAAATCACTTTCAGTCACAGCATTGCCAATAAGAAATCATGTCTTTATTACATATCTATCGCTGCGTAATAAACTATTAAAAATTTTAGTAGGCGAAAACCACAATAATTCTCTTTGTTTATAATACTTTTGGTCAACAATTTGAGCTGGGCTCAAATTGATTTTTTCTTTTGACCGCTTTCAGGACCACTAATCCAGCTCTGGTTAGCTGGAAGGTTGGCTGGAGGGCTAGTTGGGATAAGGGGCCTGAGATGGACAGCAGATCCTTGGTCCTCATGCTCTCACCCTCCAGTTAGCTAGCCTAGGTTTACTCACATGGCACCAGCATGTTCCAAAAAGACAAAGGGAGTGACAAGTCCTCTTGAGGTCCATAGTCAGAAGGCACATAATATGCTTCTACCTTTTTTAATTGTACAAACAAGGCATTAGGCCAGCCCAGATTCAAAGGGTAAGAAATTGATTCCACCTATCAAACGTGGAACTACGAGTAATTTGTGGCTATTTTAAGTGTAGCACAGCCCTCTCCCTGGGCAAAATTATGTAGATTTCTCTTATGAAAGACAAACTTACTACCTCCCAAGACCACCAAAAGCAGTAGTGTATGACAACCAACTCTCTAGGGAAAAAAACGGAGAGCCCTAATTTGGAGCATTTGCTTTTTTCTGTGGTATTACATCACCAGCATAAATAATTTCAATTTACTGATATGGCATCACTGACTGTGAGTTGGGAAAAGATGCACACAATTGGCTCTCAAAAACCAGTGTGAATCAACCCCAGCACACCAGTGCCTGAAAGTATCATTCAATTATGGCATCAGATCCAAATATAACATATCAAACTCTGCATCTAGTCCAGATGTAGGTACAGCCTCTTGGATGTGGCTTCTCTTAATCTATAGGCCTATAAGAAGATACATGATCTGCTTTCCATATTCCCAATGCACAATTTTGAAATAGTGACAAGATAACTTATCAATGTCATTCAAAAAGGAGAGAATCAAACATTACATAGCAGACACTGGTGCATAGTAATTTAGGTATAGCACATATTATCTGGTTTTCTTACCCAAGGAGTTGGCAATATTCCTGATTAGGGCTCCGATCCACTTCATGAGAGTAACTCCTTAGTGCATTGCTGTCTTTAGGTCTTAACATCACTCTTTGGGTATTTGGATCTGCCATCTAGGATTTTTGCTTTGCCTCTGAGATGTCTTTCTTTTTCTGTAAAGAATGTCATGTGTTTCCAGCAGAGGAGCTTTCTCATCCTGTTTCTTACTTAGCATAAATTGGGGACCCAGAGGTATGTTTTCATTTTGTGCTATCTGTGCCACTTATAGATCAAGGAGCCATAACTCCCTAAAAATTATATTGGCTTTCCTGTGCATCAGATTATAGTCTAATCCATTCAACAACAACAAAAAACCGCCAATTCTTTATTTTAAATTTGTTGGGGTGAGATTGGTTAATAAAATTATATAGGTTTGAACTGCAAAAAGAAAGTGGGAAAAACCACAAATATGAGGAGATGAAACAACATACAATTAAAGAACAAATGAGTCAAAGAAGAAATAAAAGCGGAGATCAAAAGATACATAGAAACAAATGAGAATGAAAATACAACATATCAAAACTTTGAGACATAGAAAAAATGATAATAAGATGAAAGTTTATATCATTACAGATCTATCTCAAGAAATAAGAAAAATCCCAAGTAAACAACCTAACATTACATCTTAAAGAACTAGTAAAAGATCGAATGAAGCCTAAAGTCAGCAGAAGGTAGGAAATAATAAAAATTAGAACAGAATTAAATGAAACTGAGAACAAAAAGACAATAGAAAAAATTAATGCACCCACAATTCTTTATGTGATCCCTTTCTTAGACTTTTTCAGAGCTATTTTGGAAATAGGCTTCTTTGTGATCATGCTCTTAAATTTCTCAAAAGTTTTTTTTGTCTATATGAGAAGGTTTACTCACTGAAATCTTTCAGAGAGATGACTCACTCATCCTTGGTTAGACTAAGAAACAATAAGGGGACCAGGAGATACATAAACACACATTTTAAAGACAAATAAATGCACTCCCCACATGAGAGAACAGAGACAGAGTCATAGTAAGTGTGTTCCAAACCCATCTTAGTTTAGTTTACCAAGCTTAGTTTACCAAGCTTAGTTTTCCAAGGTCCTTGTGAATGAAAATGAATGCTTCCTAGGCTTACTTTAGTGAGTCAAGGAGTGGGATGCCCAGTTGAAAGAGGAAGGTAGTAAGCCATTCATCAAGGAGGACATATTAAGTATTTTTTTTCTGCTTGAAAACCCAGATGAACTCTCTTCCCCAGTCCACTCTCCATTTTGTATCTTGGATCACCAATCATGAGCTGTGTCATCAGCAAAGGATTTAAGATTTTTATTCAAAGTGAGCACTAATGTACAAACTCTTCTAGCCGACAAAAAATTCAAAGTAGAAGGTCATTGCACCTGATCAAGGAGAAACTAACTCCCCTGTGAATGTAAAATATAGCAGCAGAGGCATGGGGCTTCTGTCCTGGATCATAATCCACAGTATATTCAAGTGTGCCTCTCTATGAAATGGCTAGACATTGAGTTTGGCTTGTATTCTGCTGACTCTTTGCCTATACATTTTCCTCAATAAACTGTAGTTGCCTATACTGTGTGAGACTAGTGGCATTTGTCCCATCCCTCAAGGCATACATTTGAAAACCAGCTTATGTAGTTTTTTCACTCTTCCTTCAAATTCTATCATAGTTATGATTTATTTTTTTATTGCTGAGCACAGGAAGCCCAGTTAAAAGTTTGAGAGTAGCAATAATGGGCAGGAATCAGGCAAATTTCTATTCATTTTCCATATATTTTTGAATATTCTAAGTGTTAAGCTCTCTATCATACATTAGAGTAGTGCTTCTGAAATGGGAGTGATTTTGCCACAAGGAACATTTTAATAATGACCAGAAGAATTTTTGGTTATCACAAAGGGGAAAGGAAGAATGGACTATTAACATCCAGTGGTTAGTAGACAAGGATGCTGCTAAATATTCTGCAAAGCTCAGGACAGTCTCTCACAACAAAGAATTACCCAGACTTAAATGTAATAGTACTGAGGTTGTGAAACCTTGTACAAGGGATAAAATGGCGATCCAACTGTGATGTCATCAGCTTGTAAGCATGACAGATATTCTTCAAATAAATGCCTCATTATATGTAAATTTGCATATCTGCAAAAGTCAGAAATCAGTATTAAATTATGATGATGAATTTCTAATAGGGAGAAATGACCTAGTCAAAGGATCATCCAGGAAGACATATCTGAGGAAGTCTTGCTTTAAATGAAACGTGCATGGTGAGTAGAAATAACCTATGTGCAAGGAGGAAGGAAGAATATTCTACTGAAAGGGTGGTAAGGCCCCGTGGAAGCAGTAAACAGAAAATATTGGAAGGGAAGTGATGATGGAGTGCAAAAAATGGAGGTTGAACTTGGTATAGAGTGAGTCTGGGAAGGCAGGAGATAATTAGGTCATATGGGGCCTTGTAGGCAATGTTAAGGAACTGACTTTGTCCATAGAGCAATGGGAAATGACATCTTTGAACTAAAGACAGGTAGTGGTGGTAGTGGGTGATCATTCTATATATGCTTAAAATGATTAAAATGGTCAATTTTATGATACATACCATAGTAAAAAAATAGGTAGCACTATGTCACTTATTATGGTTTGTAAATATAAGAACTTAAATGTGTAATCAAATTCAGAAGTTCAAAATAGCCATGAGGGTTCAAGATAGCTCTAGACCATTATTGACATCATAAGACCATTACTGCGTGTGTGAACAGTTTCAGTTTATTCTCAATCAGGCACTTTCTTCTTCTGTCTTGATCCATGAAACATTTTCCTTCTGGATGTCAAAGCAGGTGTTTACTTGAACCTTGTTAGAATTTCTAATTGATGGATTTCCTTTCCCAGATGGAAATTCTTCTAGCTCAAATAATCTTTCAAAGAGGAAATTTTCTATTATAAAATTTCTTAGAATTGGGTCCTTTTGTTTTTTTTCAGTATAAAAATATTTGTGTCAGTGACATGGGTAGTCCTGTTTGGAGCTTGTTACTGTATTTTATAGTCATTTTACATTGACTAATGCATTCATCGGTGCTCAGCAGAGGAGTTACCCCCAGAAGAGTTGATTTTTCGGTTCTGACCTAGTTACTTATATGCAATGCATAATTGTATACTTCCTTTTGTATTTGAAGGCAAGACTTTGCTAACTTTTCTTTTGCATTTAGCCACTCACCGTTCTGCTTAAGCATTACATATTCATGAGCATTACTCTTCTCTTTCTTGTGATGTTTAAGTCCTTTAACCTAATGCATGAAACATTAATTAATGCCTTTTTGATGTATGTTATTAGTGGAAAATCACTCATTTTTGCATCAGGCAGATCTGAGTTGGAATTCAAACCTTCTCTCTTAAGAACTATGAAAACTGTGAAAAGTATATTTAGTATACTTAACTTCTTTGATGTTGCTTCCTGACATTGAAAATAGAATTGATTATATCGTTGTCACATTTTTGTGAGTGCATAGTCATTACTAGCTTTGAGGGGAATAATAATGGTAGATTGCAGGTCTTCAGTGACTTTAGGGGGCAGATAGATTTATTATCTTATTTTTCAGATGAGGAAAGGGAGTCTTTTAGTTACTAAAATCTGTCTGATTTCAAGCAAGTCTGACAAACTGTAGGCTCTGTAAAAGAGCCAATACAGTGATACACAATACAGGGTAGCTCTTAAAAACGGTGAAGTTTTCAAAAATAAAATATTTGTAATGTATGAAGATGTATAGTCATGACTGTAGTAATTGCTCATCTACTCAACACCAAGAATGGTCACATACTAACATTTATTTTCTCCAGGTCATGTTTTCTTTCATCTTAAGAAAAATAATGCAGTGCAGGTATAGATGAAGTCTTCTTCTCAGCTTTCCCCAGCCCCATTTTCCATTTCCCAGAGGTGCTGCCCATTAATGTCCAGATGAGTTTGTGGCTGAGTCGAATCCAGCCGTATACCTGTTGTGGGGCTGTATTTGCTTCAAGGGGTTGGTTTACATTTTTAAAATTTGTACCAAGGGACCGCAATGACTAACAGAAGCCCTGCCATCTCTTTCTTTCCCTTACTCCCTGTCCCAAGGAAACTATTGTCCTCTATTCATATTTCTTTATTTCCAGTATATATGTATCCATAATAAATATATTATTGCATTTTCTCTTTTAAATTTTCCATTAATCATATTATGCTATGGATATCATTTTTCAATTTGAATTTTTATTTAAAATAATAATTTCAAGATTTATTCAAATTGATACATGTAGATTAAATTCCATCATTTAACACTAGTATAATAATATACAAATATGTACCATTTGTTAATTATTCCCCTATTGACAGTCATTTCGAATTGCTTGCAATTCTCAATGTTACTATAAATACTGAAACCAGGACAGAAATTTAGGGTTATCCTGAGTCTTCTTTCCATTTCCATTCACTATCGATCTATCAGCAAATTCTTTTGGCTCTGTCTTCAGAATATATCCATGCTAATCAAAGCCATCATCATCTCTCTCACTTGGATACATGTCAGGAATCTCTGGTAACTCATCTCCCTGCTTCTCGTGCCTCTTTCAAAATCTATTCTACACACAGCAGCCTGGGTGACCTCTAAAAAAAAACCATGCCGCTTTTCTACTTAGTGCTTTCTTCTAATTTCTCATGTCACCGAAAATAAAATCCAAAGTCATTATCATGGTTTACAAGCCTTTTCATAACTATTCTAATCTCTTATTACATTGTCAACCATTCTCCTCTATTTTTTCTGTCTTCCCGTCTGTTTCTAGAATGGCACCTGCCTCTGAGCTTTTATCTCCACTCCACTCCCATAAATATCTGCCCTACGTTTCTCATTTATTTTTTGAGGTGTATGCGCAAATATTCCCATATCAGATAGGTCTTTTCTTGCCACATGTTCTATAACAGCACTTGCTCAATCTATATTTTCTTAGTATGCCTTCCCCTGGAGAAAATGTATGTTTCCTAAAAGGAGATATTTTGTCTGACTGGTATTGATAAATCCCCAGGACTTGGAATAGTATTAACATATAATAGTGCTCAATCAATACTTGTTAAATTATGTAATCAGTCAGTATTATTGTACATGCTTCCTTATGTCCATGTGCAAGGATAGCACTTTCTAACCATGATATATTTCTAAAATTGAGGGTTTTTACATTATGAAGTATAGTTCTAAACTGGTCTCTAAAATGACATCAGTTTAAAAGATATCAGCATATCTTTACTGGACTTTTTAGGCTTGGCCAATTTTATGGGTAGAAATAGTATCTCATTGTTGCTCAGTCATTTCTCCAATTAATGAGATTTGGCAACTGTTCAATATGGTTTTCTTGACTACGAATTGCCTATTCATAACTTATACCCATTTTTTCTTACTGGTTTTAAGCACTGTTTTGTATTTTTAGTCATTAATTATGAATTAATTATTTACACACTCAGAGCTTTTCCAAATATATCACATCTTTTAACTGTTCATAATGTCTTTTGTTGTATAATTTTTAATTTTATAATGTTATCTCAGTTTCTGAGGGTTATAAATCTTTAGGTAGCTTGTCTGCGTTGTCTGACTTAGGGTCTATCATAACATTACAGGCAAGCTCTTGGCCAGGACCACAGTCATCTGAGTTCAACTGGGGCTGGAGAATATACCTCTGCACTTATGCATGTGGATACTAGAAGTCTCAGTTCCTTCCTGGCTTTGGCTAGAGATCTTAGTTCCTTGCCATATGGCTCTCTTCATTTGTTGCCTTAGAGTCCTAATGACATATCAATTGGCTTCCCCCAGAGCAAGCAATCCAAGACAAATTGAACTGTAATCTTTTATAATCTAATTTATAAGTGGCATCATTTCTGCTATATTCCATTGGTCACACAAATAAACCCTCATAGAATTTGGCAAGAACCTACACAAGGTTGTAAATGAATGCAAGAATCATAGGTGGTCATCTTGTAGTCTGTCCACCACAGATGATAAGGGAATTAGTGTCAGAAGAACTCTCTGATTTATTAACTTCATTTTTTAAATGAACGTAGAATCAATTAAAGTAGTGGTTATCTACCAGTGGTGATTTTGGCTCCCATGGGATGTTTGGCAATATATGGAGACACTTTCAGTTGTCATACTGTGTGTGCGTGTGGGTGTAGGGGGAACTATTGGAATCTAGTGGGTAGATGCCAGATATGTTGCTAAATATACAGGTTAGCCATTCACAGTAAATAACTATCCAGCACAAAATACCAATAGTGCTAATGTTAAGAAGTTCTAAATTAGAGAAAGTCTAAAAAAACAGCAGATATTTTGGTTATTAAATAGATTTTTCAGCTAAATCTATTCAAAGGATGGTAAAAAAGCAAAGCAATTTTTAATAACATACACACACACACACACACACACACACACCTGTAGTTGATTATATGAAACTAGAGTTATATCCCATAGAAAATACCATCTATTAAAATATAATTTAGTATTTCAGAACTGTACCTAGCAACTAGCTATTATTAATGTTAATTGGGCCAGTGTGCTATGGTCACAGAAGTCATTGAAAAGATATGAACTTGAGCAGAAAATATGATGTTTCTCTAATTTCTCCCATATATGAATTTTTCATGTTTTTCTTTCCTGTTCTGTGTCATAATGTTAGTGGGTCAATGACTACACCTCTCAGGCTCACTTGAGCTATATGAAGAACTGGTAGGAAACTGGATGGCTGGAAAATAGAGAAGGTTGGGTTATTTCCTTCTCCATTTTCTTCCTTTTCCAGCACCTAGGTTCCTGCCAGTGGGGGTATCCCTTCAGT
>NW_006442491.1:13427214-13455496 GCF_000325575.1 Pteropus alecto | reverse complement strand
TGTGCTAATGAAAAGAAGTTCTAAATTAGAGAAAGTCTAAAAAAAAGCAGATATTTTGGTTATTAAATAGATTTTTCAGCTAAATCTATTCAAAGGATGGTAAAAAAGCAAAGCAATTTTTAATAACATACACACACACACACACACACACACACACACACACACACACACACACCTGTAGTTGATTATATGAAACTAGAGTTATATCCCATAGAAAATACCATCTATTAAAATATAATTTAGTATTTCAGAACTGTACCTAGCAACTAGCTATTATTAATGTTAATTGGGCCAGTGTGCTATGGTCACAGAAGTCATTGAAAAGATATGAACTTGAGCAGAAAATATGATGTTTCTCTAATTTCTCCCATATATGAATTTTTCATGTTTTTCTTTCCTGTTCTGTGTCATAATGTTAGTGGGTCAATGACTACACCTCTCAGGCTCACTTGAGCTATATGAAGAACTGGTAGGAAACTGGATGGCTGGAAAATAGAGAAGGTTGGGTTATTTCCTTCTCCATTTTCTTCCTTTTCCAGCACCTAGGTTCCTGCCAGTGGTGGTATCCCTTTAGTAATGCAGCTTCTATAGGGCAGCCCTTCTTCTACCATTCCAGTTCTCACTATTTCTCAGTAATGTGATTTCTCATCTTTGCTGCTCTCAGATCTTGATGTTATGATGGATTTCTACTATCGTTAGTCACTCTATGTCTCACAGCTTCGGCTGAATCTCTAAACCCTGAAGTCTCTCTGTACCTAGGCCCATCATTACATTTTTCCCCAAAATTCTATATGAGTGTCTTTTTCTCCTTGCTGGATCTGATATATACCTGACAAATATCGTGTGGACAGAAGATCCTGACATTGGATCTCACACAGGGTTGGGACAAGTTTTGGATGAAGAGCAGTGGAATGGGCACAGCTGATAGCAGCTGTGTGTGCAGTAAAGTTGATTAGAAATGATGTCAGCGAGAACAAATCTTTATAATAAATTTCCTGACCACGTACTTATATCCCTATGGTACAGTGAAAAATATATATTTGGTCTTTATATATATTTGGTTTTTGTCCCAGGTTCCTGGCACAGAGCTCCTAAAACTTCCTGGAATTTCCTGAGTGTAAGAAGTTTCTTTTGTTATTTAAAATGAATGTTATTCAACCACATCTGAATTTATGCTAATGAGGTGACTGGAAGCAGCCCTTTCCTCCCACCCCATAGCTTCAAAATAAGGACCAAGCCTGTGAAGGTTAGAACTTTCAGGCCTATCTTCATATTCCTGGGATGGAGAGAGTAGCTGGAGATGGCATTCAAGTACCAATGGACAATGACTTAATCAATCATTCCTATGTAATGAAATTTTAATGAAAGGTTTTGAACAATGAGATTTGGGGAGAATTCAGGTTCATGAACATGTCATTGTGCTGAAAAGGTGCTATGCCCAAAGAGGGCATGGAAGTTCTGGCCTCTCCTGCAATCATCTTGCCCTATGTATTCCTTCCATTTGACTCTTCTTAATTAGTATCCTTTATAATAAAATTGTAATAATAAGTACATCACTTTTCTGAGTTCTCTGAAGTGTTCTTGTGAATTATTGAACTTGAGAGAAAGAATTTAAGTTAGTAGTCTCGATTTGTAGTTAGAAGTTCAATTTGAGCAGAAGTTCAAGTAGTCTAGGGACCCCTTTTGTGGCTGGCACCTGAAGTTGGGACAGTCTTCAGAGCCT
Source organism: Pteropus alecto (assembly GCF_000325575.1). Taxonomy (NCBI): domain Eukaryota; kingdom Metazoa; phylum Chordata; class Mammalia; order Chiroptera; family Pteropodidae; genus Pteropus; species Pteropus alecto. The sequence continues at coordinate 13,453,773 of NW_006442491.1, read as the reverse complement.
GAATCCTTAACTTGTGAAGTTTGCATTAATTCTAGGTAGTGTCAGAACTGAACTGACTTGTTGGACATCTAGTTGGTATTGGATAATTGGATAATTAGTTGTTGTTTGGAAAATCAAACAGTCCCTTAGTAGAGTATAAATTTATGAAGACAAGGACAATGTTTGATCCATTTGCCATTGAATATTCAGCACTGATCATCATCATAGTAGGTCATAGATAGATGATAGATAGATAGATGATAGATAGATAGATAAATGATAGAAAGATAGATAGATAGATAGACAGACAGACAGGCAGATAGATAGATAGATAGATAGATAGATAGAGATAGATAGATAGATAGATAGATAGATAGATAGATAGATAGATAGATAGATAGAGACAGAGATAGAGAAAGATATACACATCCATGGTAGTCCCAGGACAAGTTAGAGTAATTCAGGGTTTACTTAGGGAAACACACAGTCTAAAGGATTATTATAGTCCATTAGTCTGTGAAGGTTACAACATCATTGAGAGGAAATTCTTTCTTAAATATTCTCAATACTTTACTGATCTAGATAAATATTGGTTCTATTTCTCTGGAGAACTCTGACTAATACACTCTCTTTTTAGAACGCCAATTCCCAGAAGCATTCTCTTGGTTATTTTCTAATCATCTTTCAGATCTTAGTATGAGAGGAGTTTCCGTGCTCCATTCTCTAAATCAAACCAATGGTCTGTCTCTTTTCATACCTATTTCAACTTCAGTCAACCAATATTCATTCATTCATTCATTCATTCATTCAGCAAATATTTATTGAATTTTTGCACTGTGCATGCTTCCAAACATAGAGAACAAAGCAGTGGCATGGCTTCATAATTACATATTTAGTAGTGCCATTTTCTGATTAATATCTGCATGCCCCTTTAGATTATAAGTTCATGAAAACAAGAACTTTGTTGTGCTTGATCGCCAATGTATTGCTAAATCCTAATTTAATGCTTCAACCATAGTAAGTGTTAATAAATGAATAAAGATTCTGCCAAGCAAGTATTTTGTGTTAACCTTCCTCATAGTATCTTTCATAAGGACTGTGTGTATGCACACACTAAGATGTTCTACAATTAAGATAGAGTTTTGCATATTTTAATACACATTACATTTTTTATCCTTTCTTCAGATAAAACAACCTTCCAACCATTATGGGTGCTAAAAAGAGTACAAGCAAATGGCATTTAAAATAAGTAGAAGAGTTAGTTTGGGGATCAGAGTTTTTCTTTGGAAGGATCTAGATAATATATATTCTAGAAAGTCAAATTTCTCTGTTCAGATGAGTAGCTCTTCCTGAATTGGGGTAAAATTATACTACTTTGTAGGATGCTATAAGTTTTATGTTTCACAAGAAAAATTGGGAAGAATCCAACAGCTATAATAACTTGCTATTATCTGGGCACTTTGGGCATTAGTTCTCACAAAAGCTCCAGGAAGTTAGTACTTATCATTAGCTCATTTTTGGAGATGAGAAGACAGAGGCTTAAGGATGTTACATAACTTGTCCTGCCCAGGTCCTTACAGCCATCTGATAGTAGAGTTGGGAGTGAGAAAGCAAGCCTGTTGGACTAAAGCCAAGACCCATCCCAGTTAACAGAATAGGAGGGATGACACACTATTGCATCTTCATCCAAATAATCCCTTTGGGGTCAGGATCATCTAGATCTTCTTAGAAAAAGTGGTAGAGGAGGGCTTGCACCAGATGGAGAGAAAATCTGATCATATGTATATAATGTCATATATAAATACTAATATACAGTGCTTTAAAATATATATTCATATTATAAACTAGGAAGTAAAATTTGGGAATGTGTAAAAATAGACCTGCTGTCTTTTTAGTCTGTGTATCTGATTGACCAGCCCTGGGACAGATGGCCTCTGAACTGGAGTAATTTAATAGGATGCAAGCAATTCCTGACCTTTCTTATTAATCCCCACGCCCTCACCCCCACGCCCTCACCCCCACCGCAGACCTTTTCTATCAAGGCCCTTTTTTAGAATCTGAAGTAGCAGACAGGACTGCCTCCTTCCCATCACAGTATATATTTATTGTGTTGTTGAACTGAATATGCAGGAAGCATTAATTGGAAATCATCACTCTGTAGGGCACCAAAAGAAATCTCATGACAAAAGAAAAGCAAAAGAAATTTGTCTGGATTTTCAGACCCCACCTCTCAGAATGTTGACAGTGAACTAAAACCAAAATCATAACCATGGCAACACATGAGATATGTGTTGAAGCAGGCCAAGAGACAGCAATGTACCTACAATACATGTCAGAATGTAAAGGTGACATAAGCGGTCAAAAGACAGGGAAAGTAAGAGGTCAAAGAAAAATCTTTTAGCTCATAGGTACTGATATATTTCCATGAGAGCAGCTACATTCCAAAGTGGTTGCAGAACTGGATAGGGAGCTTGTAGAGGCACGTTGCACAGCCAACGAGAAAATCTTTGAAGGTTTGTATGCACACATTTTCTGGAGATTTATGAGGCCATTTCAGACTTTGTCTTTCTAGTGCTACATCAAAAACATATATCTATATTATTTTTAAAATAAAGAATAGACTCTACAATATTAAGAGCTGGGTCCAGGTGGAGCATATTTCACTCTCTTTTATGGAAAGACTGCTTCGGTAATTATAACACAAGGGGGAAGGATTAATTCCTGATTATTGATAATTGAATTCTGGAACCTGAAAACATTATATTTATTCCATGTGGCTTTTCTCCTTCTTTCCTTCCTTCCCTTCTTTTTCTTTCCTCCTTCATATTTTCCTCTCTCTCTCTTTTCTTTTCTTTCCTCCTTTGTTCAACAAATGTTTATGGATGCTTAGTCTGTCTGGCACTGCTTTAGCGGTTGGGAATGTATAAGTGAATAAGACAGACACAGTCTCTGACATTATAGAACTTAACTAGAATGAGAGAAAGGATTGTGTGAATAATTTCTTTGAAACTCCAAAGTGCTTGTTTGTGTAGGAATCATTCTGGGGGTTATAGACAAGAATATAGTGAAGTTAAATCATTTCACAATTAAGGATGTGTCAAAATCAGGGCAGTTAGATGACAAACTGAGACTGGTTGATTTGTAGAAACTAAGAAGAAAAGATAGAGTAAAACGTATGATTGGAAGAAGATTCAGCAGCAAAAGGTCCAAATGAGTGAACCTTTAGCTTCTGGAAGGTGCTGTAGTACATGAGAGGTGATGCTCCTGCTCAGAGAAGTAACAAGTGCCTGGGGAGTTGGTAGCTGCAACTCATCCGGAGGTGCGGTTTATGGTAGGAAGGTTCAAGAAACTGAAGAAAAGGTCAGTGTGGCTAGAAGGCAAGAGAGTCGGGGTACATTGAAATGGGGCTGTAAAAATAGGTGATAACCAGACCATATCTGGTAGGTCTTCTTAAGAATTTTGATTTTTATTCCAAGTGAAATAAAAAAATTAGTTGTGCTTTAAACATGATTGTTTGCATATGTTAAATAAAGAGAAGGAAATTTTTGTATACTCCAAGTCTACTTTGATGGGATTGAGGCTACTGTGAAGCAGTCATCTAGGCAAGGGAAGATAGGAACTTGGAATAAGGCATTAACCCTACAAGGGTTCATCTTTGATTGATGTTAAGAAGACAAAATCCTTAGGACTTGTTGCTGGCTGTATTTGACAGGAGGTTGTAAAGAATGACTCTGTGATCTCTAGTTTATACAGCCATATGGGTGATAATTGTCATTCTCTGAGAAAGTTAACACTGAATGTAGAGTCAATTTGAGAAGAGGGGGAAATAATGCACTTCATTTTGAAACTGCCAAATTTTAGGAGCCTTAGTGATATCCAAATGGATAGTAAGGAGGTAGTTGGATAAATGGATTTGGAACACACAGGTGAGGTCTGTGAGTTATCTATAGTAAGATGATAATTGAAGCCGTTGGCCCAAATGGAATCACTTTGTTTGGATATAGAATACAAAAGGGCCCCAGATTTTGTGATCAGATTGGTAATGCTGTTATTGTTAGGAAGGGAGGTTAATGGACTAGAAACTGTAATTGGATGCAAAGAAGTCATTAAGCTTTTCTCTCAATCTTGAAATATATGGCCTATGATTAAAACAATCACAACCAACCAATACCTGGGAGAGCAGCAACCTAGATCACAGGTAAGATGAGATGGAGGGGCCTGCAAACTTTCTTTATAGAGAGTATGTACAGTTTTGGAGCTATTAGTGGTTCTATATTGGCTAAAAGTCCCTTACAGTTGTAGCCTAGGTTAATTTTAGTCAAACGGGGCATAGGTGTTCTAGGCCAGAGAACAATAAGGTTGGGAAAGGGATTGAATCAAGCAAAAGAGGTAGGAGAATTCAACAGAGCAGCATTCATTCTCCCTCCCTGTCACCTCAGTGGTCCATTGGCAAGAAGCCAATGCCTCCTGGAAGTAACCCCCTCTCTGCTCTGGGAAGGACTAATGATCTCAAAGCCCTTAGGGAAAATAATTAAATTTTGTGAGTGAAGAGGATGGAAGGTAACACACAGGATTACATAGAGATAACACTGTTATTTATTATCTTCTCCATATGAGAAAGAAAATATATGAAAACATGTAAGTAAATATAGCATATACATTTTTTTAAATAACATGAGTGTCAGGGGTTATAACTTGATATACTAATGTGTCTAAGAAGATCATAGAGTGAATTGTTGTAAGGAGTAAATAATATATAATATTGCACATAACTTGAGTTCATATCCCAGCCATGTCTGACTCAAAATTTTGCCCCCATTCTGGTAGAGGCATAGGTTCTGATACATAATAATATATTTAAAAAATAGAATAAAAAGTTAATCTCCTGGGAAAGTATATTTAAGCCTTTCTGAAACTCTATTTCCCCATTTCTGTTTTTCTAATTAACAATTTCTATCTAAGCTAATATCAGTATTAAATGAGATGGGAGACATGAACTTGGTATACAGATATTAGCAAATGTTCACTGGAATCTAAATTCGCATATGTGAAGAGAATCTTTTCCTTAGCCTGTTTAGTTATTATTCAAAGTCTTTGCTATCTTCCACTCACATTTGCATTTTAACCCAAGCCTTGTATATAAACACTAAGGATTTTTCTTGTAAGGTTGACCTATCATATTTACACACACATGCACTCTTTGAGGTAATCCTAAGACGGCCTCTTGCTGATTATATTTCACCTTTTCATGCTGTTGTCCCAGAAGATGTTGACGTCATCTAGAGACATAGCAGCGCCGTCTGTCTTCAGAGGTTCAATTCATTCTGCCATCCGGAAACTCTGTCGACAAGGCGGCCAGTGTTAGAAATTCAGCCTGTGACATGCAGGACATGGTGGAGTGCAAACATTGGTCAGTGCTTCCTCTCCCAGCCACAGAGGAAAGCCACACTGATCTGCATTCAGGAAAGGGACCTCCTGTTTCGAAGGATTCCTTCATGCTGTTCAGCAACGCTGTTTAGGGTGGATTTTCCCATTTGAACTGCAAAGCTTAAACACAAATATTAACTACCTGAAGCTGCAAATAGCAGCGTAGTACATTAAAAAAATAATGAATATTTTAACCAGCCTTTGCCCAACCAAGAAAAATATTATGCAGAAACGAGGCTGATTTTAGAAAAATGCCCAAGGAAACATTGAAAAAAGTTGAGTTTCCTTTCAAAGTTTGTTTTTGCTAAACATTCATAGTTTTGCTTTTTCCAATCCAATTTTATTATAAGAAAGGTCTCCCACAAGTGTACCGGGCATTCCTTTCAAAATAATCAGTAATACACAAAACCTTTGGAAATGGTGGGTGAGTTCTTAAATGTGACAGGAAGAAAGGGAAAAACATTATAGAGAAGGGAAGGCACTTCTCTGCAGGCACATATGTTTTTTGCCCCCTTAGTTAAAGGCAGATTTTCATATCCCAATCATTTCGACTATTTACATTTAATTTTGCTCATTTGCAGAATTCAAATTTAACTGATTCTTCACTGCAGATTTTCCTTCCATGAAAACACTGACAGTACAACATCGTTTTCGTCCATGAAAGATTTTGACTTCTGGAGCTATAATTCTGGGTGAAGGCAATGGATAGATATTCTGCTACCTGTTGGATAGCTTCCTTGGCATTTATTTTTGTCCTTCGTAAAGATTAAAATTAAATTATAAAAACATGCTCTTCAAGAATTCTCATTCTCAATCAATAAAATAGAAAATTTAGACTGAATTTAGTGAATAACAAAATGCATTTACAGCTTTTTCTTTTTTTCAAATTCTTTTACTCAACACTTAATTTACATTATCTTATTAACTCTCCATAACAGCCCTAAGAGGTTGGTATTAAGATTAACTCATTTTTCAGATGAGGAAACTAAGGCACGCAGAGATTAAAAATGGCTCAAGTGGTTGAGGCAGCATTCAAATATCAGCTGTCTTAGTCTAGAGCCTATATTTTTTACCTCCTGTAAGTAAAATTCAGTTTAAAATTGGCTAAGATGGCTTCCCATGGCTTGTTAATTCACTATCATTCAAGGGTTTTTTTGTTTTGTTTTGTTTTGTTTTGTTTTGTTTTGTTTTGTTTTTGGTTGCTCTTGTTTTTGTTTTGTTTTGTTTTTGTCTAATTTGTGGATTATAATGATAATAAAATATGGATCAAGGTATCTGTATTTTAGTTGCAGCTTATGTACTAGCTCTAAATGACTTTGGATACTGCATAAACTCAATTTCCCCCCTGTAAAGCAGACACAATGATAGCATGCCTGTCTGCCTCAGAGTTTTGTCTTCCAAATTCACTGTGGTAATAAATTTACAATGCTATTACTGATGCTTCTCTCTCAAACAAGAAAAACGCACCAAGCTAAAGTTCGTATCATTCAAGTTTAACACTTGAATATGAAACTTCTAAATGTGTGGGGTTTTTCGTGTTTTAAATTTATTGATGAATTTTTATCAAACTTTTTGCCCACATCAAGAATTACTGTCAAGAATAAGCTGTAATGTGTATTTGGAACAATAAAAAACAATAACTGACCACTGAGTGTCCTGTAATATCAGAAATGTGGGAACATCTACAATGATAATCCAATGGTGAAATTAATTTTGACTGCCAACAGGCTCTTCTTGCCACTCTTTAGGGATTGCTGAATCTATTTATAGGGAACCATACCCAGACAAATTCCACAATTGGAAGGGTTATCGCAATATTTGTGAACCCTTGGCATAAATTAATTTTGAAGACTATTTTAAGGCAATTTATTTTTTTATCCCCAAATATTTATTTAGAAATCTATTTCTTCTCACCCACGTTGTGATATTTATCTATATCCCTAAGTTCCTATTTTAGTTACTTGCTTGTATAGCTTTTTTCCACTCCATCCTTGAAATTAAATTCCTTAATTTTCACATTGTTTAAAATAAGCCTTCCTCCCATTCTTCTCTTCTTAGGCAAGTGTTTGTTCATAAAAAATGAAATTGTACTGTAAATGAAGGACAAACACAAATTTAAATATCCAACTCTATTATTTGAACGTTATTCCTTCCTTTCTTCCTTTAACACAAGCATCTAAAAGGATGTGGTCTTCATGGCTAAAAAGCCAGAATGATATTATTTGAGAAATTGGGGCCCCATCAGTTTGTATCACAAGACATTATGCTTGTGGTTTTTGTGTTCCTTCCCTGGGGATATCCTGCCCCATCCCATACTTAATACTTTCATTCTGTTGTTCCCTTTTTTGATGCCTGATGGAGACAATGGAGTAACCACCATAGTGTATTTAATGATTTAATTAATAAATTATTTTATAAATATTTAGTGACCACCTTCTTTATGCCAGGAATTGTTTTATGTACTAGAGATTTTGCAGTCAAAAGCCAAATATTACTCCTGCTCACATAGCATTTACATATTAGGAATGTTGGAAGGGAAAACAGAAAAACAATTATCTAGCTTGATATTTGTCTAAATGAATACATAAATCATTGTATACATTAATTTTAGATTATGATATAAAAATAGAGAAAATAAAATGTGATCAAGAGGTTTAGGTTGAGGGGGAGTACCTCATAGTGGTCAGGCTTCTGAAAGATGACTTTTGAAAGGCTGCTATAATTATGAAAATAGCTAGCCCTGTGAGAAACATTCTAGGCAGACAGAACATAGAATGCAAACATTTGAGACCACAATTACTTGGAATGTTGAGAAATAGAAAGAAGGTGAAATGAACGAGGAGGAGATAACATAGAAGAGGAGTAAGACATAAAAGAGGACCATGTAGTATATGCCTTTGTAGATTGTAGAAAGAAGATGTAGATTTTCTTCTAAGTACAATGATGCAGAGCAGTGATTCTTAAACTTTTGCGTCCATCAGAATCGCCTGGATGACTTGCTAAAGCATATGTTGCTGGGTTTACCCCCACAGTTTCTAATTCAGTACTTTTAGGGTAGATGCTAAAAATTTGCATTTCTAATATGTAGTGCTGACACGGCTGGTATGGGGACAACATTTTGAAAGCCATTGCTTTAGTCGATATTTATTATTTGTGCCTGCCCAGAATAGATTTCACTAAAGTTTTGTAACTGAATTTGATTTTCTTGTGGGAAAGTTTCTTCTGCTCTATTAGTCCAATCAATGTATTTCCTGAACTTGGTCACACTATGCCACTGAATGCTGGACACATGACTTAGGGGAGCAAAAGTTCTCAAGCCACTGAATGAGAAGCTAGAAGGCAATATGTAGAGAAAATCTCCCTAGGAGTTAAGCCAATGCCGGGGATCCCTGAGCTGAAAGATGACAAGACAGTGAACTCTGATTCTCTTTGCTGAGCTCCTGGGATCCAGCCATGCCTAAATCAACTCAACTCTTATGCTTTGCAGTTATACAATTCATTCTCCCATTTTATTTTGTAAGAAATATCTCTTTGGTTTCTACAACTTACAAACCAAAAATTAAATATAAATAAAAACTATTTAATATACTACTTTAAAAAAAATTGGATGTACCTTGATTCATCGCAGAGAAACAGATGAGGAAGTTAAGATGGCTCAGAACTGCCCTGAACACTTATAAAATCAATAATCTTTATATAAGTTAAACTTGCCACATTATAAAATAGAAACTTTTGAGCAAATAGGAGGACAGAGTAGTTAGTTAAATGAACAAAAGTAATATAAAATGGTGCTAAACAGGATTTGGTGGCATCATGCCCCTTGTAGCAGCACCATCATCTCCCATATTATCCATAATCTTATTCTAAAGAATTTATAGTTATAACTCTATTTCCTTCTATATGATAACCTCATGTTCTTCACAATTTGATAATTTTTTTTTTCTTTTTACCTTTTGACCCCCTTCACCATGTTTTTCATCACAGTTATACATGGCAACTTCTTATCATTCAATTTTGGTCTAAATGTGATCTCTCCAATCTCCTTCCTTGACTGTCCTATTTCAGTTAGCATCTCCCTACCCTACTCAAGCGCAACCTATTAAATCATTCTATTTCATTCCTTTGTGAGAATTTAATATTTTCTCAGCTTATCTTGTTTATTTGCTCATTATCCATCCATTATGATAGAATATAAAATACACAAAAGCAATGGTATCTCCTGTCTTATTTATCAGTAAGTCTCTGTCACCCAATTGATAAATAAATTAGTTGCCCATTTTTTAGATTGGAAAAATGAATTAATTAGTTGCACATTTTTGCCTTTCCTTAAATAGCTGTAAAAATAGACAATATTTTTTAGAACTTTTTTAAGTTCACAGCAAATTGACTGTAGGGTACAGATTTTCCATATACTCCCTGCCTCCACATACCCATAGCCTGCCCTATTATCAAAATTTTGCACTAGAGTGTACATTTGTTACAATCGATGAACCTATATTGGCATCATTATCACCCAAAGTCCAAAGTTGACATTAGGGTTCATTCTTGATGCTTTCTGTACATTCTATGGATTTGGACAAATTTATAATGACATGTAGCCATCATTATAATATATAGAATATTTTCACTATCCTAAAAATCTTTTATGTTCCTCCTATTCACCCTCCCCCAGCCTACCCCTTGTACCATTGATCTTTTTAATGTCTTCATAGTTTTAGTGTCATATGGTTGGAACCATATAGTATGTAGTCTTTTCAGGTTGGCTTCTTTGACTTAGTAATGTTCATTTAAAGTTCCTCCATGTGTTCTCTTGGTTTGATAGTTCATTTCTTTTTAATGCTAAATAATATTATGTTGTCTGGATGTACCCACAGTTTATTTATTCATTCATCTGCTAAAGGACATCTTGATTGTTTCCAAGTCTGTATTCAGTCAGGTGAGTGAGGACTATCTGTAATTTTGTAATTACACATAACCTTTATGATTCCAAGATGTGCTAGTGACCTATTGGCCATATGTGGATCAAAGTGTTTTTCTGTAGCAGTGAAGGATTTGTGCCAACCGGTCTATGCTTCCTCTGTTATTCAACCTCATCACCACTTTGGCATGGGCTTGTGGGACAGGGTGTGGGCATTGGCTGACCTCAAACATTTTGGAAAGGAAGCTGGTTTTGGGGGGCAGTGGTAAATCTGTTTTTAGACATGTTATTTCTAAGATGATAGCAGACTACTGAGCATGATGTCTACATATATGGAATTGTATATAGTTATAAATATGGCATTGCAGACAAGAGAGAGATCATAGTTGGTCCTAAATATTTGAGAGTCATAACCTAAACATCTTAAAGAAAAAGTGTGAATGGACACAAAATATAGGTTGTCAGTCATTTTGGGGGAGGGGCAAAGAAAGATGGGGCTTAAATATAGGTTGTCAGTCATTTTGGGGGAGGGGCAAAGAAAGATTGGGAGAATTCAAGTGCATACAATATTTTTTGATAGTTTCTATTTCGAGAACACTATTTTAGTTGTGAAATAACCGTTGATGATATTTTTCTCAATTCTTTTTGCTTTACTGTATATAAACATGACTTCCTTCCTTGAGTGGGTCTATTCCTGTGCCTGCAGTCTGCTGTGTAGGCTCTGGTGATCTTAGCTAGGCTCTTCCCTATGCCTGGGATACATTGAGTATCAGCTTGTCTAGGAGGAATTTCACTGGGAAACTGGAACAATTCTGCTCTGCCTTGTTTTTTCCTCTAGCCAGCTAATTCTTAGCATTTTCTCATGACAAAGGTAGAAGAAGATAAAAGAAGACACATTCAAAGACTGGAGTTCTAGAATATTTTAACAACCTCTGCTGACACCATGTTTGCTAACGACTGGTCAAAGCAAGAACACTCTGCCCAAAGTGGAAGGACACTGCATACTACCAGGCAAAGGGCATGGATACAGGAGAGGGTGAAGAATGGGGCTACCGATGCAATTTGTCTGCCACCACATTGTCTTGTTTCCCTCTCCAGGCCTTTCTCCATCTTCTTTATGATTTCCTGCCTACCCAAATCCTACATCTTAGCCTTCCTCTTAGGCTCAGGTTAGGTGACCTTGACTCTGTAAGTGATCATTTCAGCCTCTATGACCACCCAAGACCTTAAGGCACTCATTGTTGTCTTCCACCATTTCTCTTTTTGTATCTACATTTTTTAATGTTATTTCATAGCTGACTGTCCAATCGGACAATGAGATATTAAAGAAGCATATCTGTTTTATAACCTTACAGAATCTGATAGAAGCTAGACAGAAATTAGATCATCATCAATAGTTTTGATTCTTTTTTCATTAATTTACTTTTGTAAATCTATTCGTTCATAAATCATTTGGGTCTCTTTCTGAAGTTCTAGCATATTACAATTTATTTTTGTTGGTAATTGGCATAACTCACCAATTCCTTCCCTCTTTTTATTTTTCCTTTTTTCATCCCCTGCTTCCTTCCTCGTTCCCTTGCTTCCTTTTTTCTTTTTTCTTTTCTTTGTTTTTTTGTATTTAGTTTTTTTTTCCTTTTCCTTTCTTTCTTTAACTTTTTATTTTGACTTTTCTGTAGATATAAGGACTTTGACTTATTGGAGATAAAGAGAGTCAAAACACTTTTCATCACAATTAATTAGATTTCTGACTTACTCTTCATAGCAAGTATTTCTTCAGGCACATTACTTGTATGTACCCCCCAAAACAGGTGTCAAAACACATTAAAGGCAAACTTCCTAAAACATCAAAGAAATGTTTTTGTGTTCTTTTAAGTACCACCACAAACCTGCAATCCTGTCTAAACTAGTCATGTGAACTATACTATTGTCAAGATATGGTTAATTTGGGTGATGTCTTCAGTATTGATCTCATTATCTCATTTATATATGTGTAAAATTTTGCTTTAATTCAAACCCCTCCATCTGAATAATTTATGCAGAGGCCAAAGACATGTCAGACTAGTAAATAACTTCAGGACTTTTACAGTTATGTCAGATAAAAACATAGTGCTAGAAAGTAGAAAAGAAACAACACAAGTCTTGTTAGGTGGACTGTTCAAAAGTAAGGCACACTAGATATCAAATACAACCCTTCAGTTTCTCTATGAAGGGTTTAACAAGAAAATTCAGGGTCTAGATTTTCCACCATGGAGATGACCTTAGCCTAAGCCACCAGCAACAAAAAATTTGAAAAAGACTAAAAGCAAAAGCCACATTAGATTTATCACACTTTTTCTGTGTGTTGGAATGGGAAAGGTAACTCTGAAGCACACTATTTGAACCTGAGATCAGTTGGGCAAGGACTATAATAAGGAATTAACATCCTCATTATAATGAATATAACAATATAACAGTTGAAGAAACTTAATTGTAAAATAAAGAAGTCGAATGCCTTATCCAAGTTCACACAACGAGCAAGTACAAGAAAATTTGGACTTTAGAATCACTTTCTTTGCATACTCAACAGATGGCTGAAAGCACAACCTCATAGTAATAATAATATGTAAAACATTCACAGATTAACTGAAAAAGGACTTCCTGATAGCCAGAGTGAGGCCTCTGGCAAGTACATACAGAGAGCTTTCCTTGGTTTTTAAAGATTTTGTGATCCAGTTTAAGTAGGTATCTCATTACAACCTGTTACTATTTCCTGAGATGGGTAAGAACAAAATGAAGGTGATGAACGTGGGGGAAAACTGGGGTTCATTTAAAAGAAACTTCTTTTAAAAGAATCTCCTTATTCCCCACTCTTTATTCTCTCACTGAAAACCTACTGTGACATTTTGCTCAGTGTCTCTTGACAAGGTATTATTTTCTTTTTCTTTTTTCTGGATTTCTCCTTTATCTTCAATGAACTGCTCCATGAGATTTTCCCCCCACTTTTTCGTCTATGTACTAATATACCTAGGACATTCTCTCATATAAGATCAGCCAGGTTGGTCTGTCTGTTCATGCCCCCACTGTTCTCATAAGAAAAGAGAAAAAGGGGGCTCAATGCCTGGAGTGTGTGAAAATGGGAGTAAGGTGAGGGCAGAGTGTGGCAGGTATTGTCTTGAGGGCATGAATGGATAATCACTCCTGTCACGGCAAATAGACTCTGTCACAAGGAATTCCGTGGTTTTCCAGAGGAAATGAGCTTTCCCTGCAGGCTGCCAAGCCCAAATGAGCTCCTTACAGCACCTGCAGATCTGAGCATCAAGCAATTATTCCACTATCTTGCCTAAAAACAAAGACTGTGCTACCCTTTGACAACCTCTGACCTTTTCCAGCTAACATAAACTAATTATATTTGCAGCAGGAGGGGAGGAAGGCTTTCAGAGTCCTCCGTGGGAGTTGTCCTTCATGCTTTGTGCCACGTTGTCAATTCAGGCAATCCAAAAAATGACCACCCTTCAATCAAGGGAGTTGCTGGATGAAGCGCTTTAAGAGATACAGGGAGGCCCTCATCACAAATAAAGCTCACTGCCTAGGACTTAGCTGTGCTCCTGAGTGGCCCACACTGTCCATTTAGCAGTGGTACAAGGGAGCCATTGTTAAGTGTCACTTAGCAATTACAGCCTGGTCAAAACAGTTGTTTTGTTTTGTTTTGTTTTTGGACAACCTGTTAATGGGCCCACAATTAGGTGTAAGGAATAAACCCAAGCCACTGGTACTGAAACAAGGTTAGAGGTTAATTGAGACTTTCTATCCCAACAGCCTGAGATTCTGCAAACTTTTGTTTAGAAGACAGTCTTGAACAAAAAAGAGATAATATGATACAATTAGTTGGAAAGCAGGAGGGTCAAAATTCCCAGATGAGAAAGGAAAACTAGCCAAGGAAATCAGGCCAGAGGGACCACCTGGGCCACTTTAGATGCCAAGAATATCTGTGGCCATTCATCTGGTGGATGAAGCAGAAAGTGGTGTGCTGGCCATTCATCACATCCCTCCTCTACCAAAGAAAATCCAAGGTCAATGCTATAAACAGTAGGCACCCCAGAGTAATTGAAATTCCAGAGAGTGCCTCATTAGAAGAGCTCACATGTAATCAGGTTTTTCTTCTCCTATTGAAGGTATATTCAGGTCCTGAAATTGTATGGCTGGCCTTCTTCATGGTCGCTCGAGTTGCAAGGGGATTTTCTGAGACTTTTTGAAGCATTGTGTCTAAATAAAAGAGTGCTTTTGCAGTTGAGAAGGAGAGAACCATCAGAACCCCTTGGGTTTGCTTGATATGTTATGGTACACACAAAGTCCACACCTGCTCACTCTCTTAACTCTATCAAAAGGGCTCCTCTCCATCCTTTCTAGGTCATAATCAACATATTGTATCTTAAGTTCAACAGCAGCTGCTCTGTAACAACTCATGACCCTGAAACTATTATTGGAGGTTTCTGAGATTTAATATTTTTTAAAGTTTTTTTTTAGCCAACCCCCTCTCCTTTGCTCCCACCCCCAACACAAACTTTGACACATCCAGCTGGCAGATCCCACTGACTGGAAGTTGACTAAAAATTGCCAACTCATTTTCTTTCTTTCTTTTTTTTTTTCCAGTGCAGCTGGTGCCAACATGTGATGATTTGTTTTGCTCCAGTCACTGAAGTTTTTGTTTTCTTTTATTTCAACCCCCTACTGGCTTCCCAACTTGATGCTGAGTCATCTGGTGCAGGTGTTCTAGGCGGCTGGTATTTATGTCACTTGCAGATGGTTTGGGTAAATTACACGATGTTCCTGCAGCCCTGTAGAGGCTCTCTCGGCTCCCTTTGATCTATGGGCTTCCTGTGGCTCCTGCACATGTGCAGAACTTCAAGGCACTGGGTGAACTCTTGGGTGGATTCTATCCAAAGATAGTTGGGTTGCTCTGGGCCCCACAGTCTGATGAGATCCAACAGAGGCTAAGAGAAGTTGACTAGAACAGAGAACTCTGAACTCTGGTTAAGCCAAGGCACCATGGCTTAACCTACAAAGAGAATGATATACCCAGTGTATAATAGAATACAATTAAGTTAATGCTATAGCTGCCTAAGGAAATTGGGATAAAAGGAGCCGCATTCTCTCTCTCTCTGAACAAAGGGGCAGTTATGCTGAGAAATAAAACCTGTTACAGTGAAACTGTTAAGTCTTAGAAATATACATTTAGTGTTTTCTCTTTTTTTGCCCCTAGTCTAATCCCACAGCACCTATTCCTGTGCTCAGTGCAATTACTGGCTCACAGGTAAGAACCTGGAAATCTCACTTCTAGTATAGATATAGGGCATCATTTAGAAACAAGAATCCTTACTCTCTTCCATCTGAGAAGGCTATCCTTTATCATGAGACTATACACTCCACTTGGAAAGGCTCAACGAATTAACCTTCCTGTGGAGATTTACAACTTAACGAGAGAAATATTTTTGTCTGTCATCAAAGAATGAAGTATTAACAGTATTTCAGAAGCATTTTCAGAAGTAGGTTTTTGGGAGGATTGTGCCTTCCCAATATTACAGAAATTTCATCACTATAGGCTACTACACTGGTTCTTATAAGATGACCAATATCTGAAGGGTTTTCCATGAATAGTGACTTTCGTGCTAAAACCAAAACAGTCCTGGGCAAATAGTGGCCACCCTAGTGTGTGTATAGAATTACCTGGAGCTCTTGCTAAAATGCAGATTTCTAGGCCCCACCTTCAGAGATAATGATTCAATTGATCTGGGGTGAGGCCTGAGGGGTTTGCATTTCTAATAAGCTCCAAGGTGATGGTAAAACTGCCAGATAAAGGCTATACTTTGAGGTGAACGCAGTTAGAACATCCTTGCTACTTTATACCAACTTCTGAAGAGGAGATTACATGTTCGAGAAGATAAAAGCAAAGAGCACAAATGCTGAAGCCGTGCATATAATACAGAAAGGCATTATTCTTTTAAAAGTGACTCACCCTGAGTGCATCGGGCACTTACCGCCATAAGAAACAACAACCATAAAATCTCAGTGGCATACAACAATAAGCATATACTCCCACTTACAGAACGTCAGGCCTGACATGGTTCAGCCAATTTGCGCTCAATTTGGGAGGGTTGTCTTGCAGTTCCGAGGTTGAATGTAGGTCCTTCCACATATCTCACTCTGGTAACCTGTCACACGTTTTCTCATGGTGGAGGTCAGAAGTGGAGACATGTGATACTTCTAAAACATGTGATGTTTCTGAAAGCTTAGGCTCAGAACTGGCTCAATATCACTTTCGCCCACATTCCATTGGCTGATAGTCAAGCCTAAAATCTGTAGAGTGGGGCAGTACATTCTTCCATTGAAAGTGAGTAAGGAGGGAGTGAATATTTGCTGAATAATAATCCGATCCACTACAGTGATCTCTGAGTTTAAGAATACCCTGTCTGGCAACTGAAATATAATTGCTACATGTCTCAAACCTACAACGATTTTCAGGTTCTCTTAGCAATCGGGTAAGAACAGTTATCAGGTAGCTGAAGTATTAACTAACTCAGAGATCTCAGTTACTCTCATTTATTAAAAAAAAAAAATCTCCTTGATGTTTCACTTTATTTGATTTCTTTGTGGGAAACCAAATAGAATATATAATATAGAATGTTTAACCAAGTTGCAAGTTTTTGTTTAGGAATAAGGGTACTACTATACTTTATTTTATTTTATCTTAAATATTCTGCTTCTCATCTTCATTATCTTTTCCTCTGAAGTCCTCAACCAGTTTCCATTCAGTTAAATAAACCTGGAGATTCAGTAGCTTTTTCCTACAAAAATATTACAAATATTTCATGTTTTAATAATATATTATGTAAGAGACAGCACAAATAACTATCAAAATAAGAAGACACATTATTTAAGAAATATTTTAACTACAATGGAACCATCATGTTATTTAAACAGTAGATTGTTTCTGATTTTTGGCAAAGGGCTTAAATGGGATCTACTGGTATACTAGGATTAATTGTTAGTTCTTATCATCGGCAGGGTCTTCTGGAAAATCAATATTCCAGAATGTTGGTGTTCAGCATCCATTGGTCAATGACTAGATCTTTTCCAAGAGAGCATGACATTTTCATTGCTTTAGCAGAAGAATGTGTTTATCAAAGTTAAGAAGGTCATTTGCTATTTGTACAGTTTAAGAAACATCAATGTTTGTCACTGAGTCCTAGAAGAATTCTATTATTAAAAGATGGGCCAATTTCTCAAACTACATTTTCGATCAGGATCCAGGTTACGTACAATGATATCTTTAGCCTTCTGACTGGGTCGCAGTGACCTGCACATACTCTGGCAGGAAGTCTCTGAACACAGTATTTTCTTCCCTTTGGTATGCCAGTATATCAAGCTATTGCAGTTATTGAAAGAGTAGTACAAATAGGTCATCAGTTAGGATTGTTTCTCCAAAAGGGACTAATCTCACAACTGCTATAAAGGCCCAGAGGTAAGTTCCGTTTTGTGCTGCTGATCACTCCAAGAAATTTTTGCAGGAGAAACTTGGTTAAATGAATGACTATAGCAGCTTTGAAAGAAAAAATAATAATAAAACAAGAAGAGAATTATAATAAAAGTGCAATATGCAACCTAACAAGGATGCAGGGAAGTACTAATAGATATTGTTAACAAGTATCTGCCACTCAAGATGATCCATCTAGAGCTATGCTATTCAATATCATACTCACTAGCCCTATGTGACCATTTAAATTTAAATTTAAGTTAATTAAGATTAAACATTCAGATCCTCAACCGTATTAGCGACTTTCAAGTGCACTAGTGGCTATCATATTGGAGAGCACAGATAATGGAACAGTTTCATCCTGGAGAAATTTCTATTGGATAGCGATGATCTGGAGTGTCTTGTTACTGGGGCGGTGTTGGACTCAGCACTTGTATAAAGAAAACATGATTTTGGGGTTTTTTGGGGGGGGTGGGAAGTAATGCTGTGAAACTCTTCTCTCAGCTCCAGCTCTTTTGTAAGGATTGCCCTAAAATATGCACCCAGAGAATTCACTTAGCATTAATGAATAAACTCTACTGATACTAATATTTATGTTCCTGATGAGTGTTTGCTCTGTGCCACACATATGGAGCATTAACTGTGTCCAGCAAGAACAGGGTGCTGTTTAGGAAGATGACTTTATTTGCAGTATGCTTGCTTTGTCACCTGGGTTTTCTTTTCCCTCCTTGGGAGATCTGAGCTTTAACAGAATGTAGAACGTGGCAATCTAAAGTCAGTAACTAGTTTTTGTTCTTTTTCTCTTTATCTATCTTTATTGACTATATAGGGCCCGAAAGTTATTATACTATTCCAGTTCATCTCCAAGAATTGTAAATGTATATTGGACCCATCTATTTTGATGATAAATAAAAACTGGAAGCCAAATCAGTTCTTAAATGCCATACACAACTCCTAGGTTCCTAAGCATTCACATTCCAATTATAACCCTTGAAGTCTATAGAATGTGACTCAAATTTAGTTCTTACTTCTGTAAGAGGGGATATGATTCCTTTTACTCTCATATACATCTTATTATGTTACAGGATTTGCTCCATTGAACACCACTAAATTCTAGGCACTTCACAAATATTGTGTCATTTGATTCTTACCTTAGGGAATAAGTACTACTGTGGGTTACTTTGAGAAAAAAAATGAGGTTAAGAGAAAATAAGAGTTAACCTAAGATCATAACTAAGTCAATTTATTTGAACCTGAGGGACGTTTTTTCTTCTTATTGACAACTACTGTTACCAATATAACTACCTAGAATTAAGCAATAGACTCTGCCAGAGACTCGAGGCTATGGGGACAAGAATAAGGAACATGTCCGAGAGGAAAGGAGAAAAGAGCAGAGTATTTGCGGTCTCACCAAAAAGGCTGAGATTCATTAGGAACAGTTGGAACAGATGCAGGAAACCAAAGCAGAAATTCAGTTATAGGATCCAGGGAATTACAGAAAGGCTGCACTTAGGAGATTTGTGGGTTCCCAGGCTCACCCCAGAAATAAGGATTAGGACCACAAGACTGATGTTGAAACTAAATGGACAGATTAGGATCCTAGTTTCCTTCTAAGATTAAGCTGGATCCAGAGTTTAGAGAGAGGATTTAAGAACCTACAGTTGGATATAGACTTCTATTCTCAAAGCCTTGGAATAAAGAAAATCCATAACCTTTTTGTTTCTTTTCATAAATCTCAACTTAGTCATGAAATTTTGTTCTGAGATATTACTGTACAAAGTCAGAATAAGAGAAAGTCATGGAAATACAGAAAGAACGTAAAGAAGTATTGTCTTGTATTTAAAGATGGTTGGTAATTAAAATATCCTACTCTACTCTATTTAGAGTAAATTACTCTTTTATAGGACATTGGCGCAACATCTCAAAATACAAAGAATTATCCAGCCTTGTTTTTATTGCAGAAAAATTTGCCATGGTGTTTGCATTTAAAAACTTTTTTATGTTACATAATGAAAAAAATTATATATATGTATATATGCGTGTATGTATGTATGTACATATGTGTGTGTGTGTGTGTGTGTGTGTGTGTATATAGTATATAGCTCTTGAGCACCTGATATTGTTAGTGAGGTATAACTAGGGTGACAATATAATTTATTGTCTAAATAGAGACACTTTCGAGAATGAATGTAATTATTTATAATTATAGCCGAACCCCAGGTGTAAACCAGAACTGTCCGAAGTGAAACAGGGCACACTGTCCCTGTAGATACAGACCACAGCTGCATGCAATTGGATCATGCCATTTTTCCACTTCGGTTGTGGAATATGACCGAAAGGTGGCTCTTTCAGCTGGTTTACAAACTGATTAAAATAATGATGTAAATACACTTTCGAACACTGTCTGAGCCTGTCAGTTACCGCCAGCAGCTTGTACCCAGCCCTCCTGCTGTGTCTCATTTTTACACCACCTACATCTGGGATCCTCCTTCACTTTATTCCTTTCACTAGACTTGCCTCCCTGAATATTCATATATTCACACACACACACACACATGTGTGTGTATTTATGTATGTATGTACATATGTGTGTGTGTGTGTGTGTGTGTGTGTGTATATAGTATATAGCTCTTGAGCACCTGATATTGTTAGTGAGGTATAACTAGGGTGACAATATAATTTATTGTCTAAATAGAGACACTTTCGAGAATGAATGTAATTATTTATAATTATAGCCGAACCACAGGTGTAAACCAGAACTGTCCGAAGTGAAACAGGGCACACTGTCCCTGTAGATACAGACCACAGCTGCATGCAATTGGATCATGCCATTTTTCCACTTCGGTTGTGGAATATGACCGAAAGGTGGCTCTTTCAGCTGGTTTACAAACTGATTAAAATAATGATGTAAATACACAATGATGAAGATGTCTAATACTCATTTTAAGTAAAAATAACTAGTGTAAAGAAAAATACTATTGATCATTATTGTTGAGTTTTTATTAGTAGTATTATTATTATTTTTTTTAAAAAACAGTCACTTGAAACAGTATATCCAAGAAAAAAAGTGTCCAATAACCAATCTTCACTCACTTTGAGAGATTACTTCTCTTCAATTTTTTAAAATCTAATATCTTTAAAGCATTGTGTTTGATATTCTAGTCGGGTTGTGTCCTTAGGCATTTAGAGGGCATTTTGGTTGTCACAATGTTTGGGATGCACTATTGGTATTTAATGGGTGGGGACCTGGAACTGTAGATGTCCTAGAATGTGCTGTATAGTCTCACACAATGAGGAAGTGTCTCAGGTCTTATCTCACATTTGTGTGGATGAAAATGTGTTTATAAATACCTAAGCCTATAAATACAGAATATCTTTTAAACACTTTTAATAGCAACTACCATACACATTGAAGGGCTATGCCGTTTTGGCTTTTTATCAAGAATCATTTGCTATTTCAAAAAATGACATCAAAGAAGGCATCATAGTTGAGTGGCAACACAACACACCTGCATTTGTAACTGACGTTCAAGGTGACCTTTGAATGGGTATAAACTTTGACAACTTAATTATATTTTCTAGTATAGTTATGCCCAAGCATTTACACGTTGAAATATTTATTTTATTATAAATTATTATTCTCTTAATTTCTTTTACAATTTATTTTTACAGTATAATTAGAGCATTATATTGACTTAAAAATAAGTGTGTGGGAGGTGTATATTATCTATGAATTTTATTCAATATAGTAAAGTCTATGTTATAAAATCCCTGGTATAAATAGGGGCCTTTGGTTTGAATAAGGCTGTGACCAGAGCTCCAGGGCAGTACTACCCACCATGTAGTTCCAGAATTGGCAGCAGGGAGATCATTAGAAATGCAGATTCTCAGACTCCACTCCAGATCAACGGAATCACAATCTCTTAGGTGGTAGCCAAGTGATCTATGACTTAACAAGCATCCTATGTGATTCTTATATACACTCCTATATATGTGATGATTTGAGAATTATTGCTCCAGTTAAGACAAAGGTGAGTAGTAATAAATTGTCTTCAAAGAACATATAGTCAACGGTAGATATAAAGATATCTTCCTACTTGATTTACATGAGTAAGAAATCATAGGGATCATGATGAGCAAAAACATAATAGAAATTTGGCAATAACCTAATTCCAGAGACTGATATACTGAACACAAAATGTCAACAACAAACAGCTGGGTCCTGAGACAAGTTTAAATTACACAACTCTGATTAAAATGAAAAGGACTCATGCTGTTAAGACTCGGTACAGTCCTAAAAACGTACCCAGCAGAGTACATAAGCTGTTCCAAAACACGTCATTCTCTACATTTTAACAGGGAGTGAACAGCTGGGATGTGTTATTAGTAAGCCATGTTTTCATAGGCTTTCTGGTTTTCTTTAGCCAAAGTCTTACAACAGTCTTCGGACAAATTAGTGCCTGAAGCTATAGGAAGTCTTTAGTTGTTTCGGAGAACTGCTGTGTAAGTCAGGTCTCAAAGACAGCATGCCCACACGGACTTACTTGCTTTGCCCCCTTTGGCCTTTCCACATTGGAAATGCCTTCACAACCAATTACACTATTCTCAAATGTCTGTTTATTTTTAATGACTCTAGTTAAATGTTAAAAGTTACTCCGATGACCCAGTTGAAGACTAGCAAGAAAAGTTTAACCAGATCACTAGATGAGACTGGGAAGCTCTCAGATAAATGAGAGAGAAGCAAATCAGTGTCTTATAAAAGGGCAACAAATTGTTGAGTGCCTGTATGCCTTGGCGATATTGAGCCAGACCTCACCTTTCAAAAGACATAAAGAGATCAACATGGGAGCAATGTTGAGTGAAATGGCTTTCTGTGTCTAGATAGTCTCATTTCCACTTTTGGTCTAGGGCATTGTGTTTTTGTTATTGTTGTTCCAAATTGTTAGCACAGTAATCTAGCTCTCACAGGTTCACCGAAACAACTCTCAGACATATTCTTCCTTTATTTTATTGTTTGGAAAACTTCTGAAACATTATCTTCTCCTGCCACACACAAGAAAGCAGCCTCCCTAAGGCTCTTCTTTGGGTTGCCATGTGTTGTCATCTGCATGGGTGTTGATTTCTAACTTTGTATTCTTTTCAGTGCTGCTCACCAAACATTACCGAAATTCAGTAAGTCCATTAATGTCAGATTGTACACATGAAGGTGTTTCCAAAATATTGTTATGTGCTCATTTTTCATAAGCCTACGGTCCACAGCGTCTAGTGTCCTTTTTAAATGACTCACAGACAATCACTGTAACTGTATACCTACCCCTCACTGGTAGAAAGAGGATGGAGAGACAGAGAGAGAGAGAGAGAATGGTGCCAATTCTTTTGATATCTCAGTTTGCAAAAATCTATGTGTTAAAGTCATCTGGATAAAAGTATAAACTCCTCGCTTCATTTTGGCTGGAGACAACGTCACATTAACATTCGCATCCCCTTTGGTACTGAGAGCTGCTCAAAGAAGCATTTAGCAACAGGTGGTCCTGGTTGCACTTAAGTAATTCCCCTAGGGAACAACACATGCTTATACTGTAGATTCCCAGGCCAGTAAATCCAAGAAAAAATTACAACTCCCAGTACTCAGCTCATTTAGTTTTACACAATGGAGTCCATCCTCTTTGTTGGGAATGGAAAATATATTCCTGTTAGGAAAAAAGTATACTGTAATAGATGAAGGGGGAAAAAAACATTGAAAGTTAACAGACTCAGGAGATAATAAAAGTTCTGCCAATGATCAGTCTTGGGATTTTGGTCAAGAATTTAAGATTTCTGTTCATTAACAGTGTCAATGTATATGAAAATTAAGGGGTTTAAAAATCCTAGATGGCCTGTGAAAAGATTTTAGGAGGTGCACATATGTGTTAATTTGGATAAAAATTTGCTGTGTTGATACACATGCTTTTTACAGATTTTTACAAGGATAGATATGACCCAAAAAATTAAGATTCATGGGATTAAATTTCTCTAAGGAAACTTTACTACTCTAATATTCTGTTTAGTTCATTTCAACAAAAATTTATTTAAAACTTTCTCTAAGAGAGTACATAGTGTCAGGCTTTTGAAATATATGGATAGACAATACATAGACCTTGCCTTACAGCTAACTATTCCATGGCTTTACAATCCCCAACTCTAAAGAGATCGATAGCACCAGATTTAATGTCTCTTATAATCTTGATTCGATCCTCATTTCTTCCTAAAATTTTTAGAATCCACAGGTAACTTCTTTTAATCATATATATCACCTAGAAGTATCTGCATCTTCTGAGAGTTTATTACAAATGCAGCATGTCTGACCTCACCCTTGACCTCGAACTGGCATTTGCGTTTTAATAAGAAAGAGTGATTCATATATATATTAAGTTTGAGATGCTCTGGTCTATAACACTTCACTCTTCTAAATTAAAGAAATAAATGACACAATCCTTGTTCTAGAGAAGCCATTAGTGTCATTATTGCTTTTGTCAGCAAAGAATACTAAGATTGTATATACTCATTTAGAATAATCCCCCCAAATAGGACTAAATTATAGGGGGGGAAATCTGCATAGTTATTTCTGTATCTAAACATTTATGGGCATAATTTATTGAGTTAGAGGATTAAGTTGATATTCTTAGCATAATTGTGATTCATAGCAATTGCTCAGTAAATTTTGAATGAATGAATGTCAAGAACAATACAACAAAAGAAGTTATCAGAAATCTTTGGTTAAAAAGAAAGGAAGTGACTTCCACTTCTGGCCAAGATGGAATAAAGGGTAAACATGATGTTTACGCACCCATCTGGAACAAGAGAAAAACAGACAAAATATATGAAACGACAGACTGCATGACACTGGACATGAAGCAACAAAGGACAGTGATGCCTGAGAGATAGTATAACATTAAACGAGGCTTTTGTTGAGTCAGATGACTGTGTTGAGGTAAGTTCCAGGCCACAGCACAATGAGGAATGCTCAGGAAAGCCCAGTAGACTCTGTACTGTGAGGAGACAACATAAAGAGTCTGTGGAGGACAACGTAGCCAAAGTTGACAGGACAGAGTATCAGAGAAAAGAGAGCTGCACAGAGAAGAACCCTGGGGATCTGTGGAAGGACCCCTTGCATTCTGATCAGTCCATGTATGTGAGGAAACTACTTGAGGCCGAGGAAAGAATCGCCTGAAAGGATTGGACACCATTCTGTCTAACTGGACCCACAGAGACTGAAAATAATGCCTGTTTCATCAGCCCGACTAGGAAACCTTAAGATTCCTGGGGCATTGTGTAGAGCTCACAGAAAGACTTTACCTCGGTAGTGGGAAATAATTAGCCCAAGACCAAGCACTGTTCTAGTCCCACCTAACAAGTCTTAGAAACAAGATGAAGAAGGATTAAACTTCTTCCAAGTGATTTAATTTGTATCCCTAAACAAAGCTGAAGAGTTTTTAGAGAAATAGAAAATTTTCCAGCACTCGAGAAGGTGAAGTTTTCAATGTCTGCTATCCAATCAACTATTACCAGGTATGCAAAAAACGAAGAAGATACAACCCATTAGGATGAAATAAACCTGTGATGCCAAACCAACTCTGAAGTGATCCTGATGTTAGAATTAGCAGACAAGGTGTCTGCTAATATAATTTTGAATGAATTAATTAATTAGTATCATTTTTTTTAAAAAGCAGGAAATATCATGCTTTTAGGAGAAACATTACCACCTGGTGGTATTTCCAGGTATTGCCAGTAAAGATATTTAAAACAGGAATTATGTTTTTTCGTTGGGGTTTACAAATATGTGTAAAAATAATTGTACTTTATAAATAAACAGTTGAACAATTGTATAGACTATACAAGTAGTATTCAACCACTTGTATAAACTATACATGCATACATGTGTGTGTATTCAGAATTATGTAAATTGAAGATGCATCTAATATATAGGCTTTCTGAAACAGTTGTTCAGAAAATTAAATATCATTCATTATATAGTAAGAAAGATGTTGTATTCCTTATAACAAAAGTAGTATTCTTAAATGTAATTTCAATATCATATTATAGCCGCTCCCTATCCAATTACTTGGCTTTTTCTCTTCATATAAGTGATTTCTATCTAGTTTTCTCATATATTCATTTATGTGCTTATCATGCGTCTTTTGCTATTAGGAAGTATGTTCTTTGAGGTTTTGTATCCCCACTACATCTCTAATACCTAGAATAATTTCTGGCTAGTAGTAAGCACTGAATGAACAATGTTTAAATAATTACAGTCAGTGAACAAGATGAGTTTACTGAGTCCTTGAGATATCGATGATTAAGTATAATTAGGATATATGTACAACAAATTCACGTATTTGTTATGCAGCTGTGTATATATACTATAATCCTAAATCCATTTTATAATAAGTTTTACATGATCAGATAGCAACTTAGTCAGTTTTAGGTTCTAACCAGACAATTGTTTATTCAATAGTATAAAATAATAGTTAAAAGCACAGTCTGTGGAGCTAGCCTGCGGCCAAACCCTGACTCTGCCTCTTACTTAATATGAACATTAATCAAGCCAGTCTAAGAAGCATAGAAACTACTACTGTGGTTATTTTCAACAGAGAGATTTTACTACAGAGATTTGATTACCCTGGAGCTTGGAGGTTTAAGAAGCCAAAAGGGAGAGTAAGTCCTCCAAAAGAGTAGAAAGCAGGAA
>NW_006442491.1:13412956-13427190 GCF_000325575.1 Pteropus alecto | reverse complement strand
CATCTTTAAGACTGAAATTTTAACATAGAGACTATGTTGCAGGAATCAGAATTCAGGGCCACTTGGTGGAAGACAAGATCATCAGACCTGTAGGGACCATGGCAGAGAGGCTGTCAGGTGAGACCTGTAGCCATAGAGGGTATGTAGCTGACAGATATGCAGTCAAGGTAGATAGGCTTGCTCCTTTCTCTGTCCTTCAATCACCTGCTCTTGCATCCCATTGCATATAATAACCAAAAGCCATTTGGCAAGGTAATCCGAGAAAAACAGTTTGCAGGAGTTACCCTCTAGGTTCCATTTATCCATCATTAAGTTGCCTAAATCAATATTTTGTTCTCTAGCTTTGCCTCAGGCTCTTTCTTCAAATGTTCCCTTGCTCTGGAATAATCTTCCTTTACCTCTTCAGGTGGTTATCTCTTTCTCATCATTCAGATTTTACTTTACCTATCACTTCCTCGAGATGCTTCCTCTGATCTTTTAGATCAAGCTAAGCTTTTCTGTTATACATACTCTTGGAGAATTCACTACATTCTTTAAAAATAGCATCAAAATTTGGGATTATGAATTTAGTTGTACAATTATGTCCGAGAATGTCTTTCTCACTTGGTGGCATGTTTCACGAAGTCAGCTTTCCTCACTGTAGACTTTTGAGAACCTCATACAAAGTTTCTGGCTCTTGGTATATATGGTTGACCCATGAATAACTTGGGAGTTAGGCACGCTGACCCCCACACAGTCGAGAATACGCATTGAACTTTTGAATCTAGTATTTTCGATCCGCAGTTGGGAATCCATGCTTGGGAAACTTTAGTTGGAAATATGGAAATACTGTTTTTTATCTGCAGTTGGTTGAATTGCAGATGTGAAACCTGTGGAAAGAAAGTGCCAACTGCACTTATTGAAAAAAATCTGTGTCTACGTGGACCTGCGCAGTTCAAAGCTATGTTGTTCAAGGGTCAACTGTACTGTGTATTTTTCTACCCATATTTTTCACCTCTGTTCCCAAAACATGATTAAGATCCAACCTTCACAGACAAAACAAGTATAGCCTTGAAATCCTATCTCAAACTCCTGGACATGTAGAGGTCCCAAATTGCCACTCCAATCAGCTTACTGAATATTCCAGAAGGAAAGGTCTCAGACACTTCTCATACTGTTTTTTTTTTTCTACAAAATCCCAAATAAAAACCTTAACTCCATCTAATTTAACTTCAAAGATAATTTTGACATCTGTATTAGAGTTCTCCAGAGAAACAGAACTAAAATAATATATATGAAATGATATTTGTTATAAGACATTGGCTTACATGATTATGGAAGCTGACAAACCCCAAGATCTGAAGTTGGCAAACTGGAGGCCTGAGAGAGCTGATGGTACAGTACCAGACCAAGTCTGAAGGCCTGAGAACCAGGCAAGTTGATGTAGTTCCAGTCCACTCAGCTGTGACCATAGCCACATCACTCTTGGTGAGTGCAAGTCCATGTTGCTGAGCCATCCATAATCTCTGTCCTGCCACCGTGGCCACTTTGTTCATGGGCCCATTGAGTGATGACAGGGGCGGCTGGGGAAAGAAGATGACAGGTAACTGTACAATGAGTCATTCTATCCACTTGATTATTAAAATCTTCTGTTGTGGTCACTGTATGATGGGAATTCATATGGAACATAAACATCTTCATGTTTTTCACCTATTCAGAGAAGTTTATACCCATAGTTCCCCAAATTACCTTGTCATTAATTTCATTTTTTTTTTTTTTTTGGTGGAATCACTACACTTTTATCGAGCATCTGGATACTGTTTTGGGTGCTTTGTCTATGTTTATATTTAATTTCCTCCCAAAATCATTTAACATATTATTATCATCCCCCTTTTATACCAAAAGAAACTGAGGCACAAATAAGAAAACAAGTATTAAGTTGTAGATTCTAGATCTGAACCCACCATACTCTAAAATATAAGATATAAAGCTACTCTAGGAGAACTTAAAATCTGGAAGGGGAAGCATAATAAAAACAGTATTTGTACAAGAAGGCAATGAGTGAATATAGGGCGATTTTATGGACAAAGTGAGACTCGCACCAGGCCTTGAAGGATAGGTTAAATTTGCTTGATGATGCAGTCTTGTCACCAATTTTTTAATCATGACCTTTCCAAGTCTCCGA
This sequence comes from Pteropus alecto, assembly GCF_000325575.1. Taxonomy (NCBI): domain Eukaryota; kingdom Metazoa; phylum Chordata; class Mammalia; order Chiroptera; family Pteropodidae; genus Pteropus; species Pteropus alecto. The sequence goes on along the minus strand of NW_006442491.1, from coordinate 13,425,026 downwards.
CCATTAGTGACAGTCCATGAACATGCAGTCTTACTTCTAGCCATTTCTTCTTTTAAGCAATGTGAACAACTAGGTGCATTGCTCGAATTTCTGCCAACCAGAAGGATTTCCATTTACCACTGTCATTTAGGAATATAGAAAGAGGCTGTAGTACTGTAGCTGCCTACTTTCAAGTGATGCCTTCATATCATGTAGAATCATCTGTAAACCAGGCCCAAGTCTTCTCTTCCTTAATTATGCATTCTGAAACTGGGAAAATCACCTTAGGATGTATTCAGTGACCCACTGAGCCCTCTGTGAGACGGACCTGAGCTTTATTGATTAGCTGATTTCAATAAGTCCCTACTCTGATTGGAGTACCAGAGTGATATTTTCAGTCTCCTGGAATTAGTGTCAGTTCAAAGGCAGTGTCCAGCATCCCCAAAATGGATGATTACTTCTTTTCCATCCAGTGCATAGCCACTCTGGTAGAAGGCTATGGGTGCCTTTGGGGAAAGCTGAGAGAAAGACTAACAGCATGAATTTTGGCAGTGTAACAGGGTCCTTCCTCAAAAGGACCCAGTCTATTCTTCATTCAAAGAATTCTGGATCTGTAAATTAGCTCAAGTCTGAGAACTGAGGGGCTGTGCCTCTGTTTACATCATTAAGGTTACATTTCTATTCACTTGACCTAGAACTTTTCTGTTTATACAAATCAAGTAAGAATTTAGTAGGCTTCCTATTTCATTTCGAGGAATACTATGCAATGCCTCACATCTCCAAGAATCTGACTGTTCTCATTGCTACTTTGACTCTGTTGTCCATTACAGTAACTATGCTCACCTTGCCTTTGGTGGTCAAGAACTGTCACTTGGTCACTATAGTTCTGATATAAATTCTTGCTTACAAAGAAGAAGGATCACAGAACTCTTTAAGAATGTCAGGTCTTCCTTTACAAATTCTCACAGTCATTGGTCAATGGTATGTCTCTGGACACTTCCAGGGTGGATGAGTAGGTTTTTAAAATAACAAATCCATTCTAATCCATTCTCTCTATGTCTTTGAGAATCTTCTGTGATATTAAACCAAGATGAGTCTGGCATTTCTAACTCACTCACTATGGGCCGCCTTTTGGTTCATGTTTTCACCAACCAAATAACTAAACAGTTAGAGGCTTTACAAACTCACTGACCTGCAACATTAAATGCAGACTCTCTGCTTACTGAGTCTCTGTCTATAATTTGGCCTGATCCAACAATGTTTCTTCCACCATGATCTCACACCCTTGATATCCATTCCTATAGATGTTCTCTGGATTTCTATCTGTATAAATTATAAAACTCAAGTAATTCTCTTGGATTATAGCTTACCTCATCATGGGTCACACTTCATACCTCACCTTAGGGATTTGATGGAATTTGAGTCTAGTTATAAGTATAAAAGCAAAAAAGGATTCCAGAGGCAGTTACTTAGGAGAATCAACATTATCTTGTATGGCAACTGACTCAGTTTCCTGTGGAAACTGTAAGGTTAATCTTTTCAGAAGGGAGTGGAGAAGCCAGGTTTCCATGCTCTGAAATGACATTGTTGGCAGGTGGAGCGGGCCTAGGAAGAACACCTACAGCATTTTCTACAATAAAACAGAGAATTTGGACTTTATTCAATAGACACTGGGGTGTCAGTCAAAGGCTCTCAGAACATAGACAGAGAGGAAGTAAAAGATAACTTTAAATCCCATGGGTGTTGAAGAAAAGAATGGCACTAGTACCTCAGAGTCAATTTGATATTCCCTTTCTCTTACCCTTCACATATTACCATTCACTTAGTTATTTATTTTCTGTTTCATGAATATTTCTCAGCTTTATTTTCCACTGATGTTGTTTGGGTGCTAAAACCATGATCTGACCCAGATATTTAGTTTCACAATTGTCATTGGAAATTCCTATACCTAGCTATTAGCCATTGTCCTAAACCCTCAACTTTACTAAAACATACATTTTAAATTTTAAATATTTTCTGGGACCATCTCTGGACCTTCACAATTTGAGTCCATACTTCTTTTCTTCTGCCACACTAGCCACACTAATCAACCTCACACAGCTCCTTTATTCTAACCATACTGAACTTCTGTTTATTTTCTATCATTGAATATTCAGTCACACGATGATAACTTTGTACTTGTTTTTCCATTTACTAGAAAAGCCAAGTCTTTAGTTTTCTAAGCACTTGTCTCTACAGCACTCACAACTTCCGTATATATCTCCTCAGTTTCTAGTATAGTGCATGTTATGTGGTACAAACAATAAACACTTGTTTAATGAAAAGTGCAAGGAAAAACAGCAGCTTTGAGGGGGGTTAATGAGTCCAGATTTACACTTGTTGATCCTAAAGTGATTTTGTGTCACCCATAAAGAAGTGAATAGCAAGAAATTAGAAAAGAATGCCTTGATACCAGGAGGGAAGTGAGGTCTGGAGCAGCATGCACCTGTTTAAATTTGTTTCTGAAAAGAGAAAATATGATTTAAGTCACAAAGCATATGAGTCCTGTTTTTATTTTATTTTATTTTTTGCCCTCCTCCTCCCATATTGTTCCACTTAGAAAACAAAATATTACTTGCAAAAACAAGTAAAAACACATATGGTAGCAAAAGATAGACTATTGTAAGACATTTTCAAAGTGTAATAATTGAGGAAAATATAGGAGAACTGGAAGTTGAAACTAAAGAAAAAGTCTTCACTTGTCCCTTTGAAATCTTCCATATTCAAGTGGGACTAGTTTGCAAAAGCAACGAAGACATTCCACATGGGTCATGCTCCCAATGCTGGGCTGACTCATAAGTCACAAGTCAAATCATTGTTGGGTAAACTAAGAGTATATATTTCTGTAACTAGGGAAGAGTAACACATGGAATGATTTCTTCATAGATCAAAGTAACCATATTAGACAACCTTGGAATAAAGCACTATTGTATGATCAATAAATTGGATATCAGCATATCTACCATTTCATGGTCCAGAATGAGATTCAACATTTTTCTTTATGACGAAATCTGTTAGGTTTTATGTCTCATCTCATAGAGGTAGCTTTTCTTCAGCAACACAGCTACAACCAAGTCTCATGATGAGCAAACCACACACTAATTTTTTTATGTTCTTTTTGAACGTTCCATTACCAGAATTTTTATCCAGTGATTTAGTCTGCCAATTTCCTCTATGACTTGGATGTATTCATATTTCAAATAAAGAATGTGCTGGTATATGAATGTCCTGAACCAACCACCTGGTTTTTTAGAGACATATATAAATGGCAATAGATTTCTTATTGTTCTTATGACCAATGAAAAACTACAGTGTTTGAGGACTATTTAGAATACAGATCCGAACATAAAAAGACTCTAGTAACCAATGGGGCACACTGTGAAGAAAAATAAATTAAGCCTAGCTAAGAGAAATGTGAGTACCCAAAATCACAAATATATAGGATTGACCTTTTCCACTGGAAGGACGTATGGGAATCAAAAATAGAGGTAGGAAGTACCTCTGATAAAAAGGATGTGGGAGTATTCAGTTCATTGTGCAAAGATGTCATAAAGATGCTTTAATAGTAAGGAGAAGCATTCCCTATTTCCCCTGCAGCCATAAGGGCTGGTCATTTGGCTTCAATTTCAAAGCTCAGACACAATTCTTTAGAAAATCCAGGGAGGAAATCTGCTAACCTAGGGTCAAGGGACTAAAGATACATTTATAGTATCAGGAATAATTTTGGAAGCTACTTTATGCTATCACATAAGGATTGTGAAACTATTAAGGATATGCCTGTTTGAATGTATCTCTACTTCTTAACATAAGAATTTCCACATGGCATCTATTAGTCACTTGGTTTATTAATTCCAACACTTTTCCACCAAAGATGACCTTTTTCCTCCATTTTATTGTAGGGATATAATTTTTTTTAAATATGTATTTTTGGGTACAATTTTTGGCTATAAAGAACTCTTTGAGAGATTTTTGTTTAGGACTACAATATGGATTACTGAGCAACTAAGATGAACATGAACAGAGTTTTCATACCTTCTCTGATAGAAAAAAGATAATGAACACTTCGTAAGACTGTTAAATATTCTATATATAGAAATACCTGTTTTATTTGCTAGTGATTTGAAGTTTTTCATCCATGAACACCACAAAGTAATGGTATAGTTGATGAAAAAGTTAATGAAAAATTAGTTTTCTAATACTCTACTTTCTTTACTTTTGAGTACCATTCTTTTGGGCTTTCCAATCTGTGTACGCTCAAAATCAGCTTAGAGACTAGTGATTAAGTCTGAGCTGACCAGCGGATGCAATAAATAGCCAATTTGACTTGTGTTGTTGCCTGAATTGACCAGTTACTTGTCCAATATCATTGAAAACTGAGGTAGAGGTTGAAAGACTGCATATACATCAAACTCTGGGTTTTTAGTGACAACTCTCCCCAGCTCTATGCCTTTCTCTGGACTATTTCAACCTTAGTTCTGCTTTAGGTCAAGAAGCTGTGTTAACACAGAAGCCCGCATTCATTTATCTTATATTTACTGAGTGCCTATTATGTCCCAGACATTTTGCTGGGTCCACTGAGGTATAATAATGAACCAAAAGAGATACGTGGACTATACAACTATTCCTAAGTCATTTTCTCTCTTGTCATCCCCATTCTTTTGCATCTTTTTGTAACCTTCTATTTCCTGACAGAGAAAATGTCCTTCTCATTTAAGCACACAAAACTGGTTTTCTTCAGTCATACACTGGTCAGGCTCTTCCCCTGTAGATCCAGCCTCCACTAAAGTGATGTGATCTCCAATACTGTAAAATTCCATGTCACTTTCCCCTTTGCTACATGCCACGCCTTGGAGCTTAACGATGGAAAACCACAAGTATACAGTTCTGAGGAAAATCTGCATCCCTGGCAGACAGAAGGGGGTGGGAGGTTATACTTAATTTAATGAATTTTATCTTTTCCTATCAATAATTTAATTGTTAGCTTTGTGAATATATTGGAAGTTATGGCATCATGGAATTCAGAGCTGGAAGGCTCCTGTGAATCAACTCCTTCTACTCCCTTACTTTTTCATACAAAGAACTCTGATACCAAGTGTTCAAGTAGTTAAGTGTTTGTCCTCACACGGTCTGCTTGCTTGGGAATCAAAAATAATCTAAGCATAACTCATATCTATAAGTCTAATTCATTATTATGAAAATGCATGTTGAATTAGAGTGATAAATTATTATTATTCTAAAAGGTCAAGCCTCCTTAGATTCCTTCAATTACTTCATTTAGGAAAATAACTATAATTTCTTCTTTAAAATATCAGAATTAACAAAAATACTACTAATTCTCTGGGAACCAGGGGAACAGGAGTCTAGAGCACAATCACATATAAGCATGTGTAGTTAATGTATTTTTAGCATCTATAAGGAAGTGAGTTTTTTCTTCTTGGACAAAAAGAGTCTGTATGATATAATCTGTTTCCACTTTTTGAATAAAAAATATGTAAGATTTTTTTTTTAACACTTTTACCTTCTTTCTATTTCTAAAATTGTCCAAAGGCAATGTGATTTTTGTAAAATGTCCTAACAGTTCAAAATCATTTGACTGCCAATGTCTAATTCCAAACTTGATATTCTGGAGAAATGTGTGGCCTAAACCATGCCAGAATGTCTCATTTTATGTTTAAATGGTCACAGATTTAATAATGGACTGCAAAAAAAGGGCTTGCATTTAACTAAATCTTTTACTTTTCAAACACTCATTTAAGCATGCCCAAACACAGGAGAACATCATACACTTTAAATCCATGAGCATCACGGAAAAGCCCCACTTTGGGCTCTGTACACATTAACAAATTATGTCCCATTAGGTCAATGCAGAAATTAATTGTGGGATTCTTTTCAAATTCACATTGTTTCCTGGCTCTGTTGCGGGACACTCAATTAGACACCTCTCAAGGCCTTTGTGCTGGACTAAACACAGCTAATTGTTCTATTTCTGCATGGAGTGATTCATCTCCCAGATGTCTCAGACCTTTCAGCGGCTCTGCTCCACCAATATCTCGACATATGAAAATAGAGTCATTTGGGACCCAAGCAAAAGGGAGAGACTGGGAAGCAAATAGAGCAGGGTATTCTTTACCCCTGCCCTTCGGTATGATTAATCTTTAGTGAGAAAGGACTCTTGAATCATTCTCTTGACAGGACAGCCCCCTTGCCCTATCTGGCTTCCCAAGTGAGGAGAGATGGATGAATGCTTCCTTTTTTCTCTTCCTCCAGGTGCAGCCCTATTCACACGCGAGCCTGACAGCACATAATAGAACAGTTTCTACTTGCCCGTTGCCTCAGCTCTGTATTCTTTTCTCCTCCACTGTTTCTCATTTGTTCACATCTCAGTGACAGAGCCAGCCAAACTGAAAATGCATGAAGACCCAAAGACAGTCACTTATTTCCTTGGAGCACTGGAGTGTGCGTGTGTGCGTGTGTGCGTGTGTGCGTGAGTGCGTGTGTGTGTGTGTGTGTTTTCTTACAGGAAACATAGCTTCAGAGTAATTTATAGTGCAAGGTCTTTTCACCTCTAAGCTATGGGGTTAACTCAAATTTTTTACAGTTACTGAATTTTTGCTTTCTCTTTGCATTTTTTTCAGCTCTTTTCTTTATCCATAGCAAATAATGTTAGTCACCATTATAATAGTGGAGCGTATAATAAGAAGTGCTCTAGAGTAGAGAGAGGTGTCTAATCCTGCTTTCTATGTGGTTCCAACTTTATTTAAAAGAGTCAATAACTTATCATCATCAACTTTAGTTTTAGATTTAACACAGATTGGCAAAACAAAATTTTTGATTTAAAATGAGAAGAGAAATTGGTACTTTATGTATAAAATTATATAAATACATATATATGTGTGTATATATATGTGTTTGTGTGTGTGTGTCTGTGTGTGTGTGTATATCTATATACACACATACACACAAATATATATTACCTTAATATGGATTCATCTCTGGAGTTAGGCTAGGCCCTACTAAAAGTAACTAGGCTAAACATAGGCCTTAGTTTGAGTTTCCTAAAAAAAGACGTTGAGACTGGGGTGTGAGTGTACAGTTTATTTTGGAGGTGATCACAGGAAGTGAGGTTGAAATGATTCATGGAAGGGAAGGCAGCCTATAAAGGGCATATTATCAAGCAAGTTACCACTGTGGGCAGCTTGAGCTCAATATCAATGGGGAACTCTGGGAGACCATGTAGTGCATGCAACTCAACCATTACCTCATCTACAAAGTAAGGGAGCTGGAGTACATGGAAGACATGGGAGCCTATGGTACTCTAACCTCCATCAGTCAGTGGTAAAAGGCTGCTCCCAAAAGACTTAATTAAAGCTGTGTGTGCCCAGGCAGAGTAGACTTGATCACTAAATAGTCTTCAGGCAAAAATATGGAGATGTGGCTGTTGAAGGGGCCGCTGGAGAGCACGAGAATGGGAAGAAATCAGCAGTGTCTGCTCTATCATTGAGCCTTCTGAAAATTTGACAGGAATGATCATTGGCTTTAAGCTATTTACTGAAACTTTGCACTGCTGTAGCACCTATGGAAAGCCCTGACTTTGAAAATGTAAGGTCTCCCTTGACTCTGTATTTCGTTTCATCAACTTTTCTGGCTTTCTCTGTCCCTTACTTAACCAGACCAACAGCCATGGCTAATTTGTCTGAAATCATATTTAGAGGAGAACTTATTTATTTGTCTGTTTTTGAAAGTATGGTACAATGACTTTTTCCCCCTGAACCATTTGAGAGTAATGCCCCAATATCCTTAAATGTTTTGTTGTATTTTATACAAACAAGGACATCCTCCTACATAATTAAAAAAACATTTATCAAAATCAGAAAATTAACATTAATGCATTTCTATCATCTAATCTTCAAATCTCATTCAAATGTCATCAACTGCCTCAATAATGACATTTATAGAAAAAGGATTCATTTCAGAATAACGTGATTTCATAATGACTATGTATATCAAAGCATTATAATGTACACTTTAAATATATGCAACTTTATTTGTCAATTATTTCTTAATAAGCAGGGGCAAAATAAGACACTCTAGTAGATGAACCAAAAAAAAAAAAAATCAAATGTTGCATATGCAGTCGTCATGTCTTTTTAGTCTTTTGCAATCTGTACAAGTTCCTTGGATGTTTCTTAACTTTTTAACCTTGAAAGTGTTGAAGATAACAGGTCATTTATTTTATACAACGATCCTCAATTTGAGTTTAGTTGTCTTATTTTCTTCATGATTAAATTTGTCATGCATCACTAGAAGAAATATCACAGTTAATACTGTGTTCTCATTGTTTCATACATGTAACACATGATTTTGATGTGTCCCATTACTGATGATCACTTGAATAAAGTGATATCTTCCAGCATTTTCCAATATAAAATTACTAATTTCACATTTACAATTGAGAAATATTTTGAGGAGAGATAATTTAAACTTGGAAATATCTTACTAATCATCAAACTTTCAAGTATTTGTTGATTTTAGCATTTATATATTTCAGATGATTCTCATGGTTTCTTATTTTATTCATTGACTCATAATCTTTACTATCCTATATATTCTGATGCTCGAATTGTCCCAGTTTTGGCCAATAGAAGCTTCTTCTGACTAGTTTGTCAATCTTTTGACATGATTCCATCAGTCTTTGATCATTTCCTGGGAAGACTTTTAAAGTTGAGCAGCCCAATCGATTGTAAGAAAATTGGTGAGGCCCAACAAATGATATTCTACTAAGAGAATCAGAAAAATGGTACTCAGCCTATGTCCATTACCACAAAGATGAGACCAGTGAAGAGGAGAAAACCCAAATCCATGGCATGAAAGTTTTGCTTGAGACATAAGGCAGTTTCTATGCTAAGTGGTAATAAATTTTGGCATGGAAATCTCCCACATTGGACATCTTAAAATTGTGATTGATTCTAATCTTTCTGGAATTACTTAGATGTCAAATTTGCTTCAAGTATTTTGAATCAAGGGTCCCAAGAGATTATAGTTATAGCTAGAAAACTGTGGTTTGAACTGCAAGAGAATATTTTTCTAATACAAACAATTTTGAAAAATAAAAAATAAATGATTAATAAATTAACCAAATCGACACCTATCTTTTCATATCATTCTGTCGGAAAGAGGGATTTGATAATGTTTGCAGTGGGAGAACCAGGGATGCCAAAACCTATCCTTATCAATCATCCCTTTTCCTTGATATCATAAGATCATCAAGAGAAGTCAATAGCCAATGGAAAATAAGAATACATTTTGATCAAGTCAGTGCCTACAACCTACCGGCAAAGAGATTTCAGAAAACTGAGTGTCCCACTCCACACCTCTCATCCCAAATCTTAAGCATTACCAGCTAGTCACAATGGTGCAATTTATATTAAGCAATGGGCAGCATATTGTGACTATAGAGTGAGGAAAGCAAGATGCCTGGGCTGCAAGAGTTATTGCTTCCTTTACACGGAGTGAATGAGGAGGGAAACAGAGTCCCTATTAAACCTGCAGCCACACTGCCGCTAGTAACCGTGGTCCAGTAAATGTCCTGCTCTCAGCATCATAATTAGCAAATCTTTCTCATTCTTTTGTGAGGAGGTGGTACAGAGTGCTGAACTGAGAGGTGGGCAGAAAGTTCTTCCTTTCCTACCTATTCATGGTGATAAGGGGGTTGTTAGCAAGGCTATTTTGAAGATCTTGCTTTTAATGGAGAAAAAAAAATTAGTTCAACAAATAAAACACAAAATAAAAAAGTGTGAAATCTTATGTAAAAGGTACAGAAAAATGGGCAAATGATAATATATGAATAGGTTTCCTTTAAAAAGTTTTTGAATTTAAAGAACTTTATACATGAGGTTTGTTTTTGTTGACTTCCCCTACTTGTAGAGTTGAGAGGTTGTCTCAGGTCATTACACAAAGGCCAATTCTAACCAGGTGCTTAAGGTCGTGGGTTCAGTTCACTCATTGGATACACTTCCTTTGGGCTCAGTCAACTCAACACAGTGCCGAAGAGGATTTAATAAAGGAAAGGAAATTCTATAGGACCTGCTCCAAGGCATCTTAGGGTTTTAAACCTAATGCCTGCCTCCTTTTGCCTTTGAGTTAACCATATGTAAGCAATTGCCACTTTTCACACCAGAAGCAGACTACTTTTCAGAGGTTGACTGACTCCTTGGCCATAAAGTTTATAAGTCCACTGGCTAAGTTTATGAAGTGCTCAGGCATCCTTTGGAAATGAAAGGTGCTGTGTGATGGCAAGGGCTCTAGAGTGGGAAGGAAAGAAAACACAGCCAAGAAGCCTAAGTCTCATTAGCACAATACATTGCTTTTGCGATGAAATTAGACACACTCTAAGAGAATTAAGATTGATCCACAGTCCTGAAATGCCTTCGAGTTGGTGAAGCATAGAGTTATTATATATTCTGTCTCTGAGGGCTATTAAGCATCGCAAAGACTAAAGAAAGGCTGAACAAAGTAAAAATAAAACACATTTGACTACAAGAGGTCTTGTCCCTGCTTTAAAGTTCAAGTAATTCTTCATTGGATGGTTCTTCCCCTTAGGTTAGTGGGAGTACTATAAAGACTTAAAGAAGGATTTGAATCAATTTTCAGAACTTTGCCTTATCCTAGGGCCACTAACTCTGCATCTGCTCCAGAAATTGATGAAACTTTCTTTCCTTAGTCATACATCTTACCTGAAGCTTCTATTTTCTGTAAAGTGAATCAGATATTATTTCTTTTGAAGATAGATCAGTTAGCTTTGTTGTGTAATAAACAATCCCCAAATTAGTGGCTTAAACCAACAATCTTTTCCCATTTTGGGCTGGGCTTAATTAGGACTACTTGTTTCTGCTCTATAAAGTGTTGGTGGAGTTCACCATTTGCTTTTATGATCATTTGGTGGTTTACGGTCTTAGTCATATGCCTGATGGTGAATAGCTGGCTTTAGGGTCACTGGAAGTAGCTAGACTATGTGTCACTCATCCTTCTAAAGGCTAAGGCTCATTTACAAAGTGGTAGACAGAGTCTCTAAGACTAGCAAGAGAGATAAAACCCCAGTTCTCAATCATTTGCCAAGCCTCTGTTTGTATTAGGTTTTCTAGTATCCCGTTGGCCAACATCTGTCACATGTCTAAATCCAGATTCACAAAATAGGGAAATAAACTCTCCACTCCTTGATGGGAGGAGATGTAAAATCTCATTGCAAAAAAATGAATGGATAGAGGCCAGTTTTGCAATTGACTATACAAGGCAAAAAATGAAAAGAAAGCCAGAAAGATTCTCACCATAAATGCAGTCAGATCCAAAGGAAATGCTGAGAGATGACACCAGTGGAAAACATGGATGCCATATTTATTTTGATATGTAATTGTCATTACTCATATATTTCAGCTTATGCATGGAGAGATTTTGGAATCTTTCGTGGTATGATTTTTTTCTTTAAAATTTCCTCTCACAGTATGTACAGATTGATGAAACATAATTTCCAGATAATTTCCAGACAGAGGCTCATTACACCCCCTTCTACACACACACACACACACACACACACACACACACACACACACTTTTAAAAAGAAGCTAAAAGAAAAAGAAACAATTCCAACTAATTTTTTCTTTTTTTGTCCTTTACTTTTCTTTAGACTTGCCTATAAAGCAAAATGAAGCACGTGGTAAACCTGTTCACACTTTCTCACTTTTAGTGAATAACTTTGTGTATTTATTTCTATATGTTAATGGGGTTTAGGACACACTAACCCACAATACAGCACATTGGCATTTTGAATATTTTAAGCTGAAGGAGACTGAGAAACCAGCAGAAGCAGGAAGGTCATGCTGACTTGTCTTCTGACCTTCTTCCTTAAAACAGGTCATAAAAGCCTTATTTGAGAGGTGCCCTCCTTATTCTTAGAGGAAAGGATCATCCTTATCTCCAAAGACAAAAGGATGCCAAGAACCTAAATAAGTAGATGTTGCTGATTCTCCCCCAGTTTAGTACACTTATCTCATACTC
>NW_006442491.1:13390964-13412945 GCF_000325575.1 Pteropus alecto | reverse complement strand
CGACTGTCCACTCTTCATCAAAACGTGCATAAAAATACTCATGTCTAAATATTTCTTTGGGTCTTCATTTCCTTATGAAGCCTCCCGTGTTACTTAAAACTTATACTAAATACATTTGTATGCTTTTCTCCTGTGAATCTATCTTTGTCAACTTAATTTTCAGACCCAGTCAAGGACCCTAAGACAGTTGAGGAAGACTTTTTACTCCCCAACAACATCAAGTAAAATGATCATTATTACAATTCTGCCTCTTACCAGTTGCATAGCTTTGGCAATTGCTTAAACAGTGTCTCACTTTCCTCATCCGCAAAATGAGGATAATGAAAGTATCTCCCTCAAAAGTTGTCACAAGAAGTAAGAGTTATTATTTTTAAAGTCTGTTGAATGGTATTTTTTAAAGTCTCCTGAAATATAACTAAGGTGAAATCATTGTGGAATAAGTGTTTATTAAATAAAAACAAAAGTTTGTGTTTATTATGACCATGTCAAACCAAGGCTGAAGAGGTGGCCAAGACATTATCTTAGTTTTAGAGCAAATTCAGTTACATTTATGAAAATAATGTAGGCAGATTCTACCACATTCATCTATTCTTAGTTTGCTATTATTGTTAAGCAATGTTGTTAAGATGTACCAACAATAATAATGTCAGCTCCACAGTCTTGCAGAGTATCCTCCTGCCTCTAAAGCATTTTTCCATGTATTTTATTTGATCTTTACAGTGGTATGCAGAGATTTACATCAGTGGTATTTGGGGGTTATTTCAAAATAGTGGCCTTAGCGCAGAAAGAACGGAAAAGAAAGCAAAGGGAACGGAAAGGAAAGAATTAATTCTTCATCTTTTGGGGACATAATAGCCGTGCTCCTTGGAAAACTGCCAACATTTTTTTTCCCAGCAGCTTGAAGTCAGCAACTTCACTTACAAAAATCAAGAGGAAGCCACAATAATCAGAAACAATCACACTTCAGATAAAATTCATGAATTATGATATACCACCATAAAAGAAGGAAATTACCAGAAATTCTTCATGACCATAAAAAAGCTACATTAGGAGTAGCTACATCTTATTTAGTAAAAGAGGATGATATCTTTGATAATTTCAAAATGATATGTTCTAATTGGTAATTTTGGGTGTCCGATAGATTTCTGCAGTTTTCATGAAGATGCTTTCTGCTGAAAATAGCCGAATGCTCAGATACAAAGGAGCTTAAACAAAAAAGTTTGTTTTTAATGACATGTCAAAAACTCTGTAGAAAGGTATTTGTCAGCTTTTCTGGAACTTTTGGTTCTTTGCCCAGTTTTCAAGATGGCTGTAGTAAGTTTAAACCTCACATCCTCACAGGTGAACTTCCACATGCAAGAGGGGAAATAGGTCTGCATAAATGAATATGTCTGAATTGGCACAAACATCAGTGGACCTATCCAGGCTTAATGAAGCTCTGAGGACCACTTCAAAAGTGGTGGATAATGCAACCAAAGATGTCCACCTAGAGATCCATGGCTTAGGTGTATATGCCACCACCTTAATGAAATAGATTCAGTCTTTGTCTTTGCACATGAATGTCCTATGTATCTTTCTACTCAATTGACAGTTATGACTGGCAATATTTTATATTACTATCTTTTAAAACAATATTAAGTGAAATAATTTTTACATTATTCAAATGTAATATGGTGTAGTACAGTGTAGTGATTTTTAAAACAGTATGTGTTGTGCCCTAGGATTCTGCTGAAGGCGAATGAGTAAGGTGGGGTTGAGGGTTGCCCCAACTCCACATCTCCAATTCAGCTCTTTGATTTGGGGCTAAGAGAATTCTACTTAATAATTTATTTGTAAAATGAATTATACAGCTAAGAAAATTTCTTTAGTGGAAAATGTTTAGTATTTGGAATTTAGATAGAACTCAAAAGGACTCTTAATACTGCCATTTATTAGCATGTCATGTGACTATGGGCAAGTTAGTTTCCTTTATTTGTAATAGTATTTAAATGACACTGAGCCCATGAAGTTTGAGAGATAAGATAGTTCACGAAATCACTGAGCTCCCTAACTATATACATTGGGAACCCAGAAACTACCCATATCTTTTCTTATTCATGTTTCATGTTTTAATCACAACATAGTGCTTCAGTATTGCATAATTTTCTTAGCCAAGGTAGATTGTCTCAAATGCTTTGTCACAATAACCATCATTTGTGCAAAAGATATTTGTTTTGCTGTAATGTCCCCATGGAATAAATTCTAGGAATGAGTTTGTAGATACAAGGATTTAAAAATCTGTTTGCTACTCAAGAAATTTTGCCAGATTTCATTTTTTCTCATATAATTGTAATGATTTATAGTACCATTAGCAATATATTATTATACCAGCTTTAAAAGTATCTTTGCCAATTTTGGATATTTCTTTTATTTAATTTTAGCCAATATATCAAGTATAAATAATATCAAAGAGGATACTCATTTTTTTTTACTTTTATGAATGACTTTATTGTTTCTATAAAAATGAGGCGATGGTCATTTTAACAATGAAAGCAATTAATAAACTTATAAAGAGAAAGTTAATAAACAAATTCAAATCCCATCATTCAGATATATTTCATTTCAAAATTAGGTAAAGAGTATTCCAGAAAACTTAATCTCTTTCTTTCTCTTTCATATCTTCACTTAAAATGTTGACAGCATAGATAAGAATACAGAGAGAAAGAGAATATACAAATTGAATAATCTTATAAGTATCATTTGTAATTAAAAGTATGATTTTTGATTAATGTAATTAAAAGTATAATAATGAAATAAAACAATAATTTTCATTTTTAACTATAATTTAGAAAAAATATATATTTTCACCATTGGTATAAAATTAAATCAAAATATTATAAGAACCGCTATTATTCATTTTAAATCTACATATTTTACTATTCATTTTTGTCTTTATTAAGTTCTAGAGTTTGCAAATACTCATGTAGCAAGATTTAGATGTTAACATGTTGCTTTATTACTTCAGATCATGTTTTTAAAGAAGTTTCATAGTACCAATATAATTTAAGGCCAGTATTTGACGACTTTTCTTTGCCTTCCTCCTTCCCTTCTTAAAGGACACCATTATTTTTAAATGAATGTTGTTTTTTATGTCCATGAAAATGTTTGTAATTTTACTACACACATAAAGCCATAAACGGTACACCATTGTTTCAGGTGTGCAGCCGTCACTGTCGTGCTCCTGCCAGACCCTTTCTCTGCTGATGCACTCAGACTCCAGTTGCTACGGATGGCTAGGTGTTGGCTGCTAATGGCTCTCAGCCGTCCTCTTCTCTGAAGGATTGTCCTGGGTTAATCTTTGGAAGAATGCCTCCCATGGGTCACCCCACAGCCAGTGATTGACTGACAAATGCATGTGTCTTGGGGAGTGCTGATGATGGGCGACAGTCAACACAGTCAGCCCCTTTGCCTCAAGGTAAGACCAGTGCTGTGATTCACGTCATTCTCCATCGCTCCTCTTGAGGTCAGGCTGAGATTCGAGTCTAGCCAAAACCACAACTTTGTTCCATTCTTTCTCCTACTCTGCCTTGCTTCCTTCCCTGCCCCTCTGAGAGCTGACCTTCAATAAATGACATATACCACCATCCTTGACCATCCTTGTCTCAGGTTCTGCTTTTAGAAAGTCTTATTTATTGCATCTGTTATTTGGCACCTTAACATGATATTTTTGAGAGGTTTATTATTATTATTATTATTATTATTATTATTATTATTTTATTGTTTTTTTAAATTTAGTTTCAAGTAAACAGTACATTGGTTAGACATCTATTTAGACTAGTTATAAAGATGCTCAATGAACTTCTAAGAAGTGTAGATAAATTCAGTGAGAACTTCAACAAAGAGATAAAAAAACATAAAAATGGAAATGGAAGCAATCTGAAATGAAGAACATATTATCTGAGATGAGAAGTATATTAAATGGAATAAACAAAGGAATAAACAAAGTGAATAAAGAAAAAGATCAAATGCCCTATCTAGAGGACAGGAAAGCCAATCAGGACACTGAATCAGAATGGCAAGAAAAAAGATGCCAAGACTATAGAAATAAGTTAAGGAAGATATGAGACACTATTAAGAGAAGTTTATTATTAATGATATTTGAGACTTTAGCCTATATCCTTTAATTTTTATTGATTTTTCTACTTTAAATGAATTTATTGTTTCAGTCCCCTTCTAAAGGACTATTAATGTTTGTTCTCTTTTATGGTATTGCAAACATTGAACAATCCTATATATGTTCCTCTGCATATGTGTCAGCATCTCTCCATGGTCAATGCCCAAGATTAGAATTGAGTCATAAGGTAAGTGGATCATCATCTTTCTTAATATTGCCAATTTACTCAATAAAGTGGGGGGATTAAATATCACTCAGTCTTCAACCTACATCTGATGTCATTGCTGTTATATTTAGATCAAATTTACATGTTGTCGTTGTTTCTATTTAAAAATTTTTTCATCTTTACAGATTCCAGATGGATTATATTTTATGATATCATGCCTTCAATTGGCTTAAACATTATGTTTTCTGTTGTTTTAGTTGTCTTAAATTCTTTTTTTAAATTAGATATAATTCACATATCTTAAAATTCACTTTTTAAAGTGTACTGTTCAGTGTTTTTAGTATATCCACAAAGCTGTACAATCTTTGCAACTATTTAATCCAGAACATTTTCATCGTTCCCAAAAGAAACCTTGCATCCACCAGTAGTCACTCCCCATTCCGCTCTTTGGAACCCTTGGCAAACATTAATCTACTATCTGTCTGTATGGATTTGTCTGTCCTTGACAATTCATATAAATAGAATGAAACAATTTACAGATTTTTGTGCCTGGCTTACTACAGTGTTTTCAGGGTTCATACATGTTGTAGTATATAGCAGTGCTTTATTATTTTTATGTTTGAATAACTTTCCATTGTATTAATATACCATTTATCCATTCATCAGTTGATGGACTTAGGGGTTGTTTCTACCTTTTGGCTATTGTGAATAATGCTGCAATGAAGACTGGTGTACAAGCTTTTATGTGAACATATGTTTTCAGTTCTCTAGCATATACACCTGGGGTGAAATTGCTGGGTTATATGTTTTAACTTTTGAAGAACTGCCAAATTATTTTTCACAGCCGTACCATATGACATTCCCATCAGTAATGAATAAAGGTCCCAATTCCTCCACATCTTCACTAGCACTTGTTATTATTATCTGTGTTTTTGATTATAGTTATCCTAAAGGTTGTGAAATGGTATTTTATTTTGGTTTTGGTTTGCATTTCCTTAATGAATATTAATGTTAAACATCTTTTCATGTACTTATTGGCCATTTGTATATTTTTCTTTGGAGAAATGTCTATTCAAATACTTTGCCCACTTTTTAATTGTACTATTTGCCTTTTCACTGTAAGTTATATGTCTTCTTTATATATTCTGGATTCTAAAATTTTATCAAATATATAATTTACAATTATTTTCTCCCATTCTGTAGATTATTTAACTTGCTCAGTAGTGTTTTTCGACACTAAATTTTTTTTATTTTGATGAAGTCCAATTATCTCTTTTTCATTGGTTGTGCTATAGTCTAAGTGTTTGTGTCCCCCCCCAAATTTATATGTTCAAAGCTAATCTCTAAATAATGATATTAGGAAGTGAGAGCTTTGAGGGGTGCTTAAATCATGAGGGTGGAGCCCATGAAGGGGACCCTTGACTTTTAAAAGAAACCTCACAGAGATTCCCTAAACCCTTCCACTATGTGAGGACACAAACAGAAGGCACTGCAAATGAACCAGGAAGCAAGTCTTCATCAGCCACCACACTGAATCTTCTTGCACCATGATCTGGGGCTTAGCAGTCTTCAGAACTGTGAAAAATAAATTTCTGTTGTTTATAAGCTACCCAGTGCAGAGTACTTATTAGAACGGCCCAAAAAGGGTATGACAGGTTCCTTGTGTTTTGCAGTAGTATAATAAACCTTTGCCTAATCTAAAGTAACAAATATATATATCTATGTTTTTTTTTCTAAGCGATTTATAGTATCAGCTCTTACATTTGGGTCTTTTATTCATTTTGAGTTCATTTTTGTATATGGTATGAGTTAGAACTCCAAATTCATTCTCTGCATCTGGATAACCAGATGTCTCAGCACTATTTTTTGAAAAGACTATTCTTTCTCCATTTTATAATTGTGGCACTGATGGTAAAAATCAATTGACAATAGATATATGGGTTTATTTCTGAACTCTCAATTCTATTTCATTAATTCGTGTGTCTGTCTTTATGACAGTACCACACACTCTTGATTAGAATAGCTCTGAAATAAATTTTAAAATTAACAAAGGTCGAGTCTTTCAACTTTGGAGGACTTTAATTTTGGCTATTCTGTATCCCTTGTATTTCCATAAGTAATTTAGTATCAGCTATCTATTTACTCAAACAAGGCAGTGGAAACTGTGTAAGGATTCCATTGAATCTATATTTCTATTTGGGGGGGGGCATTACCATTTTAACAGCATTAAGTCTTTCCACTTCTTTAAGTCTTCTTTAATTTCCTTCCTGAGCATGCACACAGCCTTACACATGTGCATGGTCTTCTAGATTCCCAGAAATATGTCAAAGCTTTTCAAAGTCCCTCCGGGACATGTCATTCCACAGCTTTTCCTTTTAAGCTTTTTCATTAGTGTCTGGTTTGCCCCAAATGGTATTATTGCCTCAGGCAGCCATGACATTAAAACATTTGCCTATAAATGTTTTTGACAAATGCCCCCCAAAGAGAGGATTTTAGCAAGAGTTGAACACTGAATCAGCTTAAAGACAGTCTTTTGAAGTGGGGTCTTTCAGAGAACCATTAGGTCAAATAATGGCAATTATTTGGGAATGAGAATTTGAAAGAGCTACAGTTATATTCTGCTCCCATCAGTACTGGGAATGTGAGTTTGTTTTTCGAGGCTACTCTGAGTTGGAGAATGGGAAATGGGACTAGAGTAAGTTAGATACCACAAAACTCTATTCTTACCAAGATTCAGTTGTTTTTCTTTAATGTTCACTAGATTGCTGCAGGCCTTTGGTTAATTTACAGTTCTAAAAAAAACAGATACTGACAATTATGCCAATTTCTTCCTAATTTTATAGAAGGGTGGAATTTTTTTGAGGTCCTTCATCTGCATTTTCCACTGACATCAGTTGCCCTTAACCCACTTTAATTATTACCAGGATTTTTTTCCTGAACAAAATTTCCAAATAATAAAAATCTTTGCCTTCACAATATTATAAGAATTTTATCATTCTTTAACTCATGTCACCCTTGTGTCTTACGTGGTTTTGTGAATATGTTGTACATGTGAGTATATATCAAGCTGTTATCCTAAGATCTCGTCTTACTATCAAAGCAAACATATCTT
This sequence comes from Pteropus alecto, assembly GCF_000325575.1. Taxonomy (NCBI): domain Eukaryota; kingdom Metazoa; phylum Chordata; class Mammalia; order Chiroptera; family Pteropodidae; genus Pteropus; species Pteropus alecto. Next base: position 13,405,514 of record NW_006442491.1, on the reverse strand, counting down.
TGAGCTATCCTGGTTGCATCTTATCTTTCCTGGATATCATATCTTCTTTTAAAAAAATAATTTTTTTTTTTTATGTTGGGACTCATTCAGCAGCAGAAAATTTTTTGAGGACTTGTGAGGCAGAATAGATAGCTCAGGGGTGCCTCCTCCCCGTCAAGGATGTGGCACTGGAAATTTTTTCCTTTCTTTAGACATCTCCCTATTTTAGCTCCAGCAAGGGGAAATAAACCCAAACCAGTCTTTTCCAGCTTAGACACCATCTTTAGCTAAGGCATGGCCTTTAGCTAATTATAATGTTATTATAATCTCATCTGCTTTGCAAATACTGCAGCTCCCATCACTATGACACCATGCACCTGACACCATGACAGTTCCAGAAACATAATATAAGGAAAAGAGCAGGAAACCAAGCTCCCCACCTACTGGAGGAGACAACAAGTTTATGTCAGTACCACATTTCCAGGCTCTGCCTCCAAGAACAAAAGTTCATAATCCAGACATCCTCACATGACTCTCTCTCTCTCTGAGTTTGTCCACACTCCCCTCTTAAGTGTGTACTTCTGCTTTAACAAACACTGTGCTTTCCTGCTTGCTGTTCGTCTTCGCCTTGAATTTTTTCTCACGGCATAAGACAAGAACCTGGTTACTGGAGCTCTGAGCTCTCCAGCAACAGTTGAGCTTCTAGTATTTTAGGTCCACTTTGTCTTAATAATCAGCAAACTTGTCAGTATTTTACCATGTTTTCCAAAAGTCAGTAATTGTGATTCACTTAATAAATGTCTTTAACCACCATTCTTCTATTTTCGTGTCTTTTATTTTCAGTTTCTTCTTTCCTGAGCATACGCTTTAGTGGTTTTCTTTTTTTTTAAATAGAAAGTGTGTGAATGGTAAATTCAAATTTTTTGATGCCAGAAAATCCTCAATTTTGCCCTCTTGGTTAAAGGTCCTTTCATGTCCTATTTCTATATGATGAAATTCTAATAATGGTGTTGCTCAGTTTAAGTGTTTAGACATGTTTAATTTTGATAGAAGTTGCCTGATTGTTGATCCAGAAGCCTATAAAAATTATTTTTCCATCTAAACTGTTGGAGAGTGAGGTGTAACAGGCAGCAGAGATGAGCCAATCCTGGCTGAGGACAGTCTAGACCAACCAACACTGCGGCTGTCCCCAGACACAGCTGAGCTTAGACTAGAAGAATCAGCTAGCTGACATGCAGACTCTTGAACTAAAAAAAAATGCTTAATACTTAAGCCACTAAGTTTTTAATTTATTTACTATGCAATATCAAAATGATACACGTGAACTACAATAAAAAGAATATTTTTATACTCTCCCTAAAAAAATTTTTAGAAACAAATCTGTATCCTAATAATTAGAGAATGAAGCCATAGTTTGGCCACAAGCATAAATAGATCTGGTTACTAGGGCTACAAATTTTACAGTCACTTTTGCCCTCGGAGCTGAGACTGAAAGTTGTGGGATAGACACAGGCTATGAGATATTTCTCCAACTATCCAACTCCTTGAATCTTTAGTGGCTCTTTTCATTGACAGGTGTAATGCTAAAATGTCCTAAACAAGAAAACGAGTAACAGATTTTCAAAACTAAGATCGAAACTCTCAGACAAACACTCTGTCCTGAGCATTTGGTGCACACAGTTACAGGAACTCAAAAGTAACCCAAATTATAAGTTTGGAGTAGATATAGGCATAGGCATACTTAATAGTTTCTTGTGATAGTCCCACCTCAAAGAGACATATTCTATTCTTCACTCAAGTACAATTAAACTATCCTCCTTAGGCATACTGAACTTTTTTTCAAAGCAAATAGAGTCTTTCTTCTTCTCTAGATTCATGGAGTAGGCAGCTCTAGATTGATGAAGATTTCCCCATCTGGATTTCCATCTTCATAGATCTAAAAGTGCCATTGGGGTTGGAAGTATCAGATGTTTATTCACTCTGCACTGTTTTGGACAGGTTGCCAACACCCACCTAAGATTCTAGAAGACAACTGTAATAAGTAACTAGGGGAGTTGGATAAGTGAATCCCATCGAACTAGTGTCTACTTATCACGTATTATCTGTAATATGTAAAGATAAGAGCAGTTTTGTTGATCTAATATTTAAAATTATGGTTATAGTAATGTGCAGGCTAAATAATATATACATTTTTAAGTTTAAAAAATGTCTCTCACTTTGCTCATGCTATAAAAGAAACAATTATATCAATAACAATAAATAGCAATGCTTAAGATGCTCACATTGGATAGCCACCATTACCTTAATACTTTCTCCTTTTTTATAAAGGTTTTCCTCTTTCCTGCCAACTGTACTATTATAAAGTATATTTTATGCATTTAATTACATTTCCACAAACGTCATGTCTAATGTGTGAGCATGCCAAAAAATCTGTGAGAATATTCCCTCTCTTGTTGTCATGCCAAGTTCAGTATAAATTAATTTTCTAAAGATCTTGCAAATGCCTCCTTTAACATGCTTTCAGCCTAAACCTGCTTAATATAAATGTACACAAGTGGTAATTCTCTGTTGGGAGGTTGGTTGAGCAAAGATATCATTCTAGAAGGAACCCTTAGTTTTAAGTGATTCCCTTTAAAAGTATGCTACATATTACCTGCTCTGGTTAGCTCTCAAATAGCCAGCAATTTCAATTGACTACTTTCCAAAGCAAATTACTCACACCTTCCTACTCATCAGAAATCTCAGCTGAACTAACATTTTAAAAGACTGTTCTCAATTCACAATTCTTATGGAACAAAATTGGATTTTTCCCCACCCCTCATTTTTGCTGTAACACTTTGGCTACCTTTACCACATGTCACTATAATATGCTACCAAAAATAAAGTCTTAAGTTGGTGACATGAGATCAATTCCGTTATTCATCACTGGTGTTCTCTAATGCTCCATCCATTACAAACCATAGAATGTTAAATAATCAAACTTTTTTTCTTTTTTGCCTATCTTATTTTGGCAAGATGTTTTAGTCACTAAAGAAAAAAATGAAAGCCATGTGTTTTGAATGGATTCCATTGCAGCATGGTTACTGCAATGAAGACATTTTATTGTGTTAATTTTCATTAAATAAAACCCTGTTGAAAGCTAGTAGTTTTCCAAAACCCATATGATTTACGACATGCTAATGTTTGTAAGAATACACTCTGTTTCAATTATATGGAGCAAGTGACGCCTTTCAGAACAACTCAGTAATAATATCACCTACGACAACTTCAATTTTAGACCTACAGCAAGGGTGCGAGACCCAGGAACCTATCGACAAAATTGTCAGCTTCTGCACAAATTTAATCTTCATCACCTCTATGCTATGTTTAACATCAGATGGTTATATTTGCCAGGTACTTCAATAATATGCTTCCAGAAGGCAGGCACTTCATAAACATTAAAAACTGGGTTTGCTATAACTCAATTTTTTTTTTTGAGAGCCAGTAGAATGAATTATGCTGAGGCTGTAAAGGAAATATGGGTGTACCTGTAGGAAATAGGCTGGTATTTCAAACATACTCCTCCTACACTCTCCATCAGTATGGTTTACTTATCTTCTATTCTCTAACTTTTGTCTCTTCCTAAAGACCTTGATTCTAAGGTCAAATACCTGAAATGAAGACAATGTATTTTTTATTATTTTTATGGGAAAAATCATGTATTTTATTTCAACCCAGAAATATGCATAAGTTCATCACAGATAAAAATACATCAACTAACCAATGAAAATAAGTTTACCTTAACAAACAGCAATTTGAAAGTACACAAATAGTATGTACATACAATTTCGTGAGATAAAGATTTATAGTACTTGTCAAAATATGAAATGAAGATTTGAGTGTGGATAATAGTAGTTGAAAGTTGGTTCAAGAAAGTCATTTTTTGGAAGGCCCATTCATTCCATACCAATATTTTCACTAATATTTGAACCTTTCTGAGACTCATGATTTTCTCATATTCAAATTGAAATTTAAAATAAAATTAAAATACAGAAGAACATCTTTAGTTAAATTAAATGCTAAACTTTTAAATAAAGGGCTCAAAACAATGGAAAGAGAACATTAACACAACAGCCTGAAGAACTGTAGATAATGATACCTCTTCATTGTTTCCTGTTGGTGTGAGTATGGAAAGGGACACTCCTGGTGTTGACCTAAACAACACCAAGAAAAAACATTACATCAATAACAATAATTCATTCTATATGATATCCTCTGATTACGGTGTCAAGAGATCAGTGTGATTTTGCTTGAAACTGTAATGTCAAAATACCATTTTTAAAGAGTCTTTATGGTGACAAGTTGCTACCTAAATGACCATTATTTTTTTAAGTGTGTATTTAGAATATGATATCCTTGGTTCTTGCACTTATGCAAGACTGGTTCCTCTGCTTCTTTTCTTTTCTGATTGATATTGTGCCCAGATGATGAATGCTTCAGGAACACTGTTGAGGTGAAACATGTCATGAACAACATTATCTAGCTGGGTGGAGAAACTGGAAATTCCATTAAGCATATTCAATATCCAGTAAGATCACTTTGGTCCTAATATTTGCTAATGTCATAAGAAGGCCATTAACTAGAACAAATTTGTCACTCAATATGAATGACAATTTTGGGTCATGTGTAGAAAATGATGAAAACAAATTTCAAGAATTGCTTCTCTGTAGTGATCAATATGCTATAAGCAAGCAATAGGAAGAAATATTAAGTTAATTAATAACATGCCAACATAATGATTAGAATAAGGATACATTTTAAAATTTGGATGGCGAACATTTTATTAGAGTTAAAATGAAACACAAGGGTTTTAGCTTAACATTATTATTATTTTTAAAATTGAATTCTGTTGAGAAGAACATGAAACTGGCACCTAAAGTTCTGGCTACATATATTTGGAACCTCACTTCCTAAGGAAGTAGAAGTGAGGCAAGCAAATAACTCATTGCACATATTTAGTAATTCAATCTTTTAATACCCAAATAAATTAGACAAGTACAATGTATTTCAAAAAGGAAGTAGAACGCAATTAAAAAATGGGCCAAACACCTTAACAGACACCTCACCAAAAAAGATATACACATGGCAAATAAGCATATGAAAAGATATTCCACATCATGTCATCAGAGAAATGCAAATTAAAACAATAATGAGATAACACTACCACCTATTAGAATGGCCAAAATCCAGAACACTGACAACACCAAATGCTGGTAAGAATGTAGACCAACAGAAGCTCTCATTCACTGCTGGTGGGAAATCAAAATGATACTGTCACTTTGAAAGACAGTTTGGCAATTTCTTATAAAACTAAGCATCGTCTTACCATATGATCCAGCAACTGTGCTCCTTGGTATTAACCAAGGGACTTGAAAACTTATGTTCACACAAAAACCTGCATATAGATGTTAATAGCAGCTTTATTGGTAATTACCAAAACTTGGAAGCAACCAGCATGTCCTTCAGTAGGTGAATGGATAAATAAACTGTGTACATCCAAACAATGGAATATCATTCAACTCTAAAAAGAAGAAACCTACCAAACTCTGAAGTCCATCCTCTTCCCATAGGATTTCTCTACCTCCTTCACACTCTCCAGAAATAACAGAAGCTGAGATGATTATTCAAAGAAGATAACTGAGTGTGAAATAATACCTAAAAGCAATGGTATGTATGAGGAGGAGAAGACCGATCGATCCTCTAGAATTAGAGGATCAAATCTCTCAGCATTTTATTACATTCTGTTTATTTAGTTATAGACTTAGCCAATGGGAAACATCAGTAGCTTTTACCACTGCATATGAAACCAAATAAAACCCTCTTATCTTCTTAGAATTGACTTCTCCAAAGGGAAAAAATAATAAGCAACAATTTAAAAGCATCATATTGATGCATTTTCAGCAATAAAAAGAAAAGGACAACAAGACCATCCTAATTATGGATTCCCAACCACTACATCATTCTGACTTCATAAATAAAAGGGTGTATTTCATATTTCAACCTGCTTTATGTGAGTCCTTGCTCTTTAAGCCCCTGTATGCACTAATGGTTATCAAATGGGTGGCTGTTTATTTTGCAAGGGAAGGCCAACCCTGCAGACCAGGTTACTTAAGTATTTTAAATAAATATTCTCTGTAAACTCTAAAATGGTGCATTTACCATGATTTCTATGAAAAGCTCATTTACATTTATGTAGAAAAAAATAGAACAAAGAATCATTTAAACCTGGTCTTCACTCAAATTCGATCTCCAGATTCAACCCTCTGATACTCCCTTTTAGATCAGGTACTTTGTGGTTAGAGTGTAAATTGAGGTGAGCCTGCTGAGCCTGAAGTCAGATTACATAGGATTTCCAGAATGTGCCCAGAATCCCTTTGGATGTTAAATACCCCCAAAGTGGGGTCCATTTATATTTCCCATTGCTTACACATTACAGCCTGTTGCAAAGTTCCTGGTGCTGCAGAATAGTAATCATCTGTAGAACCAAGCAGTGTAATTTCGAAAACAGTATAGAAAAAAAAGAATATAAATTTTTTGTCTTTTTTTAGGTGAGGCAACCCTTGGTTGACCTCACAGATTGCAAGGACCTTGTCAATTTACAATCTCTTATTTTTTAATTTTTTTATGCCTACAGCACCTGGTCTTCCTAGTTGGTCTCCCATCCAAATACTAACCAGACCCGATCCTGCTTAGCTTCTGAGATCAGACAGGATCAGGCATGTTCAGCGTGGCATGGCCATAGATAAGAATGTAGATATTTTACTAATAATTTTTATGTTGATTACATACCAAAATGAAAAATACCTATTTTTTGATTAAATGAAATGTACTATTAACTTTAATTTTACTTTTTTTTACTTTTTAAATGTCTTCTTTAAAATTTAAAGTTGCAAACATAGTCCACATTATATTTATATTAGACAGTGTTTAATATGAACTTTACATGGCATTCTCCAAATAAGAAAACTTTGACATTCTTGAAATACTAGGATGTAAAGTTCAAGGGACATGGTCACTGTAGGTAGACCTGATTTCAAAACAAGGCTTTATTACCCAGTAACTGTGGAATCTGAAGTTACTTAATCGCTCTAACAAAATGGGTACAGGAATATATACATCATGTGAGTTTTGTGAGGATTAGGAAAGACAACATACATCTTGCAGAACAGCATCTGACATATGGTATATATTTAATAAATGGCAACTAGAATTATTGTTACATACTAATTGAAAAGAAATTTCAGGACTTTGAACAGATGACCAAGGCACATATAATACATACTCTTTGTTTCTTTGTTGTTTGTTTATTTTTTATTCTCCTAGGAAAATTACTAAAGAATCTAATCAAAGAGTAACATAAATCCATATCTGAAGTTATTTTAATTTTCTAATTTTAATTATACTTATCATCTTTTCTACCAAAATCAATTTATTCAGCAAATATTTTCTTGAGCTATTACAGAATCCCCCCAATTTATTAACAGCAGAGATGTTCCAGGCCCCCCAGTGGATGCTTGAAACTATAGGTAGTATTGAATCTTATATATATTATGTTTTTTCCTATAAACACATACCTATGACAAAGTTTAATTTATAAATTAGACACAGTAAGTTAACAGCAATAACTAATAATAAAATAGAATATTTACTACAATACACAGTAATAAAAGTTATGTGAATGTGGCATTATCAAGTAAAATAAGGCTTACTTGCACACAGCACCATGATACCATGATAGTCAATCTGATAACCCACATGGCTACTAAGTGACTTAGGGGCAGGTAGCCTAGATAGCATGGAGATGCTGGGCAAAGGGATGACTCATGTCCTAGACAGGTAGGAAAGAGAAGGACAGCAGGAGATTTCATCATGATACTCAGAACGGTGCACAATTTAAAACTTACGAAATATTTATTTCTGGAATTTTCCATCAACTATTTTCCAACTATGGTTGACCACAGGTAATTAAAACCAGCAGAAAGAAAACCTGAGATAAGGGGGTACTACTGTATTAAATTCCAGGCAGGGTGGGGCTTCTGGGGATACAAAACTTAAAAATTTCCTGTTTCCCCAGAGCTTACCCTTTAGTTGGGGAACACAGATAGTAAATAAATTAATAACTGTCAGGTAATAATATGTGTGAGAAATGATAAGATTATCGATATCCATCTATGTCTCCACCCTTCCATCCATCTATCCATTAATCCATCCATTGAAAGACTGAATTAAAAAACTAATAAAAAATGGTTTTTGATAGAATCAGAGATCTAGTGGGGGTGGCACAAACCACAGAGGTGATGACATGAGTCAGGAAGTTTTCTTTGCAGGAGGAACAGTAAGAAGATCAATGTTCTGGAGCAGAATAGCCAAGGGTGTTGACTATAGATAAGATTTGAGAGGCAACTGTGGACCGGATATGAGGAAGTATATGACATGACAAGGACTTATTATTCTTGAATATTAATAATGTACTTGACTCATCCAGCAATCAATACTAGTAGAATTCAGAGGATTTTAGACCATGATACCAGTCCATCTAGATATAATATGATTTACATACTTGAAAGATTTCTATGAATACTTTGTGGAGAATATAGAAGATGGTCAGGAATAGAACGGTGCGAACTAATTAGGAGGTTCTAGTCATTAGTGGCTGGGGAGGAGGGGAGAAATGGTAGAATTTGAGATTTGCTTTGGAAATAGAGCAGACAGGGCTTCTTTCTCAATTTTACATGGATTATAGAGAAAGTGAGGAATCAAGACTATCTCTTTTTTGACCTAGAAAATGGGAAGAATAGTTTCCATTTGAGATTACAGTGAGATTCAGGAGCAATGTCTTAGGTGGGTGGGTGAACAATGTTTGTATTTGGACATGTTATATTTGAGATTCTCATTAGACATCCAAGGAGACATGATAAATAGAATGGCATCCAGGTTGGAGATACGAATTTGGGCATTCCAAATATCTATAGACTTTATAGCCATATGTCCTGGACTAATAACACAGAAGGGAAATGCCATGAAGAATGAGCCCTGAAGAATGCAAATATTTAGAGATTTAGAAGAGTAGGACAATTCAGCACTAGAAAATGAGAAAAAATGGCCATTGAGGTAACAAGAAAAGTAAGAGACTGCGGTGTCCTATAATGTTTAAAGAAGGATGGAGTAAACAACAGAGGTAATCTCTACTGGGAATTCAAGTAAATTTAGACCAAAATTGATTATTGAATTTGGCAACACATATTCAGCTTATTAGGTAACTTGACGAGTGTAATTTCAGAGGAGTGAAGGAAATCTGTGGTGTTCCTGACACTGCTAGATTTGTGACAAATGTCCTCAAGGAGATAACAATTTACTGTGAAAAATGGTATTTGGAGTAATGAAGAATGTATAACATCATGTAAAGCTACAAATAATAAGTAGTGAGGGTCTGGTATTGGTCAGCAATATGGAATTAAAGTCTTTGAAGGGGATTTTGAAAGTAGAAAATGTAGCTACAATTATTGTGTTTTAATTACTAAACATTTGTTAAAATTTAAATATAAAATTTAGTTTTCTTAAGCCTCCAATTTACAAATATACTTATTCAGAAGAAAATAATTACTTTTGCTAGTTCAATGGATTAATAAATTTATCTGATTAAATTCCATGTGAATATTTAGCAATATTTACCTAATAACATTTCTCCAAGCACTTCAAACTACAGTTACAAATATAATATACATGATTTTCTGAAATATTAAAAATATCCAAAAGGTCAACCTTATATCAAAGAAGAAAAAATTCCAAAGCATTTAAGCAAGACCTGTATGTGTTGTAAATGCAACTTAGAAATGCCATTGATAAGCTCTTCAACTGCTTTTTAAACATCTGAAACCAAATGATACATGCCCAAAGTGGCAAAAATGTTTCAAACTTTACTAAATTTATAAAAAGCAGAGCTTACATAAAAACATAAATACTATGATACAGACCCCTGGAATGAATCAATATAGAGCATTACTTGATAGTGTTATTGGCAACTTTTATATCCTTTTTTCTAGTACCTCATAGTATTTGCCCTTTTGAATATCATTATGGACTTGTAACTTTTCACAATTCAGTTTTCTTTAGAAATCTGACATCTTCCTGATTTACCCAGGAAGAACTTCTTTTGAGCTAACCTTTTGTTAAGTTCAGGTATCTTGATCTTCTCTGCTCTGCTGCATTCAATTAGCTATTCTCCAGTTTACATTTAGTGATCAATAGAATTAGAGACCAAAATCTAGGGGCAAGAATTCATGACACACTGTTTCATACAAACATTGGTTGTGGGAGATAATATTTATAGATCACTTTAATAGAAGCTAGGAAAACATGTCTATTTTGAAGGTCATGTATTTCTTTGATTTATTACGTAAAATTTAACTCCTAGTTTACTAAATACATGCTGATCAAAAATTAATATAAAATATTTTCAATCCATTTTCTCTTATTTTATTTGATTTATCTTCTCTCTGTTATATACATCTTTTTATACATTTTTAATAATCACATTATATAAGGTCAAAGCAAATTAAATTATAATTGTATAGCCTCTAAATCACTTAACTCCACAACTATCTTTTACTTTTGTTTCCTTTCTTTTGTTATTGACTATTGTCATCAAATATCTTATTGAGCATCTTTCTGCAATCAGCTGTTGTCAGCAGTTCTAAGAGCTGAAATAATTAGGGCTGTTTATCTCTAAAAAGCTTTAAGTTCTTGTTCTAGAAACAACACCATGAAAACATCCATATTTCAGGCTCAAATAGAAACATGTCTTCCATCTTTCTAACTGAATTGACTTTAACCCATTAGGACAACATGGTTAACACATAATGCAGTATACATATGATGTATTATTGAACTGCACACTTGAAACCTATATAATTTTATTAACCAATGTCACCCCAATAAATTTAATAAATTTTATAAAAAATAAAATAAAATATTTGAACATAACTATTGATAATTTAAGGGAACCTGATGAACACTCTATCCTGATTTCTTTATTCAACGAAAAATTAATTTTATGGAAAGTGTGTAAAGAATCTGACTCCATTTTTTGATATTTGACAGCTAAAATATTTTAAGCCTCATCTCTCTCTCTTCTCCTCTGCCCTTTATGTGGACAAGCTAAAAAAGCCTGGGTATCTCCTCTCTTGGTGCCAGTGGAAGATTCAAACTACACAAGCACTTGCCTACATGTTGGAAATTTCACCTCAACCCCACCCCTTAAATACCATAAAAACTCCACCTCAGTCTGCTTTCCTTGCTTTCTCAAGCCATTTTTGGACCTGTTTGAGAGGCCTACCCTGCATCTTCCAGAAATACTCATTATGTGAACAATAAATATTTTTGTATCCTCTTGCTATGTATGCTGTCATTGGTCTCAGACTGAACCAGATTTTGGGTGCGGGTCCATTCTGTTGACATAAGATGACTGCTATAGAAAGTCATGCACACTTGTCATAGAGATTTTTATGGCTATATGAGTTGGGCTGTAATAAAATAAAAACAATTATAAACTACTCAGTGTAATTGCTTAATGGAAACCATAGTATATATTGGGAACCTGCATTTGTGGACATCCTTTATTAAGAATAGATAAATAATTATAGATAGGTAACAAGGATCTTTGGCCAACTCAAAGCTAATCATCTGTTTCAAAGCTTCTTATAAATAATGAGCATTTTATATTTGCTTACATGTCTAATTGTACTATTACAAGATACAAGAGATTACAAGATACATCACACAGTGTATATTTATATATTTGACATTAATGAAATCCTTGTATCTGCCTTGACCTTTCCTAAAACACTACTCCTTACTGAAAATTCTTGAGTAAAGATGCTTGGAAAACTTGAATCTCGATGTATTAATTAGTCTTAATCTTATTTTGGGTTTTGTTTTTATACCTAGGATATAATTCTCTTTTTAGTTAAACCATTGTGTAGTTTTCTACGACATATTAAAATTCCAAATCTAGCACATATATGAGATACAGATGAAACACAAACTGAGATATAGAAAGAAATCTGATTTCTTTTTTATAGAAGAGAGTGAGGCGTAAGTATACTAAATTTCCTGCCCTATTTCACACAGCCAGCTAGGGGTAGAGCTGGGATTGGTATCCAGGATTCTCCATGGCTGTTTGTCTTCTCTATAACTATTTCTCCACTTCATTCCCCAACATACCAGACACTCAGCCTTCATGACACTCAGAGAATAGAAGACAGGAAGTGAACCATTTCATATTATTCTCACATATCTCAATATGAACACAGAGAGTTTCCATATTTCAGACAATATATCTTTTGAAGGTTGAGATTTCACCTATTTTCTTTGACTGAAAAAGTAAGCAGCTGTTTTCCACATGCATAGCAAGGGGTGTGGAAGCTGACTGCGACTATAAAATAGAGCAAAGGCTACAAGAGTATTTTCCCTTCTAGGAGTAAGCCAAATCCAGTTGCATCTTTCCCTCCTCTGTCATAATTTAAATCTGAGCTATATAACAAATGGCCACTTGTGCAAAACTCCAAACACACACATAAAAAAAAAACCCTCCAAGTTCTATAAATAATATTTTTTGGTGTTATGTTCATTTTGATGATGATATGCACACTATAAGAAGCCTTCTATTTATCCCTTCAAACAATCTACATCTTCACTGAAAAATTCAAAGAACTTTTAGTTAATTACCAATGACATTAATTTTCGTTAACAGCTAATCTTACTTCTTTAGGCCATAATAGAAGCAATAGAAACAATAAAATAATGTGCCAAGTGTGATGCTAAACATTTTATATCTGTTATGCCATTTAACCCCTTCTAATAAATATATTCTCTGTAATGAAGAAATCATTATTCTTCCAATTTTATAAGGTAATAACTGAGTCCCAGAGCAATAATACACAGTTTATGGTAGAACCTGGTTGCAGAACCAAGGAAGATGGCTCTACATCCCAAACTCTAATATCTGTGGTGTCTCTCTCCCTTATATTAATGTCTTGCATGTATAAATGTTAAAATGTTTACCATTTTAACTCCAGGAGCTTGCATAGTACCCAACACATAGTAGAGGCTCAATTAATATTTGTTACATGAAAAGATGAACGGACAGCCATGGTTGGTTTTCTGCCTGAATTAAACAAACAAACAAACAAACAAACAAAAACAAACAAACAAACAAACAAACAAACAGAAATCCCTCACTTTGCAGGCAGGTAAATCAGATGAATGCAAGAATCTGGTGCTCATTAGTGTACCTGAGAAAGACAAAACAGGTATCTTGGATGAGGGAGTTCCTAACAACTCTCCAGTATACTGTAATTCACTTTGAAATCAGTGAGAACTGAGCAACAAAGCATTACAGCATGATTGTAGAGAAGTTCGTATAGTTCCAAGACACTGAATTAAAAACACCCTCCATCTGATTGTTTTAGTAAGACTTCTATCAGTTTAACTACCTCCTGCCACATTCACACAACAGGATATTAAACCATTAATATCCTTGGTTGTTCTCCACTATCGACTCTGTTTTAACATGAGAATGCAATTAACTTATTCTGCTCCTGTGAAACGATCAGGCTTCTGGGAGTTTAAACAAATTAATAAATTTGTTGATTAGGAAAGAGAATTCACCAGCTTCCTCTGTATATTTTTATTCAGCAAACACACATGTAGAACTGTGTCATTATTTTTGTCTACTGGTTTATGAGAAAGAGAAGGATGGTCACCAGCTGTTCTCCATCACCAGCGAGGATAAAAAGGAACAAGCTTTAGCTGTAGCATGTGATCATGAGGTCCATTATGGGAAACTTAACTTTCCATGGAGCTTTTTAGTCTTTGAAGTGGATTGGTGAGGGAGATGGAAGCTTTTACCAGGTAGGTAAACGCCATTTTTTATTTTTGCTGAGTTATCAGACAACAAGAGTTTCAATAATCCTCTACCTCTTCCTCCCTCTTTATATGCCAGTAGCTCTCAATGATGCGTAGACAAAATGAAATCCTTTAGAGAGTTTTTAAAAATCCCAAGGCCTAGGCCATCCCCCAAACCAATTAAATCAAAAACTCTAGGGGTGAGACCCAGTGGCCAGTGTTTTTTAAAGCTCCCTGGGTGATTCTAAGCTAAATTATAAACTAGGGGAACGTCCTTAAGGAGAAGTTCCCCGAAACGAACTGTGGTGGCTGAAGACATGATAAAGGAAATTTTCAGTGAGATTGTGCACAGGGACTTGCCTACTGTCCGAACCTAACTAAGCCTGGGGGTCATGAGAGCTTCCAAACTTGCAGAAGAAAGTAACAAGAACAACTACAACTTTAAAGGGAGCTGATCATGATCAGCATAAAAACATAGCTGGGGCAAACCGTTTGAAGTCTGTGACCCTATTAGAAATCTGGGCTCCAACTAATAGATTTATTGCATTCATTTTAGGATCCTAAAATACAATGGACTTGGGGTTTAGCAATCACCCTGTGCCAAGCTCCAGTACAACCAAAAAATTG
>NW_006442491.1:13388007-13390941 GCF_000325575.1 Pteropus alecto | reverse complement strand
CTTTCCCTATGAAACTCTGTGGTGTATGCCTTTTCTAGTCCCACACTTGCCTCAGGTCTAGGAAACAGCCTTTTCAGATGCTATTATTCCTGTCATAAAACTGTATATGAGTAAAATTTCAATGCTTTTAAACTAATTGTCTCTGAGTTAGTTTTTTAATGTCTCCTCCTGCTTCTGACTTTTTAAACTATTTATTTTGAGATAATTTTATCTTTTTATTGTGACAAAATATACAAAACATTAAATTTTCCATTTTAGCCATTTTAAAGTTTATAATTTAGTGGCATTAAGTACATTCACAAAATGCGCAACCATCACTGCTATCGATCTCCAGAACTTTTTGACCATTCCAAACTAAAGCTCTGTACCCATTAATAATAACTCTTCCAGACCTCCTCTTTCTAGCCCCTGGAAACCACTATTTTACTTTCTGTTTCTATTAATTTCACCATTCTAGATACCTTATATAAGTGGAATCATATAATAATTGTCTTTTTGTGTCTGGTTTATTTTATTTAGCATAATGTGTTCAAGGCTCATCTATGTTATAGAATATATTAGAATTTCATTCATTTTTAAGGATGAATCATATTTCATTAGGTGTATATATGAGATAATTGCAGATTCACATGCAGTTTTAAGAAATAATACAGAGATCCTGTACAATTTTCACCAATTTCCCTCAAAGGTAACGTTTTACATTATTTTAGTAAAATATCACAACTAGGAAATCAATATTGATATAATCCATTGACTTTATTCAGATTTCAACATCTTACTTGTGCTTATGTGTGTACGAGTGTATTGTATCTAGTTCCATGCAGTTTTATCATATGTGTAGCTCGGTGTGACCAATACCAGAGTTCTAACATAAGGATTTCTCTTGCTATATTTTATAACCAGAGACACCTCCTGACTTCTCCTTCTCATTAACCCCTGAGAGCCATTCATATGTTATCTATCTCTATTATTTTATTATTTCAAGAATGCTATGTGAATGGAATCATATAATATGTAAAAATTTTGGATTGGCATTTTTCACTTAGCATAATTCCATGGTGATCCATAAAAGTTGATTGGGAAATTAAAAGTTTAATTCTTTTTTAAAACATGTTTGAGTAGAATACTATGGTATGAATGTACAATTTCTTTAACCATTCACATGTTGAAGAGCATTTGAGTCATCTCCATTTTTCATCTATTAAGAATAAAGCTGCTGTGAACATTTATGTACAAGTATTTATAAGAATATAAGTGTTTGCCTCCCATGGGTGAATGTGGACAGGTTGGCTTTGAGGCTGGAGGCTGTGGAATGTCTCTTCATCATTCAACCATTCACCCTCCCCTTTCCAGGTACCTAATACCTCCAAGTATAGAGGTTTAAAGACCCTTGGGTGAAAAAAGGAATATAAGTTTTCATTTCCTGGAATAAAAATCAAGAGTGCAATTGCTGAGTTGTATAGTAAATGCACGTAGTTTTACTAGAAAATGACATACTCTACTCTTTTCAAGTACAGCGGTATCATTTTGCAGTCTCACCAGCAATCTACATACGATCCAGTTTCTTTGGATCTTCACCAGCTTTTGGTTTTATTACTATTTTTCATATTATCCATTTTGATAGATGTGTAATGATATCACATTGTGGTATTAAGTTGACTAATGATGTTCAACATATTATTGCATGCTTATTTGCCATCTGTGCATTCTCTTTGGTGGCATGTTTGTGTTTCATGTCTTTTGTCCATTTTCTTCAACATACCTCTCTCTGTAATTAATTGATAATGTAGGCCGAAATTCAGTGAGAATATAGTTGAACTGAAGACAACATCAATCAATGGGATCTAATTGATATCTATAGACTACTTCATCCAACAAGAGCAGAATGTATATTCTTCTTAAACTCACATAAAACAGTCACCAAGATAGACCACGTTCTAATGATTTTGAAAGCTGGAAATCATTCAAAGTATGCTTTTTGACTATACTGAAATTAAATTAGAACCCAATAACAAAAAGATAGCTAAAAATATATAAAATATTTAGAAATTAAACACACACTTCTAAATAACACATGGATCAAAGAAGAAACCTCAAGAGAAATTTTTAAATAATTCGAATTAATTGAAAATTAAAATGCAATTTACCGAAATGTGTAGGATGCAGAAAAGCAGTGCTTAGAAGGAAATTTATAGCACTGAATTAATTTATTAGTAAGGAAGAAGGATAAAAAATCAATAATCTAGGCCTCCGCCTTAGGAAGCTAGAAAAAGAAGACAATATAAACAACATAGGAAGAAGAGAAGAAATAATAAAAATTAGAGCATCAACATCATGAATCATGAGAGAAATGCGAATTAAAACCACAATGAGGTATCACTTCATACTTGTCAGAACGGCTATCATCAGTAAACCAACAAACAAGAAGTGTTGGCGAGGAGCCCTCATGTACTGCTGGTGGGATTGTAAATTGGTCCAGACACTATGGAAAACAGTATGACCTCATGGGGAGTTCCTTATGCTCAGTTGACAGAAGAGAAAAATATGTCCTGGTTTAGAGATGGTTTTGCATGATATACAGGTATCATTGGAAAGTGGACAGTTAACAGCCCTTTTCTGAGATAACCCTGAAAGACAGTGGTGAAGGGCATCCTCCCAGTGAGCAGCACTTCAAGCAAGGCACCTGGTTTTTAATTTTGCCTGGACAAAAAAAAATTTTTTTTCCAGATGTATGATTCTATATTAATTTATGGCCTGTGACCAATGGTTTGGTTGGATGATCAGGAACTTGAAATTGATAGCAAGAAACTCTGAGGAATGGGCATGTAGATAGAACTCTCTGAGTGGGCAAAAAATGTAAAGATGTTTGTGTACCACGTCAATGCCAAATAAAAGGTGGCCTCAGCAGAGGAAGATTTTAATCAAGTGATGGGA
>NW_006442491.1:13372123-13387984 GCF_000325575.1 Pteropus alecto | reverse complement strand
CACCTTTGTCACTGCCTCATGAGCAATGCATCCATGATGGTAGGGATGGAGGTCGTGCATGGGCTTAGCAACATGGACCTTTAGTCATCAAAGCCAACCCAGCTATAGCTGCTGCTGAGTGCTCAATCTGCCAGTAGTAAAGACTAACACTAAATTCTCAATAGGCCACAATCCGCTGTGGTGTTCAGCCAGCTACCTAATGGCAGGGTGATTACATCAGACTACTTCCATCGTGGAAGGGGAAGGGTTTTGTTCTTATTCAAGTAGGGACTTATTCTGGATATGGATTTACTTTCCCTGCCTGCAGTGCTTTTGCCAAAACTACCATATGTAGACTTACAGAATGCCTTATCCATCTTCGTGGTATTCCATACTGTATTGCTTCTGATGAAGGAACTCAATTCACTGCAAAAGAAGTCTGGCAATGGGCCCATGGTCATAAACATTCACTGGTCTTAACATGTTCTCCACCATCCAGAAACAGCTGGCATGATAGAACAATTAAATGGTTTTTTGAAGACTGTTACAGTGTCTGCTAGGTGGCAATAACTTGTATGTCTGGGGCAAGATTCTCCAGGAGGTTATGTATGCACTGAATAAGCATCCAATATATGATGCTCTTTTTCTTACAGCCAGAATTTATGGTTGCAGGAATCAAGGGATAAAAATGTACCACCACTATTACCCCTAGTGATCCACTAGCAAAATTTGATTTCTTGTTTCTTTGCCCCTATATTCTGGTGGCCTAAAAATTAGAGTTCCAAAAGGATACATGCTTCTATCAAGAAGCACAACAATGAGTCCTATTAACAAACTTAGACTGCTGTCCACCCACTTTGGGATCCCCTTGCCCTTGAATCAATAGACAAAGAAGGGAGTTGCTGTGTTGACTAGGGTAATTGATCTTGAGTACCAAATTGAAATTGGACTGCTACTCCACAATGGAAGTAAGGAAGCTATGTCTGGAAATCAGGAGATTCTTTAAGGTGTCTCTATTGCCATGCCCCATGATTAAGATCAATGGAAAATGGTAATAACTCAACACAGCAGGACTACTAGTGGCCCAGACCCTTCATGGAATGAAAATTTGGGGCTCCTACCAGGTAAAGAACCAGGGCCAGCTGAGGTGCTTGCTAAGGACAAAGAGAATAGAGAATGGGTAAGAGGAAGATTGTAGTTATAAAGACCTGCTACAAATCTGTGATCAGTTATAGGAATAAGGGTTATAAATTGTCATGAATATTTTCTCTTTATTTCTTATGAATGTGTATATAGATAGATGATAGATAGATAGATAGATAGATAGATAGATAGATAGATAGATAGATTGATAAAATAATCTACAAAAACCTACAACTAACATCATATATAAGGATCTGAATGCCTCCTCACAGAGATTAGGAATAAAGCATGTGTGCGTTCTCATCACTCCCATTTGTTATTGTAGTAGAAATTCTAGTTAATGCAGCTAAGAAACGTTATACATATGAGGAAGAAAGGAATAAAACTGTTTCTTTATAGACAGCATGATTGTCTATGTAAAAAAAAATACCCCCAAATTGAAAAAAGAATTATGAGAACTAATAAGCAATTAAAGCAAAATTGCCAGATATAACATTAATTACAAAAGTCAATTGCTTTTCTATATACCAGAAACGAATAAGTGAAATTTGAAATAAAAACACAATACCACTTGCCTTAAGACCAAAAAAAGGAGTATTCAGAAATAAATCCAACAAAATATATTCTGTTTATGTATGAGGCAAAATATAAGAAATCCGTTTTTCCCAAATTGATCTCTAGATTTAACCCAATCTCAGTCAAAATTCTAGCAAATTACATTGTAGAAATTGAAAAACTGATTCTAAAATTTATATGAAAAGTAAAAAAAAGTACAGAATAGCCAACACAACCCTGAAGAACAAATTTGGAGAACAGGCATTTCCTGAATTCAAGATATATTATAAAGTTACATTAGTAAAGACAGTGTGATATTGGTGAAAGAATAGACAAATAGGTCAATGGAACAGAATAGAGAGTCCAGATAGAACCACACAAAAAACGGTCAAACTATCTTTGACAAAGAAGCAAAGGCAATTCAATGGAGAAAGGATAGTCTTTTTAAGCGTTATTGCTGGAACAACTGGACATCCGCATACCAAAAATAAATAAATAAATCGAGACACTGACTTTATACCTTTCACAAATATTGACTCCAAATGGATTACAGATCTCAATATAAAACACAAAACTATAAAGCTTCTAGAAGATAATATAGAAAATAATCTAGGTGACGTTAGGTTTGGCAATAAATTTTTAGATACAGTACCAAAAATGTGATCCATGAAAGAAATAATTGATTATATTTATAAATTAAAAATTGATAAAATTTTAAAAATTTAAACTGACAAAATAAAAAACTTCTGCTCTGTGAAACATTGTTAAGAGAATGAAAAATCGTGGCACAAACTGGGAATAAATATTTGCCAAACATATCTGATATTTTATATCCAAAATATGCAAAGTACTCTTAAAAATAAATAATAAGAAAACAAACAACCCTGTTAAATGGGCAAAAAAAGGAAAGGTGGTTTGGAATATTTATACCCAAAACACATACTGAAATGTGCATTTGCAAACACATATACACAAAGAAATTATCTTTGTGATAAAATTCCCCCCAAAAGTTTATCCCTTTTATTAAAGGTATTGATATAGTGATGGACATATGCCTTAATTTGGGCAAAGATTTCAATTACTTGTTATCTTATATAGAAAATAATAGGCCCATGGATGTCATTGTTTTAAATATTTTCCCTTATAATCATCTCCATCTTCATAAATGGCACTGAGAGACATCTCTGACTCCTGCCTCTTCATCACCTACATTTTTAGTCATTTCAGTTAACATCCTATAGATCCCTCCTATTCATTCTCTCTTCACATCCTTTGAATTCCAACAACTGTCACCTTCCCAGCCCTGAACTCTTTTACCTTATCTATTCATGTTGTCTCCGTAATAATTACTCTGCTTTGGTTTTCATTTTTATCTCCTTCGATTCATGTTCCATATGCTGATGCAAAGAGATCTCTAAAACCCAAATAAGAATTTAATTATCTCATTCCTCTGTTCAACATCCTTCAGTGTCCATTAGTTCAGCATGCAAATTTTTAAACTATCATATTATGACCTGTATAATTTATTTTCTGTTGACTTTTAATTTGCAAGTCGCCTTCAGATTGCCAGTGTTCTAATCACAATACAATACATAGAGTTCTGTAGACAAGTTTTTTTGTTTGGTTTTTGGTTTTTTTTAGGGGTTAGCTTGTGCCTGATAAGCCGACTTCCATTTTACCCAGCTTAATATATCCTTAACATACTTTATTTTAACTTTTAGATAATTTCTTCTCAGAAGAAAATAAAATCAGCATAGTTTCTTTGTCATTGACCCTCAGAAATTATTCTCAAAAGTGAATAGGTGGATCAGTAGATGAATTAATAAATTATACAGGCATTCTCTAAACTTGTGGAAATGTGCCCTCTTTTTAACTTATGCCCATAGAATAAAATAGGCACTGATTTACTAAATAATTGTTGAATGAATAAATGAGTATCTTCCTGAAGGTATGAAAGATGATGGGCTTTAGAAATAATGCCTTCCAAGACCACCATTCTTATGGGTTCTTGTTAGAGGAATTAAGTAAATAATACATGTCATGTTCTTCTTTAAGAAGAATAACTCAGAATTATTCTTTCCTCTGAAAGTTTGTTCTTGACATCCAAAGTAGACAACTCTGCCCAAGTTAAGTCTCTAGCTACTCCTTCCTCTTTAAAGGAATATATCTATCTTATTTTTTTTCTCTTTATCTTGGAAAAACAATTTATTTATTTAAATAAGTTCTGGGCAAAGAATTCCACATAGAGACTATTTATTTAGACATTTAAATTTGTATTTTTATATATACTAGAGCTGAGACTTGCTTTATTTACAAGAAGCTTATAGCTAATGAAGATAATTTTGTTTCTAAGTCCAGGCTAAATGTTCCCCTAGGAGACAAAAGCTTGCTTCTGGACCTCAGGTAATATGCAGCAAACACTAAAGTGTGCAGAGGTAGAGAGGATGAAATCTAAGAAAAATAAGAAATTGTCAAATCCAATTTGAAACCAGAGAATCCTTAATCAAGTTCTCATAGTGAGTCACATATATGTGAAAACCAGATTGTTACTCAAACTAATTAAACTCTCCTCAAAAATTCAAATTGTGTTTATTTAGTAGACTTTAAAATTCCAAATAATATGTCAATCATTTCCTCTCATATTCACCTTCAAGGTAGTTTTAAAGAGATTATCTCTTGGGAAACATGTTGGCACTCATATCTGAAAATATTTTGTATAACTACATGAGTAGACTTCCTTCAAAAGGAGAGATGAAAATAAAGTCATTGGGTACAATGCTGAAAAGATACTGCAAAATGTCTCCCTGAGTTTACGACTCAAAGGGATAATTCTCTTCTCTGTCCTTTACCTTTTGGATATAGAGCTCATGGAAGAAACTGAAATGAATTCTTTTTCAAATGAGCATATCACCGCTAACCATATTCTTTATCAAGATTTTGTTTTTAGCAGAGATTATGAGAAAAGTCCAAGTGAACTCAGATGCAGGTGTGCATAGATAATTCTTTTTCCACTTTGTTTGAAGATGAAAGAAAATGTGATCTTTTTACTCAGTTAATGACCAGGCACTGCTTTATTGCTCCTTGAAGGGCTTTGGAAGAAGATGGAGGAAATGTAGGTTTTGCGGGTTTCATGGCTAGGGAACTTATATTACGGCTGATTAAAAAATCTGTTCTATTTCCTTTCATGTGTCTTTGCATCAGTAGTAATATACAACTAATAAAATAAATAAGACAGGGCAGAATAAAGATTAGGACAAGCCTCAAACAAGCTTCACAACTAATTCATCCTAATTAAAACTTGGCCTCATTTCTACTACATGTAAAAATGCTGGCAATAAAAACAGATACATATGCTACTTAGATATCGACACTGTTTTATATTAGTTTTCACTGACCAATGAATCCATAGGATTTGGGGGGGGGGGTATTTTAAATTTTATTTTACTTTTTCTGAGGAGTCCTCTACAGCATAAATTTGAATTGTCAGCCAACTATTGTCTGAGGCCAGAAACTCCCAACATTTTTTTTGGACTTCTTCCTCTTCTGTTGTTTTTTATTTGTCGTTGACATCTCTGTAGAAAATAAAAGCCATAATGGAGAAACTGAAGGAATATAAAAACAAGTTAGTCAAATTTGTTATGTTTTTGCATTGGTAGGAGTTTAGAGAAGATAAATAATAGGGAGTTCATGCTTTATTCATACTTTTGCATTATTTATGTTATTATTTTTCTCCTGATTTTCCTCCCTCACTTCTCTATTATTCCAGACAAGGTCCATTTCTATATATTTTCATATTTTAAATATGGTTAAAAAAATTATTCCATTTTTGTCATTTAAATAAAATATACACAAACATAAATATGTGACTTTTTCTTCAATTACTATCTGCCATATCTGTTACCGGTCCTAGCCAACTTCCCAGTGATTGCAGAGTCATGAATGAACCCCGACAAGGTTAACAGAGATGAGTCCAGATCATCAGACCACCCAGCTGACCCAAATACTTGTGAAATAATAAATAGTTGCTGTTTTAAGTCACTAATTTAGGGTTTTGTTTGCTATGCAACATTATCGTGGCAAAAGATTGGTGATATATATGCCAATTAAGACATTTCCATACTGTAGGTTAACTAAATTCTTTTAATATTGCAAAAATGGGTATCATGACTAATTGGCTTTATTTTCATATATAAAAATTGAGAGACAATTCTCTCTAAAGCCAAAAGAAATTGTTATCTCTATACAAAATGTAATGCCAAATATCTTAAACACAGGAAAGGTGAGTAGAGGCCGATGTCAAGAAATATTTCATGAAATAAGATATATTCAGAAATAATGTATTGATTAAAATTATCTTGATCAAATTTTTGAAAATTTATTTTATATGTATGCAACATATACTGACTCTTTGCTATTGGTATTTAGTTTTACTCTTCTAAATTAAATACCAATACAAAGTCTGTTGGGTATGAAAACGCAAATGGAAATAATAGCTGGCTAGTTCACTCTATTTCTTCACTGTGATAAATTTTTAGCATAGTATACTCTGAGAAGGACTAACAGTAGATTTCAAAGATATATGAAATATGACAGGTGATGTAAAATTAGTAGTAAATAAGAAAAAATAAGAATAGTGAATGAAACAGGAGATAGAAATGAAAGATACATTTTAAAATGATACTAATATAGTCTTTACAATTAATAAGAAGAGACCACAAGTTTAAATATAAGTCCTTTTTACCACCTAGTTGAAACAGGCAAACCTGCACCAGTTACACAATTTACCACAACTATAGCTTAGCAGATGCAGAATTATTCCTCTATGGAACAAACTATATGAACAAAAACAAAAACAAAACAAAAAACCTGGCATATGTGAGATGTTTGTTGGAAATAGTAGAAGAGTGGAAAATATATGACTGACTGAGAAATATTCATGATAAAAAGACAGAAAAAATTAAATAACACATTGGATGAAAAACATCCAGAGAATAAGAAAGTAATCTTAGAAATTAAAAATATGACTCAAAGGGAAATAAAAAATAATTCCATAGAATAAATGAAAAATAAATACGAGTAAGTATTCCACGTGTGTGTGTCTGTGTGTGTGTGTGTGCGCGTGTGTAGTGGGGGAGAGGGAGAAGGAGATAGAGAATATGACCAAAAAGAGAAAAAATATAACATATCTAGAAGTACTAATATGTGATAAAAGGAATCTGAAAAAGAAAATGGAACAAAACAAAGAGATGAAATGAAACAATAATTAATAACAATTATCGAGGAAATTATTTTTACAAACTAATCTTCCTAGAGCTGAATAACTGAATGGCATAAGTAAGTCTTAAGTATTAAGGTGCACATGCACTGCTGAACAAATAATATATATATTTTTAAAATACCTTATATAATTTGTGAATTTGCAGAACACCAAGGATATGCAGAAGCTATTAAAATTTACAGAAAGTAGTGAATTCTTGTAAAGAAAGAAGAATCAGATCGAAACACTTAACTAGGAACTTTGGGTTCAGAAATAAATATTTCAGTAATGTTTTCGCTGGTCTTAGAAAAAAGAAAAGAAAGAAAATATTTTAATCTAAATTCTAAAACCAGCCAAAGAGTCAATCAAGGCAAAAGTAAAGAGCTTTTTAGATATACGAGGACTCAGAAAGGGTTACCTTTCATGTACTCTTTGTTATACTGTGCATGTACTTAACAGTAATAAAAGGTGAAGAAAAAAATGTACATTAAAATGGGTTAGTTTTGGGATCATTTTATAAACTATATAAATATCTAACCAATGTCCTATATACTTGAAACTAATAAAAAAAAGCTACTGTGAAAAAAAAAAGAGTACATGTGTATAATTCAATTTATATGACATTCTAGAACAGACAAAACTTACCTTTAGTGATAGAAATCAGATCAGTAGTTGTTGTGGTGGGTTGACTGGAAGGGGTGGAAGGTGCACAAATTTTGGGGGTGATGGAACTGTTCTGTATCTTGATTGTGGTGGTGGTTATATGACTACATACACATGTCAAAACTCGTAGAACTATACACTAAAATGTGTGAATTTTACTTCATGTAAATTATATTTTAATAAAAAATTTTAATCGAAAAAATAAATATGTAGCAATTAAAAATAATGAATAAAAATTATATAAATAACAATAAATAAGATATTAATAAAGTTTTGCATATAGTGCAAAAAAAGGATTAGTTTTTCCTGCCTTCTAAATTGGACTTAACCTGATGCTTTTTAGATTTATAAAAAAATCCCCCAAACTTTCCATGTGGATTCAGCAACATGGGCAATTTTATGTACTTGATATAATATTCAGAATTCATAACATCTGAGAGGATCTTGGTTTAAATAAGACTAAACAGGATTCGTGGAGGCAGAAAAGAAATGTTTAACTTGCTTAATGAATTACTGTTCTTAAGCAGTTTTAAAACTACCTAGCTGCACTGTCAATAATTAACAGAGTTCTAAGAAAGTAAAGTATTTTCTGTTCACTATAATGGACTCAGCAGGACCCCTGCTTAGGCACACTGTTCTAAGTGGGTTCCCATTACTACTCCCGCAACCCCGTGTTTGAAAGTAAACACATGGCACCTCTTACATGGCACTTCTTTTAACATATTCTTTGTTTCTCAGTTCGGGCCAATCCTCCTTGTAATTATTTTGAATTGGTGGAATTGTAGTACATTTGCTTCTTGAGCATTTTACTATTTTTTTTTATTATGGAAAATAATGTGACTGCACATATCCTGAGAGTGAAAATTCAAGGAAATAATCTCATCTACGTTATTTCTGATGTCAAATCACACAATCCAGAAGTCAGGCTATAGTAAAACATAAAAAGAATAAGCTTTATTAAAAGCCACTCTAAGTTACAGGAAATTGCAATTAGGTGGGTGTATTACTAGACATTTCATAAGACATTTCCATGAGATATAAAGACCGATTTCCAGCCTTTTTATAACCCAAGTACACTCTGAATACACTATATCTTAGTTAACAGATTTAAAGTTAAAACATGTTAATAGCAAATGTTATTAAAGTGTGTCTAGCCCGTTTTTACAGAAAACGATGAAGCAAAGCAGAGTGGAATAAAATCGAGGGTCTGCCTTGGCCAGCGGCTGAAAAAAAAAAATTTAGTGCTGCATAAGAAAAGTAGCAAGAATCTGTTGATAAAATCTGTTAAAAGAATTAAGTGGCTTTGCCACGCCAAGGATAAGGCAAAACATATTTCTCTAAATTAATGTAACATTGCTTTTTGTAAAAATTTAAAGTAATTTGCAGTTAGAAGGAAGAGCAAGGCACAGTTCACTGTACAGATGGTATGAATATAGGAAGGATGTGCTATATATATGACATATAATATGTAATATATGGCATATGTATGCATATCCATGTGTACATATGCATATCACATCTTTCTATAATTATGTTGCATGGTTAGTAAATACAAACATATGCTCCTTCATCCACATGCTCATAGTCGCGAAAGAATTTAAGGCAACTGGAGGTTTTTAATAGTTTTTAATAGTTTATTTGTATGTTTTTATGACTGTGCCAATAAACAGACAGATGCAGAGACCAATATTGTCAACACCCTATACCTACCATCCAGATTTAACAAATGATGTTGACATTTGTATATATTTGCTGTCACATCATCTTCTCTTCTCTTAAATAAACACAATGTGGCATAGACAGTTGATGCCACCCTTTCTCTCCATTTCCTTCCAGACTTCACTTCTACACTGAAATTAGTGACTATTGATCCCATCTAGGATTTTTTACTTTACTACCTACATATGGTCTGTAAAACAGTGGTTATTTTCCATGTGTTTTTTATTTAAATATATGTTAGCATCTTTATGTATTCTTGTGCAACTTGTCTTATTCACTCAATATTCAATTACTCCATGGTGTTCCATTATATAAACAGACCACAGTGTATTCATTCATTGATTTACTAGTGGAATTTAGGTAATTAGCAATTTGTTGTTCTAAATCATGTCATAATACATACCCTTGAATAGGCTTTCTTGAGAACATGTTTAAGAGCTTTTTCTTTAACATATAACTCAAAGTGAAGTTGCTGCATCATAGGCTACAAACATCTTTGTATTTTTTTGAAAATGCCATACTGGTTTTTTTATAACTATAACTTTTTATGTTTTCAAAAGAATATATGAAAGTTTTCATTTCTTCACCAACACTTGCTATTGGTTTTCCTATTACATATGACACAAATATAAATAGAATGTTATTTCTCTGTGTGCGTGTATATGTGTGTGTATAAATACATACACATATAAATGCATGGTTTTAAGTTTTGGACAGCTGGATACGTATAATGCAAAGTTTTAACAAGAGAAAATTAAAGGATTTAACAAATATGAAATACGAGTCAACTCTTTTACACTTTATCCAATTTATTCTCTGTCTAGAATTTGAAATGGTTCTATTAAAAAATTTATTAGTAAGTAAATTTTTAAGAAAAGTAAGATACTTATCCAGGCTACACTGCTTTTTTGAGCACATTCAGGTCAGAATCTGTTTACACAGATGCATTTGTTTTCCACTATGTTAGTGTGCATTTGTCACATCCTAGTTTATGAAACACATTCATGTAAACCTTGCAGGGAAGACATTTGTGTTTCTAGTGTAAGGCTTGTACATGTCATCATTTAATCTAATTTTAAGAATCTTAAGTACATTAACTTATTTTTTAAAGTTAGGAAAACAAAACTCAGGGATATGAAGTCACTGCAAAACATAATCAGAGAAAAATAAATGATGATACAAGAATTGAATGTATTTGTACTTCCATATCAGGAATTGATCCAGATGAAAAAAAAGAAAAAGCAAGACACTGTTTTTCTCTTATAAAAACCATTAGAAAATCACCCAGTCCACAAACATTATGCTAAATTCCCATATGACTATCTGCAATTTATTCTTCACTCTGAGTTACTGGATTTTTTCCCACCTGCAATTTGCTTTGCCATAATGTTGACAATTCAATGCAGAAATCTCCAAGTCTTTGTGTTTCTGCTCATATTTTGATATTTGCAAGAACGTGAGTTCCTAACCACTGCTTGGCTAAATAATAGTAAACGCACATGAGCAGTAGTATAATAGAGTTTTTATGAAGTGCTGGTTCTGGAACCAAGTCCTGGGTGTGATCCTGGCTCTGACATAAGCCTAGGGACTTTGAGGCTTTTAACCTAAATATTCTCAGCTTTGGTTTCTCCATTTTTAAAATGAAGAATTTTGGTAGTTCATATTTCATAATGATTCAAGAAAATTAAGCAGATAAAATATTGAGTAAAATGTCTGGCACCTAATAAGCATCTGAAACATATTAAATGTTATCATTATCATCATCTAGAGCTACATGTATACATTGTACAGCTTTAAGTAACAATCTAATAAACACACACAGATGCAAAGAGGTACCAGCATGTATGAAACTACTAAAAAGGGTAGAGCATGCAGAACTATGAACTGCACCTTGGCAAAAACCTACATAACAGGTGCCTGGAGAAAGAGGATTGGGAGATGTGTCAAAAATTTTCAATGCCAAAAGAATTCAAGAGATAAGAGTTTCCAATATCAGGGAACTTGTTTGGAACTAGATGATTAATTGTTTCTCCTTACTCTCTCCCCATACTATTGAAATGCAAAAAAAAAAAAGGAAATAAGTATAAAATGGGAAGAAAAAGGGTATCTTCATTTCATTAAAAAACATTTTTTTAGAAATTTCTAGTAGATGGAGAATGGCTTAAGAATGAAGAAGAAAACTAAAAAAGGAAACATAACCCCAAATATAGGAAGCAGCAGGTTATTGAGGCAATAAGAAGAGTTCTTCCTAACAAAGCCTTAGAGCAACCCTCAAAATTCAACAAGAACCAGAGGGGTCCAGGGATAATAATCAAGAGAGTAATTAAAGGCTGGATTTGAAAGAAATGTTCATTTCTACTTAAACTGAAAGTGTTCAGAGGCTACACTATTTTCTCCCAGTACAAAGTCCCTTCTAAACAAGAATAAGAATTAGCCAAAAACAGGCCTTTGTCATGATTTTCTGGGCTGAAATGCTGATTGGAGCATGAATCTTCCTTCAGAATAAAGCTCTTATTACCACTCATTTAACGTGATAGATCTGACACAGAAGAATTACAGAGTAGGTGTCGGGCTACAGAGCAATTAATACACAGCCACAGGGAGAGGTTAAAGTGCCCACACCTAGAAACAAAGTTTCCTGCACCCATTGTTGTACAGGAGGTCCTGCCTGTCTCCACAAGCCTTACCGAAATGAGAACCTGAATCTATCAGTACACAAATAGGGATACTCATTGGGTTGAGAAAGAATCGCCATGCTACCTATTTCATTTTAATTCTCAAACAGATATTCGATCATATATCCAAGAATCAATCAACATTAGAATAAAATAAAGATACCATCAAAGAAGAGTATCAAATAAATTTACTATAATCTAGTCTTCACAGTTATTTAAAAGGAAATTAATGATGTCAAAGAAACCATCAGCATTCTTAGAAATTGTCTATATTATTACAGAATAATATATGGACTGAGTTTCAGAAATGACTGGGTAGGTTAGTAGGGTTATTTTCAAAGAGTAACATATAAAATTTTTTAAAAAATGAAATTTATAAGATGGAGTAAATAGACATGAAGAATAACATCTTCCAACACCTATGGAGCAGAGAAAATTATTATTTTTAATAGGAAACAATTGCCAAGAGTAAAGAAACATGTTGCCATAGTAAATCTTTAGGTCATAAGGGTCTATCAAAACCAAAACAGAATAAAGGGGGAAGAAGTGAATCTTTAACCTAAAACCCTCCTACCTCAATAATTCTCGTTATGTGAGAAAAATAAAAACTTGATTTGTTTGAGTCCATTTTTTTTGACATTTATTCCTAGCAGCCACATGTAATCAGAGTTCCATCTTTGCTAAGTAAAAACCCATATGTTTATTGTCACTACTGACATATCTTGGACTTTGTATTAATAAGAACTAACCAAAACTTAGCAAAAAAGCAAACAAGCAAATAAAACATCTGAAAGTATCTACAGCTATTTACAAGAGACATGTGTCAAAATTGAACATGTGGACAAAGATACACAAGTTAAAAACTTAAATAAAAGTTAATAATAGTGATGATAAGAATTCAAAGCGAAAGTTATTAAATAGATTAAAAATATATAATTTCAGTTACAAATAAAATTGACATTTTTACAACAGAATGCATATATAATTCTAAACTAAAATTTGAAAATCCAGATATTGATTTTTATAAAAAAAAAATATTACCCAAAGGTACCTAAGAAGGAATAGAAAACGTGAATAGAACACAGAAGGAGTTATATAAGTTGCCAAAAAGATATAAGTAGACTTGTAAAAACATATCCACCACTGCTCTATGTATAGAACTAAAATATTGGTCCCTCAAGGGAGATTGGGTAAACATACTTTGGTACATTTAAATTATACTAACATGAATAGACAATAGAAAAATGTATCACATGGATATGTATCATAAAATATATTTCAGAAAAAATAGCATAACATACACAACACGATGTCATTTGTATAAAATGTCACGAAAAATAAACAATTACACTTACATATCCATACATTTATATAATAGCATAATTATGAATAAAAATTATTTTAATCCCCAACTTCTTGATAGTGAATGTTACTAACAAAGTTATGAAATTTAGTTTGACATGCATTGGGCTTCAACAAAATTTTCTTTAAAATATCTAAAGCAAAAAGAAGTCATGTTAAGATTTTATAAAGCTAATTAATAGACATTTTATTATATTATTTTCTATTAATTTTTGTTTTGAAATAAATAATATCTATCTGAAGAAAATCAATGTTATTAGAATAAGTGATTAAGCAAAGTAACCAGATATAAGTGCAATATACTCATAAAATTAATAGCTTTTCTAGTAAACAGAAATAATTAGAAAATGTAATGGAAAAAATTCACTTGCAATGGAAAGTAAAACTTGAATTACTAGTAATTACTAAAACAGAAATTCACAACTAATAGGAAAAAAACTACAGAGTTTTATGAAAATACTTTTATTTCAAGATGGGAAAAAATTTATATCGTAAATTTTCAATTTTTATTCAAATAAATCTTTGAATGCAATACAACTCCAAAGGTTTCTTTGTTTGTTTTTTTAATTCAATATCTTTTTCTAAAGTAAATAAGAGAAGCAATGTGTAAGAATAAAAATTATATTTTATTTATAAAATTGATAATCTCATTCTAAATTCAATCTGGAAAAAGATATGACAATAACAAAGGCATTTTTGATAAAGCAGCAAAATACAAGATAAGACATAATATAATGTATACATTTTAAAAAATAATAATTTAAAGAATGTTTATTGGTACATAAATATACAAAGAAGATGATGAAACAGAAGTAGCACCCCACCAAAAAAAAAGACCTAAGTACTTATTTAAAAAATTACATTTACCATTGGGAAAATAAATAGATCTTATTGACACTATACTTGAAAATAAATTCCTAGGAGAATAATTATAGAAGCAAAATCTTTTGAGTAGATTAGAAAGGATATATAATATAGAGCAAACATGCAAGGATTTGCCTTTGATTTTGCAAGATATTTTTCCATTGTAATTAAAGAAAAGAATAAGATGCAAGAAGAATTTTAGATTTAGTGGAAGAAAAATGAGAATGTAAGGGAGCCCATTTTAACCATAAATATCTTCCTTTTCCTAATCCCATATTGTATCTGGCCTCAAAATTAGGAAACACATTCAGTCAAGATTTACAACTTTTCTCTTTAGTCGTGTGCAGATGACAGAAGTCAGCAATCTCACGGATGAAAGTTTAGAAATCGAAGACCCGAAGACACTGCTGTTCCACGAGTTCATTTGTAAGCTCTAGAAGAACTAATAATTGACTGCCTATGACTCACAAGCTAATACCTGAATCATAGTACCTTTCATTTTCCTTTTAGCTAAATTTTTTGGTTATTGTTTTTGTTTCATTCCCTCTCTCTCTCTCTCTCTCTCTCTCTCTCATAGTGTTTTTAGTTCAAAGGTATTAGCTTTATAACACCTTGGTTAAAAATTATAAGCAATCTGAAAATTACTTCAAATCTGAATCAGAATATTTTTCAGGGTTCAAATAAATTCAGCTGCCCTTTCTTGTTTAATTGTATACTTTGGTGTGTAGTGGTTTCCACCTCGGACAGAAGCAGGGTTTTCTAAATATGTGAAGAGAGCCTGTTCTCTTGTTGTTTATGGCTGATGATGATGGGGAAGGGTGAGAAGCCTTGCAAGAGTGTGGGATCATATGTGACTTCCAGACCAGAGAGGTTTGGATTCTATTCAGAAAAATACTCAAACCTTGTGATGTTTATCTGTATTCATGGGTTAACCTTCGCATATTGATTCATCTCCAATGATGGCATTCATCCTACTCAATTTCCCTATGGGATGTCTAGGGAATAAGTTATTCTTGGTAGTATTTGTGAAATAACTACTCTGGGAATAAATATTTAGACAAAATCAAGGATAAGGGTTCCATCAAAAAGTTCTAAGGGAAGTTATAAATATTCGAGAAAGGGGCCACTTTCTTTTGAAACTGATATCAGGTTGATTTGCTAACGTGATTATTTTAGAACCATTGATATCCATCATTTGCTAGCTGGAGTCATTTGCTTCAGTATCTCTGTTGAGCCCTATCTGCACCCAACATGCAGACACAAGAGGCTACCATATCTAAGTCTCCATTAACCTGGCTAACACCATTTTCCTGCCCTAATGATTTTCTGAGATCCTCCTCATTCAACTTTCAGGCCCACCTCAGCTATTTCCAGTGGATTTTCCACACAAATGTGCTTTCTTGGCTCATGCTACTGACTCTCCTAAAACCTCTCAAAGGTTTACAAACTCCAAACAAGCAGTATGTGGCCTCACCATGCCCCTTACCTCTTGCTAAGCAGCCCCAATGCCGGCACTACTGGCAGACAGCCTCAATTCTTAGCTTAGCCTCTTCCAGGCACCTTCAAGCCCAGCACAAATGGCAACCATCTATAGATCATTTTGTGGCTCATACCAAGTGACTCTGGGTAAGGCACAGGCTGAAC
>NW_006442491.1:13323590-13371627 GCF_000325575.1 Pteropus alecto | reverse complement strand
TGAGGGAAAGAGGAAAAGAACTCGGTGAGAACTCTAACAAAGAGATAGAAAATATAAACAACAACCATTCAGAAATGAAGAATACAGTAAATTAAATGAAAACTACCTGAGGAGAAATCAACAGTAGATTCGATAAAGCAGAGGATTGAATTAGATTTTTGAAAGACAAAGGTGCAGAAAACACCCAGTCAGAACAGCAAACAGAAAAAATAATTTTAAAAAAAGGATGCTTTGAGAGGCCTCTGGGACAACATCAAGCGTACCACATGCACATCACAGGGGGGCCAGAACAAGAAGAGAGAGAGCAAGGAATTAATAACCTATTTGAGGAGATAATGATGGAACAATTCTCTAACCTGGTGAAAGAACAGACATCCAAGGCCAGGAAGAACACACAGTCCCAAACAAGATGATCCCGAGAGGCCCACACCTAGACATATCAGAAGTAAAATGCCAGAGGTTAAAGATAAAGAGAGAAACTTCAAAGCAGCAGGAGAAAAATCAGTCAGTTACCTACAAGGGAGCTCCCATAAGAACGTCAGCCGGTCTCTCAACAGAAACTTTACAGGCCAGGAGGGATTTGCAAGAAATATTCAAAGTGATGAAAAGCAAGGACTTACATCCAAGATTACTCTACTCGGCAAAGCTATCATTTAGAATTAAAGGACATAAAGAGCTTCCCAGGCAAGAAAAAGCTAAAAGAATTCAGCATTACCAAAACAATATTTCAAGAAATGTTAAAGGGACTACTTTAAGAAGAAGAAATGTGTGTGTGTGTGTGTGTGTGTGCGTGTGTGTGCGTGTGTATAATATGTGTGTGTATAATAGTAAAATGGCAATAACTACATATCAATAATTAATTTCAATGTAAATTGAATAAACGCTTCTATCAAAAGACATAGGGTGGCTGAATGGATAAGAAAATAAGACTCTTACATATGCCGCCTAGAAGAGACTCATTTCAGATCGAAAGACACACACAGACTGAAAGTAAATGAATGAAAAAAAAATATTTTGTAAAAGTAAAATTGGGGAAAAAAAAAAAAGCTGGAGTAGCAATACTTATACTGGACAAAATAGACTTTAAAAGAAAGGCATGAGAGAAAGAAGGACCCAGTAATCGCACTTCTGGGCTTTTATCCGAAGAAACACAAAACGTTAATTCAAAAAGACATATGTATCTGTAACAAGAAGTGGTACATATATACAATGGACTATTACTCAGCCATAAAATAGAATGAAATCTTGCCATCTGCAACAACGTTGATGCACCTAGAGGTTATTATGCGAAGTGAAATGAGTCAGAGAAATACATGTACCATATGATTTCACTTATATGTAGAAACTAAACACAGAATAAACAAACAAACAAAACAAAAACAAACCCATAGATACAGAGAACATTTTAATGGTTGCCAAATGAGAGGGAGGTTAGAGGGACGATAAGGGAGGGGAAGGGATTAAGAGGGACATAATGGTAGTTACAGAATAGTCATGGAGACGTAAACTATAGCATAGGAAATATAGTCAATAATATTGTAATAGCTATGTATGGTGTCAAAAGGATACTAGATTTATCAGAGTGATCACTTCATGGGTTATATAAATGTCTGATCACTATGTCGTGCACCTGAAACTAATATATTGTATGTCGACTGAAATTTTAAAAAATACTTTTAAAAATGTTTAATTTGAACTTTAAATTTATGTATTTCTTTGCTTTTTAAAATTCAATTTACTCTTAAAGTCAGAATTCGTGATTTGTTTTTCACTGAATCCCCTCTATATTCTCACGCCCATTTTTCTCTATAGAGAACTCCTATCATGCTTCATATTTTACTCCTCAAAGGAAGCATTCTAGTACATTCTTTCTCATTATTTTTAAATAACCTTTTTTGAGAAGAATAATTCTTCTTTTTCACCCAAAGAACATCCTGGGCAAAACCTATGCAAAACATATTTCTTCATCAATTTCTGGCTGAATCTTCCAGACTTGACTTTAGAATTAGAATAGAAAATAGAAAATACTCTTTTCCATTAGCAAATAGATGTCAAATGCAAACAAAGGACATGTCAGTAATACTCTATCTATCCTTATGTACAAGAAAAGTTAGATGAATTCACACCCTGCCCTATGATTAAGTTATTAATTGGCTTCTAGTAATTAGTTTTCAATAAAAGAAGCTTTTGTTCTAAATATGTTTTTTATTTTTCTCTTCTGAATAAATAATAGAAAATGAAGTTTGGTTTTCTGCAGCCTTTAAAACTCTTCTTTAGACCCTGGATGTGTGTTGCTTTGTTTGATCATCATCCATCCCTCACCTATGAGGACAATGACATGTTGTGGGTAACAACATTCCTCCCATCCTGAGGCCACTTCCAGAAGTGGGAATTGGTTGGATCTCCCCAGCCATAGTGATTGATTCTTAAATTGACATAATTCATTTTGAATAAATAGAGAAAATACCAGGTATATTTTAGAACTATCAGGAAAGAGGCACTCTCTTTCTTCCGAGGTTACTAAGAAGGCAGCATGCAAACTCATTGTCATCTTGCCAAAACATTAGAAGGACCTGCATGGAAATGAAGCCAACACAGAAGAGAACTGGGAAGCAAAGACAAAGAGACACCATGTCTTAAAACTACATAATCCCCTGGATCTAGCTGTACCTCAGTCCCAAGGCTTTGCTGTTATGTAGGTTAAAACTACATAATCCCCTGGATCTAGCTGTACCTGAAGTCAGTCCCAAGGCTTTGCTGTTATGTAGAGTAATATTGTGCCTTTTCTCCTTTAAGACATATTGAGTTTGGTTTCCATCACTTGAAAATGAAATTGTCCTAAGTCACAAAGATCATAGAGATATGAAATTCTGAAACATTTTATTGAAAAGAGTACACCATGCTATTGTTGCAGTTAAATGTAACTAAAAGAAAAATAAAAAACGTCAACCCTCAAGCTCTGGATTGAAATGGAGGGAAATAAATATGCAGGCTGTACCTTTTCTCCAAACAAAGGATGACATGGGCAGAAGAATTTGAATAATGTTAAGAAAAAGCATGTCATTTAAAAAGTCCTGCCTATGCTTTGTGAGGCTCAAGTGCAAAGAGGATGATTAAATGACTTTTTGTTTGGGAAAACACTTTAAGGATTTGGTGCTTCACAAAGATAACACGGGGAGTAGAGTTTGGGGTAGAGCTTAACTTCTATTCAAAGTAAATAACTGGCATTCAGTTTGGGAAGCAAGCAGATAAGAAGAAGGGGGAAAGGGTCTGGAGAGAGGATTAGAAGATTAAGGCAAATGTAACCTAAAAGAAGTTTCCCATGGCTGGGAAGAATTAATAGATTTTTATGTCAGGGAGATCCATTGTTCACTTTTCAGGAATTGCTTGTTCTTTTCTGTAATCTACTGTATTAACTCAAAATTGCAGGAACAGGTTGTTAAATGTAAGGGGCTTGCGAAACGATTTCATTGTGGGAGATAAACTGATGAAGTGTTGACCATTGTGGGCAAAGCAGGCTGGTGAGAAGAGATAACAACCAAGGACTTGAAATGACAGGCAAGCAGGCAACAGGGCACACTGAGTCACAAGGATGCAAACTCCTTTCCTGCTCCCTCCAAAATCCTCAGAGATACTTCAAGGGGTGGACACTTGAACCAATTTATTTCAGTATTAAAAGAGACTGATTCTGGAAAGCTGTTGGACTTTAGTGGGGGACATGGAAAGGAGGCATCGGTTTGGCTAAAACTTAAATTTATCTGCTTTTTAAATTGGGATAATCTCTGAAGTGTAATAGAATATGCCACCTTGAAATAGGCCATTTTGGTGTATTGACTATTTGGAGTTGAAGACAATTAAGAAGAAGCAGATAAAAGAAAAGCTCTCTGCCCTCCCCCTACTTGCCTAAGAGCAAGACATAAATTTAAAGATATCTTCTGTACCCTCTCTACTAGGAAGGACAAAAGTTAATCACGAGAGACAACTCTAGACTCTTAGCCCAGAGATGGTAGCAGAGAAATCTGCATAACAAATCTTACTAAAACAAACAAACAAACAAACAAACCTCAGCTTTCATTAGCTTCCCCATAAATTTACCTTCCTGAAATTTTCCACCTATGTCTTATCATCTCTCCACGGCTTTTTTGTTCTTTGCTAAAATGCTATATAATCTCAAGTTCTCACCATTAATTTGAGTTACTCATCTCTGATACTCCCATGTGTATGTGCAATGCATGGGAGTATGTGTATGTGCACATGTTAATAAACTTCTGTCTTTTCTCAGTCCAATTTACAGGTGTATGTGCAATGCACATGTTAATAAACTTTTGTTTATTAACATGTCTCTTGCTAATCTGTCTTTTCTCAGTCCAATTTACAGAGCTCAAGCCAGAGGAAAAAAATACTTTTTTCCACCTCTACACCCCAAAGCAGGACTGAGACAAGCATTGAAATGCAAGTGGTTTATCTGAGAGTTATCCCAGGAAACCATGGCAAAGAGAGGGGAAAAGTAAGACAGAAAGGGAGAAAGACCAATAAAGGGTGTGTTAATGGGCAGGTTACCACCATGAACAACTGGGCACAGTCCCTCTGAGGACCCTCTGAGAGAGACTCTGTATAACATAATCCCTACAAAGGTTCAGGAATCCAGGGTGTCTCCACCTGTCATTGGTTGAGGGCAGTACTTGGGGACATTAAAGTTCCAGTACCTTCAGTTTACCCTTTGTGGGCCAGGCATGCTTCTGAAGCCAGGGCAGCCTTCAGACAGACAGATGCAAGTGCTTAGAGGAAAAGTGAAACACGTGTGGTAATTGTTTACAACCTCAAAGAGCTCTAGTGGGCCAAGGGACATGGGGTGTAAGCCCATCAGCAGTGTCTTCTCTACCCAGCAGTATGACGAAATCAGCCAAAACAAATTGTTTTCATCATGTATTTGTACTTGTAGAAATACTTAGCAAATAAGGGAAATAATAGAAGAGCACATGTGAACATTCAGAAGGAAACGTCTAAATCACAACATAAACTCTATATTCACATGGTGCGAAGGGAATGGCAATTGACTCAGAATCTTTACATCAACTTGCTTCTATGGCCCTTCTCTTCATTTTCATTTAGTCTTAACAATATTCTTATGAAGTATTAATTTAATTAGTTAAGAATTAAGAAATGTTTCAAATATACAGAAAATACAAAGACAAGTATAAGGAATATCCATGCTACTGTCACCCAGATTTAATGTTCTGTAGCATTTCTTTTCCAAAGAAATCTGTTTATATACTCTGTTGTATTACATTATGAGACGAGTAACAGTATGTGGAGAATGTAAAGAGAGTGAATTTGTACTTTTTGAAGAAAATATTGGCAAGATCTGGTAAAGTAGAAGACGCATATGAAACTATGACCCAACAATTGTATTTTCAGGTATTTACCTTAAAGAAACTCTTGCAAATGCCTCTAAGAAAACATTTGTAAGCACTGTTTGTAACAATAGAATGCAAAATAACATAGCTGTCTCTTATATATAGTGGAAGTTAAATAGCATTTAAAGTGTTTGCAGTAGCCTATGGTATTATTCTCAAATATTTGCTGTTCCTCACACGTTCCCTCTCTGGGGTGTGATATCTGCTACAGGCCTGTAATTTTATGGTGCTCTTTCCTATGAGAAGATTAAAATTTCCCATCCCACTGAAGTCAGGTGTGGCAACATGACTTGCTTTGGCCATAGTGGAAGTTAAATAGCATTTAAAGTGTTTGCAGTAGCCTATGGTATTATTCTCAAATATTTGCTGTTCCTCACACGTTCCCTCTCTGGGGTGTGATATCTGCTACAGGCCTGTAATTTTATGGTGCTCTTTCCTATGAGAAGATTAAAATTTCCCATCCCACTGAAGTCAGGTGTGGCAACATGACTTGCTTTGGCCAATGAAATGTGTGGGCAGGAGTGATTATGCCACTTCTAAGCAGAGTGGTGAAGAGCCATTGTGTGGTTCCACTGTTACCTGTTCCTTTGGCCCTGAGCAAAACAATGTCCCAGGTAGAGGCTGGTCATTCTATCCAGGCCCATTCAGGCCCAGAATAAGGAGAAATGAAACAGACCCCCAGCTCACATGGCCTGTGAATGAGACTTAAACTTGTCTACTTTGAAGCACTGAGATCTTCAGGTTGTTTGTTTCATAATTCCAGAAATAATGATTCTCCACCTAGATGACCAGATGTTTAGGGTTGTGTGAGGATAATAATAAGGAGGAGGGGGATGTGTTATATATTTTATCAGAGGTGAATGAGAAATAGTGTAGTTGTCTGTAATGAGGCTGCAAAGGCTGAAGAATGGGTTTTCTTTAGTGTTAAAGCTGTATCAACTTCTTATGATAATACCGGCCATGTCCTGCTGAGGGAAAAATCAGATGCCATTGATTAATAAACGTGAGAAAATAGCTCCTTCCAGTAAATAAATGTAGGTTATCTGTAGAAGATGTTTTATAGTGCATGAGCTTTGGAATCAGATATGAGTGTAGATACCAGGCCCATCATTCAAGGCTCTGCATCCTAGGGCTTAATCTTGATGACCCTGTAATGGCCCTAACACAGAGAAAGCTCTCAATGCATTATAATTGTTATTAATAAAAGATTTCAGAACATTAAATTTTTGGTATGGGTGCTAAATCAGTGAGCTTGAGAAAATAGAAATAAATATGTTCAATGCATACAATGCTAGCAACCACAGACACATATGGTGTTAAACCAATCTCTGGGCCTATATGTGTGAATCACTCCATAGGTATACTTTTTTAAAAATTGAAGTATGTCATACATACAAAGAAGAGTATATTTCAGTTTGGTGATTTTTAACAAACTAAACCAGTACCTGCATGAAGAAACAAAACTTCTCCAGCCTCCCAGATTTCCACCTTGTACCTCTATGCTCGACTCTGCTTGACTCAGCGTCAATCACTACCTGACTTCTGCCAGCACCAATTAGTTCTTCTAGTTTTTGTACTTTGTCTAAATGGGAAATATAGTACGTGGCTGGTTTCTTTCAGATATTGTCATGTTTGAGAGATTCATCTATATTGTTGTGTGTTAACCGTAGGTCATTCATTCTCCTTGTACTATAACATTTCATTGTTTGAATTTTCATAATTTACTTCTCTATTCCATTGTTGAATCTGGAAGAATTGTTTAGCTTTTGGCTATTATGAATAGCAGCTGTTCTAGTACATGTTTTTTACTAACCATATGTATACATTTCTGTTGTGTGCACACTTAAGAGTGTGATTGCTGCATCATAGGGTATGCATATGTTCAGTATTACTAACAGCCAGACAGTTTTCAAATGTAGCTGTGCCCATCTGCACTTCTAGCATGAAAGTTGTGTATGAAAGTTCTGATTGCTCTCCATCCTAGCTAAAACTTAGTGTTTTTTACTTTCTATTTTTATTTTAGTTATTGTGGCGGATTTGTATTGGCATCTTATTATTTTTTTAATTTTATTTCCTGATGACTAAACAAGTTTCAATATTTAGTTTTTCTCAGTCAGGATATGTCTTGGCTTTATCAGATTTATCAGGTACTTCTGAGCAATAAGGAGTTGGCAGATATGGAAAATTAGCTAAAATCCTATGTAGTATACATTTTTTCCAGGTGAAATGGTTAAAGAAAATTTGAAATGTTTGACAAGGTCACATAATCTTGGCATTATTTTCTAAAGACAATCAAACATAAAACAACCACAGTAGAACTGTTATAACCTGGCACTGCTTTGCAGGTTAGGGATAAAATAATTGAATAATGCACAACTCTTTGCCTCTGGCATCTCAGAGTATAGTTGGGAGATAATCAAATGAAATTCATTTACCATGTGTCACAGTCAGTTCTTGCTGCTATAACAAATTACCATAGACTCAGTGGCTTAAACAACAAACAACTATTTCCTATAGTTCTGGAGGCTTGAGAAGTTCAAGATCAAGGTGCTGGCAGATCTAATGCCTGGTGAAGACCCGCCTTCCTGGTTTGAGGATAGTTGTCTTCTCTGTATCCTCACATGGCAGAGAGTAGAAACCGAGGAAGCAAGATTTCTCATGTCTCTTCTTATAAAGGCACACTCATCCCATTCCTGAGGACGCTACCCTTGTGACCTAATTACCTCCCTAAGGCCTCACCTGCAAATGCCATCATATTCACATGATGGCTTTC
The DNA here is from genome assembly GCF_000325575.1 of Pteropus alecto. Taxonomy (NCBI): domain Eukaryota; kingdom Metazoa; phylum Chordata; class Mammalia; order Chiroptera; family Pteropodidae; genus Pteropus; species Pteropus alecto. The sequence goes on along the minus strand of NW_006442491.1, from coordinate 13,363,437 downwards.
ATTGCATGGACTACAACATGTGAATTTTGAGGGTACGCAAGCATTCTGTCCATAGCGCAAAGCAAGTGTAAATGCTAAAACAGAAGAATTTACAGAGTTCTACAGAAGCACAGAGAAGGAAGCCTTTCATTCTATATAGGCAAGTATGGAGTATATGTGTGGGTCAGGGAAGGAGCTAGAATGACTCCAAGAAAGTGACAAAAAGTCATGCTGAGAAGCAAGAGGCAGAAAGTTGGAGCAAAAATTTTCCAGGAAGAACAAACAGCACATACAACAAGAGCAGGCAAGGGAGAAAAAGAATCTTCTCTGGAATGTCCTGAAAAAGAATAACCAATTTGGCTTCACTAGAACACAGGATGCCCATGGGAGAAGACCGCGAAATGAAGCTGTAGAAATAGGCAGCACTAAGCACATGAAAACCCCCCATGTCAAGAGAATTTTGACCTTATCCTATACAGAGAATCTATTGCTAAGATTTATGCCACACCGGATGTAATACACAGTGGACTTTGCTTTAAGAAAATTTATTATTCAAAACCCACACCCATCTATATAATAAGCATATTATCAGGTTGTTATTCACATAAAAATCAAATTAGATTTGCCACAGATGCCATTAAAAAGCAAACTTCTTAGTACTCTTAAGGTGAGAATTTCATGATGACATCTCTTACCTTTGTTCTAGGAATGTGTGTCTGCTGGTTGGAGTTCTGTTTTGCTTTTCCTCCATACATTACAACAGAATATAATTTCTATAATATCCAGATTTGCTTTCTTAAAAGTGGGTTGAGAATTTAGATACCTGCAAGGTAATAAAAGTACTTAACCTTCCCATATTTAAAAAATTTTCCCAGTTTTTATCAGAGTTGTTTTATTTATCCTTATTTTAATAATATTATTTTAACAAATTCATATTCATTGAGTTTTCCCAAAGTATTTAAATTCATATTTGCAGAAAGAGCATTTCTCTATTTGTTGCTCAGATTAGGCAATATTTAATTCAATTACAGAGTTACAATAACAAGTGCAACTGGTATAATCAGGTTTGGGAACAAATATCACAGACTTTTAGTAAGACAGAGTTCAACTGGTGGAACCCTATTAATAGTGAAATGATAGAGTGTTTATCGAAGAAGTTGATGAATAAATCCAATAAGAAGCTCACTTAAGAAAACTTTAACTGTACTACCATTTCTTGGTAGTACAGTTAAAGTACTGTGCTAACACATATAAAGTGTTACCTATAGTTTCTCGCCTCAAAGGTTCATGATCTCACCTCTCTCTCCTATCTTATGATAGTTGGTATACAATTAAAGTTGTCCAAGTCAAAGGGAGGCAAATACAATCCCAGTAGAAGTTGTCTAAGTCAAAGGGAGGTAAATACAATCCCAGTAGAAGCACATGGCCCTTGGGTTTTGTGTTTCTGGTAGCAAAAGGAAATTAATCAGAAGAAAGGGAACAGTGTATTCTCACCAGTTGCTCCTGCTGGTTAATCTTGAAAGTGTGTAATTCCTGGGTCCTGTATCCTGATCTGAAATTTCTTATCAATTAGCTACTATCTCATTGTCTCAATATTTTATTCAACAATCTTAGAGATGATAAAATATGCACCTTAATTGAGTACCTCACTTTACAATCACCTAGAATATTTAAAATTAATAGCAAGATGATGAAATTAATCAGATCCTTATATTTGAATTTTCTTGTTAAATTTAGGGATAACCAGTGTGTTTGTCATAAAAGGGTTGGCAATTTTAAGAGAATCTGCCATAATAGAGCACCTGGCATATAAATTTTATGATTTCAATTTGAAATGAATAAATGATGTTAGGATTATAATTATACATTAAAAGGTATAATAAAATTTAATTGTTTGTAAACAATAACAGAATGCTTAAGAGAACCCAATTCTCCATATTTATAAGTTTCAGTTCATAAATTCCAAAGAGTTACTTCAGAACTTACAGGAATTTTGCTTTAGGTAAGCAAGTTGTCCTTACAAGCATTAGGCATACTTAATTAAATTAAATATGTTTACTTGAGGACTGATTATATTTTAAAATGTTTAAAGATATTTAATTAAATGAGGCCAATCATTGTATATATCTAATATGATAAACTTTAGTTAATTGAATATTTTTAAATTAACAAGCAGATCAAATTTTTCACAATAAAATCTTTATGAATTAAAAAAAATAAGCTTTGAAAGTTGAACTTCACATTCTAAGAATAATGTGGCCTTTAAATTTGCAACCTTAGTTAGTGGAATATTATTTAGAACCAAAATAATTATAAAAGGCTATTTCCAAACACAATAATCTTCCCTTAGACTTATAACAATTCATATAACATTTTTCAATGAAAATAAAGCAATACACAGAGCAGACATTTCAGAACAGGGTTCAGGAGAGAAGTATCACTTTATCTTATTCTATTTTATTTTAGTAGAATGAAGGCAACATAAATATATTTAAAAGAAGAAGGGAAAGAAAAAGATGATGAGAACAGAGATTGGAAACACACACACACACACACACACACACACACACACACTTTTCTTTCCTACATAATAAAAACATAAAATAAACATTTTGAACCAAGAGTTATTCTGTCTACATATGACCTTTAATGAAGCATTGGCCTATCTCTAACAGGAGGTGTCAATTTAAGTTAAACTATAGATACAAGTTCTGATTATTATATTTTTATGGCTGAATGCTGAAAAAGTCAGTGAAATAGTTTTGATGCTCTGAGATATTGTAGTACTTCAAGATGACCATTCTGAGAGTTATTTCTTATATTCTTATACATTCTAGAGGTATAGAAGCATTAGAACAAATGACTGAACATTGATTAATCAAGACTATAACTTCTAATATAAATAAAAAGTATCTCTATTATCACCTTGATTATTAATATCACTTATACAGCCTAAATACAAAGCATAGCAAAATCTATTTTACTGATTTTTGGTAATATGAAGGCATATTTCCCCACACAGAACGTACCTGCTAAAAATAAAAAGATGTTAAATTAGATGGACTATATATTAGATGGTCTAATATCATCTCATCACCTGGTAAAATTATAGAAGAGAAAAAATTTCCTACACCATTCTAGGTTCTTTGGCTGGTCAAATAATCAAATTAACATAAAACAGATTAACAGGAGAAAACAAATTTAATTATGTACATATGGGGGACCCCATAGTTATGGGGCTCAAGGGCAAGTTGGGCAAGTGGGGCCTGAGACTTCCAAGGGGAGGAGGGTAATTCACAGGATGATAAACAGATGAGATGTTTGGTAATTAGATGTTTGTCCTGCCTCACAGGTAGGTCATTCAGATAAAAAGTTATCTTTGGTAATAGCTCTTTTTCTGGTCCAAGCCCCCTATCTTAATGCTTTTAGATAGTTAAGGGAGAGGTCAAAGTTCTTGAATCTATTGGATCTTGATTGTCTACAGCTCAAAACAGTCCACATGCCAAAGTGTCATATTTGGAGGAGGTTCATTCTGAACACTTTCAAGATTATATCTCAATAGGTTTTTTAAAATTTCCTTAACTTGCTTCTTACTGACACTCTCTCTTCCTAGTCAGATGAAACTATACTATCTTTAAAAGGATTAAGATTGTTAAAACTAAAGAACAAAAGGAAGGACTCAGTTGTTCTGACTTCTAGTCTGGGCTTCTAAGTTTCCACAGTGTGGGCTCTGGTGGGAACTGAGTATGGAAGATATAGAGGGAAGGCTGAGAACCTGTTTCTAGCTCCACCTCCAAACACAATTCATAAGGGTTGCGTGGGCTGACAGAAGGTAATACATGACCTTAAGACAGTGATGCTTTAGCATGTGTTAGAACTGCTTGGATGACTTGTTAAAACACAGACAGTATGGGCCCACCCCTAGAATTCCTAGAGTAAATTCAGAGTGGGGCTCAAGAGTTTTCACTTCTCACCAGTTCCTCACTGATGCTGGTGCTGCTAGTCTGCAAACCTGAGAACCAGAGACTAAGGAGATGAGGGAATGGCCCAGAGGCAACAAGAGGATTTGATCAATCAGCTTCCAGATAAAGACTTTCTTCAAGGCTAGCTCTGGAAAGCCGTGCAGAAATGCAGCCAATGCCTGCAGATCATTCCACAGCCAACCAAAATAGAACTTAACTTCATCTGGCCAGAGAAGATATTCCTCAGGTCCCAAGAAGTGTCAAAGTTGCCAACAGCTGGCTTATGGTTCTTTAGATAAAAGTACTTGAACTTGTTCTGAAATTTTGCTGAATCCATACTAACAGGCTCTTGAGAGTCCACTGTTTTTAAGAGCCCAGTTATTTACAAATACTTGAAAGTAGAGGATGGGGCTCTTCATGTAAAGAGGTATTGATACTCATGTGGAAAAGAAAGTTTTAGCACCATACTTGGGTGAGTCCAGATGTGGCAAATCCTCTTCCATTATACATGAAGATTCTTTTAGTATTTAGATATTATAATTCTATATCTTATTTATAAATGCTCCTATTTTCCTCATTCCTCACACATGTTTTTTCTTAGTTTCTCCTGATGTTTTTATGAGGCCCACCCATCTCCAACATTAGCCAGAACCATCCAAATGTCTTGTGAGTGGAGGATATTTAGCAGTGATTACTTCTAAAAACCATTGCTATTGTTTCCACAAGCACATTTCTAAACTTCTCTGTATCCCACTGCATCTTCTTCAATGATTGTGTTAGCACAAATTTTTAGGATGCCCCTAAAAATTTTCAAGTTTAAGGTATCCAAAATAGTCCTTTGATTTTTATCCAAACATCTTCACCAGTCTTGATCTCCAGGGAAGAACAATCAACTCACTGCTGCTTCACAGATGTGAAAGAACAAATTATGCTGGAGAAATCTCCATGCCAGTCCATATGGAGCTAAATGTAAACACAAAATCAATGTTTTATAAAATCTCCTTCTAATCACATGACAACTTGGGTCTGGATGTAACATGTGGACATCAGGCATTGAACAAATCCTGATGGCCTATTTGGCATTCATCGTTCTGGACAAAGACTGGGAAAGAAAACAGACCATGAAGAAGCTGTACTATGTCAGAGCTTAGCCCACCCCTTAACCAAGGCCCATGCTGTGCATGCAATCTGCATTCCAAGAAAGAGCCTTATCCTGCAGAGAATGTGGATTATCTCGATTTGTAAATGTATTTGTGCCTTCTGCTCTGGGTAGGCTACCATCAGCGTGACTGAGGGTGAAACCATGTTGGAAGTAAGGTAAATCCTAAGATTTGTGGTCCTCACACAGCCTTTTTGGGTCATTGACTACAATCATATTATTTGAGCAGACCACATAACTAACATGAATCAAAGGAATGGGTCAATGTATAATCTTTAAAATAGCTTTCTTTTGTGGAAGTGTAAGAAATATTATGAAAAGAAAGAAAACCTTCTACATGGTAAATGTCAATCATCTCCCTGTAAACACATTATGTGGGTATATGTGTGTGTTTTACAGAAAAAGACCTTTTAGTTAATATTGTTGCATAAGAGACCACCCAATACAACAATAACCATATCATTTTGCTCATTCTGAGTCAGGAATTTGGAAATAGCACAATAAGGTATTGTGTTTCTGCTCTATGATGTGTGAGATCTCAACTGGGAATCTTTAAAGGCTAGTGACTTCATGGCTAGGGGTTCAAATCATCTGAAAGCTTAAATATTCATCTGTCTGGTGGTGAATGTGGTGACTTGTCAACTGTGGTTATCAGCCTGAGTACGTATATAGATGCTCTTAATGTAGCTACTTGGACTTTCTTACTCCATGGTGGTTGTAGTCCAAGAAAAGGTGCCCCAAAAGAGCCAGGCAGAAACTATATCACCTCTTACAAACTAGCATTTGAAGTCACATGGCTTCACTTTGGTCTCAGTCACCATCCACCCACATCCAAAGAGAGGGAACTCAGAATTCTACCTCTCAATAGGAAGAATGTTGAAATCTCACTGTAAGAGTGTGTGAAATGGGAAATCTTTTTTTTCTGTGATCTCTGGAAAATACAATCTATTGTAAGGACCCATCATACTTCTCTGAATCAGAATTTTTGCCATTTGGCTGATTTACTTCTCTTGTCACATAAAATTGGAACTGCCTTACTGTAGTGTGACATTTCCCACTCAGAAAGATAGGATCCTTATTTCCGTATTTTAAATTGCTTTGGAGGACACAGTTAAGATTCCACAACATATGCACTGGATGTAGGAGGATGGGTCTTAATGGAAGAAGAAAAATGCCTATTTTGAGTAGAAACAAAAAGAAAACTGATTCACTTCTGTGGCTCAAAAATAGAAAACCTGCATGATTTTGTCTGGACCTGTGGCTCATCCACTTTACCTTAAACTAACTAGAAAAGCATAGTTAAGATGAAGAGGTCATGTTGGAAATTGCTTTGACCAATTGCTGCTAACAGTTGAGGAAAAAATATGTTATGATCAAAGTAGTTATAAAACTCGAATTGAGCCCATTTGTGCCCAAGTCTGTACCATTATCTGGAAAGCCTAGATATCTCATAGAAATGGACAAATGCCTACTGCTTCTAGTGACTCTGGGTTAATCCACGGCTGTTCCCCATTCCAAAAAAAAAAAAAAAAAAAAAAAAAACCACACTCAAAGCTTTAAAGTTTTGAAGGCTTTGAACCTGAGATTCCTGGGTATAGGCTTTGGGCTCATTTGCATCTCTTTGTCTCTTCCCCAATTCTGATAATGATTCTAAGGCTCCTCAACTTTCCATGAACTTTATTAAAATGAATGTGTAAGAGTGATCTGGGTCCCTTCCCTAAGCTGCCCTCTCCTCTTTCAGCAGCCTTGGAGATGAGACAATGCATTAATTGAGGTGGCTACCTACATTCAGACTGTGCACGGACCTATCTCTCTGTTGTTTTTGGACTGTAGTCCAAAAAGTAAACGGCCTTAGAAATATTTTTTCAGAAACTTTTGCCAATATTGCAATTTTCCATCAAGGCTTTTGAGGAAAAAGAAACCCTCTGTGGATTCCTCATTAAAAAAAAAAGGAAAACTAATGCATCAGGCCCTTTATATGTTATATTTTATAATATATTTGTGTTATATATAATATTTATATTATATATGAATATAATATTTGTAAATATACTTTTTGTCTTCTTTCATTGAGATACACCCTCTGTCCTGTATATTTGATCACTTTTTTTACCCTTATCTACCTCCCCCTTCCCCAAAGGAAATTTAACATTGGGTGGTAAACACACAATGTAATATATACATATGACATATTATTGTATACTTGAAACCTATATAATTTTATTAACCAAAGTCACCCAATAAACTTAATAAAAAAGATACACCTTTTTATTTCCAATGTATATCTTGTGGAATCTTAATCATGTACTCTAACGCAATTGAACTTTAAGAAATAAGAGTCCTATCTTCACAATGGGACGTCTCATGCTACAATAAGGCAGTCCCAGTCTTTTATCTCTCTATATATACATATGCATATGGCATGAGATGAGGTGAGTAACACCCTCCTCTGTGATGGAATTAATGTCACTTCAAGGAGAGGCTCTTCAATGAGGAAAACTAACTTCTTCCTTGCCCCGCAGAACAATTTCAGGAGGGTATAGGCAGTAGACTTGATGCCTTTGCCTTCTATCACCTTTAATAAAAAGTGAACATTTGGTTTGGGTTAATGAAGACATAAATGCTTTTATCATCTAGAGAAGACATTTTCAAACTTGGGTACATCAGAAGCACCCCAGAGCTTATTAAGATGCATATTGCTTCTTGGGACCCCACTTTCAGGACCACTGCTCGTTAGCTTCATTCTCAAAGTGCAGTCTGTGGACCAACCAGCGGCATCAGTAACCACCTGAAAGTCTGTTGAGACACAAAATCTCAGGATGCAGCCTAGACATAGAGAATCATGATCTGTGTTTTAACAAGCTCCCCAGGAGATTTGCACATTTAAAGTTGAGAAATGAACCAGAATAGTAGTTTGTAGCCATTTCCTGCTACTTACAAGTATAAAACATACTCTTCACCATAACTAATGTTTTAAGCAATTTCCAGGCAATTTCAATTGCATTCCTCTTAAAAAGGCAAAATAATGTATATCCTACAAGTAGGGATTTAGTGACATTATTACAAGAATAACTACTCTTTTATGAAATTAATTGTTTTAATATTAATAAGAAACAACCTATAATAAATCCCATAATCATTTCCAATATCATAGTCAAATTCTATAAGAAGTCTGAGGCTTTTTTTTCCTAGATAATAATTGAAAAATGGTGATAGATAGCACTGATTCATAAGTTGCACTTAGAATAAGAATTTCTAGAAATAAGTGATCAATAAGTAAATCTCAGAAATGTCTGGACCAAAAAGTAAGAATGTTAACTAGACCACATTAATCAAATCATGAATAAAATGAATATTATTATCCCCATTTTTCCATTAAGTGGAATATTCAATATCTCAAGACTAATTTAGCTGAATGTACCAAAAAATAAAAAATAAAAAAAGCAAGGTTTAGCTTATTGACATAATTTGGAATATAGAGTCAAAATCTAAAATCTTTTTAATACAAAACTTCTTTTGCCTGAATATATTTTGAATTTTTAAGGAACGTTTCAGTATAAATTCAACACAGCTTGTCAATTTTATAAATTTATGTATATATATGTTGGTTGACATGGTAATATGTATAATTCTAAATTTTTTGCTTCTGTTGCATTGACTTTTTACTGGATTAAAAAAAGTATTTTGAACACTTCTGATTCCAGATGGCTACAGGGCTCTCATGTATAATATTCCATTTTGCACAACTCTCATTAATACAATTTTAAAAATGCATTAGTTCTGGCTAATAGAGATTCTGAAATATTGAAGAAGTTGAGAAAATTTTATAACATACAATGCAGAAAAAGTTAGATTAACAAGCAAAATCTCATAGGGCTAAAAAATTCTGCAATCCCATAGAGATTTAAAAAGTGAATTTTCTCAGAAAAAGCTCATAGAAGAGATTCAAGAATAGAACTAAGATAGTAGAACCAGGAGCAGAAGAGAAAGTGCTGTGGGACAACTTGACCCTGTCCCCATTCCACTACAAAAGATATTTTTCTCCAAAAGAAAATTAAGAGAATAGTTCTTTAAATCAAGTTTCTCTATACTAATGTCTCTCAACATTTATGTGCATGTGAATCATCTGAGGATCTTGTTAAAAGACGAATTCTGATTGACTAGGTCTGGAGTGATGCCAGAGATGGGGGCTTTCTAACACTTGCAGGTGATGCCTGTGCTGCTGTGCTCTTGAGTACAAAGGCAGCAATAACTGAATAGAAATTATAATGGAAAAAATATCCAATTCACAATAACAACAAAATCCCAGAGTTTCTAGAACAAATAAAATTAAAAAAATTCACAAAGTCTAAACAAAGAAAAGTATTTAAACTCTTATTTAAGTATTATAAATTTGAAAAAAAAAATGGAGAGCAAAAACACGTTGATGCGTAGGACAAGGAATAATGCTACTTTTGTTTATAACAAACTTTATACACACACTCAATGACTTGAATTATTTGAGTTGAAAATGTTCTAACCAGTTCTTTTTTTGGTACTCACTATTAAAACAAAGAAGTAGAAAATCTTTAGGGGAAAGAGAAACCAGGAAAATGTAAGTACTCACTTCCCCCATAATTTTAAATTAGAATGTCATTTCTTCCAGGCTATGTGAGTTATTTGCCATGATTGTGTTCTGCAAAACTTAGCCATTTCTACCCAAGATATAGCTTTCTTGATACTGATTTTCAACGATCTCAAACAAACAGACCCAGTTTTTAGTAGTATGGAAAAACATGTTGACTGTGGTTCAAAAAATATATATTTGTGAAATCCACAGATATCTGTGAAAGGGCTCTCGGTCCTCCACTCAGGAACCTCTTCACATCTGGCATTAAAGACTGCAGAAATTCATTCTACAAGTCTAGAAAATAGAACAGTGTTTAAATGTTCTTGATAAAAATATAGAGAGCCAACAGGAAGAGAGTAATCTGAGAAGAGAAGCATGACTATGGCCAAAAAAATCTTCTTTGGGATTATAGACTAAAAGTTTGCGCCCTCCCAAAATTCATATGTTGACTTCCTAACCTTAAGGTGTTGGTATCAGGATGTGGGACTTTTGGGAGATAATTAGCTCGTTAGGTGAATTAGTGCCTGCATAAAAAGGACCCCAGAGAGTTCTCTTATTCTCTTTCTTGCACGTGAGGATACAGTTAGAAATTATCAGTCTGCAACCTGGACGAGAGCTCTCACCAACCCATGCTGGCTCCCTGATCTTGGACTTCAAGCCTCCTTAACTGTGAGAAATACGTGTCTATTTTTTATAAGCCACTTGGTTTATGATATTTTGTTACAGCAGCCTGAACTGACTAAAATATATAGAGTCTTACCTGCTTATTCCCCCAGAGGCTATGAAGTAGTCAGCATCTGGTCATATTCTTTTTATTTGGATCCTCCTTATCATTGTGTCCATAAGTTTCACATAAGCAAAGAATTCACCATGAATGAAAATCCCATTAGTATGGAGAGACTCCACTATGAAATCAAAATGATGTCATTGTTACTTGTCCTTTACTAATCTTTGCATTCATTTTATTATACATTTAAAACAAAAGAAATTGCCTCCAACCCAGTTACTATGATCACAATAAGGCCTTAGAATGCTATGATATATTTACAAAGCATTCATACATATATATGTTTTAATTTGATATACCTAAATGTTTAATTTAATACATATAAATACATTATATATATGTTTGTGTGTGTGTGTGTGTTTAATTTGATATATACACATACATTTTAATTTTATCAATAAATACTAAGTCTTTAGAGTTATCTTGTGAAGTACCAAGGAGAGAAAGTGAGACACTGAAATAGTGACACAATCCTTATTTTCAGGGCACTTGTTCCCTGTAGTAGGAAAGACAAGTATTGCTTAATGTCTTTGGCAGAATTTCTGCCCCTACCATTCTCCTGAGACTGCTCTTGCAATTGAATTATTCTCTTCATTGCATTTGTACTATTTACAACGCCTACTCACCCCATTCCCCTCTCCACTGTTGCCGAGAGTCTCTCTTCCCAAGGCTCCAACCCCAGTTCTTACTTCTGGCCCACACCCTACATGAGGATTTGTGTGTGTGACTCACTTTTCTTTGCCCTGGATATAAATGTTAGTCTTTCCCAGGTTAACACAGAAATTTTTCATAATCTAATATTTCAAAGGTTGGTCAAACTAAAGATTTATCTATTTATGTTTTAAAAGCCAGAAAAATGCATGTTGATGGTTGAAAAAGAGGTGATAATTAATGTGTTCACTTTGGGCCTGTATACCTCAGATTCTTCAAATAGGGATGCAAATAATATTACTTCATAAAGATATGAAGATTTTAGAAGTGGGTAATTCCTAGGCACTTAAAGGGGTTTATAGTTTGTAAAAGTATGTATAAGTGATCACAATGATTGGAAAGCAAAACAGACCAAATTCAGCAGAGTGTCACAGGTAGAACAGGTCAGCTGGAACTTTTAGACTCACAATGAGAGAAAGAGAAAAAAAATTGATTCTAATGTACCTTGCAAGAAGTCACTCCCAATTCCAGAAGGACAGGATATGGGGACAGTTTTAGAAATACAAATAACAGAGTGAGCTTCTCTGCCACTTCATTAGTATGGGGAACTATACATCTAACAGCATCTTTGACCATGAAGCATACCATTACACACATCCAGCCTTTCAAGCACTAAAGAAGAATCCAAGACTTAGTAAGCTTATTCACTTGAACTGACTAAAATATATAGAGTCTTACCTGCTTATTCCCCCAGAGGCTATGAAGTAGTCAGCATCTGGTCATATTCTTTTTATTTGGATCCTCCTTATCATTGTGTCCATAAGTTTCACATAAGCAAAGAATTCACCATGAATGAAAATCCCATTAGTATGGAGAGACTCCACTATGAAATCAAAATGATGTCATTGTTACTTGTCCTTTACTAATCTTTGCATTCATTTTATTATACATTTAAAACAAAAGAAATTGCCTCCAACCCAGTTACTATGATCACAATAAGGCCTTAGAATGCTATGATATATTTACAAAGCATTCATACATATATATGTTTTAATTTGATATACCTAAATGTTTAATTTAATACATATAAATACATTATATATATGTTTGTGTGTGTGTGTGTGTTTAATTTGATATATACACATACATTTTAATTTTATCAATAAATACTAAGTCTTTAGAGTTATCTTGTGAAGTACCAAGGAGAGAAAGTGAGACACTGAAATAGTGACGCAATCCTTATTTTCAGGGCACTTGTTCCCTGTAGTAGGAAAGACAAGTATTGCTTAATGTCTTTGGCAGAATTTCTGCCCCTACCATTCTCCTGAGACTGCTCTTGCAATTGAATTATTCTCTTCATTGCATTTGTACTATTTACAACGCCTACTCACCCCATTCCCCTCTCCACTGTTGCCGAGAGTCTCTCTTCCCAAGGCTCCAACCCCAGTTCTTACTTCTGGCCCACACCCTACATGAGGATTTGTGTGTGTGACTCACTTTTCTTTGCCCTGGATATAAATGTTAGTCTTTCCCAGGTTAACACAGAAATTTTTCATAATCTAATATTTCAAAGGTTGGTCAAACTAAAGATTTATCTATTTATGTTTTAAAAGCCAGAAAAATGCATGTTGATGGTTGAAAAAGAGGTGATAATTAATGTGTTCACTTTGGGCCTGTATACCTCAGATTCTTCAAATAGGGATGCAAATAATATTACTTCATAAAGATATGAAGATTTTAGAAGTGGGTAATTCCTAGGCACTTAAAGGGGTTTATAGTTTGTAAAAGTATGTATAAGTGATCACAATGATTGGAAAGCAAAACAGACCAAATTCAGCAGAGTGTCACAGGTAGAACAGGTCAGCTGGAACTTTTAGACTCACAATGAGAGAAAGAGAAAAAAAATTGATTCTAATGTACCTTGCAAGAAGTCACTCCCAATTCCAGAAGGACAGGATATGGGGACAGTTTTAGAAATACAAATAACAGAGTGAGCTTCTCTGCCACTTCATTAGTATGGGGAACTATACATCTAACAGCATCTTTGACCATGAAGCATACCATTACACACATCCAGCCTTTCAAGCACTAAAGAAGAATCCAAGACTTAGTAAGCTTATTCATGCTTGAAGGCTTTCCACTGACAATCTTGTTCTTTCCATTCAAATTCCAGAAACATATCTTTCAAAGCAAATTTCTACTTTCTGTTAATCATTTTATGGCATCTGGACTATATCCTCTAAAAGAAAATAAAACACCTTGGGCTTGATGTCAGCTGTCACACAAATGTTCTCTTTACGTTCCAATGACAAGTCATTACACCTTATCCCATCATATAAGACACAGCTATTGTGAGAATAGATGTGTGAATTCTTAACGGAAAGCTGAGAACAAGGATATGAGGTGTTGTGCAATAATAGTATGTGCATGAGACACCTAAGGACAAATCATCAAGAAAAATTATTTTTAGGATATCCAAACTTAAGTTATATTGTAAAATGCCATCTTTATGTGTTTTGGTCCCCTCACTGAAATTTATTATAGTAGTGATGGTAAGCATGAAGACAGATGAAGCACTCTCCTCCAATATTTGCATCATAATATATCCAGAATAGCAGATCATCCATGTGGGTAAGTAGATATAACAAGAAAACAATTTTCTCTCTGGTTTGATGATAACTTATATCAAAATGCAAAAATAACTTTTTTCATTTTTGTGCAGTTAAGAAAACAGTTGGTCTAGGTTGGAAAGTCATAAATTCAATGAGTATATTTATAAAATGTGCATATTGGGACAATCTGTTGTGGTAATGAGGACTGGTCAAAAATGGTCCCACACAAACTTGAGGAACAATGTAGTTTTGGAATCTGCTCCCATGATGCTCAGGACCTAGGAGAGAAAAGAAAAAAACCAAGGCCATAGAATATCTTTCTTGTTTCCAGGACTGCACTGGTAGCTTCCATTTTGTGTAAGCTATCTAAAAACCAGCATATATTTGCTTTTTCATTTACCTTTTTCTTTTTCAAATGACTTGATTGTCAGCCTTCTCTTGATTTTATCTCATTATTTTTAATCTGGCTTGTAGAGGGAACAAGAGATTTTTCAAAAAATTCCATCTGATATATGCCTACATTACGAAGAGAACGCCACATTTAGGCTTTTTTTAAAAACCCCTTTTTATAAAAGTTGTCAATTCTTGTGGATATAAAATTTTAGAATTAGGGGACAATATGAAAGAAACCAAATAATAGATTTGAGCTGTGTGTTTGACAGGACAGGGACACAACACAAATCTTCATAGATGAGGCTTTGCCCATACATCATCTAAAATGCTTACTGTACATGCCAAGAATCAGGACAGAGAATGGAATTACAAGAAAAATAGACAAGAAAATGTCAGTGGAAAATGTCAGTGGACTAACCTCCCAATAATGAAGAAAAAAATTAAAATAAAATGCTGAAATTGCATATCATGCTACTGTTGTTAGTGGTAATGTTTATATATGATCAATAGCCATAGGTAAACTAAAGCAGTAAGAGTGAAAACTAATAGGTCTCAGCTGGCAACTGCAGATGCCTCTTAAAAGAGCCATGCCCACAAGCGGACTTTCATGGTGACAGACCTACTTGCTCTGAGCACCAGTGCCGGTTGGGCTGCGTGCAGGGAGCACCAGGGACTTACAGGAAGACACTGAGTTGTCGGAGTGAGGGCTGAGGCGAGACTTGCTCTCTACAGAAATGCCAGTGGTATCCATTGTTCCTCTGTTGAGCCCTCCCCTCTCCCAGTGCGCAGATACAATGCCGCCATAGCTGAGACTTCATCAAACTGGATAACAGAGGTCGCTCCGCCCAGAGGATTCCCTGAAACCCCACCTCCCCCAACTTGTGGCCCTGCCCAAGCCACATCCAGCTATATCCTCAGCAAGTCAGGTGCTCCTTGCTGAGCAGTGCCTAGACTCACACTGGTGGCAGCTGGCCTTGGTTTCTGGTGTGGCCTTTTAAGACAACTATAAGTACAGCATCTGTGGATTGCTTGCTGAATCTTAACAGGTGGCCCCGGAAGGGTAGAGGCTTGGGCTAAGTTTGGCTTGCAGCTGAACCCCTCTCAGGACTATGTCACTGGACACCTACTACACAAATCCACACTAATAAGACTGGGAAACTTAGGAGCTTTGCTTAGGACATAGAAACAGACATGGAAAGGCAGCCAAAATGAGAAGACAAAGAAGCAGAAACCATATAAGAGAACAGAACAGAGATTTAGAAACAATGAAGTCAAGCAATCTAACAGATGCAGAGTTCAAAACACTGGTTATAAAGATGCTCAATGAACTTTTGGGAAGTGTAGATAAATTCAGCAAGAACTTCAATAAAGAGATAAAAAAACATAAAAATGGAAATGAAAATTATAAAAGCAAACCAATCTGAAATGAAGAACACATTATCTGAGATGAGAAGTATATTAAATGGAATAAACAAAAGAGTAAACAAAGTGAATAAGAAGAGGATCAAATGACCCATATAGAGAATAGGAAAGCCAAGGACACTCAATCAGAATGGCAAGAAAAAAGAAGCTAAGACTATAATAATAATTTAAGGAGCCTATGGGACACTATTCAAGGTAAAAATATCTATATCATCAGTGTACTGGAAGGAAAATAAGGTGTTGAACAACTATTTGAAGAAATAATGATGGAAAATTTCCCTATCCTGGTGAAGGAAATAGACATACAACCCCAGGAAGCTCAGAGAATCCCCAAAACCAGGAATCCAAAGAGGCCCACACCAAGACACATCATAATTAAAATACCAAAGGTTAAATACAAAGAGAGAATCTTAAAAGCAGTAAGAGAAAGCAGATAGTTACCCATAAGGAGCACCCATAAGACTGGCAGCTGATTTCTCAGAAGAAACTATGAGGGGTGGCTCCATAGTGTAGTGGTTAGCATGTCTGCTTTACACGCAGACGGTCCTGGTTTCGTGCCCCAGGTGGAGCCATGGACCATACCCTGGGTGTGCCTAGCCCCAGGTGCACACCGCGAGCATGTGGGAGGAGACGCCCTGCCTTCAGAGAGCCAGGTATTAAGGGGAAGTGGCAACATCCATAGGTCAGGGGTAGAAGTGGGGGGAGGGGGATTAAAGAGGGGGAAAAAAAGAAACTATGCAAGACAGAAAGGCTTGGCCCAAAATATTCGACGTGATGAAGACCCAGGATCTACAACCAAGAATACTTTATCCAGCAAAGCTATCATTTAGAGTTGAAGGACAGATAAAGAGCTTCCCAGACAAAAATAAACTAAAGGAATTTATTACCACCAAGCCAATATTACAGGAAATGTTGGAGAGACTTCTTTAAGAAGAAAATCATGTATCAAAAACAGGAATAAAGAATGATAACAACTACATTCCTATCAATAAGTACTTCAAATGGAAAAGAATTAAGTGCTCCAACTAAAAGATAGAGTAGATAAATGGATAAGAAAACAAGACCCCTACATGCTGCCTGAAAGAGACTCTCTTCATATTAAAAGAGACACACAGACCAAAAGGAAGGGGATGGAAAAGGATATTGCCTTGATGGACCTAGAAGATATTTAAGTCAGACAGAGAAAGATGAATACCATATCATTTCATTTATATGCAGAATCTAAGGAACAAAAAGAACAAACCAGTCAAAAACAGGCTCACAAATAGAGTGGACAATTTGGTGATGAACGGGGCGGGGGGCAGGTTGAGGGGCTAGGAGAATGAGGTGAAGGGCTAAGGAAGTACAAATTAGTAGTTGATGATGGATGGTCACAGGGATGGGGCGCACAGCATAGGGGATGGATGCAGTTAGCATTAATATGTTGGCTAGGTGGAGGGCCAGGGGAGGGAGGGAGCAATTGCGGGGGATAGTTTTATGAACTATATGGATGTCTAACCAACGTACTGTATACTTGAAACTAGTTAAAATAAATTATTAATTTAAAAAAACTAATAGGTCTCCTGAATTTAAAAAATAATTACCTCTATTGCAGTTTTAATAGCTAATGACATTTCTGTTTCTAAAATGAACAGAAATAATGCTTAAAATTTCATTTATATGCAGAATCTAAGGAACAAAAAGAACAAACCAATCAAAAACAGACTCACAAATATTATATCTTAGAGATATAATATTTCTTTAAATTTCTGAGATAGTTTTTGAAGAACTAGCTCAGAGAAAATAATTTTATTGACACTCTTATACTGTTATATTATTTTTATTATTATATTAACTTATTTTATTAGTTTTTATATTTATAATATTAATATTTATACCAATTAAATCATCCTCATGTCTTAGACATTCCTATAGCAAAGGGAGTAGGGAGAGGAAATGATAGGTAGGTACTGAACTAACCAAAGCCTGAGGAAGGCATTTCCAAGGTAATTCGAAATGGATTTGGGGGAAAATGAACTATGAATAAATCAGTTAGTCCATTGGGAAGTCATTGAGATTTACCTTCTTCTATGAGCCAGATATGCTCTGTCCTCATCTAATCAAACTATATAAAGAAAAACGCAAGAAAATTCCCTCAGAGACCCCTAGGCAAAAGCTGTGATTGCTGTAAGCCTCCAGAGACATTGTCATTCTTCCAGAGACATACTAAATTCCTGCTAGGGATTTTACCTGACTTTACTCTAGGTTATTTATTAGAAATATTCTGGTTTTAGTCTTTGGACAAGTCAGTAAATCTCAGATAATATCATGGGACTCAGAGTCACAAATTTCTCTAGCACTTTGGTTATATAACTACATGTCAAAGGGAAATACTACTTCATCTTTGAGGTTTTTCTCCTTTCTGTTGTCTCAGAAATAAATTCGGCATGTACCACCCATCAAAGGACTTCGATGCTTTTAAATCATCAGGGACACAAGAATGTAGGGTTGTAAAGAACCATTCATTTCAGTTCAATTTAATTAAACAAATAATTTTTTACTACCACCTGTATGCCAGAAAAATCTTGTAGACTGGGATCCAGGAGTGATCAAACAGACATGATCCTTCATGGATTTTAAAATATACACCAACTTAAATATTATCTTCTTCAACATTCTCATTATATAGAGGGAAAACTTGAGTTCAGAGAGCTTAATGACTATCTCTTTAAAAATTTCTCTACCATCAAGTGCTTTTATTGAGTATCATTAGAAAATAACTATCTCAAGTAGGAAAGAATAGCAGATATCAAAACCAGCCAATCAGAGATCCAGACGGATTCCTTGGTAAAGCATGCAACCAGAATCCACTCCTATCCCTACCATGAACCATGCCACCTATCTTCCAAGACTTCTCTTTCTCTTTTAGAAAATGAGTATAATAAAGCTTGATCTCTCTATATCCTTCACAATATTCATGAAGGAAAATCATCATGACCTATGGTTGATCAAAACTATCTGACCTCTTCGACTGAAGATAACATATTAATTTAAAGAAGAAATGTTAGCTGTTTAGTGAGCACAGGATTGCATTATTTTCTATCTAAAACAATTTAGCACATAGGATATAGTTTATAACTTCTCATTCTCTCCAAAGAGTGAACAAGCAATTATTCAAATGCTATTGAAAGATTTTTCTGAGGAATAAAATAAAGTGCTTTGCAATTCTTCAGTATTTTTATACTCCACAAGGGTGGCATGTTATAATTAATTCTTGTAGTTTACTTTCTATAAATACAAAGATTGGGTTTTTTGTTTAAAAAAATAAAACATGGTAGGGGGAAGAGAGAAAAGATAGCACGATTAACATAGGTGAACAATCATAAAATTTTAGATGAGACTTGATTGTACTGATGTATGATAATAAAATCTTCTAGTAGCCATGTACAGATGCAGATATCTTTGCCACCCTGACATACAGTTCATGTGGCTCTAGACCTAAAATTAACTAGGAAAGACCTAATGTGTATGGTGCCTCAGCCAAGTGCCTCTGACTAAAATTTCCTTAGACCTAGAAGGAAAATAGTTGTGCACAATTTCTTTGTAGTTTGATTGTTTCGTCAAAGGTTGATTTTTACCATGCCTGAGGTCGTTACTTGGGCTTTGGGCCTTGAGTGCATTCTCTTTTTTTAGTGATAATGGAAGAGGAAGCAAGTATCTGTCTTCCATCCCAAGCTAGATCAATCCTGTCCTCTGTCAAATGTCTTCATCATCTTTCATGGAGTATGAAAGGATATTTTTCCATATTCTTACTGGTAATAGATTTATGCTTTTAGGTAGCATAGTAAATATTCTTTATACTAATTTTTACTACAATTAATGGACTTTTCTCTTTATGGATATGGAAACTAAAAGTCAGAGAGATTACCTGATATCTTTGAGGTCACTCCAACAGTTAGCAGTGAGTTTGATTTAGAGCACATAACTCTCTGTACCCACCTTAATACTCATTCCTCTTAACCAGTGGTTCTCAATGTGTGGTCCCCAAACTAGCAGCAGTAGCATCAGTTGGAGTTTGCTAGATCCCACCCTCTGGTAGATAAGCTAATGGTCTCACAAAGATGTCCACATCCTCATCTCTTGAACCTGTGAATATGTTACCTTAGGTGACAAAAGGGACTTTGTAGATGTGACTAAATTAAGGATTAGGAGATAAAAAGATTACCTTGGGTGATCTGCGTGGGCCCAGGTTAATCACAAGGGTCCTAATAAAAGGGAGGCAGGAGGATCAGAGTGAGAGAAGGAGACATAATGACAGAAGCAGAGGTCAGAGTAATGCAAGGGATACAGGTGTCCTCTAGAAGGTGTAAAAGGCAAAGAAACAGATTCTCCCCTTGGGTTTCCAGAGAGAATATAGCCCTGCTAACCCATTTTGGTCGTCTTGCCTCCATAAGAGTAAGATCATACATTTATGTTGCTGTAAGCCACAAAATTTGTGGCAATTTCTTATAAAAACAGTAGGAATTTAATATACCTGAGGGTATGGCTCAGCATTCTGAGTTTTAATAAGCCTTATGGATAACTCTGTTGCAGATGTCTCTTAACATTATTTATCCTCATCATTTCTTTCAAATTATGGTAGTAATTAGATGTGCCACTAGATCTTTATTATACAATGTGATAATACAGAAACATATATATTACATTATTAATGTATCTTTTTACATTTAGATAACTGTCCTTCAAAAACTTGTTTTTAATTATATATATGAATATATATGTATGTGTTTATATGGATATGTATATGTGTATATACTTTAATGACCTATTCTATTTAAAAACCTATTCTAAGAAATATTTCATGAGCTTTACCAGACTATCCCAAAGATTCATTGCAAGAAAACGAATGGCAAACTGTTGACTTGATGTGTGCTTCATAATGTTATGTGATATAAATAAGACAGATACACTTGTAACACATTTATAAATAATGTAACAGAGAAAAAATAAAGTAAAATACTGTTTAATGTCACATAAATTGGACTACATTTATAAGCTCAGGACCTTGGGTATTTTGTTTGCTTTCTCAGACATCTACCTGAGCATCTCTAAAACTTCTAGATGCCAAACTGGTACGATTTCTGCCTAGTCACAGATCTTTAAATTCCCATCTTACTTTTGAATTATACAGATATATACATCTCAAAAACTTGAAAGAGACACTCTAAATGCCTGAAAACCAGCCTTTGCCACGTTTGTGTTCTCCCTCAATTGCGCTGGCTTCAAAGTCAATTATTGGTTTAGACACTCCCACAGAATGATCTCAACTCTCAGCTAAGGACCAGGGAGAAAGAGAAATAGCAAATTCTAACATAGGCAAAAAACAAAAACAAAAACAAAAAAAAACATACAACTTTTGAAAAGATGGCTTTGAAATAGGATACAGTCATCTCAACAGCTTCCCAGAATGTATTTTATTCCTACCATACTACATAGTTTGAAGGGACTTTGAAGTTCACATTCAAAACTACAACTGTTTGAGTGTGGTGCAACAAGATATTCTATGAAATTAGGATAGATAGACACATTAGCCTCACGGATATCCAATGATAGATGAACCATGCATGCTTGGGAGTTCAGAGTTAGTTCAGCTGATCCTCCAAAATATTATCTGTTCATCCAGAGCTTATCCAAATGATCTGAATTTCTACACCATCCAAAATCCAGCTGACATTCATGTGAGGATTTACTTTCCCATGAGATTTCTCTTTTTACTCTCAGCCAGAAATATTCCACACAGTTTCTCAAGGTCATACAGCTGACAGGTCCCAAATGGACTGGAAAACAAAAACAATTGAAAATGTAAACAGCAATAAATTTAATGTGGAATTTAGTTATGGAGAATTAACTTCCTAAGTGAATCCTGCAGGTCTTTACATCTTACACTCTGTTAACATCTGTAAAGGATGCTACAGGTGTGATTACTTTAGTGGACTAGTACTGGAAAATAATAATGCCTTACTCATTCTTGCTGCATTGCCCAAAATCTAGTTTCTACCATAAAATAGCAAAATGGGAGAGTTAGGTTGGAAGAAAGAGCTGCAGAGATGATTAAGGCCTAAGGATTTAAACCTAGAAAACTCAAAGAAGAAGAAAAATTCATCATAGAGAAATAAAAACAGGGTAACCAAGTAACATGATACATAAGAACGAATGAAATAAAACAAAGATGAAAAAATATCTAAGCCAAGGGTAGAGATCAACTGTATTTCATTTACTTTGAGATCAGAACCAAAAGAAAACATTGTAGCTGCTCTGAGAAATAGACTTATCTTCAAGTCGTTCAATTTCAAGGTAAATTACTGTGAGAAAGAGTATAATTTCCTCTCTGAAAATCTTGATTGAATTATTATTTTCTAACATCATTTAAATGTGCTCCATCTTCATTTAAGAGAATAGACAAGATTTTTCAATGTCCCTCCTTAATAATCAATTCTGATAATCTGTGCATTATCCTATAATAAGAGTAAATGCAATCATCAAGAAACCTTGCTTAAAGAAATTGCTGTGTTTAAAGAGGTACTCCATTGAGAAATCATGATATATAACAGATATCTCAACTAATGATGTCTGAAAAATACTGCACCAAGGAAAAGATATAGTGGTCCCCAAATCATGCCTCAGACTTACCTTTCAATTCACAGAAGTTGTGCATAACTTTTGGCTTTAACACAAAATGTGGTGATAGACCCTCCATATGCCTGACTTATGATATTTAATGCAATTTATTGACAGATTTTAAAATGACTTTTAGTGTGCAATATATGAGCTTTCTCATATTTCATAGCCCACTTACTTTTCTCTAGGACCATGTGGCTGATTCTGGTCAATAAACTGAGAGGAAGTAACAGGTCTCATGTCCGTGTCAAAATACAGAAGATTAGGTGTAATTTCTTCATGTGTCTCTTCCATGTGGCTGTGCTTCACATTGTGCCCATGTGCTAAGAAGATAGCACTGTGAGAGGGGATGCTGATTTGATCACTGGATTGCCAGAGATACACCGTGCACAGCATGAACAAAAAATAGAATTTAAAGAGTTAAGCACTACTCATCTGTCCTGATTAATAGTTATGACAGTGCTTAAGATACCAGTTAAGATAAAAACATTTCTACTCCACTCTCAGTTCTTACAACAGCGATCCTTAAAAAGTAACAGCATCACTGTGTTTTGACTATGGATAAGGAGTTACTGTTTTGTCTGTTGATTCACGAAAATTTAAAATCATCTATCAGCCATAACCCTACATACTGATTATACTTACCACAGAGATTTTTTTAAAATTATAAACATCACATGATCTATTTAAACAACTATGAAAAGTGGGTCCATATGAAAACATACACATATACTCACACACATACAGACAAATAGATTCCTAAATTTACCTAGTATGAAGAAAATAGTCATGTTATTTGTATATTTTTGGCATTTTTTTCTATCGACATGTTATATAAGCCCATTTAGACACAGAGCCAGTGTGTATGCGTGCACACATATATTAGTTAGGGATTTCATTATTTTATATAATAAACATTTGTATAGAGCTTACTATGGAATTAAAGGAATAGATTACTTTTAGTAGAAAATGATTTAATCTCTTTGAGCTCATTTTTCTGGAATAAATAATATCCAGGGAGTTGTGAATAGTAAAGTTCTGGTTGAATAAAATTGACATGCACATGAAGTTTAATAGAATAAACAAAGTACTTGCCACCAACACCATTTTAGCTCTTTAATTTTCACAGTTTCTTGAAGTGGGGATATTTATCCTCTTTATAACAGATAAAATAAAGCTTACATAGTAAGAAAAAAAAATTAGAACTTAAACCCAGATCTCCATCCTTTATTTAAACTATACATATACCATGCACTAAAATGTTTTCTCATTGTGTTTTTAGGATCTGGGCAGAAAGTCACGGCATGCTCAACATAGAGATAATTGAACGGAGCATAATAAATTGACTATTTGAAGGTATGCGATGTGGTTGAGAGAAACCACAAGAATGATGAAGCACCCAGGAATTTGAAAGAACAGGGAAGACTTGAGAACCATTAGACTTGAAGGGACAAAAAAGGAAAGCCATTGCTGAGACCCAGCAATAGGCTCTAGCTATAAAGGATATCATTTTACATTGCTTGAGACCCTTGATAAGGGAATGGCCACCACTAAACCTATGTTCTCTCCTCCTTATTGAAGATATTTTGCTTGTGATTCCATTGACTAAACCCAACCTATGTTCTCTCCTCTGCATTGAAGATCTTTTGTTTATGGCTTCCAATGATTAAACCCAACTGAGACCAGAGAGCAAAGGAACCTGGTTTATGCTGTCAATTCAGGTCAGCCTCCTGGGGCGCACAGTAGGATGGAGAAGGAGAGAGAGGAGTGGACCTAGAAAGACAAAGAAAGATTATCCAGCCCAAGTGCAAATTATTTTTAGAAATAGAGAAGCCACTTGGACATACTTATATTGGAAAAAAGTTTGTCATATTGAAAAGCAACCTTAAAGTATAGTTTAAAATGAAATTGAGTCAAGAATAAACCATTTCCTATGCAAGGGGTTTTCATGTATTAGTCAGAGACAGATGTGTGTGAAAGAAAACATTTCTGAATATGAGCAGGTGTATGGTTTTGTGAGGATAGGGATATGAGTCAAGAAAAATAGCTGAAAAAAAATGTCAAAGGAAGAGAGGTAAGGGACTGAGGCAGAGTTTGGTTGCATGACTTGGAAAGGACAGACAGATGGCTGCGTGGCCATGATGGAACGACAGCTGGAGATAAAACTTAGTCAAAAATAAATGCACACAGGAGTTTTTCATTGTTATTCATAGCTCTGTGGGAAAATACGTGTCTATTTATTAACCATAGTGGGGCATGCTGGCTTTTTAAATAATAATGAATTCTGAGTGAATGAACTAAGCAAAGTTAATGTGAAGGTGAGCAAAAATTCTATATTACATGCATTCTCTTTTCTCTATTTCTCTTTAATACAGTCCAATTCTATTTGCATGAAGGTATGTAATAAATTTGAGAGAGAGAGAGAGAGAGAGAGAGAGAGAGAGAGAGAGAGAGGGAAACTGAAAGAGACATCCTTTGGCAAAATCCAAAGATTATAAAAATGAATTACATCGTTGACTCAGCTGCATGATACCAAACTCTAAGCTAAAAAGCTGACAGCAACTACTTGATCAAGCACTTAAGCACCTTCAGAACAGAATCAATTTGAACTAAACCAATATTTTAATTAGTCTGGTCCTAGTTCTGGGTGGCTAGGCCTTTGCCTTTAAAAACTAACCATGTTCTTACCACCTCCTCAGATCAAAAAAATTTTCATTATACATAGCTTATCCAAATCCTATTTAAATGATGGAAATTTCGTCAGCCATCTCAAGTCCCCCAAATTAACTAGCACATCATACATTCTTGGTAACACTGCTGGGTAACCTCCCAATAAGTGATCCTGGGTTGCTTTCCCTGTTTTCTTTCTCCTTCTTCTCATTCTCCTTCTCCCTCTCCCCTCCCCCTCCTTCTTCTCCTTTTATTTCAGAGTAAAACCCTGGGAAGATACAACATTCAAGAATTTAGTTTAACCAAATAGCTTTCCTTCTAGTATCAATGTCTTCAGTCTCCCTGAGAGGAGGAAAGTATCATTCTGAATCATGGTATACTCAGCAGAACCATGGATGGAAGATTTGGGAAGGAAGTACTGAAAACAAATCTGTTTCCCAATTTGGTTAATGGATTATTGTATGATCTAGGAGCCTATGCAAGGTAGGGTTTATGATCTGGAGGTTAAAGTTCAATGTTTAGATATACTTGCTTAACACAAAGAGTGTTTTAAAAGATCTGCAACTTAGTAGTTACCCTAAACGTTGGGCAGCTTCATACCAAACCCTCATTTATAGCTTTTCTTGATAGGCTGGCAAATGCAGCAACAGTGAGCCAGCATTCCTGATACAGAGCCCTGGGGAGGATTTGGGTAATGCTATGCTTTTTAGATGACGTGCATGTTTTCTACTGTAGTCCCAATCCTTCCATATTAATGGTCTGCCTCTGCTCGGATTCAGTTTTACTTCCCATTTAATCCTTGGTAGTATTTGATTTTGTCGACAGTGATTTAGTCCGTTATAATAATGTGCAGTGGGTGGTGTATCATAATCATTAATTTACATTATGGACTCATTACTTTTAGGGAATCCACAAAGGCTACTGCCACACAAGAGTTCTTCAAGTTTCCATTAAGACCTAAGTCAATAAATTGCAATGTTGCCCAACAATCTGAATGGCCTACTTCGGAAAAATCAGACATAGTGGCCTAAATTATTATTGTTGTTGTTTTATAAATCTTATTTTTTACTAACACTTGTGTTTGGTTCAATACAACATTGAAGTCTTCTGAGCATGGAAATCCCTTTGAAGTCAATGGATGATCCAAAGACAAATGAATTTATGCGAGAAATGGGCCAATTTTTCCTGTGTAAGCAGTATTGCCAAATATTGTTTTTTGTTCCTAAATAATTGCTATCCAATTAAGCATCAAACTGACAATAGCCATTTGGCTGTCATTTGCTTTCCAGAATCATCTGGTTCTGTGTTTATTCAACGTGTCTGGGTGTTCCTGACACCCTGACATTGAAGCCAGTCCTGAAGTTGCACAATGCAAGTTGAGGAAGCAAAAGAGCCACTACTCAAACTGGTCCATTCAGACTTCTCTTGACCTGTCCTGGTAATTTGTTAGGATTTTCCATGGCTTCTCTTTGCTTTGATTTTGTCATGGGCCAAGGTTGTATAGCTGCCCTGTAAAATAAATTCAGTTTCTCTATCAAAAGCCACATTAGAAGCTACCAAGAGTTCTTAACCTTTCTTGGTGCCATGGACCCAAACGACTGGGTAAAGCATCTGTAACTATCTCATAATAATGTTTTTAAAGCATAAAATAAATTATCGAGAATCACAAGGAAGCAACTATACTGATATAGTTATCAAGATAGGAAACTGTGATATTAAAATGTTATATATTTGCCTATTAATATATTATAAATAACCATTTAAAATATATTATAATAATTATTATAATTCCAAAGTCTGGATGTGCTTAAATGATATTCTGAGATATTTGCAATAACCTTCTATGACAGAATCAGAGGTCTTCTTGATGTACAATTTGCTGCCTATAATAGTAATTGAAGGAAATTTTAAATGTTAGAGTCTGATGAAAATAAAGATGTATTTTTTTTTCTATTCAGGTTCATAGAACCCTTGAATTCCTTTCACAGACCCTTTAGAGGTCCACGGACTCCACATAATCTGGTCTAGCTTAAGGCTGCAAAATTTAAACACCTCTGCTGTACCAGTTCACTTTGGTGGAAAAAGAGTACTACAGGATAATTTTGGAAAACAACTCAATACCCTGAGCCATCTAGGGGGATTAAAACATAAAACAGTTTTTAAACTATAATGTCAAGAATCCCATTATTTGGTGAAGACAAAGAACTACTTGAACTTATTATTTCCCAATTAGTTCATTTATCTTCTCACACTGAACTGGCTAGTTTCTTGGTCTCGAGGAAATAGTAAGAGGCCTGTCTCTCTAAACAGAGCTCACTGATGGGCTTAAGTTGTGAGCAGACCTAAAGGCAGGTAGAACGAGGCCCCATTTGTCTAGCAAGCAGCTTCATATGTTCACAAATGAACCATACTCAGCCAGGTTTTGACTTTATAGAGAAATATTGTAGTGATGAGTATTACTGCTCTTTTGCCTGATTTGGAAGGCAAGCAATTCCAAACATGAATTTCAGTTTGTCCTTCTCTCCAGCCTTGCCTCTCTTCCACAAAATAGCCACGTCTTAGTTTTCTCATTTCTGAGCTACTGCCTGACTCTAATCATACCAAAGACTAGGGCGAAGCTAGGGAAAACCCTCTTAAGAGAGCAGCACTTTTTATTTTGCCTATGTCCCATATAGATAAATTGTACACTACTTAGGAGCCCATGAAAGAGTCAGAAAGTCATACTCTATGGAAAAAGGAAAAACCTAAATAGATGTTTTTGAATAAGATCCTCTCAGACAAAACATTTTTAAAACAGTTACTCACCATATTGCTGTATTCAATAAATGTTTATTTTTTTCCTCAATAATAACAACAACTTGTTAAAATGCTGTCCAACCAATCTGAAAGCTGAGCTGAAGAGGAAGGGGATGCTTGTCATTGCCTCCTCTCCTTTCAAG
The DNA here is from genome assembly GCF_000325575.1 of Pteropus alecto. NCBI lineage: Eukaryota > Metazoa > Chordata > Mammalia > Chiroptera > Pteropodidae > Pteropus > Pteropus alecto. The sequence continues at coordinate 13,335,597 of NW_006442491.1, read as the reverse complement.
CCACCACAAATATTATGCTCTTGCTATTTTGTTTAACTTGGGCAGAATTCACTTCATAGAGTAACAGGGAGGGTGAGTTGGGTCCATTAAGAATAAACTTCAAAAACCCTCTGGCTTTGGGGCTTTCTTGTGTTATTCCACCTCAAACCCAAAGGATATGAAAGATGGGAAGATTAGCGAAGGTTTTGCCCTGGCTGTTCTTTTACTGAATGGCTTCATAAATGCCAATTGAAATAATTATCAAGCCATTATGATGATTTGCATTAAAAATGGTAACTTAAGCAAGCAGTCCCTGTGCTTGGAAGAGGGCAGTTGCGGGGTAGCATTTAATGTTATGAAAGGCCCATTGAAGCCATACTAGCTTTCTGGCTTTCTGAGGATTACCGCACAGTAGTTCACAAAAAGGTTATTCTTCCAGCTCTATTTATACTCACAGTACTTACAGTGCATGCTCCCAGCGCACCCATTCCTGGCACTAATTTGTGCCCCTGCCCAAATTCTCATCTGGCACAGATAAGGCAGCAGCTTCTGGAGATGGTGATGCAACGCTTGGAGCATGGCAAAACAAAGAAAGGGCCTCTTCTTATCAACACTTCCTTTTGCTGTTTAAGTGAAAATACCAGAGGCCCTGGGTACCATTTCCTGTTACCCCCACCTCCAACTGCCCAACTGTCCCATTAAAGCCCATGGCTTACCCTGGATCCTCTTCAAGAATCTACTTAAATAACAAAGCAGGATATTATAAAGATCAAATTCTCATTACTCACCACTTTTCTCAGTGAGGAAAGCAGTTACCCTATAAAAGTTACCACCTTTGTTTTGTAAATACCACTGACTAAAGGATCTGATGGAGGAGGGGAGAGTAGAGCGTCTCTGACAATTGTCAACACTGTAAGTAGCAGTTCAGAAAGATACAAGGAAAGGGACACAGCCCAGATGCAGGACCATGTGGCCTTGGAAGCTATCTCGCAGGTTAGATAGGGTTCAGGACACATTACCCCCAAAATATTGCACTTTGCCATACCAAATATTTCAAGCTGAAGAAATTTGAGAAATGGCATATGCGTGATAGACTTTTTGACCTACCCTCAAAGTAGGTCATAAAACCTTCATGTGAGAAGTGCCCCCCCACACACCCTCTATCCAGAGGAAAGGAGCAATTTTATATTTGAAGACCAAGTGACAGGGAGAGACATCTGAATGAACAAGCTTGCTAAATTTTCCCTAGTTTAAATTTTCCCCAGTTTACTATACTTAGCCCATACTCTGCTCTATCATATATTTCCATGACTATATTTTCAGACCTACCATAAAAAAGACTTAGGTTTAATCATTTCTTTGGAGTTCAACTAAATAAGCATCACTGAGTTCTCAAACGTTAGTGTGCCAAAAATTGCCCCAAAAGATGGTTAATAATTCAGGTTTGTACACTCTATCCCCAGAGAATCTGATTCAACAAACCTGTTGTGGACCCAATAATCTTCCTTTAATAAGCGCCAGGTAAATCTTCTGCTGATGTAGGTGAAGAACGAACACTATCCTTGAGGGTTCGCTCAAATACAATAATTTTTTTAACATTTCATAACAAACTAAAGAAAAATGCACAAATTGTAACTATACAGATGAATGAATTCTCATGAAGTACATACTTCTGCTATCCAGCAACCACATTAAAAAAGAGAAAGTTATAAGCATCTCGGAAGTACTCCTTATGCTTATTTCTAGTTAACTGCCCCTGCCAAGGGTATTCTTAATGTAGAGAGGAGGAAAGAGGATTAAAATGATAATCAAGCCACAATCAGAGACTGTAATCTGTTGATCAGCCCTGCAACCAGGCCAGGACACCTTCAGAACAAAAGAAGATTTCTGCTGGATTACTAACAGCCCACCCTGCACCTGTGAAGGGAAACAGGAACCAAGAGTCAATCTCTATGGCTAAAACCATGGGGAACATATGGATTAATGGCTATGAACTGCCAGCAGGCCTTTCGCTCTACATATTCTTACCTTTTCATGCTCCATACTCTTCCCCTTCTTCACTATATGTCCATTTCAAAGGAAAGGGGAACTAAAGAATGACAGATAAGCTGAATTCCCTGAGGGTCCTTCTTTGTGCTTTTACTCTGTCTCTCTCTGTCTCTCTCACTGTCCCTCTCACTCTCTGCTTCTGAGAGGAGACCACACTCTGTGGAGTGTTACTCCTTTTCTAATAAACTTTCCTTTTGACTCTAACTTTGGCGTGTGTGTTGAATTCTTTCCACACTCTCCACCAAAGGACCCTCTTCTTTTCTCAGTGCAGGGCTTGGTCTCCCCACCAACTGGGGGAAATCTGTCCCATCCTGCGTCATTCTGACTTCTAACACCGTAGATTACTTTGACCTGTTTCTGAACTTTACATATATGGAATCATAAAGAATGTACTCCTTATATCATTTTATTCATTATATTTGTGATTTGCATCCATAATTTTGGGTGTAGTTATAATTCATCACTTCTTTTCTTTAAAAAAAAAAAGATGTTTTCTTAGCATTTACTTTGTGGGGTGGGTCTTGTAGGTGTGAGACTTTGAGAGCTTTTTAAATTATTGTTTTTTAACTTTTTAACTCTTTACCTCTAGTAACGAATTGATTCCAGGTGTTGAACACAGAAACCCCTTGTGATGTGCCAAGATTAATTTTTGGCATTTCGTGTTTGTTTTATTAAATCTTCTGCTGAAAGAAATAAAACATGATGGACTAAGAAGACAGTATAAAATAGACTTAAGGACATAGGTGAACATTAAGGAAATGTCTGTGTTTAAATGATTGCTTTTAAGTTCACACCTCAGGCTGCTCCATGTCTGTGTTTAAATGATTGTTTTTAAGTTCACACCTCAGGCTGCCTTTTTTTGAAGATTAAATTTTAAGTGGCTTTGGATAGCAGTTCTCACAACACAGGGTCTGCTCCTGGGCCTCAGAGCACTGTGCGTGTGCTGGTCCACATGACCTATGCTCACCAGTTTCATTCCTCAACAAACAGATGATCCAGGGATGATCTGCTACTTAAATTCCAAGCTTACCAATTTGTATGGCAATTTCATTTAATACAGTAGCCACCCTCTTCCAATAAGTCAGGTGTATTTGATGACCACATCAATGCTTGAGGTGCTAATTGTCTCGAGCAGCTACTCCAAGTGTCCACATGACTTCTACATTATGGCACATGCAGTGGCACATCCTGACTTCTGGAGGCAATGTTCTTTAGAATCATTTTTCTTTTTAATGAAATATCTGAGAATGGGCTGAGAGGTCCCATTGATCAAGTGCTTGGTTCTCCTCATCACTGTTCTTTATTTGAAAGCATATTAAAACCAAATCCCCCTTTCCAATATTTTATAATTAGGTTTGGTATTAAGGCCTCACAAGGTGGGCCACACAGGTTGAAAGAAAGGAAGATAGAAAAGGACTAAAGTTCAAAATCACAATTCCAAGACCACCCATACTAGAATCCATAGCAAATAAGTGATCGTTTTATATTATTATTATTATTCTTTCATGAGATTTATGTTCAATTAGAAATACTATAAATTCCCTAATAGACTCTAAATCCCTAGATATCCTATCAGCCATTTTCTGGGTGGTGATGTTTAATATTCACTCAATAATTGAACCAAAACATTGAAGATGAACTAATATGAAATGTGAACACATGTACATATTGGGTGTCAGTAACAGATCTCCTTGTCAGAGTCAGCTAACATTGCTCTTCAATAGTTTTGGCTTTCATAATGATCCTCTGTCATAGTCCACATTCTCCCAGAAACAGTCCCTGAGCCTAGGATTTGTGTGCATGCGATTTATTAAGGAAGAGCTCCCAAGAGAAACTAGTAAGGGACTGAAGGGAGTAGTACACGGAAGGGGAAGAAGCCAAGCAAGTGTTTGATATTTCAGACACAACCTGAGATGCTGGGGAACTCTGGAGAGCAAATAACATCTCAGGTACTCCACTCGTATTCTCTGGATTCCAACACAATCACCCTTCCGTCTCTGTGGGGGATTCGTTCCAGGATCCCCTAGGATACCAAAATCTGCAGATGCTCAAGTCCCTTTTATAAAATGGCAGAATGTTTGCACACAACATACCTACATCCTTCTGTATACAGGTGTACCTTGTTTTATTGCACTTTGTTTTATTGTGCTCCACAGATCCTGCGTTTTTATTAACATCAAGGCAAGACCCTCCACAAGCAAAAAGAATACAACTCACAAGAGGCTTAGACGATGGTTAGCATTTTGTAGCAGTAATGTATTTTTAATTAAGGTATGTCTTATTTTTAGACATAATGCTATTGCACACATAATAGACTATAGTATAGTGTAAATATAACTTTTATATGAACTGGGAAACCAAAATAATTCATATGACTCCCTTAATTGTGATATTTGCTTTATTGCGGTGGTCTGGAACTAAACTGCAATTTCTCCAAGTATGCGTGTACCTTAAATCATCTCTACATTACTTATAATACCTAATACAAAGTAAATGTTATATGAATAGTTATTATTCTGAATTATTTGGGAAATAATGACAAGAAAAAAATCTGTACATGTTCAATACAGATGCAACCATCATAGGCCTAACTACTTAGTACATGTCAGCAACAATGTAACCCTTTTATAATATTTTTGATCCTTGGTTGAATCTGCACATGTGGGAACCCACAGATACTAAGAGCCAACTGTATAAACTTGGTCACAGGACATTTTATTCACTGATAAGATTTTGCTTAACATACAGAATTTTTGCTTTTCTAATTTACAGCAGAAAAAGATCTATCGCACACAGAAGTTCTACGTGAAAGATGTGCTTTAAAAATTCTATTTCCCCGCATATTTTTGTGAAAAAGAATAAAAACTTTGATTTTTAGAGAGCAGCATTTTCCACAAAGCATTCTGTGAAAAAAAAATATTTCTATTGACATGACAATAGTTGCTCCTTGAAAAACATATGCATATCAAATAGATTTTAAAATGTTTATGAAACTAAATTAAATAAAGGTTTATTGCAGGACTTTTAAGAATCTTTATTTTGGTAATGTCGCTGTAAATTTCCAAGTGATAGACATAGTTTGCAGCTTATTCCAAGTTTATTTAACAAAGGCAGAGCTATTGTTTAGCAGAACAATCTTTGTGAAGTGCAAGATGAGCCCACTGATATGGATTATAAAGGAGCTGACTGAGCAGAGAATGGAGAAGGGCTTTCCAAATAGACAAAGTATTACCTAATGAGATCAAAGTTAATAATCAGCCTTTCTCTACATAGTGAGATCAAGGTTAATATTTGTATAACAGGTGAACTGATTGGTAAAGTTGACACAATAGGAAGCTTGCCGTGATATTTTTTTAAATGCATTTGTGTGTAGGCATATGTATGGTTCAGTATTCTTTATTGGCAAAATTTGTAGGATTATAAAATAAAGAGATAAAAGTCCATTTTTTATCATTCAGTTCCTGATTGGTTTTTACCCCATGTTAAATCCATTTTTATGTTTCCTGAACCTCATTCCCTTTTTATTCCTCCTCTTTTCAATACATTAATTTGAATGAGCAATCAGTTAATTAAGATAGTGTAACAATTAGGAACAGTTGGGAATTCAGCTATCAAATGATACAAATCATTATATAAATCATTGCAAAGCATATTGATTATTGAAAAACAATCAAAAACAAACAAAACTGGAATTTCTAGGGGGAAAAAACAGATTCATGCTCATAAATTGATGGAAATGCTTCAAAACTGAACTATAAAAGCATGAGGTTTGAGAATAGTGCTGGGAAAAAAATGAAGGACCATTTTGTTTTTTTAATTTCCATTTCACACAGGTATATCTTGGCCCAATTTCTTGGGGGTGGTGGTGTATGTGTGAGTGTGTGTGTGCAAATTAAAAGTAGGAAACAAAATGTTTCAATTAAATATTAGTCTAATCTTATTTCTTGGGGGGGGGGTGTATGTGTCAGTGTATGTGTGCAAATTAAAAGTAGAAAACAAAATGTTTCAATTAAATATTAGTCTAATCATAATATTCCAATACTTGAAGAGATCTATGATAGATTGCAAAAAATGGTCAAGTCTTAATTCCTCCCTATATTCACTTTTTCATGTTACCTTTTAGGGCCCTCCCACCTCAAATCTGATGGTGTCCATGAGACTTGATTTGACCAATGAGATGTTAACAAGCATGACACAAGCAGAGTCTGAAAAAGCACTTGTGAAACTGAGCTTGATCTTTCTCCCTCTCTCTCTTTTGCTTCTGTCACCACACGAAGAACATGCCCAGGCTAGCCTGCTCAAGGATGAGGGACATGAGGGGGAGAGCTGAGTCATCCCAGTCCCCTCAGCCAAAACCAGCCTAGACTAGCCGACAGCCAGCAATCCCCAGACATGAGTGAGTCCAGCCAAGATCAGCAGAACCGCCTAGCTATGTCTATAAGTGTGAACAATACATAACATTGAGGCTTCATGTTGTCAGGTATCCATCATTACTGAGGTAATAAATAGATAACTTATATAGGACATTTATAATAATTTTGACTAGCCCCATTATTTTACACAGACTTAGTCAGTTAAGCAAATTCTCTTTGAAGATCTGAATTCTTGTTCTAGCTCTTTGTCTAAATATCTATGCATAGATGGACAAGTCACCACCAATTTGTATTTTATGGTCAGTCTCTGCAAAACTGGGGTACCTTCCTTATTGACTTCTGATTGATATTTAAAAGCATCATCTAAATATTTATTAATATGGTAAATCCTGACCAACTAGAAAAGTTAGGTAAAAGGTCAGTTGGGAAACACCTTAGGCTGGGAATCTTTGAGGGGAAGAAATTTATTGTTTGATACTCAGCAGGTTCTCAGCAACAAGTAAATGAACAAACATAGTCAAATTTTCCAGATCAATAAGTGTTAGGACTTTAGGTTTAAGAAAGGCTGCTGTTAGCACATAAATAGCTAGAATTTTACTGTATAAAAGTAAAAGGAAAAAATAGACAGCTGAGCTATTTGGAAGATCATTTCATTGTAAAGAAATAGATAAGAATGTGGAGGAAACAGCATACACATAAATGTCACCTTCTTGAGGGAATTAATACTGGTGATATACCTACAAAAGTAAGCGTTGTACCACAGTGGTACATATATACAATGGACTATTACTCAGCTATAAGAAGAGATGAAATACTGCCATTTGTAACAACATGGATGGACCTCAAGATAATCATGCTAAGCCAAATAAGCCAGACAGAAAAAGTTGAAAATCACATGATATCACTTATATGTGGGATATAACCCTAAAAGCAACAAAGGAACAGGACAAACAAACAGAGACTCATGGACATGGACAAAATACTAGTAGTTACCAGAACGGAGGGAGGAGGGGGGGATAGACAGGGTAAAAGGGGTCAAATATGTGGCGACAGAAAGAAATCTAACTAAGGGAGGTGAACACACAATGTAAATATTTATACGCCTTACTGTTAAAATGTACAGCTGAAATTTATTGGATTTTGTCAACCAATGTCATCATAAAAAATTAATTAATTAATTTTTAAAAAAGTAAACGTTGGGTGGAATGCAAATTATAATAAAATTTCATGGCTGTAATTTAAGTAACAGATTTAAATAAAATAACCCTTGTATAAAATCAATCAGTTATAATTTTAGCGCTATAGTTAAGGTCTCTGGCACTCATACTAAATTATATCTTTCCACTGTACTTTACACCCAGTGACACCATATGGGTACAATCCTATATTTTAATGTGTGTATTTTAATATATATACTTTTATAAAACTTGTTCTTTTATACTTAAAATATGGTTTGGAAACATTTTTATATCAGAATGTATAAACCTACCTTATTCTTTTTTAACTGTTAACTAATATTGTGTAATAATAATTCTTTCAGTTGTTCATTCACTAAGGAACAATTTATTAAATATCTACCAGGTGCCACTCATGGTTCTAGATGATGAGAATACAAAAGAAATAATGCCCCATCTTCAAGAACTCTTTTTGGAGGGAGTGAGAGACAGATAAACAAATAAACACTCAATATAATTATTGATAATGATAATTGTCACGAAACTATAAAAGCTGATCCAGAGACCAACAAGTACATAAAAATATGCTCAATATCACAAATCATCAGGGAAATGCTAATCAAAGCTACAATGTTAGAATGGTTATTATCAAAAAGTCAAGAAATAATGAGTGTTAGAGAGAATGTAGAGAAAAAGGAACTGTGAGTAGGAATGTAAATTGATGCAGCCACTGTGGAAAATAGTATGAAGGTTCCTCAAAAAATTACAAATAGAACTATCATACGATCAGCTATTCCACTTCTTGGTACTTATCCAAAGAAAATGAAAACACTAATTTGAAAAGCTACATGCACCCCTATGTTCATTACAGCATCATTTACAATAGTCAAAATGTGGAAACAACCTAAGTATCTACTGATGAATGATGAATGGATGAAGAAAATGTGACAATATATATGGAATAGTATTCATCTATAGGAAGGAATGAAATCTTGCTATTTGCAAAAACATGGGTGGACCTTGATGGCATTATGCTAAGTAAAATAATTCAGAGAAAGAAAAATATTGTATGATCTCACTTACATATGGAATCTAAAAAAAAAAAATTGTTGACAGAAAGAAATCTAATTCTGAGTGGTGAACACACAATACAGTGAAAAAAAAAAAATTGTTGACAGAAAGAAATCTAATTTTGAGTGGTGAACACACAATACAGTATATATACAACATACTGTTGAATTATACACTTTAAACATTGGATTTTGTTGATCAATGTGATTCTAATAATTTTTTTTAAAAAGTATCAAAAAATAAAAAAAGACTATAAAAAGAAAAGAAAAGCCAAGTTTGTAGATACAGAGAACAGATTGGTAGTTGCGAGAGGTGGGGGTTGGGGGTGGGCAAAATGGGTGAAGGGAGACAAAAGAAACAAACTTCCAGTTATAATATAAATAAGTCATGGGTGATATAATGTACAACATGGTGGCTATAGTTAATACTCTATTGTATGTTTGAAAGTTGCTGAAGAGTAGGTCTTAAAAGTTCTTATCACAAGAAAAAAATTCTGTAACTATGTATAGTGAAAAATGTTAACTAGACTTGTTGTGGTGATCATTTTATAATATATGCAAATATCAAATCGTGTTGTACACTTAAAACTAATATAACATTGTATGTCAATTATACCTCAATAAAAAAAAAGCTGAGTCAGGGAAAAGGGGATTTACAGGATTCATGGGGTTATTTGGAAAAGGGGAATAGGAGTGGCTCTGCAAGGATGACATTTGAGCGGGACATGAATGATGTAATGGATGAGATACAACGATCTCAGGGCAAGCACTGCTGATAGTGGGAACAACCCTTTTGAGCTTCCCATTATGTGTCAAGCACTGTCTAAGTGCTACATATTTACTCCTGTGATCCTCATCATGTCTCTCTGAAGGAAGTACAGCTATTACTCTCAGCATCATCCCCTCTGCTCAAATGAAGAAACAGAAGCTTAGCAAAGTAACCTGCCCAGCAACACATGAGTGACAAGTGGCAGAGCTGACATAGAAACCCCACAGCCCGGTTCCAGCCTCAGTGTTCTTAAACATACTCTACAATGCCTCTGGTGCTAAGTGAGGTCCAGCCTGGCTCGGTCAAGGCCAGCGTGACTGGACTTCTCTATGAAGGAAAATTATTTTAATTGACTAAGATCACTCTAAACACTTTCACTCTCCACTTCACTCCCCTGCTGCAGATTTGTAATTATTCCATGCCGATAGACTGGCAGCCCTCCTTGACAGAAATCAAAAGAGCTATTTTATTTGAAAGAAACTGACCCTCAGCATCCTCAGGATACCTGCCAGTTTATGAAATGTAGTAGGTGAGGTTTAAACCACTACATGGTATGTTGCGTGGTAAAATGCTTATTCTTAGTTATCAATCTAGTGTCTGTTCCCAGGAGAAGATCTATAAATGGGTTGATTCTTGGTCATATTTTAAGTCTTTGTGGTAGAAAGACATTAGCAAAGCTTTAGTGGTCCTTGATCCAAAGGACTGCCAATGCCATCTGCAGGTGGCAAATGCTGAAAGTACAAGCTTGTAAATTCCCAGATACTGTTAAGAGCTGGTGCCTCTCACAGAGATCCAACAGAGGCTACAATGATTTCCATTATTCATTCTTCTAGGATGAGTCAGCATAAGGTTCAGGAGAGAAAAGAAGAGATTTTTCTAGTGTGTGAGCCACCATCCAGTAGACAAGGAGCACCCTATCATCAAGTCATTTAAGACCCGTTTGTAACTGGAGGACACCTGCTTGGAGGGGTCACATGTGCCAAATGAACCTACCAGGACTGCTGGAGGGAGTGGTGTTTCTTCTGATCTTTCCAACTCAGTGCAATTTCAAGCTTTTATATGGAGAGAACTCTTTTCCCCAGAACCATGATAAAAATCTCTGCTGATAGTCAGCATTTCCGTGACAAATCCCTTCCAGAATTCTCTGCCTTCCTTATTTTTTAGACCTCTACTGGTTTGATCTCTTAAATAATTTTGCTTCTGCTGTCTTTATGGTAATTATATTACAAAAATACATCATTTCACTCTGTTAAACAATGTTGCAATGCATATTTTTTGAAGTACTTTTTGTATTTGTGGAGACGTTTCTCTAGGTTGGACAGCCAGAAGTGAGGTTAATGGATCAAGGAGCTTGCATATTGTTTTTTAATTTAATAATGCAAAATTCCCTTTGATAAAGACTTTACCAACTTATGGTTCTACTACCATCATATAACATTTCCAATTTCTCTAGACAACAGCCAAAAACACACAAAAAATTGTTACTGAATATTAGTGCAGTTGAATAATTTGTCATATGCATATTAGTCATTTATAGTTCTCCTATAAATTGCTTGTATATATTTTTGCTACTTTATTATTTAGAGTTTAAAAGAACTCTTTTATAAAACCAATAAGGCATGATGCCTTTATTAGGGAAAAATAATTGACTATATTTTAATTCCTTATATGGTTATTAACATACCAATATTTCCTATATCTTTTAAAGATAGCTTTGCTTTTTATATTTTCCTAGAAAAATAATTGAACACTTATTTGGTATTAATCAACTAATAGGAATCCCGAGTATCAGCTATGCTAAAATTATAACTTTAAGAATGTGTTATTTTGTGTGTACAGATTTGCTTAATTCTAAACATTAAAAATCTTGAACTTGGTCTCAGTCTTTCTGTGTTCCTAGGCTGTTTACTCTTAGAAAAGAAACAAAACAAAGCAAAACAAAACAAAATAAAACAAAAAGCAAAACAAACAATTTCCTGTTTCTAAGACGAATGGTTTTTAAAGACATCTTGGACATCAAATAGCCCTTACAAAACATTTTGATGAGTTAAGTGTAAATGATTCTGTAACATATGGATTAAATTTCCTTAGGAATCACTTGGGTTTAAAAATTGAGAGAAAAACACTCAACAAAACTAGGTTTTGGGTTTGCAAACTCCAAGGCATTTGGTAAATAATTCAAGACAAATCCCAATTATAGCCAAATTGGCCCTCTCTTAATAAAAGGATGTGTGCATAAGGCAGAATATAATTTTCATTTTGCCTTATCTCCTACTGTCGTAGATACAAGTATCCCAAAATTCTCTAACTCTAGACGTTTTGGGTGGAATTCTGTCTACTTCTAAAGGTATGTTAACGACAATAAAGATTAATTAAATACTATTTATAATACTAATTGTTGTTACTTTTTATAGAACAATGTTCGGGGTCACCTCAGGTGCACCACTTTATTTCTTGAATGTAATTAAATGTTCCTGGCTTAAATTTTACTAATTTCAATGAAATGAACTGTACGTCACCTGATCTCTTGGGACAGTTTTAATGTTAACTGAAAAGTCTTTCTTCCTTTCTTTCTTCTTTTCTTTTCTTTTT
>NW_006442491.1:13321096-13323580 GCF_000325575.1 Pteropus alecto | reverse complement strand
TTTTTTTTTTTTGCCTCTTAGAGCTAAATCCCATTGACAAGCATCTCTCTGGCTTCAAACCTGAGTCACTCATTTGGACACTTTTTGTTATACAAATATAGAAAAGTGGAAAGATAAACTAGATCTCTAAGATAAAGATAAACTCTCTTCCATCTGTACAGACTCTTCTAGACCAAGAGAATAGTAGTAGTAAAACCCGAGATATAAAATATATACACAGCTTAATATGTTCAGGTTATTCTTTGAAAGTATTGCAGTGTAAGAGATGGGACTCTACAAGATAAGACAGCATTGTACAAATTAATTTTTATTTAAGGGGTACAAGAATGTGACTGTAATATAATACAAATACAGGTGTCCTCAGGGTTAGTCAATGCAGATCACCAAGCAGATAAATCAGAAAGTGATTATTTGTATTAAAATTTGTTTTTCTTTATAAATTGAATCAATCACCATGAGTGTTTCCTCCAAATATAGTTTATAAATGATACATTTCATAAATATTTTAGAGAAACTGCTGGTGATTTTTAAGTTAATATTTTCTTGCTTCAAACTTACCATGTCTACAATGAAATCCCTTGTATTTGCCTCCAAGTCAGTACCACTTCTTTTCCTCTAAACCATTTTTCTCTTCCAAAGTACATGGGGCAGCTGAAATGATGTAGAATTTAGGATCAGAATACTGGGTTTGTATCCTGACTCCCATCTTTTTTGCTGTCCACCATTGGACATGTGATGACTTCTCTGATTCTTATGTTACACTTCTGGGAAAAAAAAAAAAAAGAAGCAACGAGTACAGCTTATAAAGTGAAAGACAAATGTTATCCACATGCTTAATGTTTATTCTATAATTCTGGTAATAATACCCCTATTCTCCAATGGCCTAGACTTTAATCATTAGCTTTTTAGAATTTACATCCTCTCCTTTCTTCGGGCCATAGTAGGTTACCATGATTACTTCTTCTTAATTCTTCCTGCATACTACCTCGAGATATAGATATATCTTTCTGAAGTAAAACCTTGGAGGAGGATGACATATACTTATAAACCTTTCTCAACTCCCTGTGATTTCAAATCCTGTAGCCTAATACTCTCGACTAGAGAGGGAATGAATAGATGTGAATTTCTGGAATACCTAAAAATACTAAAGCTTCTAAACTGCTGAAATTTGAACAACAGTTTTACTAAGTTCATGTACATATACAAATATAAATATATATAAAATTATTTGTAAAATAAGAATAAGAGGTTCTCGAATACTTTCCAAAGAATAAAGTAACAGAAGCTTGGAGCAATGGCAATTATTTGCACTGCTTATAATTCTTTACCAATCATCAAAACAACCAATATTTATGAAGCAACTATGTGTGCCAGGTATTATTTTAAATTCTGGAGATAAATTGGGTGAGCATTGCTTCCATACAGTTTACAGTATAGAAGACTGAAAGTCATTAATCCAATATGAATGCAGATTACAACTGAGATAAATAACATCGGTACATGAAAGATCTTCATAGGGAAATTTGATGTAGTCAGGGCAATCAGACAAATCTCTGAATAAGTAATGACTGAGGTGAGGTGTATAACAATAGCATATATGAACAATACATTGGGTTTGGGAATACGCGGTAAGACTAGAGAAAACTATTCCAAGAAGATGAAAGAGCAAGCACGAAAGTTCAATGGTGGTCAGAATGAGAAGTCTGAAGAACGGTAAGACGTTGAGTATAGCTGGGGCACAAAGAATGAAACTAAACTGTGGCATTAAAAAGGTTGGAGAATAAATTTGGGGCTTGTATCAGTTATAGGTAACAGAAACCACTCTAGCTAGTTTAAAGAAAAGACACTTACTACCTGGGCTTTAATGAATTGCCAGGATTTCTGGAAGTCAGGATGCTAAGCTTGAATGCCACATAGTTAAGAGATACACAGCCAGAGGAAATTTCTAAAAATAAAAATCCCATGGTTTCCATTACTGATTGTTTAATATCTACCCAGTCAGAGGCTAAACATCAGAACCTCTGTTATAGCTGGTCCATCACTTTGTTTAGCAAAACTGTACAACCTTACAATATTCCCATGCACCTTCAAATGCCATAAGGAAGGATCTATGTGGTGGGACCCGACCGCATGTCTATAAAAAAATATATATATATTCTCCAATGGGAATAGTGATTTTTTTTTTTATAGATTGTTATGCCAAGATAGAATCTTAGAGCCATTCAACCTGTGATATGTGTACTTTCAGCTTTTCTTGGATGTTGTCAGAGGGAGCTCATTCCATTTATGAGCATACCAAAAATAAGTTTAAAGAAGACTAAACTTTTGGGTGTGAGAAAATTTTAATATATTCACCAAATTAAATGGAAGGATAAGAACACACTGTAGATACAACTTAAGACAATTTAGAATCATAAACAAAATGTGAGGTAGACTAGTGAAATTCACCAAATTTTGTTTAAGAAAATTTTACAGTATAAAATA
>NW_006442491.1:13314162-13321033 GCF_000325575.1 Pteropus alecto | reverse complement strand
AAAAAAAGAATACAATTCTCATTCTAATTTTAGTTTACATTCAGTATTAACCTGTGTGAACTTATACATGGCAAGGTTCAACAGGTCTATAGGTTAATTATGAAGGCCTAGAGAACACATTCAATGTTCTAAGGGATGGCAAGCAGCATGGAGACACAGGAAATGTTGGTTTGGAATTCTACCTTAGGAAGGCAGGGTTGACAAAAGGAAGAATAATGATAATGGAAAGGGGAGGAGGTGTTCAAAAGGTTTGGGGCATTGAAAAATGACAGATGTCATAGAGAGGTGAAGTCTGGCTAGAAATACATATTTCTGAATCACTGATGTTATTGTAATTAAAGCTGAGGAGATGGATGAGGATACACCATAAGATCACAGCTGGGAGATGGTAGAATATTCTTCCATAGATGTTTGACAAGCACTGCATTAAGTGCTGTGAGTAAATAGTTCAAAGCCAAGTTTGAGAAATAGCTTCCAAGCAGATACTTATGACATAATATAACAAAGCTACAATAAAGTCAGGCAGCTAGCACTCACATAACAAAGGAAACTCAGCAGAACCCAAATCTGTATCTCTTCTCATTCGTTTTTTCCAACTGCCAACTAGAGATCAGTGCTGGAGTATTGCATCAGCTCTGCATTCTTAACATGTCCAAAATTATATGATTATCTATTTTCCTCCCTTCTCACCTATTTGTTCCTTTTTCTTCATTTACTATCACAATCAACTACTCAAGTCATTGTGCAAGTTGAAATCTGGAAATCACACTTAGCCTAACTCCCTCACTTCTCATAGTTAATCGATCAACAAGGATTTTACATTCGATCATAGAAATAACTTCCAAATATGGCAGGCATCTCCCCTCAACCTTTACACTAGGTCCCTGGGTCAGGTACTCATTCCCCACGTCAACAGCCATTGCAGAAGCTGGGATTTGGTTTCTCAGCAACCAAATCTCTTTCTCCTCTAGTGCAGGGGTCCACACACCTTTTTCTGTAAAGGTCCAAATAGTACATATTTTCAGCTTTGTGAACCATGTGGTTTCTGTCATAAGGACTCAACTCTGTTGTTCTATTAAGAGAGCAGGCACACAACTTGAAAATGAATGGGTGTGGTTGTGTTCAATAAAACTTTATTCTTCAAGTTTGCTGACCCCAGGTGACTGGAGAAAGAACTTAAGAGGTGTCATCCTGAAAACCAATTGACTTACATGTCTTTACTCTTCTCCATTTTCTGTAGAAGAAAGCCTTTATGCCTCTGTCCCTTGAAAAGACCTTGTTCCTAATCTATTCTTTTATTTCCTGCCTCCTCCTCACTGTATCCAATTGTATTGATCATTTTCATGTTTCTGAGCCTTTGCACATGATGTTTCTGCCTTCCTAATGTGAGTGTTGTCTGCCTTAGCAGTGCTCCCTATTCTTCTTCTCAAGGATTCTATACCAAGCTGTATTGTAGCTTTGTTATATTATGTTGTGATTATCTGCTTGGAAGCTATTTCTCACACTTGATTGAGATATTTACTCACAGTACTTATTGCAATGTTTGTCAAATATCTATTGAATAAGTGATAACTATAAAATGTTAAGTGAAGGAATGAGTGAGAGAATGGCCAAAGAGAGAAGAAAATAAATGCAGACAATTTTTTTGATAATTTGGGTAGTATAAAATAAGTGGGGGACAGATATTTTCTTCTCATAATTGCAATATAAGACAAACTATAATAAACTAAATTTTTGAAATATAATAAGCTCAGTTCTTAAGTTTATATAATAAATAAACACATAAAGAAATATAAAAATTTCCCCCTTTTCAGGAATTGAGAATAATGCTCAAGTTCTGGAATCCTACAGTTTTTTTTCCACTTTGCCGACTTTGGTGCTGTAATTCTGCCCAAGACATTTATTTCTATTTAAATGAGTACTGTTGAGGCAACAGAGCCTTAAATCATAGAAAGAGATCTGGAGTTGAAAATTCTAGCAAAGAGGGGTCCATATCATTCTTCTCTTGAAGTGATATCAAGCAGATAATTCTGAGTTAGCTACACTTGGCATTGTCTTTGTGAAGGATTATGTGAGGCCATCATTTTATACCCTCCTTCTCACAACAAACCAGAACCTGGCTTTAGATGAAGGGGCTCTGATAATTGAAGAGAACCCACGCTACAAGCCAGAACAATTTAATGTTTAATAGCGTTGAAAAGATCTGTTTGTATGTGGGCTATCAGACTCATCCCCTTAAGCCTGGGGGCAACTCCATCTATGTCTCCTGGGTCTGGTGCCAGGTTAGATCATTTCACAGTAGTCAATACTGGGGAAATATTTGGAAAGAAGACAGAGGAGGAGAAACCGAGAATTTAACACTTACTATATTATCGAACAGTAACATATTTGGATAATTCTAATCAAATGCCTCTGGACTTGGGCAATGAGGACAAAGTTTCTTTCAATAGATTTGTTTTTGGACTATCTTTTCTCTCATACAAACTACAGTAAGTTATTGAACTGGACACTACTGGTGCCCCACCCCAACCCCCTTTAGAGGTCCTGCACCCTTCCTCCAGTGGCTGTCCAAATCAGCTGCTAAAGGCTCATAACTCTCTTTCTCTAGAGGATTACATTTGGCCAAGCAGTAGCCACTTTGCCAGGAGATTACTTGCATGACTGCATTGCCCTGTTGCCTCAAGGTGGGGCCAAAGGTGTGGTGCAGTTGATACTCCAGAGCTTCCTATGGGATCGGGTGGAAGCCAGACTCCACATTAGAGGACCTCTTTGCTCAGCCTCCCTTCCCTGGCCATCCTGCTTCCCTCAGGCCCTTTCCCCTGAGGACACTTCTATAATAAATCACATGCACCTGAATCTCAGCCTCAGGCTTTTCCACTTCTAGAACTTCAGACCTAGGACAATGGTGGATAAAGTAGGGAATCCTGTGAGAAGCTGGGAGAGCAGGGATCATAAGGAGAAACTACTTAACAAGGAAATTCATGAGAAAATAGAGGTATCATTTTATTCCATTAAAAAAGGAAATCATTTATGTATGTAAATTCTCATTCATCAATATTAAATGCTATTAAATTTTAGCTCATTTATCTTTTGAATTTCTAAAATTAAATTCATATAATTATATCAAAAATATAGCACATGCACACACAATAAAGGAATCATGAGGATATAGACTATTCTAGATCTCTTCTTCCCGTTTTTTCCCTCTCGTTTTAAAAACTTTCAATAGCCAGAACACTAAAGTGGCAGAATCCCCTCGACACAATTTCACCCCCCAAGAATTTTAAAGCACTCAACTATGTGGCTTCTTATTACTTATATAATCTGTGGTTATGAAATGATTCTAAAGAATCTGGTTTATCTCTTTGCATTAAAAGAGTCAGTGTAAGTAAAGAGAGAAACTGCTAGAACTGCTAGTGTCAAAACTTTGGTCTACTCAGGACGAATGGAGTTTCTTTGTTTCTCAGCAAAAACCTTTCACCCGCAGACCAGCTGTTAAAGTTAAACGCCACAATGGTTCTTTCAAAGCGATTCTGAAAAGAGATTCCAATTCCATATGCCGAAATCCAAATTTATTCAACTTTACACAGAAGAGCAGAGTTCCACATCTTAATAGCCATATAACTCTATAAAGAATTATTCTTGATTTCTCGGATAGATCATCACTGCAGAAGGAACCCAAAAAGGCTCCATGAAAGCATTCCACCTGTATTGCTGGCAGATGACTTATAAATGTTGCACAGACACGGGCCTACTACTGGCTCATAGAAGAAGCATTCAACAGCTGAACATCTGCTGGTAAATACACAGCAAACAAAAAATGCAATCCAGTGCCAAACATGTGCACAGTGTGGGCCTCATCTCTGCTCATAAACCAAGCAATGTGTTCTGCTAATCATTAGCAGAGTTATTGATTTTAGATGTGTATCACACAGCTATAATTTTGTCAGAGAGTAGACCACATAAGTTGTTCTTTTTCTGGTTGTTTCATTTTGTCTTATTCCAAGAGTCCGTAAATTGACGACCGGGACAAAAATTATAATTGACATCATCTGTGGGAAATATTTCATAAAACAACAGGCCCAGATGTAGGATTAAAGCCATGTGGTAGTAAAATACCCCACTGAAAAAGGGCCAGGTTCCATGATTTCTTACGAAAACAGATGTGCTCTTACTCCCCTCTGCTTGTTTTTCAATGCTTTTTTTTAACTCCAAATAATTCCTACCCCCAACTTTTTTTTTTCCCCTCTCTCTTCACGATCGCACTGGAGAGCGTTCATAAATGGATTACAGATGCAGGCTTGTACTTCAAGTCCTGACTGTCACAGTCTCTGAAATAAAATAAATGAAACATTTGGGGAAATTACATCGAACTATGGTAAAGGTAACGGAGATTGTGCAAACATGTCTGCCTGTCATTTATCCAGCATCTTTGGGCATGAACATAGGATCTCCTGGACAATGCAAATTGCAGACTAGAGAGGGGGAAGTATGTCTAAGATGCAGCAAGAGGAGTGACTCTTCCTGAAACCTCTGGTACTGTCCTGTCAGGCAAGCTTTCACCTTTGGGATTTTTTCCTACCTTCCTTGAGGTGAGATTTCTGGGTAAGGAGAGCAAAGGAAAATAATAGCCCATCAGATCTCAGCCTCTATTGGTTCAAGTTCCTTTTAGCTATATTACTGCTCTATAATTTTCCCTTTGGAAATGTTGGGAACCACAGGAGTGGGATTCTAGGGCACAAACTCAGGCAATATTGTTTGAAGACTAATCTGTAAGTGCTGTGAAAAACTGCACACAACCAAGTTTCTGCCAAAGACCTCAGTGTCACATGGAATCCATCACAGTATCGCTGATTATTATTAATTAATTCAGCATTTATACCGCATCTCAGCCTCAACCTCCAGTATTGTGCCAAGTTGGCATAGTGTTAAGATGCTATAATACAGTATAAAGGAAACTAAATGCCCATCATGTGTCACCACTAAGATTTCAACAGAATATCTACACTTTCCAACTGTCCCCTTTCAGCCCCTGAAATACTGAAACAAACACTACATAAATTTGTTTAGAACAAAGAGGGACCCGCCTCTAATTTCCCTGCCTTATTTCTTTAATCTATCTTCTTTGGGTTGCATGAAGACTAGAATTCAAAGCACCAGCTGGACTCCAGGAGATCAGAGCTGAGTAATAACTCACAAAGATAATTTTTAGCATCTTCCCTTCTGCCAGTCCCTCACACACACCTAGCTCAGGGATAAACAACTTTGTGTTCCATGAGAATCCATTAGAGGAGAAATGAAAGGGCGAGGTGTACAGCATGAGGTGAGAGTGGAGAACAAGGGAAAGGCAGAGTCTATAATTCTTCCCCAAGCACCAAAGACCTATCAGAACATTTTTTTTTCTGAGTCTTTATGACTTTTTTCTTTTGTTATTATAGAAATGAAAGAAGTAAAAACCATGTAGGAAATCTGCAAAAGTAAATGACTGATTCATCCCAAAGAAAGTTTTGTGTATTCTTTAATGGGTGGCTGGAAGGGAAGGAATCAATGGAGAAACCAAAACCAAGTGCATTATAAATTCAACTTATTGACCACTTGTCATATAACAGGCAACATGGTGGATGTATTTACATTTCTAACACTTTTAATCCTCAAAACAGCCCTACTGGAGGGGGATATTATTACAGACTACATATGATGAACTAAAACCCAGAAAGAGTAAACTGCTTGTCCAGTTTAGTGAATAAAGAGCCAGTTCTGCTGGATGCCCAAACCCTGTGGGATTCCACATCCACATTCTTACCTTCTACCATATACTGCTTCTCAGTTTTAGCTTCAGAGGCTTTTGCTACTGCAGGTCATTATGACACTAAATTATTCGGAAACCTCAAACTCACTCTCTATATACGGGAGAATGATTGTACACATTAGTGCTTGTGTTCTAACTTTTTTGTGTGAAATGCTACTGGACACCTCTGAGATTGTGCCAAGAGTAGATTTATTTTTTTAATTTTATTGTGATAAAATATGTATAACATAAAAGGCAATCTTGTGCCATTTTAACTATTTTTAAGTGTGCAATTCAGTGGCATTAATTGTATTCATAATGTGTCACAACCATCACCACTATCTATTTCTAAAACTTTTCCACTATCACAAAAAGGAACTCTATACCCATTAGCATTAACTCCCCATTTCCCCCTCCTTGAAGCCCTTAATAACCTCTAATCTACTTTCTGTCTCTATGAATTTGTCTATTTTAGGTATTTCATGTAAATGAAATGATTTTCTTTTGGTTTGGATCATTTTACTCAGCATAATTCATCCAAGTTGTACTGTGTATCCAAATTTCATTTTTTCTTATGTCTGAATAATATTCCATTTATGGATATACCACATTTTGTTTATCCATTCATCTGCTGATGGACACTTGGGTGGTTCCACTTTTTGGCTATTGTGAATAATGCTGCAACACTGAAACACAGGTATCTGTTTCAGTCCCTGTTTTCAATTATTGTAGATATATACCTAGGAGTAGCTTTGCTGAGTTATATGGTAATTATGTATTTAACTTTTTGAGGAACTGCCAAGCTATTTTCCACAGCAGCTGTACCATTTTGCATTTCCACCATGAATGTAGAAGGTTCCCAATTTCTCCATATCCTTGACAACACTTAATTCTCTTTTTAAAAATTATTTTAACTCTCCTAGTAGGTGTGAAGTTCTAGCTCATTGTGGTTTTCATTTCCATTTCCCTAATGACTAATAATGTTGATCATCTCATACGCTTGTTGGGAATCAGTATATCTTCTTTGGAGAAATGTTTATTCAATCGAGATTTTTGTCCATTTTTTAAATTGAGTTGTTTATC
>NW_006442491.1:13312840-13314152 GCF_000325575.1 Pteropus alecto | reverse complement strand
TATATATATTTTGGATAGTAAACCCTTTACAAACACATGATTTGCAACTATTTTCTCCCTTTCTTTAGGTTTTCCCTTCACTTTCTTGATAATGTCCTTTGATGTACAAATTTTTTAAATTTTGATTGTCTAATTTATCTACTTTTCCTTTTAAGATCATATGTTTAAAATCCATTGCCAAATCCAATGTCATGAAGACTTACCCCTATGTTTTCCTCTAAGAGTTTTATGATTTGGGCTGTTATATATAAGAAGTTGTTGATCCATTTTTGAGTTAATTTTTGTATATGGTCTGAGGTGAGAGTCCAAGTTCATTCTTTTGCAAGTAGATATCCTGTTGTCCCAGCACTATTTGCTGGTGACAGTGCATTTTGATTCAGGTCCCAAATCAGGGTCTCAAGACCAAAGTTATGGAATCAGGGATTAAAGTTATGTCTCTAAGATTAAAGTTATGTTATTTACTCACCAAGTGTGCTGTATGGACAGATCCATCTTCACCATAAAACTATTTAATTCATACATATTTTATTCAAACACAATTTTACTAATTTTTCATCAAAAAATCACTAAGGAGCTTTGCAGCTATAATGTAGAGAGGAGTACTAAAATGTTAAATCAAGCTATATTCAGAGATTGTAATATAATAATCAGTTCTGTAGCCAGACCATGAAGAAATCTGAAGAACAAAGGAAGATTTCTGCTGGGATTGCTAACAACCCATTTCCCCACACCGTGAAGGAAAAACAGGAAAACAGAGTCTTTTAAGTGTTGCCCTACACAAAATAAAATCATTTACTCCCTATGGCTAAAACCGCGGGCTGGGAATTGCCAGCAGACATTTTCATGGTACCCACTCTTATCCTTTCTTATCGTATGTCCATATCAAAGGAAAATTTTTATGCTGTAACTCACAGGAACTAAAGAATGATATATAAACTGAATTTCCTGAATACTCGGGGACCCTCTCTGTCTCTCTCACTGTCCCTCTCACTCTCTGCCTCTGTGGAGTGTTGCCCCTTTTCTAATAAACTTGCTTTTTGACTCTAACTTTGGTGTGTGTGTTGAATTCTTTCTTATGTTCTGCCAAGAACCCTCTTCTCTCAGTACAGAGCTTGAGTCCTCCGACCCTACTTGGGCAAATGTGCCCTGTCCTGCATCAGTTATAGAGCCACAGCCATGTGTTTTCATGGTCACAAATGCTTGATTATTGGGAAGTTAAAATATGATAAAAAACAAACATCTATAAGGAAGAGATAAAATAACCTTTTAGTGACTATCTAGGGACATAGTCGCCTCTGCAGGGTCACTGGCT
>NW_006442491.1:13311322-13312773 GCF_000325575.1 Pteropus alecto | reverse complement strand
CCTTCCCAAGTGTCAATGGTCTTCAATTCTTATTTTATAATAAAAGTTTATAAAACTGGGCTTGACTTGAACTGGTTTAAAGTTGACCTGGTGAGTAGGAAAGGACAGCTGAGTGAGCAGATAGCTGAGGAGATAAGCCACTGGGTTCAACCAATTTAGGAGGAAAATTAAAGCCTTGGGTAGGAGGCTGGAGAGAGGAATCTCACTTTACTTGAGAGGGAGATGAAGAAAAAGGTCGCATCTCCGTGAAATCATTCATATCATGTGTATTTCCAGCATAGCAATAAAACATCGAAAAAAGAAACTGAGGCAGGAACTAACAAATGGATTGGAAAAATGGTCACCAGAGATCATTCCAGGAATACAGGCTATCAGATCTTGAACAGCAAGACTCACCCATCATATCTGACAATGGAGATTGGTCCAGTTGGTTGGTTCAGAGTCACAAGTCTTGAGTCTGAACTTGAAGTACAGCAAGTGTGGCAGCTATGCTGGGCTGGCGTAGCAGAAGCAAACCAAGAAGGATATGGCCCTGTTGGAAAGAAGGTGAGAAACACCTTAAGCCCTGCAGCCATAGCAACTCCTTACACCATCTCTCCATGGAATGGGAAATCAGGTAAAAGGTATTATTTATGAGGTCAGCCTGATATTACATTTAATAATTTGTTTTTCTAGAGTTAAGGACTTCAAAATCACATAATATAAACATAAAAACAGAACCAGAAATTAATGAACCACAGAATTTGGTGGCAATTTATTTCATGAGACAGTGACAGAGAAAAGACAGCTTTGAATTCTATCTGTGGTCTCATGGTCATACCACTTGGTTATCTATTTATATCACCCTTACGGCAAATAAAATTGTTTGAAGCAACGAAGAATCAAGAAATTCTATGATGTGACTTAGACAAAGATGAGTCTGATGCCTTAGAATCTGTTCTTCCAATCTACTCAGTATCTGAACTGAGGCAGTAGCTGTTCTGGGAAAAACGAAAAGTGTTAAAAATACAAAAAAAGAGTTGATAGAGTTGTTAGAAAGACTTTCAGGGCAAGAAATGGCTAAAACTAATATCTTTGCAAGAGACCTAATGTTCTAATCCCGATATTTACCTGGATTCGAACTTCCCTGAAGTTTTCTTTGTCAGCTTCAGATTTTCACCAAATTTTTGCAACTCCTGGGGAGGCAATCTTATGAAAGGAACAACATTTGGTGAGGCAATCTTATGAAAGGAACAAATTGTCTTAAACACTTTTTGTGTGTTAGTGGGACTTCTTTCCCCAAGGAATACAGGCATTCAATTTAAAACTAAAGGACAAAGGGAAAAAAAAAACAGTATGGAAAAAGCAGGGCTACTTTAGTGTCCAAAATTTCAAAATGTGGTGGAAAGATGATGCAGGACTGAAGAGGAATTTCCCACTCAAACAGCTACCCTTGTAATCAGCTCTTTGTT
>NW_006442491.1:13299349-13311293 GCF_000325575.1 Pteropus alecto | reverse complement strand
AAAGAGTGATCTAGAAATCAACTGAAGACTCACCCTCCCCTTTGATTGTTCTGTCTAGATAACAGATGTATTGTCTAAATTTCTGTTTGAAAATCTCATGCTCTGTAACTGCCCGTAGCCCATAGCAACTCTCATGGTCTGTAACTAGCTGAGGACAAATCAACCAATCAGCCCATGCCAACTGTAACAGCCCAGATATAAAAGCAAAATTGCCCCTAAACTCAGGGCCCAGATCTTCAGAGCGCTAGCTCCTTTGGGACTGCCAGTGTAATAAACCAGAGTTCTCTAACTCTCCAAGTGGTGTTTGGTTTCTTGCCAGTCTTGTTTTGCAATGTTTTTGCAACAGGACAGGGCAAATTTCCCCAAGTGATGGGGAGACCAAGCCCTATACTGAGACAAGAAGAAGATCTTTTGGCTGAGAGTGAAGAAAGAATTCAACATACATGCCAGAGTTAGTCAAAAGGAAAGTATATTAGAAAAGGGTAACATTCCACAGACAGAGTGTGGTCTCCTCTCAGAAGCAGAGAGTGAGAGGAACAGTGCAAGAGATAGAAAGAGATAGACAGAGAAAAGACACTGAGAGGGACAGTGAGAGACAGAGTAAATGCACTGGGAGGGACCCTGAGTGGTCCCGGGGAATTCAGTTTATATATCATTCTTTAGTTCCCATTTCCTTTGATATGGACATACAGTGAGGAAGGGGAAGGAGAAGAGTATGTATAGTGTGAAAAGGTAAGAATATGTAGTGAAAAGCCTGCTGGCAGTACCCAGCCTTTAATCCATAGGTTCCCCCATGGTTTTGGCCATAAGAAATGACTCTTGGTTCCTGTTTCCCCTTTCCGGTATGGTGAATGGGTTGTTAATAATCCAGCAGAAACCTTCCTTTGTTTTGAAGGTGTCCTCTTGGTCTGCCTGCAGGGCTGATCAGCGCATTGCAGTCTCAGAATATGGCTTGATTAACATTTTAATTCGCTTGCCTCCTCCCTACATTATTAGGCGATCTGATGAAATACACTGATATTTTATCTAACAGGAACAAATTGCCTTAAATGGGTTTTTTGTGTGTGTGTTAGTGGGGCTTCATTCCTCCAAGAAATACAGGCATTCAGTTTAAAACTAAAGAGCAAAGAAAAAAAAAAAGTATGGAAGAAGCAGGGCTACTTTAGTGTCCGAGATTTCAAAATGTGATGAAAAGTGACGTCTGAGGAAATATTTTTATTTTCTCTTCAGCAATGGCTAAAACAATAAGCATGGTTGGAGCAACTGTTGAGCCCTGAATCACAGCTCCTTCACACCAAGCTCTCCTTGAGCTCACACACACATGTGCTATTTTCATCTCATTACTTCCCAATTCAAAACTCTTCCTCGCCTCTCTATAGGTCACTGCAGAATGGCATTGAATAATATATTTTCAGTATTAAAAGAGATATTAATATATATTTAATCCAGTGTCCCTTCCTTTCAATAAAAAGGAGAAACAAATGCCCAGAGAGGCTAAGTGAATCACTACAGGTCACACAGTGAGTTAGTGAAGGATCCAGGCCCAAAATCCATAAGGAATTGCATCTCACTTAAGGCTGTGCAGAGCCCCATGACAAGCCTCAGTGCTCTTTTTCAAGCCTCAGTGCTCCTTTTCAGCTTCATTGTCGGTGCTTCTCTCTTCTAAGTCGCCCTTTTAGCAATTCTTCAAATACTCCAAAGGCCTGAACTGTCCTCCCTCATTTCCATTCTCTATTCAAATGTCTTCCCATGCAAAGATAAGGCTACATTTGCTCTGCGTTCTTCCGGAGCAACTTCAGTCTCAGAAACAATTAGTATTACACTCATTTGCCATGTCTCCCTATCTACTTTTATTTATATTTAAAAGCTTTTGACAAATATAAGACCATAAGCTTTCAGAAATAATGTTTTTCTTTTATATCTATATATCTACTAATCACTCCATCACATTATTTAAAAATTTAGAATACATTTATGTTTGCCCAATGACACAGATAAATAGATAATGTTGTGGATTCCTTTTGTTGCATATAAATAAGTCATCTCAAAATTCCATAAAGTGTTAAGTTGTGATATAAACATCACTCTACTTTTAGGGCTAAAATATGACTATACATGCACTGTTTGAATTTTTCTTTATAAAGAGTTGAGAGGAATGTAAGTAAGGAGTGCTTTTAAGAGAAAGGATCTGAGATTAAAAGGTTGAGATTCAGACAAGATCAAGTTTGTTGAGTAGCAAAAACTAAAATAGAAATGCAAAACTTTTGAATCTGTTTGTTCTTCCTAACCTTCCAAATGCACTTACATAAATTCTTCTTTCACAGAATTAGGCTTAGAGTATCCTGTCAAAAACCAATGGTTATATGGCAACAGACTAATTCTCACTATGTGTTCTGTTGATACCTCATCAGCGTCCTCTATTTGAACTGAGATCGTCACACGCAGATTCCAAATAAATGGAGATTTCACAGTTTCACTGGTTTGGCCAAAGTTTTTAGCACCAGTCTTGCACTTTAATTTGGCACTATCATTCAGTTCCCATAGTTACCAAAGATGAAAATCCAATCATTACCTAAGATGAAAATCATCTGGACACATAGTACATATTTTCAGCAGACCATTTATATGAACGAGAGCCAACATACACATTAAAATCTCCTTATAAGTTGCCCATTGCCTTATTTAACAAAGTAGCTTCATCTCTGGGGGAAAAAAGAGAATAGATTTTGCAGAAGAATAGAAAATGTTAGTGACCAAATGAATGCTACAGAAGAGAAAAAGCTAGGGAAGTGACAAAACTATAAAATGATTTTTAAAATAAATCTTATTGGGGAAGGAACAATAGAGCATTCTTCATTAGGAAATTGGGGGAATGATTTTTAAAATAAATCTTATTGGGGAAGGAACAATAGAGCATTCTTCATTAGGAAATCTCCATTGGAATATTGGGGGAGTTCGGACAAAAATATAAAAACTTAGCTCTTTACTAGATAATATATTTATGTCTACAACATTTACCTCTGTATTGGTATATTTTTCTGTTTAGCTCAAAAATTAGATTTGTTTAAACAAGGCTAATTTGATATCCCCAAGGTTTAAAAGGGAATAGTAATATTTCTCCCATGATCCATGTGATTTTCATATAATTAAGTTAGTCACTGATCACATGGGAACCAGCTGAACCTTAAAGAGAGAGGCCTAGGCATGTTATACAGTGACAGATTTATTGGGAGTTATTAACTAATATGCTTTTCCTCGCTTCCTGTTTGTTTGTGATCAACACCAAGTTGAGCTGCTGGACATTATTTTCATCTGCCCCAAAGAGAAGAGGGGGGGAAAAATCAGTCTCTTGATGGATTGATGAGGTTCCCAGAAGGAAACAAATATTTAAGAAAATTTTTTGAAGGAAGTAATTACAGAGGTCTAGGGAGGGCTAAGGAGACCAACAAGGGATGTGAAAGCACCAGGAATAACTGTAAGGAGACCTCACGAGCCCTAGGCTTGTTACTTCCCTATGGAAGAGTAGTGACTGGGGTAACTGGTACCCAGCAGGTGTGGAAACCATAGGTAGAGAAATGGTATTACTGTTAGAATTGTGAGCTGGCAGGGAGTGAGCAAGGAAATTACCCTCACAGCTTTTCCTATGAACTTCCAGTCTTTTATAGATGAATTCCATGTTTAAGCCAGTGGGAAACCAGCCAGATGGCATGAAAGCATAGGTGTTGTAATTTGTAGAAGATCTGGGACAAAGATTACTACAGATAATTTTTCAGGAGGGGCAAATGGGGAAAGAACATACTAGTCTTTAATTTCTACAGCTTCTAACAATATAATTCAGATTTCAGCTTCTGGGCAAATGGAGTAAAAGTACTATTCCCTATTCCTCTCACTAAGTACAATTTTAAAACCTGGACACATTATACACACATATGCAGGCACATGAACATACGTGAAGATTCTGAATGGCTGTGAGAAGAAAGTAAACTGGTTAGGAAACTCAAGACACAAAAAAATTCAAATTTTCATAGCCAAACTCTTTTATAATAGTTTTTATTTATCAGTAGCCACTGAAGAAAGGCAAAGTTGAATAGAAACTGTGTAACTGGCTTACTGGTAAGTCTGAATTTACTTGGATGCAAATTAAAGTGATTTTTTTGGTAACAATCTGAGTGGTAACAATGCAACATCTTGAACACATCCCATACCTTTGTGTAGGGTAATTTCATAGGATTTTCAGTAGTTGAAAATCTAGTTTAATATAAAACTATGGTTTCATGTTTTATTTACATCCTTTCTACCTCTCCAGGATGGTAGAGCTTATGGAGATAGAGTAGGCCAACACTGTGGTCTATGTTTTTACTTCTTTTTCCAATCCAGCTCTTTGGAGGAGAGAATAATTTAACTTTTTATTCTCCTTCCCCTTCTCCTATCTTCGAATAATTCTTCCAGTGCTGAGGGAAGGAGCGGGGAATAAAAGACAACACAAACCTAGAGGGATGGCAGCCATGTCTACTTGCAGCCTCTGCAGACGATCAATGCCACTATCTACTTCTAGAGATCAGACTGTGTATCTCTTAGCCAGGTCAGTAGCTTCATTAGTAGTTCTATGGTTCATATCTTGGCCCTCACTTTTTATGTTCCACACAGAGTCATGTAAACTATAGAAATCCTCTTCTGTGATATCTGAACCAAAGGGTCTGGTGTGTGAGTTTTGGTGATGGTGGGGGGTCCTTTTTACAGACACAACACACATGGTCATTCCCCATCCTTCTGATTATGACTAACCACACAAGCCTTCAGCTTTTTAGAGATCTAAAAATGAGACACAGGCACACATCTTTATGTTCCTGTACTCCTGAAAATTGCTGGGGCATAGATACCAAACTCTCCCTAGTATGTTCTCACCGTAATTCACTCTAATGGCAATACCAGAGTAATACCAGAATAGAAATCAATGTGGGGAAAGGAAGGCCAGTTCATGCAGATACATTCTATTTACAGAGTGATTCCTTTGACGTTCTCTCCGATTTGGTTTGGTAAAATGCAGCAAGAAAATGCTATTCTCGCATAAACATTGACCTCTTTGTGACTCTAACACCTTCATCACCCTTCTGCAAATGGACTGGAGAGGAAGAAGAAGATTAGAGAAAGATTAAAGAGACAGGGTGCTTGGGTGAAAGTTGAGATAGTAGGAAGATCCAGCTGCTTCTTACTAAGATCTAAGAAACATGTCTGCTGCCAGTTACTGGTGGATTTTTTTGAAGAAAGTGAAGTATTTAATATCTCTCTGACTTCAGCTTTGGGACCTAGGCACCAACTCATTCTACAGAGAAAGTTCCACTTAACCTCCTTTCATACTAGATAGATTCAAGTTTCAGAAGCAGAAAACACAATTACATACTTCTATTCTATTACTCCTCCCTCCAGTTAATTACCTCTTGCCTAAAACCAAAAGAGCCTTCTACTCTATTCCTCTGTAATCTCACTCTATATTCTGAATTGCCTTTGTGCATTTATTTTGAAGCTGATCTATCAGATACTCCTTAAAGATCAAAGTATTTGTGGCACATGTAAATGATGTCTGATGTGCTTCTTTCAGTGAATGGATAGAAATCAACTCGGTCTTAAATAGAGGTCCTGCTAAAGAAGAGAAAGAAAAGACTCTGTAAATTGATGTTGTAATTATTAGTTTTAATTATTTATTTTTCATTTTCTGTCACTTTTTCTCTCTCCTCTCCTTCTAGGACTATGGTTATATAGTTACACCTGGAGGAGAAGAGAGGTAAAGAAGTATTTAATACATCCCACAAGTCTTTTATACTCTTTTTCTCTAGTCTTTATTTTAAAATTCTTGTCAGCTAATAATTTCTGGATCACATTTGTTTTTTTTAATGTGTTTTTCCTTTGATTTTTGGTCATAAATTATTATGAATACGTTAAAAAATATAGAGGAAAGGTGAATAATATGAAAGTAAAGAGAGAGTATTTTATAAGAGCATCAGAATTCGAAAAAAATCAAATTGAATTCTAGAACTGAAATATATACTATCTGAATTAAGGAATCAATATAAAGTTATAACAACAGATAAGATGTAGCTAAGGATAACATATATAACATTTATAACCCAGAAAATCATCAACTGAAGTTTGAAATAAGAATATACTTCTAAATAACCTGTGGATCAAAGAAAAACAAAAACAAGACAGAAATTAGAAGATATTATACTGAAAGAAAATAAAGGTGATATGTCAAACTATAAGATGTAATAAAACTTGAAATGCATATATTAGAAACTTCCATTCCAAGAAATTTGAAAACAGAAACAAACAAGTAAAAAACAGAAAATTAAAATTAAAAAGGGGGATGATTAAGGTATGAGTAGAAATAAATTACATCTATATAATTTTATATCTCCAAATACTCACCGAACAAAATTAATTAATCTAAAAGTCACTCCTCTAGAAAGGCTAATAAAATCGATAAACCTCTAATAAGACTGATTATGAGAGAAAATGAGGAGAGAGTGAAAATAAATTATTAATATTAGAACTGAAAAGAACATCATTACAAGTTTTATAGGAAACAAAACATAATTATAAGTACTATAAATAATTTTATGCCTATAAAATTGACTATTTAGATGAAGTAGGCAAATTCTTTGAAGAATATAAACTACCAAAGCTCATATAATAAAAAATGGAAAACAACCATGAATGTGCCTGTAACTAGCCAAGAAATAGAATTTGTTATCCAAAACTTCATTAAAAAAAAAAGCTCAGATGAATTAACTGGTGAACAGTTTTAAACATTTAAGGAAGAAATAAAATCAATCTTTTACAAATGCTTTCAGAGAAAAGAAAAAGAGAAAGAGAACAGTTCTTAACTTGTTTTAAGAGATCAGCAAAATCTTGATACTCAAACCTGGCAAAGACATTACAGGAATGGAAAATTATAAACTAAATCTCTCTCACAAAGATTTCTGGATGAGATTATTATAGATAAAAATAATAGCACATTAAGTCTAATTGTAGATATATATGAAAATAATCATGACATAAAGTTTAACATTCAGTTATCACTGTAGTTTAACAATCAGAAATTAAACTATTTTATTGGCATGTTAACATAAAAAGAGAGGAATCATTTAATGTTTGTGTGTGCAGCAAAAGCATTTATAAAATTCAACTGTGTATTTATAAATTTAATAGTTCTTTAAAATCTAAGAATAGAAGAGAATTTACTTAATGCGATAAAAAAAATATTCACAGAAAACCCACAGTTAACCTGGATGAAATATTTAAAGCATTCTCTCTAAGTTAAGAGACAAAGATTACAATGTCATCATGATTTTAAATTGTACTACTCGGAATAAAATGAAATGAAATAAAGCAAGATAAATAGATAGATAAATGGATGGATAGATGGATAGATATAATAAAGAAAATACTAAAATATTATTTATGAAAGGAATATTTGTGCACATACAAAATATGAAATTACTTATTATAAACAATTAGATTAATAAATTTAGCAAGGTTCCTGGCTATAAGACCAAAATACAAAATATAATTGTATTTATACATGAGCAATAAAAAATAGAAAATACATTTTTAAAAGGACATCATTTATAATAATACCAAACATGTTAAATTTCTGGGAATAAATCTAATGAAAAGGGAACTTGACATCTACACTAAAAGCTATAAAAACCATTTTTCAGAGAAATTGAAGAACAGCTAAATAAGTGAAGGAATATAGTCATAAATCGTGTGACTCAGTAGCATAAAAAGTGTCAGTTCTCTCCAAATTTACCTATAAATTCAATATAAACCAGATAAAATTCTGCATTTGAGGGGGTAGAAATTTAAAAGCTGATTATAAAATTCACATAGAAATACAAATTTACTAGAATATTTGACAATATTGGAGAACAACAAAGCCAGTGAATTTATATCACCAGATAGTTCTACTTAATATAAAGCCATGTAATTAAGACAGTGTGGTAATTACAACAAAGAAAGAAAAATAGAATAGTGGTGGAAAAAAAAGAGAACCCATAAACAGACTCACATATATAGTCACTCAATTATGTCAAAGATGGCATTACAGTTCAACTAGAGAAGAAGGACTTTTCAATAAATGATGTTAGATCAATAGTCTATCCACATGGAATAAATTAAGTCTTGACTTCTACTTTATTATGAAAATCAATTCTAGATTGATTATAGAATATAATATAAAAGGTAAAATAATAAATTTTCAGAAGAAAAAAAAACAGGAGAACCAGTCGTGATTTTGGTATAAGCAAATTTTTCTTAAATAAGACAATAAAGCACTAACTATAAATCACTGATGAACTGGTATCTATAAAGATCATCTATTCATCAAAACAGAACTGAGAGATTCAAAAAACAAGCTAGTATTACCAACTCTGGTATATTTCTACAATGAAATACTACAAAGAAATGAAATGAATGGATAAATTTCACAACATAATGTTGAGTTAAAGAAATCAGACACAAAAAACTTGTGATTTCATTTATATACAGTTAAAAAAACCTCATTCTTGTTAAAATGAGAATAGTGGTTATCTTTGGGAAGAAGAACAGTGCAGTGACTGCGAGTACAAGGTGGGCTCGTGTGGTTCTGGTTTCTTGATCGATGTAATGATTATATAAGGGTGTCTGTGATATATTTTTTTAAATATAGGCATTACGATTTCCTTACTCTCATATCTCTATAAATATTAAAAAGTCCTACTGCACTCCGTGTGAACATTCTGTTTATCCAGTCACTCTCACTTATTTAACAAATATACAAGAGCTTACTGTACATCAGGCAGTATGCTGCAGTTAATGGCAAGTGCATGACACATTCATTAAACAATTAAGGAAAATTAATTTAAGAATAAATTTTAAAATTATTTTAAGAATTAAGATATTAAGTGAAAGAAAACTATAATTATAATAAATGATAGGAACGTAAAGTTTGTTGTGCTGTAAGTTTATGAAAGAGAATCTTCCTTTAGGAATGTCAGGAAGAATTGCTCTGAGTAGTGATAAACTACAATCTGACAAATGAATAAATTTGAAGGGGACAGGCAGACTGAGGGACCAGTACCCTTAAATGTCCAATAAAGGAGGTGGGATACTATAAGGGAAAATGGTATAATGTGTGATTGGATGGAGAAGTAAGGGTCAGATTGTGTGAAGTTTGCTTAAGGATATTGGCCTTAACCCTAAGAGTAATGGGGAGCAAATAAAAGTACTGTAGAAGAGAGTGTTATATAATCTGATTTACATTTCAAATAAATTCTTCTATTCCTCTGAATAGAATGGGGCTGAGAGCAGAGGGGATGAGAGGCTTATGCTGTAATCCAGGATTCATATATCCATAGGTTAAACTAGGGTAGTGGTGGTAGAAGTGGAAAGAAATGGGCAGATCTGGGATCTACTTGAAGGGCAACATTGATGAGATCTGCTGATATATTGGATCTGGGGGGCGAGGTTGATGGAGGTGCCAAAGATAAATCCCAGATTTCTTACTAGTAGAAATAGGTGTCTGAAGATTTCATTCACTAGAGAGGGAACATTAAAATTTGATCTACTTTTAAGGGGACAATCATGCATTTCCTTGAGAATACTTTCAATGTGAGACACTTTTCAAACATGAAAGTAGAAATGTCCAGAGGTCAGCTATGTTTAGGAATTCAGAGCACAGATACATCTTCTGACAATAATAATAATAATAAATCTAATAAAATATTGTCCTCTTTATTTGCCAAGCACTGTTCTATGTGCTTTACATATCTGAGCTCACTTATTCTGCCCCAGGAACCCATGTTGTTGATATTATTATTATCCTCATTTTCTAGATGAGGAAACAGGAGTTACCTAAACTGTACACAGCAAATACATGGTGGTATTTAAACACATAGCTCTAGATCCCTCAGAACCCAAAGCCTATAAAGTTATTCACAAGATTTTCCGGAGGAAAAAAAGTCCTCTCGCTTTACATGGAATGATAAATTGTCCTCATTCGCAACAAATCTCTGATTGGAATCTCTGGACCATGTTGAGAACTCTAAGGCAATTGCTTCGAAGGCATCAGCTGTCTTATGATTTCTCAGGGATTTCTGTTACCCTTGCATTTGCTATATAACAGCTGCTATTTTGGATTAGATGCCAGAGGCGCTGTTTCAGTTATCAAAGGATGTGCCTCCCTTGGGAAAAAATGAATGCTCCAATTTACAAGGTATCTTTGCATTGATGATAGCTAAAGCAAATTTCTTTCTGCAGTCAAATTGAAGTCCACTAGTCGCTCATTTCAACTTGACTTGAGGCTTTTTAAATTTCTATTTTAATGTGAAACACATTTCTGATGTTACTGATATTCCATTCATGTTTTGAATTCTATAAAAGGTTTGAAATCTTAAAACTGCTGTGAAGCATCGCTTTTTCTGAAGCACACATCTGAAATATTAGCAGGGGTCAAAGAAATGGATTTTGTGGGTTCTTCTCTGCAGGATTTCAAAGAAGATTTCTCTCTCAGATATCTGAAAAGTTAGAGGACCTTTTGGGCAGAATAAAATCGACACACATGACATAAAATAATATCCTATGAGGAACACATGACATAGTCCTATTTTTTTAATTCACATCACGGAAAGATTTTATTTATCTTATATTATGAATAATGGAATTTTCAGTAAAATTTTTGAAGGCTTGTACAATAGTTTTCCTGAATATGCCACTTACATAGCAAACTCAAATTAGAAGCAGAATTAACAGTCACTTCAAACATATTATTTATTACTTCTACAATAAACAGTATATGTATCTATATATGTGTCTATATATGTATTGAAGATGTCAATATTCTTTTAATTATTGAAAATGTTGGGATCTTTGGAAACATGGAAGAATGAGAGATGTTCTCAGATCTCTCCCCTTGAAACAACAATAAGCTGAACATCTAAAACTCAACAAAAAATACCCAAACTGTACACCAGCACTTTAACTCAACAAAAAATACCCAAACTGTACACCAGCACGTTTGAGTGTGAGATCTGTGCATAAGAGCTACTACAGGTCAGAACCCCGGGTGTCAGGCGGTGGACTGAGAGAAATAAAGAAGCTGCCTCTCGCAGCCCCTGGAGCTACCTGTAAGAGGAGAGAGAGGAGAGAAGTAGCAGCAAGTTCCCTGAACAGCCCTGCCTGGGAAAGCTGTAAGCTTCCCGTGGCTGGTGGCAGAGCCTAGTCATCCAGGCAGAAGGCAGAGAAGTGGGATGGCAGAAAAACATCTGAGGTTGAGCCACAGCCCCCAACTCCCAACCCAGAGAGCCTCTCCCCGCATACTCTCCAAGACTGATCACCGTGGAGCCCCAGGGGAATCTGAGCCAACACTACCGAAACTGTTGCTAATACTGACAGGGACTGAAAGTGAGGGTAGTGAGCATGATTAAATATCTATTAGAAAATAAAAAGGCATTTTTAAAGCTTTATAGAAAGCAAGGATCCAAGAGGCTTAGATGCAACCAACTGGAAACCAAAAGCAAAGTGCCTTCTTTGCAGCAGGCTAAAGAGAGACCTTTATATAACAAATGTTCTTTCTGGAAAAACAACAGAATACACTTCCATTAATGTCCAGGTGGAGAAATAGTCCATTAACACCATGAACAACCAAGATGACAAGGCTTCTCAGAAAGAAAGAGAAAAATCTCCAGAAAATAAGCTTACAGACATAGAAATATGTAACTTAAATGACGGAGACCTCAGGATGGTACTTCTGAAAAATCTCAGTGAGTTCCAAAACAAGTCATATCAACAATTTCAGAATTGAAAAAAGAACTAAAAGAGCAGAGCAAGGAGATTGAAATCCTCAGAAAGAACAGAACAGATAGAACTCCTTAGGAGATTAAAAACACACTGCAAGAGTTGAAAA
>NW_006442491.1:13296753-13298056 GCF_000325575.1 Pteropus alecto | reverse complement strand
AGAAAAAAGGTAAAATGGCTATAGGAAAACCTCATATTTCAATAACCATCCTAAAGGTAAATGGACTGAACTCTAGAATAAAAAGGCACAGAGTTGCAGACTGGATCAAAACACAAAACCCAATCATATGCTACCTTCAAGAGACATATCTCAGCTCCAAAGACAAATATAGACTCAAGGTGGAAGTGTGGAAAATGATATTTCAAGCAAACGGCATTCAGAGAAAAGTGAGAGTAGCGGTATTAATATCAGAAGATAAAAAAGGTAAAGAAAGATACTGAGGAACACTTGATAATGATAAAGAGAATCATGTATCACGAAGACATAACACTTATTAATATCTATGCTC
Source organism: Pteropus alecto (assembly GCF_000325575.1). NCBI lineage: Eukaryota > Metazoa > Chordata > Mammalia > Chiroptera > Pteropodidae > Pteropus > Pteropus alecto. The sequence goes on along the minus strand of NW_006442491.1, from coordinate 13,297,707 downwards.
CCAATCAGGGAGCCCCAAAATATGTAAAGCAGTTACTAACAGAACTAAAGGGAGAAACAGACCAAAACACTATTTAGTAGGAGACCTAAATACCCCATTGTTGAATATGGACAGATCATCCAAACATAAAATCAATAAAGAAATAACATCCTTAAATGATACATTAGAACGACTGGACATAATTGACATTTACAGAGCCTTCTATCCCAAAACAGCTGCTTATACCTTCTTCTCTAGTGCACATGAAACATTCTCAAGAATCGACCACATTCTGGGACACAGATATAGCCTCAACAAATATAAGAGGGTTGAAATCATACCAACCATATTCTGTGATCATAATGCTTTGAAACTAGAGATCAACTGCAGAAAGAAATCAGGAAGAACCACAAATACATGGAGATTAAACAACATGCTACTGAAGAGTAATTGTGTCAGAGAAGAAACAAAAAGAGAGATCAAGAGATACATAGAAACAAATGATAATGATAGTACAACATATCAAAACTTTGGGACATGACAAAAGCGGTCATAAGAGGAAAGTTCATATCATTATATCTCCAAAAACTAGAATGAGCCCAAATAAACAATCTAATGCTTCATATTAAAACACTAGAAAAGGAAGTTAAATTAAGCCTGAAGTTAGCAGAAGAAAAGAAATAATCAAAATTAGAACATACATAAATGGAATTGAAAACAAAAAACAATAGAAAAAATAAATGCAATGAAGAGCTGGTTCTTTGAGAAAGTTAATAAAATTGACAAACCTCTTGCTAGACTCTCTAAAGAAAAAAGAGAAAAGACACAAATAAACAAAATCTGGGATGAAAGAGGGAAAATTACAACTGATATCACAGAAATACAAAGGATCATACAAGAATACTATGAAAAAATATATAAAACCGAATTTAATAACCTAGAAGAAATGGACAAGTACTTAGAAAGATAAGACCT
>NW_006442491.1:13290214-13294668 GCF_000325575.1 Pteropus alecto | reverse complement strand
CTGTATTTTTTTTCATCTAATTCTGCTAACAACTCTAATGTGGAAGGTGTTAGCCTGAGACTTGGGGATATTTAAGACGCTAGCCAGAACAGGCAAGTAAGAGATAAATCAAAATAAAGAAGTCAACAATGGAAAAGCCAGAATAAAAGAATCAGAAATTAGCACTGAATCCTATGGGATTTTGCTATAAAAGTGAATGTAAATGTTAAAACCCTGACAAAATAAAAATAATTGTAATTTGGCAGTATTAGGAGGGGAGTTGGAAACAAGCTATGAATGTATACTAGAAAGACAAAGTATCTTGTTTAAAAGTGAAACAGTTAATCATGCTAAGCAAAATAAGCCAGACAGAAAAAATTGAAAATCACATGACATCACTTATCTGTGGGATATAAACCTAAAAGCAACAAAAAAACAGGACAAACAAACAGAGACTCATGGACATGGACAATGAACTAGTGGTTACCAGAGGATAGGGCGTGGGGGAGGAGGGAGTAGGTAGATGGTTAAAGGGGGTCAAATATAGGGAGATAGGGGGAGGGTTAAGTGGGTAAAGGAGATCAAATATATGGTAATTGAAGGAAACTAAATTTTGGGTAGTAAACACACAATAGAATATACAGATATCAAATTATAATGTACGCCTGACAATTATATGATCATATTAACAAATGTTACCCCAATAAACTTAATTTAAAAAAAAAGAATAAGAAAATGTTAGATTTTTTTCTTCTTTATTTTTCTTGGTTCCTAATCCAATCAACCTCGTGATTCCAAAATTCTAGTTTGTATTAACATAAATAATATTTTCTCTTATTTATTTCCTCTGCCACTGATATATTATGCATTCATTAGCTCCTAGAAATAAAATAATATTTATTATTGTAATTAGATTGGAAAAATGCTTCCTAGAACACTTGGAAAATACAGAAAAGTGGCAAATAAAACTATTCTTTCTCCACAACCAAGAAACAAACCACAGGTTATTATAATGTTTTAGTCTCTGTTAGTTTTCTGTATGCATATTTATATTTTTAATTACTGCATAGTATTCTAGATATATGAATATATACTTTGGAAAGAACAAAAGAAGAAGAATTTAAAGTCGAAAAATATAATAAAATAAATTATAATCTTTCCAAATCACTCTACTTCAAGGAATATAGATATGACATAATCATAAATGTAGAAAAATTTGTCTATATAATTTTGTCCATTTTATCAACATGGACAATAAGGGAAAATTGGAAATAGCCTAAGAGTCTTATAATGGAGGAATGGTTAAATAAATGTTGACACACCGATAGCATGTAATTTACTTCTGAGGAAAACAATATTGAAAAGAATGAATTTATTATGTGTTCCTGCTGTACATCTTTTGTTTTTAGAATAATGTATTTAACTACTTTATCTTAAATTACTTTTAATGCTCATTATGAGGGAAGAGTAAATTAAATTAGAAATACAAAGATAAGTACAGAAACTCTCACCAGGAATGAACTAAATTACCAAAAATAAACATCTTTGAAGTTTAATATTCCACAAGTTTAGGCTAGTTTCTTTATTTACTTGACTTTCCATGTACCATTCCAATTTGAGGGAAATGCTTAACTGTATCCAATATGGATTATATATTCATCATCTAATTATAACTTGGTATTAAACATTATTGTCAAAATTCATAGTAGGGGATTTTTCTGGTTAAATTAAAAACACAGAAATTGTGAGGTTCTGAGGAAGACACGAGGTTATAAAATGTAAGCCAAAATTTGCATAATCAATCGCGTATGTGTGCACACACTAATTAGCTCACAAGTGTTTATTCCTATGCTTTTTCACTGTCTAGGCATTCCTTCTACTAGATTCTATATCCCCTGCTCCACTCTAATGCTTTTCCATTATTTAAGCATAATCAAATTATTCTCTCTACTGGATCTTTCCTATCAACATCAATGCTCTGATTTCTCCCATTTTAAGATACAAACATCCAATTCTTCCTCATTTCCCTCCCTTTACAATAAAGTTCTCCAAAGAATCGTCTATACTAAAAGTTTCCAATTTCTTTCTCCTCTTTCATGAATCCATTCAGTCAAGTTTGCTCTCTTTCCACTTGAATGAAACTCTCTTAGCTATGTTATTTCTTACTTTAATCTCATTCTACTTTTTAGCATCATATTGGTTGATCATTCATTGATATTTGAGTCACTCTCTTAACTTGGATTATCAGACTCCACTCTCTCCTAAGTGTACTCATCACTCAGTGACAGATCCTTCTCAGTCTCATTTTTAGGTTTTCTTCATCTGCCAGACTATGAACTTTGAAATCCTTTGTGATTCAATCCTTAAACATTTTCTATTTGCAATCATTCTCTTGGTGTTATCATTCAGTCTCATAGTAATAAATACTGTCTATATACTGATGACGCCCAAGTGCCTAGCTCTTTAAGGCAACAGTACCACAGATTCAATGAACAACTAAATAGCTCTACCTAGATATCTAACTGAAATGTCAAATTTAGCAGGTACGAGGTTGAAATTCTTGATCTTCCTTCCAACACCTGTTCTAGTCAGTGTCCCCCATCTCACTTAATAGTGACTCCATCCAGTTTCTCAGGCCCGGAATTAAATCAAATACTATCGATAACCTAAACTTATCACTTACTCTCATATCCCATATTTATCAGCAAATACTGACTTCACCTTCAAAATCTGACCATGATCACCACCCCCACTGCTAACACACTGATATTACCTGCCACTAATTGATCCAATCCACCCCCACATATAACTAGAATTACTGCAATTTTCTAACTGGTCTCCTTGCTTCAAATCTTGACTCCCTAAAGGCTATTTTCAAAAGAGCAACCAGAGTTTTACAGTTAAAATGCAGTAAGATTATATCTCTCCTCTGCTCAAAAATATCCGGAGTCTTATCTCATTCTAAGTATATACCAAAGTTTTTAGATTGGCCAGCAATGCCCTACATGTTGAGGTTTCCCTCCAACCCATTGCTCCTCAGACATTATATTCTATTACATTCTTCCTTATAAATCTGTTCCATCCCCATTGTCCCTTTCCCTGTTCCTCAAACTTTCCAGGTGTGCTTCTACCTCAGGATGTTTGAACTTGATGTTGTTTCTACCTTGAAGTCTATCTCTGCAGGCATCTACAAGGCTCAATTCTTCACTTTCTTTAGGGTTTTAATCAAAGATCATCTCTCCTAAGAAACTTTTGGGTAATCTATTGAAAAATTGCAACTCCTACCTGCTGACCCTTTTAAACATTTTTCCTGCTTTAACTAGGTTAATAACATTTACAACCACCCAATATCCTACTTATATTAGTTTCTATCACATTGTTTGTTTACTCACCTGTCCCCATAATTGCAATGTAAGTTCTATGAATGCAGCATCTTTAGTTTTGATTATTGCTTTGTTCCCATTCCTTCAATGCTTTTAGACAAATAGTGGGAATCTAATAAATATCTGCTTAATGAATGAATAAATGTGCAATTGCAAAAGAATATGAACAAATACAGATGACAGATTGAGAAAAACATACATGTATGTTGTGGGGAAGAGATTAATCTCACTAATATTGAGGAGATCTTACAAATCACTAAGGCAAAGACCAAGACACTAATAGGAAAATAAATACATGTAGCCTGAAAGTAGGAAAAAACCCACCAATAATTAAAATGTGCAAAATTTCCTCATCGATTATGAGGTGATTGCGGTTTGGGTGGTAGATGGCTACTGAGATAAAGAGAAGTGTGTGAGATATATTTTAGAGCATCATATAATGGGTTTGACAATAGAATTGATTGGGTCAGTAAAAAAAAAAAGGCAGGAATTCTACATAACTTTTTATCATTTTAATTTATCCCTAGGTGGATGATATGCCATTTACTGAGATGGGAAGACAAGTTTTAGTAGAAGGCAAAACATCAAAGGTTCTATTTTAGATATGTCGATTTTGTACTGACTCTGACACGTTTAATCCAAGTTGACAGTCATTTGTTTAAGAACCTAAGGCCAAGAAAAGACGACAATGTTGACTGCATAAATCTGGAAGATGCTGATAGAAATACTGTTTGAAACCATAATAATGACTAAGAAAACATAGGGAAAACACAAAAATAGAAATGTGAAAGAAAAATTGTAGAAGAGAAGCAAAGCCAAGAGAGAAAATGTAACCATGGAAACAATAGAGGAGAAAAGTGGAACAGAAGAGAAAATTACAGAGGAAAATAATTAATAAGGTACAAAGGGAATTAGTACATTTTGAATCTGGCCAGCAGAAATAGTAAAGGAGAGAAAAAATAAATGGACAGAAAAGACATGGGACAATGAGATTCAAAGCCCTATTGCCAAAATTGACCTTAAATGGAGAATGTGGGGGAATAGCATCTTTATTTTCAGAGAAGCATAGCCCAGGTGTGTGTGTGTGTGTGT
>NW_006442491.1:13277790-13290146 GCF_000325575.1 Pteropus alecto | reverse complement strand
AGAGAGAGAGAGAGAGAGAGAGAGAGAGACTGTTTGGCAGTGGAAATCACTTTGAGGGGATTATCTTCATATGGCTACTATATTCTCTATGAATTGTGGGGATCAGCTATCTGCTGAGATTCTGGAAGAAGGTGGAGAAAGATCTGGTGGTTCAAGGAGGGTGAAGATATAAAATAATCAATGTGTAGAGTACAGAGGTATTGTCAAACAGAAAAGTTTGAGAGCCTATGCAATGTAATTGATCATAAATATTTCATGAAGCAAATTTCTGTGTTATAACTTTTCACTACCAGGCTTCATCTACAACCAGGAAGGAGCAGAAATAATGTAATATTTGGGTTAAGCTATGCTGGATTTCTGGCACTTGAGTGTGATGACAAATGAAGAAAACAAACCAGAGTGATTTAACTTTTTGGTAACAATTATATTGAGTTATGGACTGCATGTACAAAAAAATTTATAATCAGCTTTGTTCATGAAATGGAAATTTTTAATCTAAAGAAATATTTATCAACAAGGATTTGGTTTTATAGATATATTTATATACACACTAAAAAAGTTTATTATGCAACAATTTAAAATAATGACGATCTCTTTATTTACTGACATAGATGTCTATGGTTATGGAGGAAATTCAGGCTACCAAAGTACAAACAGAGAACTATTTTATTTGTATTTGATATATCAAAACAATTATTTGATGTAAAGTGTTGGCAAAGAGGTATAGCAACTGAGACTCTCATATGTTACCAGTGAAAGTATAAATGATTATAGTCATTTTGGAAACTCTTTGTCAGCATTTATTTAAAAACTTAATATGTACACACCCCTAGAAACCAGCCAGCAAGTCTGCTCTTAGGTAAATACTAAACAGAAACATGTCCTTAAGTTGCTCCATAAGGCATGTACCAGAATTTCATAGTCCCAAATTTAAAAGACCTAAGGGCAAAATGGATGAAGTATGGTACATACATATAATGCAATTATATATAACAATGAGAATAAGCAAATTACAATGACAAGTAACAATATGAATATATATTGCAAACATAATTTTATGCAAAAGAAGTCAACATAAGAAAAGTACATAATGTGTGATTCTATTTATCAGAAACAGGAAAAACTAATGTTGTTAAGAGTTGAGGAAGTTTAGATTTTTTCTAGTCAAGATGGCAGAGTTGGTAAATGTTGTGTTTGCCTCATCTCATGACAACATCAAAATTACAACTACAAAACCACCATCACTGAAAATAGCCTGAAGGCTAGCTGAAAAGAAGTCCTACAACTAAGAATATACAGAAGAAGCCACATTGAGACTGGTATGAGGGGCAGAGGTGTGGAACCAGCTATTCTTGACTGCAGAGGTTCCCCCTGAAGAGTGAAGAGTCTCAGCCCCACACAAGGCTCACCAGCCCAGGGCTCCAGTGCCAGGAAAAGAAGCCCAAACAACTTCTGACTGTAAAAACAAGTTGAAATTGTGGCTGAGTAAGACTGAGGGCTGCCGGTGTCCCAGGCCCACATAGGATGTACTCACTGGTAGGCTTATTTGCTCTGAGCTCCAGCACTGGGGCAGCAGCTCGAAAGGAGCCAGGGACATATAGAAAGGAAATAAATTATCTGGCTTCCAGGTCAAGGCTAAAGGAGCAGCTTTCTCCCAGACAGAAGTTCTGGCGGAAGCCATTGTTCATTCGTTGAGCCCTCACCACCTCCCAGCATGCAGACAGGCGGGTGTCATATCCAAGTCTCTATCAACTTGGCTAACACCAGTTGCTCCACCATAGTGATTTCCTGAGATCCCGCCCCACCCAACATTCAGATAGACCCAGGCTGCTTCCAGTGGCTTTTCTTGGTTCATGCTTTGGACTTTCCTAAAACCTCTCGAAACTTCACAAAACTCCCAAACAAGCAGCATCTGGCTTCAGCATGTCCTGTTCCTCTTTCTGAGTTTCCCCCAGCCTGGCATTGGCAGCAGCTGGCCTCAGTTTGGGGTTTGACCTCTCAAGACACCTTCAAGTCCAGCATGGGTGGCAGCCATCTGCAAATTGCTCTGTGTCTCCTGCAATGTGGCCCCAGGCAAGGCACAGGCTGTAGTTGAACTTTGCCTGCACAACAGCCCCTCCCAGGAGGTTCCAGGGATGGGAGGCCTGGTGGTTGCCTTTGGACTGAGCCAGAGCGCCACCCAGCTGCCTATGCAGATGACACACCCAAAGGGCAGATTGAGCAGGCAACAGGGCCTTGCTAAAGTGCATCCTGCTCAAAAGAGTCAGCCCCTGCACAACAGCTCCTCCACTATAGTCATGGCCAGTCTTCACAACCAATTAGCCCAAACAATCCAACAGCAGAGCACACACAAGCCACATAAGGGACATACCTGGAGCACCCAGATCAGGTGACCAGGGAGACTGCACCACTGAGCTTAACAAAATATCTACTACATAAGGCCACTATACTGAGTAAAGAAGACATAGCGGTTCTACCTAATAAATAGGAAAAAAAGTTGGGGGGGGGGGTTGGAAACATTCCAAATGGGGAGACAAAGAAACATGCTCCACATGAAAGATGAGAACAAGCTCCAGAAAAAGAACTAAACAAAATGAACACAATCAATCCACCAGATGTAGAGTACAAAACACTGGTTATAAAGATGCTCAATAATCTCAGTGAGAACTTCAAAAAAGAGATAAGAAACATAAAAATGGAGATATGAAACATAAAAAAGAACCAGTCAGAAATGCAGAATACAGTTACTGAGATGAAGAATAGTTTAGAGTGAATCAAGAGATTAGATGAAGCAGAGAATCAGATCAGCAATTTAGAAGATAAGGTAGTAGAAAACACCCAATCAGAACAAGAAGAAAAAAGAATCCAAAAGAATGAGGATAGTTTAAGGGACTTCTGGGACAACATCAAGTGTATCAACATTCATGACATAGGGGTACCAGAAGAAGAGACCAAGGAATTGAAAACCTATTTGAAGACATGGTGATGGAAAATGTCCACAACTTGGCAAATGAAATTGACATGCAAGCCTAGAAAATGCAGAGTCCCAAACAAGATGAACCCTAAGAGGCCCACACATCATAATTAATATACCAAAGATTAAAGATAAATAGAGAAACTTAAAAAACAGGAAGAGAAAAGCAATTAGTTACCTACAAGGGAGCTCCCATAAGACTATCAGCTGATTTCTAAACAGAAACTTTGCAAGCCAGAAGGGACTGACGTGAAATATTCAAAGTGATGAAAAGCAAGGATCTACAAGCAAGATTACTCTACTCAGCACAACTATCATCTAGAATCAAAGGACAGATAAAGAGCTTCCCAGACAAGAAAAATTTAAAGGTGTTCATCAACACAAAACTAGTATTACAAGAAATGTTAAGAGGGACTTAAGAAGAAGAAAAAATAAAAAATATAAATAATACAAGGTCAATAACTACATATTATCAACAATTACTTTAAATGTAAGTGGAATAAATGCTCCAATCAAAAGCCATAGGGTGGCTGAATGGATAAGAAAACAAGACCCTTACATATGCTACCTACAAAAAACTCACTTCAGATCAAAAGACATATGCAGACCAAAAGTAAAGGGATAGAAAAAGATATTTCATAAAAATAGAATAGGAAAAAAAAGCTGGGGTAGCAATACTTATACCAGACAAAATAGACTTTAAAGGAAAGGCTATCGTACAAGAGAAAGAAGGGCCCAGTTACTCCACTTCTGGGTGTTTATCCAAGGAAACCCAAATTCTACTTTGAAGGAACATGTACATCCATATGTTTATTGCAGCATTATTTACAATAGCCAAGATATGGAGGCAATCTGGATGTTCATCAATGGATGAATAGATAAAAAAGAGGTGGTGCATATATACAATGGAATACTACTCAGCCATAAAAAATGAATGAAATCTTGCCATCTGCAACAACACGGATTGACTAGATGATATTTTGCTGAGTAGTGTAAGTCAGACAGAGAAAGACAAATGTCATATGATTTTACTTATGTGTGTAATCTAAAGAACAAAGTAAATAAACAAAATAGAAACAAACTCAGAGATACAGAGAACATTTTAATAGTTGCCAGATGAACGAGGGGTTGGAGGATGGGTGGGTGACAAAGGGAAGGGGTTAAGAAGTACAAATTGGTAGTTAGAAAATAAAGTATAACATAAGGAATACAATCAATAATATTATAATAACTATGTATGGTGTCAATTGGGTACCAGCTTTATCAGGGTGATCACTTGGTAAGTTACATAAATGGCTAATTACTATGTTGTACATCTGAAACGAATATAATATTGTATGTCAACTGTAACTGAATAATTTTTTAAAAAATTATTTTTAAAAAGTCCCCTCTCCCCCAAAAAAGAAAAGACATGGGAAAGTTTACTCTTAGTAGATAGATGTGGTGATGGGAGTACTTCTGAAGTTCCAAAAATGTCTGTTCTCTGGAATACTACTGTTTATTCACATTCTGTGTATATATTGTAATTTAAAAATAATTACATAAAGAAAATCCTCACATATAGAAAAAATATGGATAAAGGAATATATTAACATGTTAATAGTTATGACATCTGAATGGTAAATTTATCTTCCTTATTTTCTTTATACATTTGGTCCATGTGGATTTTTATATTGCAAATGTATTCCTTATATATGCTGAAAACAATAAAGCTCTTGGCTTTTTAAAAAGTGCTACCCAGTCTAAAACTATGTAGTTCATTTTTCATCTTCAGAGAAAAACACTTTGCCTCTTCAAACATTTCTGGGATACTGAAAAAGAAAATTAATATCAATTTCTATTATTTTAGTCAGTTGTCAGCATTTCACCTTAATTTAATTTCTAAGATATCTAAAATTTAGCCTAAAACTAAAAGAAATTGTTTGCCTATTTCTGGCATTAATTCTTAAATTGGGCACGGACCATCTATTAAAACTAAGCTAATCTCCTTAAATTCTTTACTGTGAACTCAATTTTTAAAACACCTACTTATATTTCACCACTAATGGAATAGGATAGGATACTGCAGAAAATGCTCAATTATTGTTAATCCCTTCTTTCCCATGTAAGTCCTACCAATCTTTTTTTTTTCTTTCACAGTGCGAGGGTCTATTTAACAAAATGCATGTGGTTAAATTTGTTTCTCTAATAAAACTCTAGAGGATGGAATTAAATTAGTTTAGGGTAATTACTTATAATGAGATATTCTTAATGGAAACTGAGTAAGTCCTAAGTTATTCTAAAAACTTGCTTAAATATGCAACTCCATTGACAACTGCCCACTTCCCTTTCCCACATGGAAACAAGAAAACTGCTTTCCAGTTTTAAGGCAGAATTCCATTTGCTTAGAAAATACTCCAAGGCACATTCAGTGGAAGTTTGTAAATAGTTATTGGTCATTAAAGTAAAGAACAGCTAACTAAAACCTTGAAATTTAAATTATGTGACGGTAACTATCCCTTAAACTTTCAAAGCAAGGATGGAAAAAAAGAGTCCATTCTACATGGACTTATATTTAAAAAGGGGTGGTGAAGTATAACGGGAAAGTAGAGGATATACAATCTCTGAGAGGATCAAGTGTGATTATCTGTTGTCTATTCAGTTAGACACCTAGCTGTGAGAGTCTCTTAAAAACACATCAAGTGTTTGTCCATATTTGTTGCTGGGTAGAAAAACTAGACCTGGGTAATGGCCAGCTCCATGAGGGTACCTTGTGAAATCCGGATCTGTACAAGCAATATGGTATTCAGTGGACCATGCCAAGAGGATCACATCTGTTTTGAATCAGGGATGTCTTCACACCAAAGGGATAGAAGAGATAGCCAAAGATACTGGTAGACAGTACTCTTATAAAATCACCAGGACTTTGATTTTTATCTTTTTCTATCAGAACAGCAGAGAGGTTAACTTCTCCAATTGACAGATGTGTAAAAGGCTAGTGGAAGAAGAAACCTGACATGCTTTATGAAACTCTGTGGCAGGAGAATGTTTTCATCCCTACCATGTGAAAAATTTAAGTTTAAATGACTTCCACATGGAGATTTTCTGTTACCTCATGTGAGACTCTGGCTTTTGTCTTCTTCATGCTGTTGCTGTCTAAATTAGATTTGTTCATTTGGTTAAACACATTTTGTGTATTCCAAATAATAGGTTCCTCTTGGTCCCAATACATTAAAACTTTTGATCAGATAACTCAAACTCAGACAGGAAAAGTTAAGTTTTACCCCAGGGATTCTAATTTGATCTGACAAGTTCTGAAAGTGCACTTGTTTAAATACCTTATAAGTATCTACCTGACATTAGGGAGCAGGAATATGAGGAGGGGGAGGGGGAGAGTGGAGGAGGAGAAGGAAGGAGGGAGAGAGAGACAAGTAATATTACCATGATGTAGCAATACTCATTCTTTGGGCTGCGGTTAATTTTACTTTTGGTTTAATACATAGATTAGTTTATGGTGCATCTACTATCACTTTCAAAAAGGAAACTGTAAATCAGATCCTATTATGCCTTTAAATTATGCCTAATCAGTGAGTGAACTAAAGGAGGTATGAAACCATCACCCTAATCTTAACTGAACAGCAAGCATATGTACTTTCTTTAGCTGCAAAATAAATATCAACCTCCTCCTTTTTCAAAGAAGGTCACTAGCCAGAGATGTTAAATAATTTGTCCAAGGTTATACAGATAATAAGTGATGAACTAAGGTTTAAATTATGACCCCATTTCAAAGCCCATGTTCTTGCCTTACACCATCTCCGGAGATAGCTGGATCCTGGGATCATAATATACAATTTTCAAAACATGCTCACAAATCCTTTGACACTTCTGTCAAAAGGATAGGGCTTTGTTTCTTCTCCCTGAATCTGGTCTTACTCCAGTGATGCATTTGAAAGTAACAGACTATATTAGAAGTAATGCTACATGTCTTATAGGCCAAAGAAGACGTGGCTTCCACCCAGTTCCTCCGGTTTGCTCGCTCTGAAGGAAGCCAGCCATTAGGAAAAAATTTGACTGCTCTGCTTCTACTCTGTTGGGAAGGACATATTGTAGGTGCTCTGGTTGAGAGTCTAGCTCAATTACAAGGCAACAGCCAGTGTCAACTGTCAGTCTTGATTTAGCCATCTCGGACATCTAATCCAGTTAACTTTTCAGTTGACTGCAGACCTGGAGGACAACTAACTTCAACCACATGAAAGCTCCCATGAAAGAGCAGCCTAGTTGAGCCTCTTCAGAATTCCTGAACCATAAAATCATAAGCAAAATGAAACTGTTACTATTTTATGCTATCAAATTTGGGGATAATTATTATACAGCAACAATAGTTAAAATATAAGACAAGATTCAGAAACAGTCAGGAAGTGAAGCATCAGCAGGAGGTATAGGGGGATTCCTCTTGGTCTTTATTCATCTTCACTGGTCTATAAGCAGAATTCAAGTATAACACAGGGGATATGAGCGTGGACATTAGAATCAGACAAACCTGCATACATCCCCAATATTGCCATTTACTAGCTCTAGTGTGGCTTAAAGTACTTAAATTATCTGAGATTCATCTCAATAATGAAGGTAATAATCGTATATTAGTCAGAGTATTAATCTGGTTCTCTGTTCAGAGAAACAGAATCAATAGGAAATATATTTATGTAACTATATAACTCTCTCTCTGTGTGTATCTGTCTGTCTGTCTGTCTGTTTGTCTATCTATCTTTCTATCTATCTATCTATCTATCTATCTATCTATCTATCTATCTGATTTATTATAAGAAATTGGTTCACACAATTATGGAGACTGAGACATTCCAACATTTGCAGTTGGAAAGCAGGCGATCCCTGAGAGCTGATATTGTAGTTCCAGTTCTAGTCCAAGTCTGAGGGCCTGAGAAGAAGGAGAGCCAATAGTATAAGTTCCATTCTGAAAGCAGATGGGCTCAAGGCTCAAGAATAACTGTTGTTTCAGTTCGATTCTGGAGGCAAGATAAGAGTAGCGCTTCAGCTCAAATAGGCAGGAGGAATTTGGTCTTCTTTGTCATTGTACCTGCCTTTTTGTTCTACTCAAGCCTCCAGCTGAGGTCCACCTGCATTAGTGGGGGCATTCTACATTATTTAGTCTACAGATAAAATCATTAATCTCATCTAAAACCCCCTCACAAGCATACCCAGAATAATATTTGACCAAAATCTCAGCACCCCATGGTCCAGTAAAGCTGACAAATAAAATTAATCATCACAGGTCTAGCCTTTGTCAATGGGCACCTATATGCATCTCTTTAAATGATACTTAATCTCCAAATATAGACAATCACAAGGTCATAATCCCATTTAAAAAGATACAACTGTCCTGCATACAACCAAAAACACACTAACCCCTTCCCCACAAGAGAGGTAAAGTCTTTGAGTGATATTTACTCTTCTCCTTGATATTCTATGACTCAAATACTATGATGTCAAAGTAACAATATTTAAGTAGTATGACATAAAGTCAATATATCTTCATGTTGCTTGAGAAGGAATCAGAAAGAGAAGAAAACAAAGAAACATATTTATATACACACAAACATATTCATAACAAAATAAGGAAGAAATATTCATGACAATTTCACTCTTCATTTCTGTAACTGGTCACCTAGTCATATCTGTTCTTTATAATTATCTTCTACTACCCATTCTGTATTCCCTTTGTCTTCTGAAAACAAATCACCTTTATCTCTGCCACTATAACCATTTTATTCATGAACTCATTGGGCAATGACAGGAAAAGAAGTTACCTGGTACCCATAAATAGGTCATTCCATCCACTTGATTATTAAAATCCTCCTCTGTTGAGGTCACCCTTTGGTGAGCATGCATATAAGACACAAATATTTTTATTTTATCCCCATTCTGAAAGATCTATCCATATACTTCTTCCCCAAATTTCCTTGTCACCAATTTGCCAATCATGTTGTTCTCAAACCCATGACCATCCAGCCATGCCATTGGCCACAACCCATGAATTTGTGTATAATCACATATCTGGTCAGTTCTCCTTGTAAGAAGAGTGAAAAACGAGGTGCACTGCCATAGTTCTATTCCCTAGGACTATTCCTTATGACTGGTAGAGTCAAGTAACGCCCAGTTCATGATAGGCAGTATAGGTTACATGGTAACTTGGTTACTCATGGTCATTAAGATCCTGTAGTTGGTCAAGAGCTAATCTCAAAAGGAGAGTATTTATCTGCGGAGGATGGCAATGCTTTGCTCCACCATCCTAATGACCTACCAAAGGTTCCAAATAGCATTCCGATTCCACTGGCTTCAAGTACCATTGGAAGTGCTAGATCATATTGCATAGTCTGGTAGTTTGAACTTGTTGCAGAGTGTTCTCCTATTCTGGGCCCCACTCAAAACTAGCGACTTTTGGAGGGTCACTTGGTAAATGGGCTGGAATAATACCCAAGTGAGGAAAAAATTGCCTCTTGAAACCAAAGAGGACCACTAGGCATTGTGCCTCTTTCTGGGTTATAGGAGGGACCAGATGCTATAACTTAACATTCACCTTCGAAGTTATATCTCAACATGTTCCACATTATTGGACCCCTAGAAATTTCACTGAGATAGAAGACCTCTGAATTTTTGTCATATTTATTTCCCACTCTCTGATACACAAATTCTGACCAATAAGTCTAGAATAGTTGCTACTTCTTGCTCACTCGGTCTATTAGCATAACATCATCAATATAATGGATCAGTGTGATATCTTGTGGAAGGAAAAGGCAATCAAGATTCCTTTGAACGACACAGTCCTGCAGAGTTAATAAACACCTGAGATAAAACAAGAACAGTGCATTGCTGGCCTTGGCAGCTGAAAGCAAACTGCTTCTGGTGATCCTTATTGACAAGGATAAAGAAAAAGGCATCTGTGAGATCAATAGCTGTACACTAGGTACCAGGGGATGTGTTAATTTGTTTAGACAATGTAACCACATCCAGAACAACAACTGCAATTGTAGTTACCACCTGATTAACCTCACACAATTCACTCTCATTCTCCAAGATCCATCTCTCTTCTGCATAGATCAAAAGGTGAATTAAATAGGGATGTGGTGGTAATCACCACTCCTGCATCTTTCATGTCCCTGATAGTGGCAATAATTTCTGCAGTCCCTCCAGGAACATGGTATTGTTTTTGGTTTGCTATTTTCCTAGACAGAGGTAGTTCTAGTTGCTTTCATTTGATTTTTCCCATCATAATAGCCCTAACTCCACAGCTCAGGGGACCAACATGGGATTCTGCCATCTGCTAAGTGTGCCTATTCCAATTATGCATTCCAGAACTGGGACAATAACCACAGGATGTGTTCTGAGACTCTTTGGGCTCATCGTGAGACACATCTGAGCTGAAACCCTATTGTAATCACCTGACCTCCATAAGCCTCTAGTCTGGCTGGTGGACCACAGTGATGTTTTTGGTATCCTGGAATTAGTGTCAGTTCAGAACCAGTGTCCGGCAGTCCCTAAAAATTCTGATTATTTCCCTTTCTCCAATGCACATTACCCTGGTAAAAGACCATAAATCCCTTTAGGAAAGACTGGGAGAAAGATTAACAGTGCAAATTTTAGCAGTGTACTGGGCTCTTTCCTAAAGGGGACCCAGCTTCCCCTTCATTCAAAAGGTTCTGGGTCTGTAAATTGGCTCAAGTCTGGGAGTTCAGAGGCTGTGACTTTGTTTTTATGATTCGGATTAGATTTTTGTTAATTTGACCTAAAATGTTTCCGCTTATGTAGATAAAGTAAAAATTTGGGAGACTTCCTGTCTACCTCATGTCTTCAAACACTATTATTAACTAGCCAATACCATAGGTCGGCAAGAGAAAGAGTATTCTGATTACTGCTTTGACTCTGTTGTCCATTATTGTAACCACTGCCACCTTGCCTTTGATGGCTGAATGCTGTCACTTAGCCCCTTGTACCCTGGGATCCAGTTATTCCCATTGCATTTAGTTTCCCCAATCCGATGACTGCAGTTCCCACTGTAAAATTTTGCCTACAAATAAGAGTGACCACAGAGCTCTTTAAGGACACTCTTCTAATTATAAAGTGGGAATTCATATAAATTTTGAAAACAATCATATAATTTGATTTAGTTTCTCAGTATAGTTCATGAAAACTTACTAGTGCCTCCTGCTGGCAAGAGTGAAACATAGTTATGAATAGATTTCCAAGCATGGCTGGTTTCAACAGGGGTCGCATCAGCTAGGAACAAACACATAGATATTTCTGATTACAGCTTTTAGAGCTTTCATTTTTGCCCTAGCATTTACAAACACAGGCTTTTCTATATTGTTTCAGCCTCGTTCATGTTATTATTTTTCAGTTTTAAATTGTGCACTGTCTTAGTCATTTAGGCTACTATAATAGTACCATAGACTGGCTGGCTTATAAACAGCAGAAATTTATTTCTCAAACTACCGCAAATTGAAAGTCCAAGATGAAGGGGCCTACATGGTTGGGTCTGGTGAGGACCTTCTCTAGGTTGCAGCCTGCTAACTTCTTGTGTTTTCATCTGATATCAAGAGGAAGAGAAAGCTCTCTGAGGTCCCTTTTATAAGGACATTAATGTCATTCATGAAGGCTCCAGCCTCATAACCTACTTACCATCAAAAAGCCCCACCTCCTAATATTATATCAGTGGTTAGGATGTCAGCATATGAATTTTGGAGAGACACAGCATTCAGTCCATAATATGCACTGAAGCTATATCTAGAGGTGCATGTAAGTGAACAGCTTATTTAATCTTACGGTCAACAAAATCCTGTAACCAGCAGTCAAATCAACAAATGATCATGTGATTTTAATACTTAGTTTCTTACTCCTTCAAGAATACAGACTCTTAACCCTTAGAATTAGAGCAAACAGCCATTCTATATAAAAGAGTGTACAATCTATATTAAATTATCAGAGTTCAACTCTCACTTCCACTACTGGCTAACCCTTCTGTGCCTGAATTTTCTCATCTATAAAATTAGCATAATATATACTTACCTTGTAGGTATGTTAGGTTAATACATATAAAGAACTTAGAAAGTACCTGGCCCATAACAAGCTCTTAATAAATGTAAGTTATTTTTATTCCTTAGTTCATTTCCTCTTATACTACCTGTTACCAGATGGTGCCTGAAGTGAAGTGCTTGCTGAATGAATAGGAAGGGAAAATAGGAGGCCTTTACCTAACAGAATATAACGTTTCAATAAAATTACACCATGCGGAGAAAGCAGTTTGTCGTGTTTATGTGGAAGACAAACAAGGAACTGGACTCTGACTTCGAGCTGTGTGAATGGAAGATGGCATCGCTTCCGTGACCCA
>NW_006442491.1:13215529-13277637 GCF_000325575.1 Pteropus alecto | reverse complement strand
TCGCTGTTTGAAGAGACAGCCACTCCATTCTTTTTTTCTACACAGCCTTTCCTTACACATTTCAACCCTTTGGCAATATGACTCTCCTGAGATTAAGAAACAGTGTATCAGATTCCATTGATCCTTAACATAATAGAGGAATGGTGTCCACAGAATACCAGAAAGGGTGCTTTCATTGATCTAAAGCACTCTGCTTCCATCACAGGGAAGAATCTTCTCACTACCAAAGTGCTAGAGGACTGAATGGCTAAGTAAAATGAGGTAGAGTCACCACACACTCAGGAAGAGTCCTAATTTAGTGAAAGAAAAAAGCTTACAAGCAAGTCATCACTAAAAATTTGCCAGAAAGAGTACCAACTTTTCTGCATTTGTAAACTGCAAAACAGTCAGTGATAATCCTCTCACTGATTGAAACAAATCTGAATAATTTCTTTCATTCCAAATAGAGAAATTT
This sequence comes from Pteropus alecto, assembly GCF_000325575.1. Classification (NCBI taxonomy): domain Eukaryota; kingdom Metazoa; phylum Chordata; class Mammalia; order Chiroptera; family Pteropodidae; genus Pteropus; species Pteropus alecto. Next base: position 13,277,183 of record NW_006442491.1, on the reverse strand, counting down.
ATAATTTATTGACTTATTTATAACTAGAAATGTTCCTTTTTTAAATCTCTGGAGTTAGGAATTCAATAGGCAGGAGTAATTAAGGACCAGGTGAATTATGAAGTGTATGTAAAGGATAATTTGCCAATGTGTTGACATTGTGGGCTTACTAAACTTAGCCAGAGGTCTTTCTGCAGTCTTTTGTTACTATTTAAAGATTATTTAAAAAATTACTCTTTTCATATATAAATTAGATGGATGAGCACTTATAAAATTCTGTAATTTCATTTTCATGTTCTGCTAAGCTACCAAGCTGTTTCAGAAAAACAGGCAAACAAAACATTCAATAGGCTAGTTTCCTATTTCTTTTACTAAACAGGTGCTCTCTGTGAGATCATAAAATTGAAGTCATAATATATATTACATCATTATTTAGCATTGAATATTGGCCAGAGGACATTGCAGAGATTCATATAGTTATTGGTGGACATGTGATACGAATTACCTGTCTTGCCGCTAGAGAATTAAAATGTAAGGAAAGAGAAAGAAAATTTTTTAATTGAGCACAAATGCCCTTGAATTTAAACCAGTGTTACTTCATCTAGTATATTGGTTCTCAGCTTTTCTTTGAAACTTGGGTTAGACACTGTCATGTTCTTGGTTATTGAACCCAGCTCATTTGCCACATTTAGACAGTCCCCCCAAGTGTCTCAATGGCAAAATATCTTATTTACTGGCAGAAAGCAGAGCATGAGAATTGAAGCAATAGACTTTACATAAAGTACACTCTGTACTTCCTCCCCAGAATAAGAACAGTTTCCATACTAACACACTCTAAAACCTTTCATAATTTTGATGACGGTAGCAGTGAAAAATTATTTCACATGTACCAAAATGGGCAACCATAAATCTCAAGTTTCTTTTCACAGCTTTGACAATGTTAATTTACCAATTGAGAAGTTTATTCAGTGGGAGTATTTGGGAAATAGGAAGGTACACTTGGATGTACCTTCCTATTCTGCCAGACTGAATTCATTTCTAGAAGTGCTATTGTATTACATGGGATATTAGGTAAAAAAAAAAAAAAAAGATTACTAGCAACAGGACTCTGTTGAATTTGTTTTTTTTTTTTTTTTTAAAGTGTGTGTGTGCACATGCATGCATAGAATATAAGCTTATATGAAATAAGTAGGTTTGGAATTTGGTATCTTTGGATCTTTGGAGTCACATACTTTTCCACCCTCACATGCATCCAAAAAGTAAGTAAATAAGTAAGTAAGTAAGTAAATAAATAAATAAATAAATAAAGATTAAACAAGCAATTGATATTTAGTTTTCACAATAAGAGAGATAATAATATAGTTGAAAAACAGAAGCCAATTATAGATCAGACTCACCATTTATATCTCATTTATTTAATTATTCGAACACATTGCAAACTAAAAACCAGGAAACCAGGACTGACATCAGTTAAGTAACAAAGACATACAGACTTACAGTAAGTACAAGTGCAAGTGTGATATAGATATTTAGAGATTTGGATTCCAGAATCTGAATTGGGAAAAGAATAAAAGAGGTGTAAACATCGACATGGTGCACGTGCCAGAGTGGTGCTAGGTTAATTACGTCCTCACAGGGAGGTACACTCAGAGGGGCCAACGCTTACCTACATAGGAACCAGCTACCTTTGTCCCAGCATGAGGAGATGGATGCTAGGATTTCATCCCGGGGGACTGGGGAGCGGGAAGTAGCTTGTTTATTTCTATATCTCTATGAACATAGAAAGACTACAGGTGGGGAAGATGTTTAAATTATCTTTTCATAAAACCTCCCAGTTTCATGCATTTACAAGTTTCTGATTTCTCCTCAAACTTATAATGCCCCTCTTTTATCATCCACACCAGTCATGATAAAAAAATAATAATAAACAAACAAACAAACAAGGCAAATTCCCAGGATTCTCTGTACTTGTACTTATCTTGGTTTTGAATTGCAGGCTAGACCGAAGTAGGAGTGGGTCCATGCCTCACGTCCCTCTCTGTCTTTGGTGTCTCTAGTACAGAAGGATCTAACTTAGGTGAGATTGAAAACAGAGAGGGGAACAAGAGCTTTCCTCTCTTTCAAATGTTATATGATGGAGAAAAGTTTAAGGATCTTTATTACGGGTAAATTTTTAACTATAAGGCAGATCAGCTATATATTAAATTGTTTCTCTCTGATCTTCTTTTTAGAATCTTTGTTTTGTTTTGTTTAGCTTAGTCCGTTTGTTTGACGATAATCTTCAATTTAGAATTTTTTCTTGAACACAAAATCCCTCTGTAGTTGAGGTGAACATATTAAGGCCTGTTTTTTTATTATGTTGTCAGTAATTAGGCATTTATTTTGTGTCAAATTACTTGGAAAGAAAAATGAATCTTCTACCTTCCCCCAGCCCATCCCATTGGTCACATTTTTGGAGACAAACATATGTCAAAATGTCCTCCACTTCTGCTTCATCTTAACCAACAAAGTACTGTTGGGAATTCAATTTTTTATCAAAGAAACATAACACATGAAATAACCTCTTATCCGTGGTATAAAATATAAAAAAAGAAAACAGTTATTTATTCAGTAAGCATTTGTTCCATACATTTTATATACCAGGAACTATGCTAGATTCTGGCAGTGCTAATGGAATCTAAAATTCTCTTAAGAAAAAAAAAATATGTATAAACAAAAGAACTACAAAATAAGGTGGTAAAATATTTATCTATTTATTTCATATTTATTGAGCCTGTGCTCTATTCTAGGCACTATTCTGAAAATACAGCAGAAAACAACAAAATTCCTCCCTGCATGGAATTAAGGTCATAATGGGGACTAAAAGACTAAAATAAAAATGCATAAGGAATAATACAATGTCAGGCAGAGCTTTGAACTATGATGAACTACATAACAAATGAGGCCAAAGGGGATAAAGGAGGACAGGGGAGGCTCTCTTAGAGAGTCTTCACTGCAATTTTAATTTTAATTAAAAATTTAAAGATCTGAAATTTTTAATAGAGATCTGAATGAAGTACTATGAGCAAACAAATAAGGAAGTTTCTGATTTGGCATGGGGGGAATGCAAAAAGCTTCACTGAAGAGAGATGTTTAATCACAGTATCAAGTGAAGAATAGAAGCTGAGCCAACAGAAGAGCAGGCCAATACTTAATAAGGTAAAAAGGCCTTATCCCTGAAATCCAAACAAACATCAAATATAGTTTTGAGAAAACTTCAGAGAACGACAGTTTAGCTTTGGTATAAAGAGGTGAAAAATTGGTCAACACAAAAAGTTAGGCATCTTTCATTGAAGAAGCAGGTGTCACAAAAGGTGCAACATGGTATACTGATTAGGTGGGATTTTGTAGGGGAGTTGTCACATCTTTTGAGCTAAAGCTAAGTCCTAAGGGAAAAGTCTTCCTGAGGGTGTATTTCCATGGAAGTGGGAGAAGTTGCCTCTATTGCTCATGGGAACCACAACTGCACCATTTCAGAACTTGAAATTAGGGTTTTCAGTATGTGTAGGTGAACCTTTTGCATCAACACTGCCCCCAGTTTAGCATCACCCCTAATTTCTGTGTCTCACCTCAGATCAATGAATCAGAATTTCTCAAAGGGAAACCTGGAAGTCTTTCAACAGACCTGAGGATGAGGAACCAATCTTAAGAAGAAGAGAAATTTTTCCAGGTAGAATGAATAGCAGATACAGAGCTTCTGAGGTTGACAGCTTCTGGAAGAAAGCAGAAAGGTCATCTCGGCTAAAATATATTTAGCATAAGAGAGAGTAATGGAAGATAAGGTCAAGAAGTAGGCTGAACACATCAACGGTGTCTCCTAAAGCATGGTATAGAATCTTGTTTTTATTTCTTTTCTTTTTTCTTTTTTTTTTAATGGTGTGAGAAAGCATTGATAAATTCTAAATACAAAAGAGTCATAATCAAAAACAAAGATCCCAATGGAATTTATAATAGGAAAGGTTTCAAGAGATCACCAAAGAAATCTGACATCTTCACTGATTGTTTTCTTAATGCTCATATTTCTGGAGGATAAAGATAAGCAACACTGAATTAGTGGCATCATTTTCACTAAGACAAAACAAATTTTTTTTTTGATGAAATTTCTTTGTTATAGTACATTCCACCAAAACAAAACAAAACAAAACAAAACTGCTATAATTTTACAGTTAGATGGAAAAAAAAAAACACATCATGTCCTTTCAACAGTATCACTTGATCCTACACAGAAGTTATGGTGAAGAACATGCAGTTTGATGTACTACAAATTGTGGCTTTAGACATGGGAAGGTGTGCAGGCTCTGAAAGAGCCCTCAATACACCTCATAAAGTAGGGGAGAGGTAATCTGCTAAGCAGGTCCTTATTCTGAATGTTGTCTGGTTTATTTCTGAACTCCATCATTAATTCTCCTGGATATTACCTAAATAAACAATTGATTATAGACAATGCAAAAAATAATTTCATGGGCATCCTCACTGCCTGCTTTGAATACTCTTACCATAGAGTTAGTTCATTTCTCAGGCAGAACAAAAATGTTTTACAAGGCAAGTTGATAGAGAAGGTCTAGTTGGGATTCAGAAAATGAAATTACTTTGTAGCTTGAGAAAAAAAAAATCAATGTTCTTTACTGTACAGCCAGTGCTTGAAAAGAAGATTGTTTTGGTTTATCTAAATAAAATAGTTGATAGACCAGTAATTCTTAACCAGGGACAAATTCCCTCTCCTCCAGGGAATATCTAGCAATGTCTGCAGACATTTTTATTATCATGACTAAGGGGGTGCTACTGGAATTTAGTGTGTAGAGGCCAAGAGTGCTACTAATGTCCCTAAAATGCACAGAACAGGCCTTGCCCTCCACCATATACACTGCAAGGCAATACCCAGTGCCAAATATCGAGAGTGCCTGGATTGAGAAACCCTAGACTAAAAATTTAGCTTTGATAGGGATCTTCGCTTAACAAATAATAAAGCTGAGCCCCTCAGAATATTTGTATGTTTGGCCAAAAAGGTGATGCAGGTGATGATCAGAAGAAAGAATTTAGATGCAGCCATTAGATGAAATACCCAGAAGGTGTGGGAGTTTGGATTTTAATAGGTCATGATAGCCATTCTAGACTATTGTTTTTCCAAGAGGAATACCAGGAGAGAAGACTGGACTGAGAATCAGAAGCATCAATTAATCTTTCCACTCTGACTAGCTAATTGATACTTGAACAAGATACAACCACCTGAGTTTCAATTTCCTACTCTGTATCTTGGGAAGATTAGGATAATTGGCTCTAATATCTTTCCCAATTCCTATGATACCATGGAGTCATGTTTTGCACCGTGCCAACTTAGCTGAGTAGAATTTTTTTCCCAAAATGCCCTGCCCTAGATGGTTACAAGTCAGGATTACTCATTCAAAAAAAAAATTACCGGAGGCCTACATAGATAATAGGTACTGCTGCAGCTAATGCCAGTTAACTGGCTCACCTTGCCGAGGCAGCAGTTCTGAGTGCGGAAGTGTGCAGCTCTGTAACAAAAGGTGCCAGCTTCTTCACTCAGAGATTGGATGCCCTGATAGACAGACATGAGTGCTCATTTGTCTTTGAGAGTTCCATTTTGTTCCTGTGGATTCTGATTTGTCTTTTTGTTTAGACAAACCACTGGTTTTGAATCCTTATCCTCTGGTTCAATTTGTCTTTCTTTTCCCTATTTCATGTCCAGGTTTCTTGCTCACTAGCCCTGACCTATAGCAACTTTAGGTGTACCACCAGATGCAGAGACAACAGCCTTTATTAAACTTCTTCACCAGACTCAATAATTGTGTGAGATCTAATGCCAATAATAATTCTTTATCCCATATCACTCAGATGGGTTCTGCTACCCTTCTCTTACTATTCTGATACATACGGAATAAGTTAATGCTAATGACTAAGTAGAGGAAATGGAGATTAAACCCTACTGGAGATTATAAAGAAATTAAAAGAGGAAAATTTCAAAATAAAGGAAAAAAAATTAAAAAGTAGACAGATGAAGAATCAGTAAGTATTTTCCAAATGCCTGTAATGACTATCTAATAATGGTCATTCGCCATTTTTCTAAGCATTATATAAGTACGTAAACCCTCAAATGTACACTTTAGGTGAGAAATTGAGATTACAATTCAGGAAATGATTAAGTTAAACTAGAATAGCATATTCCAAAAAGTGTTTCACTGACCAATAGTGCTGGTTTCATTTTTAAAAATTTACTATTTAATAATACTTTCTGGAAATATTGTATACTATAGTTCCTTTTTAAAAATTATATGTTAAGAATATTTTGTAAAAAGTCTTACAGTTAAGCAACATTTCTAACTATATTTAATCCAGTGTTTCTCAATTTATTTAAATATCAGTCTTTTTTCCATCTAGATATCTATATTAAAATAGAAGAAAAAAAGAATGTTCAAAGAATTCTGTCCTAGGTAACAAAGTACTGACTATAAATACTCTAAGAATTTAGAGAAAAGTCGAGGTTCAATAATTTTGGAGGATTCTAAGAAGAAAGTATAATTTGTACTGGGCTACAGAATGAAGTATTTAGATGAATGGAAAGATGAAGGAATAACATTTTAAAAGTCATAAATGATATAATCAAGTAGAATTTGAAATATGAGAAAGAAGCTGAGAAATTATCTGATGGGGTCATATTTCAGCGGGCTTTGAGAGCCAAACTAAGGTATGCATATTTTTATTGATAGGAGTTAGGAAGACTTAAAATTTTTTGAATCATTAATACTTAATGAAAAAAATTGACTATTTTCTCAGTATCACTCTTTTGTTTACAGTATCACTAGTAAACAATAAAATCAGGGGTCAAATGCAGGAGCTCTGGCTGTAAAGCCTGTCATTTTAGCCTCTAATATTGTATTTCTTAACAGGTCCACTGAATTTTAAGTCCGTTTGGTCAAAAATGGACTAATTAACAATCTGAGAGTGTGGATGATAGGTTTCTTCACAGTGCTCACATCTGTGGGAACATGGAAACTTGAACATGGATATTTTGATAGCAATGCATCAAGTAAGTTACAAACTGGTGCCCTGCTCATATTTGAAGGAGCTCCATGAGCTCACTGAGGTCACAGACTTGACATTGAGGAATTCATTCAGTTGAAATAAAAAGCAGAAGCTACAAAATTAGCACCAAAGGACAGAAATGTAACCAAGCCCAGAGATTTCCTGGCAAGATTAAAGGGTTATGGAAAACTCATCTCCTGCTTGTCTGGTCTAGTAAAACCTGACCGAATTATTAGAGAAAGGTAAAATATTGAAATAAAAAGATCCATTTGCAGGATTCCTACCAAGGGAAATTTTTTGGATTGTACCAAAAAGCAGAGAAGTGAGGTACAGCTGATTCCAAAACAGCAGATGAGTTGTGAAACCACTTGTATAATTATGACTTGTCACTGCAGTTCCATCTGGATCATAAACTGAAGTATACCCCTGCAAAGTGCACAGAAAGTTCTCTGGTTTGTCAGAGCATACTCATATGTCTGCTGAAGTGATTGGAGACAAAACATAGACTCAGAGCCTAAGTAATAGTTTAAAATTTGGCTAGTTTTTTGATTCTTTCCTCCTTTTTCTTCTTTTTATTAGAAAAATAAACTTCATTACACTCAAAGAAATAAAATAGGACAAGTTATTAATACACAGTCCAGGCTGTCCACATTGGTCAATATCAATCCAAAACTATGCTGACCACATGTAAAAGAAATAAATTTTAAAAAGGAAGAGAGATGAGACCCACTAGTCTGAGCCTCATAGATTATTTTGAACACTTTTTTCTCTTTTTATTTCAGCAAACCATATTTGTTAAAGGACAGAGAAGTGGAAATTTTTTCAATAACTTGTTGTCAAGAATTGTAGAGTGAGCACTTGTGTTTACTTCTCCTCTAACTAAAATTTTCACTAAAATAATATTGGATTATTTAGAAATAACAAATATGTAAAAATCTTTGAAAACAAACAAACAAAAAAATGTTTCAGAAGCAGATCAGTAATTTCAGCAATTTCTGATTTTATCTTACTCCTTGCATAGTCAGAGTGGCTGAAATAAATATCTTACTCCTGGCTAAACTCCCAAGTATAATATCCTTTAAAAATGCAAGATCTATCTGGGAAGGTCACCCAGCATGGTTATTAGGTCTTGGTAGAGAAGTCAATCAGAGCCTGGAAAAAAATGCTATTAGAGACAATGAATAAAACGAGAATATTTGGGGGAATTATTAAATTGTTAAGTGAATTTAATCAAAAGGCTGAATAATACAATGGATAACATGAGAAGTAATTAGGAATTTAGAAGAATAAGTCAATTACTAACTCTCATAAAATGAAGGGTAGCAAGCTGAATAGCTGGCAAATAGGAGAGAAAGCTTAATAGAATTAAAAGATGTGCATACCAAACACAGTCGAGAATTCAAGAAGAAAACAAAATAGGGGAAATAAAAAACAGAATGCAGCATCAAAAACTGTGAACACTGGATTTTACACCCTTTTCAAGCTAAGAAGTTAGCCTGCTACAGTTTTACAGATGTTAGCAGAAGAAATAAGACTCCTGGGTCAGAGATAAAAGCCTTTGACACTCATGGCACAGAAAGCAGAATGAGCATCAGGCTTTTTGCATCAGTTCCTTTTTCCCAAAATTTCACATGGTGTATGGGGCCAGATGGATGCCTACTCATGAAGTAAATTGCACTACAGAAGAAGAACCTGAGGTTAATTAACCCAAATCTTTTATAAGAGTAACAAGCGTGGAGATCTACTGTGCTGGAGAGAGACACTATCCCTACTTTTCTAAGCTATATGCCAACTACCTCTTTACTCTGAATGGAGACACTATTTTTATATTCCAAGGCAATTTGTTATGTAATAACACTTGCAAAAGATAGTATAGAACAAAAGGCAATCAGTGTTTCTGCTCACAAAATGTACAGCAATGTGAGAGGCCATGGAAAATGTTCTTTCAGTAGGCATATAATAATCAGATATGTTAGAAATTTTCCAATAACACACACACACACAAATCGAAACTTCAGTCAAAAAGGACCAATACATTAATAAGAAAATTAAAAGACATACACACTGGTAACAAACATTTCTGAGTTTCAAGTATAAAGAAATAATCTTGAATACCCCCATCTGTGTTGGGACTTCGTGTTGGAATGTTCTATTGTCAATTTGGTTAAGGGAGAAATTATACATCTATAACATCTTTCCCTGTTTTGTTCTGCTTGAAGTTGGCCAAAAAAAGCAACTTGCAGAAGATTAGGGATATGGAAGTGAAGCAATGGTTATTACTCTTTGGGTGAGAGATGTAGAGATGCTTGAAATTTCCAATTTATCTTCAGTTTCTCCTGCTCATTGTTCAGTTCTTCTTTACTACTAGAATTCTTACTAATTAACAACTATTCCAGGCCCATCACCAAACTCTTGCCTTCAGATCACCAAAAGTAAGAGTTTCTTGTAGACTTCTCAACCAACTTTCTTTCATGATACCACTTGCTGTCTGGATGTGCTTGGCCAGCCTATCAGATGGAATGGCTAGTGATTCTGTGAGCTTCCAATTATTCCTTTCCTTTTTCAATTCTTCAGCTACTCTCACAAGTGTGTAAGGTTGAATTCCTTTAATAACTCTCTTATCCCATGACTCATAGTAGTTTTGCTTTCCTGGTTGAGTCCTGACTGATACAAACTCCAAGGTTTAGAACCTAAGAGTCCAGAGTTAATAGTTCCCCACAATGAATGCAGCTCACAGTATCAAATAACTTTGGTCTTTGAAATTTCATTAAAGTAATCCTTGAAACAATATCCTTAGGGACCTATAAGGAAATCAACAACAACACCAATGCAATTTAAACCTTTTTCTGAAAGGTGCTAACATCATTTGCCACCTGAGGTCTCAAATTATTTTGCAAACCACTTTACAAATGAATATCTCCCTCACAATGAAAAGTTAATCATATAAAAAGATAAGTCAATATGGAGAAAGATAACTAAAAGACAAAAGAAAAAGACCCACAGGGACTTGAGATTTTGTAATTATCAGGCATAGATTTTTAAAGAGCTATGTTTACCATGTTGAATGATATAAAAATTTTAAGATTGAAATTTCAAGCAAGAATTTGATCTTTAAGTAAAACTAAACAAAAAGTCTAGAACTAAAAAATACAATAACCAAAATGAACTAAATAGGTACAATAACAATTAGATCTAATATGGGAAGATAAAAATGAAATATACAGTAAGTCAGAAAAATTATCCAGAAAGAATCACAGAGAGATAAAAAGATGTAAACTACAGAAGATTAAAAGATATAGAGGATACAATCAAAAAAGCTAACTACTTAGAATTGGAGTCCTAGGATGGCAAAAAAAAAAAAAAAAAAAAGAGTAGAAATAATGTACGGAGAGATAATGGTTGAGAATTTTATAACAAACTCAAGAATCACAATGTACCCCCAGCAGAATAAGTAAGAAAGAAAAACATCTAGGTCCATCATAGTAAAACCAACAATTAGACAATTAGTAAATATCAAAATAAACTTGAGAAAAAAGACAAATTACCTTCAAAGGAGCAACAAGTTGATGGAAAGCCAACTTCTCAGTAGAAAATGAAAACCATTCAAAAAGAATGACATATTACATGGGTTGAAAGAAAATAACTACTATCCTAAAATTAACATATCCATAAAATGTCCTTCAAAATGAAAGTGAAATAAAGATATTTTTTGCTCAAACTGAAAGAACTATCACCAACAGTTCCCCCTAATGGAAATAATAAATGGTGCTCTTCAGCCAGAAAAAATGAACCCAGTTAGGAGTTTTAAAATATAGGACATTATGAAAAGAAATGGAAAAGATAAAGGTTTGAGTAAATCTAAATATTAACAAGATTTAACGTAATAACAAAGTTTTATAGAATATATAGAGAATTAAAATATATGAAAACATTGTATATATCAGAAAAAGAGTAAATGGAGAATAATGGTTTTAAGGTTCTTAAATTATTCTAGAAAAGGATACAATTGATCATTAGTATTAGACTTTAATAAGGAAAGAATGCCTAGTAGTCACTAAAAGAATAGTAAAAGAACATATCTATAACTAATAAGCTAATATCAGAAAATGTAACAATGAAAATAATCAACAGTACAAAACAGGACAGAAAGTAAATAAAATATTATGAGAAGCATGTAAGATTAAGAGGAAGCACTTATATCATAGCTTTAAAATAAAATACTGAAATTAAAAAATAAAAAGTGACTGTAGTCATACAGAATAAAATTAAAACACAATTATGTGCTGTTTATAAATAATACATCTAAAACAGGAAAACAGAAAAGGCTAAAAGTTAAAGGATGAAAAAAGCTGGTACATCAATATCAACATCAGATATGAAGAATTAAGAAAAAAGCATTGTTAGAGTTTTAGAGGACACAGAAAACAATAAAAAGTTAAAATCAATAAGAAAATATAAAAATCCAAAATTGTGTATGTCTAATAATATGGCTTCAAATATGTATAACAAAAAAATCTGAAGAACTTCAAGGAAGAAAAATGAAGCAACAGTTATAGTATGATTATAACATATCTCTCTCAATAAATAATAGGAGACCAAAAATAAAAAATCTTCCATCATTTGTTTTCCATTTCTCCTTGTCCCCTTAACACCCACTCTATTATGTTGAGTGTGTCCTTGGATGTATATAAAGTATGGGAGTTTTTTTCTGTATGCAATAATATTAAATAATATTATTTAAAGAATTATGGAGACTTACATTTCTAGAATTACAGTAGGTGAGGTTATTCAGATCAATCTTTCTATACAAGTCAACAAATAGGCTTGATAAAATAGAGCTGACCATTTAGTAAAGAGTTGCCAGTCCAAGATGTAGTTAAAAGTCGGAATCTGGACATATAAGAGCATTCTGGGAGATCTGCTTGACTGTATTCACCAAATCTGAGTAAACTGAACTTTGTTTTTAAATACCTAATAGGACAACGGAACAAGAATTAAAGCCGAGAGGTGAGTATTCTAACAGGAGTCTTTGTTCTCATAAATCTGGGAAATGAAAGAGCTACCCCATCCCCACCCATCCAAGAAGTCTTTAGTGGCTTTGGGTGGGACAGGGGGGAAATATCTTTGAGTTCAAAATCACAGGCTATGCTCCCTAACTTTGCAGACCTAAATTTACATTACTCTGGGTGATCCAAAGTACTCCAAGCCACATCTAATTTAAATTGACCCCAGACTAGACACCTGGCAGGAATAAATGCAGGTCTTCTTGAAGAAATGCACTCTCATCCAAGGCCTCAAATAGTCCCCAACAAGAACTTTCCAGGGCGAATACATAGTTCACAATAAAACCACTAGCTCATGAGGAAAAAGGCACTATGAGTGAATCCACAGAGAACAAATAATAACCGCCCTCGACTAAAAATTGTATTTGTCTCTGAAATTCTGAGAACAGAAAGAATTTCAGATGGCTGGGTTCAGATTTTTGAACAAACAGAAGTTACCAAATGTGGAAATGCTCACTTAGCACACTGCATTTGTAATCAGTGTTGCTACTTCTCTTGCAGCACAGGTAAGAGTCTAAGAATCAGTGCAAGTCATTTAAAGTGACAGGCATACCTCCATTTCCTTTAGACAAGTTGTTGATTCCTAAAATTGTCATATATAAACCACTTTTAGAGATAAGTGAAATATTTATTTAATAAAAGCATAGAAATGTGTAGTGAGGCTGTTAAGGGAGATTATAAAGCCAAAACTAATTGTGACCAAGTGAAATAACAATAAAAATATATCACTTTCATTTAGAAATCCATTTTATTAGTACTTCAAGGTTTTGAACTTCTGCACTATATGCTTAGATGTCTTCTGTGTTATCACTGATAGAATTCTCTGATACTGATATAGTTATTCTTGCAATGTTTGTAAGAACTTTTGAAATTATTATGTTCTATTTCATGTCTCAGAAAAGAAGATTCAGACAAAAGGACACTTCTTCCTTTTCTTCTTCCCTTTCTCCTTCCTTTTTCAGTTTAGTTCAATTCAACAAACTGAAATTGAAAGCCTATCACATACCAAGCCTTATTAACATAAATTATATTTGAACTTTTCTTGTTCTTTGTCAGCTAGTCTATTGGAAAGAAATTAAGTCATTTCTTGTATTGTCAAATTAGATTTGAAATTTTTTCCTTCCTATAAGTGGTTTACCTAGCTGTGGCTTTGTGCCTGGTTGTCACCGCTGTTTCAGATATAACCCATCTCTCTATACACATGGGTTATCATTGCCTTCATGTTGATACATACAGGTATGTCTTTGCTATTGACCAATGTAAATGTCTGCATGAGAAAGGAAGCTTGGGATGATTTACAAAAGCAATGGAATCGATTTCTATTAGCTGAAAATCTTTCTGCTACAAGGGAGGAACATCTCTCTTAAACTCAATTCCAACAGGAAATTTATTGGTCTAACTAAAATGTCCAGTAGTAAACTAAATGTAATTAGAACTTGAATCAGTAGATCTGTGCATGCTCACGTGCTTTCTCCCTCCCTCCCTCTTCCCTCTCCTTCTTTCTCTCCTCTTCCTTGTTTTCCCTTTCTTCATTCACATATGAGTTCTCCCCCATATAGAAGAAAAACTGCACCCCAGAATTGCCAATATGACATTATTCTTAGCACCTACAGTCCCTGAAGGGAAAAAGAAATATCCCCTTCCCAAGAGATACATCGAAAGTTGTGAAGCTGAAGTACATGGGCCCAAATTGGACCATATGTCTTTTTCTGCTCATCACTATGGCTCTGATTGGCCAAGGTTGGGTAACATGCCTACTCCAGGAATGAGCAGTAAAATGAGTTCTATCTGAACTAAATAAATAGAAAATGAAAAAGGAGTGATACCTCTAAAAAAAAATAAGAGAGAAAGAGATAGGTCCTGTTTCTGCAAGAAGAGAGGGTGGCAGTAAAAACTATCAATATTTACACCAATTATAATTTGGTTCAATTTACATGTATTCCTCTGCTAACAAGATGCAATATTACATGTATTATCTGGAATAGATGCAGAGTTGTAAAGAAATGAATAGTTTATTTTGGGAACATGCTTAATACTTGAATTAGTAAATCAGCACGTATCAACTAACATATGTATCTTTATCATTTTTACTCACACAAACCAGACAAGATGAATTTCTCTAATTAGTTGGAAATTCTATTTTGTGAAATATGTGCTACAGCTAGCCATCAGAATAAAGAGCGGCACAGTCCTTTAAATCTACTACAGAGCTATCCTAGAAAAAAAAAGTGAGCAAACAACATTGTTTACATTTTTACAAGTAAATAGTAAGAACAGCTGTATATACCAAAAGATTGAAAGTAAACTTGCCAGACAAGACCACCATCTGTTTAGGCATGGAAGCTATGGTTTCACACAGCCAGTTACAATTAAATAACCTGGATCACTTTTTGCATTTAAGGAGGTTGGCATTAAGCAGAAGAAAGTAAGACCATCGCCTGTGGACCCCTGTGTAGAGTTTCCTGCAGACTTTTTTTTTTTTTTAACTTTGTGCTCTGGCCATGGTGCTGAATTCTGTAGGGCCACATCTTGGGCAACCCCAGGCGGACTTGAAGAGTGCAGGTTCAAATTCTGGATTGAAAGCCACAATGTATACTTACTTTTTGAAGGGCAGAGGTATTATCGTCTCTGACTTTGTTGAAAAAGAGGTAGAGTTATGACATGGGATAAAGCAGGATCTTGGCTCAAAGGAATGTTACAACATTGACTCTAAATTAGAGAACATTTATGTTTGCCTTCCTAGGAAACTATGGTGAATACTTCTTACTCAGTACTACAGAGAATCATTAACTAGTTTGGAGAGTAAATTAATTATAAGAACTACTTGCATTAGTGAGAAAAAAAGACTCTCACTATCTCGATGAGTCAAAAACAAAACAAAACAAAACAAATTCTTTACTTAGAATGTAAGCTCCATGACAGCAATGTTTTGTTTTTGTTGTTTTGTTTTGTTTGTTTTGTATGCTCCTATATATCTCTAGTACATCAAACTGCACCTCATACATAGAAAGCACTATTCTGAACAGACATCTCTCTAAAGAAGGTATACAGATATCAAAAATGTCATGAAAAGTACACAATTTCATGAATCATTAGGAAAATACAAATCAAAACAAGATACCACACTTCACATTCACTAAGATGGCTACAATATAAAGATGGACAATAACAAGTTTTAGCACGCACGCAGAAGAATTGCAACCCTCATTAATTGCTGGTACAGTTACTTTGCAGAAGAGTTTGGCAGTTTCTCAAAAAGTTAAACATAGAGATACCATATAACCCAGTAGTTCCACTCTTAGGTATATACCCAAGGAAATTAGAAACACAGATCCATGTAAAAATTCTACACCAATGTTCACAGCAGTATTAGTCACATTAGTCAAAAAGTGGATGTAACCCAAATATCCATTAACTGATGAATAGATAAACAAAATGTGGTAAATCCATACAATAAAGTAATATTTGGCAATGAAGTATTAATACATACTACAACATAGATAAACCTTGAGAACATTATGTGTGTGATAAAACACAAAGGCTGGCATTTTGTATAATTCCTTTTGTATCAAATATCCAGGATAAGTAATTCTATAGAGACACAAAGTAGATTAGTGGTTGCCTAAGGCCGAGTCATGTAAATAAAGAATAACTGCCAATGGGTGCAGAGTTTCTTTTTGAGATCATAAAAATCTTCTAAAATGGTCTACAGCCATGCCATCCAGAACATATCCAATCTCATCTGATCTCAGAAGTTGTGCAGGGTTGGGCCTGGTTAGTGCTTGGATGGGAGACCACCTAGGAAAACCAGGTGCTGTAGACATTAAAAAAAATATCTTCTAAAAGTGATTTTAGTAATGACTGCACAATTCTGTAAACATAATAAAAAATTTATTTTAAAATTAAAATAAGTTTAATTTTAAATTGATTAATAGTATGACATGTAAATTATATATCAACAAAAAAATTTTTAAACAGCTTAGGAAAAATATCTGACCAAATAGGCACACAAAATGTATGCAAAAAATTATAAAAACTGACAGTATAAGTCAAAGAGGATATAAATTAATGAAATATTTTGTTTCATGATTTGAAAGATCTGATATCATTTTTCTTAGCTTAATCTACAAAATTAATGCAGTCTTGACCAAAATCCAAGAACTCTTTTTTTGTCAATATTGAAAAACTGATTATAAAATTTATATGGAAAGTTAATGGGTCTATTCTAGCCAACACAGTAATGAAGAACAAAGCTTGAGGACTCATATTACCTGATATCAAAACTTACTATAAAAGTTATTCTAATCAAGCCAATGTGGTATTGGCAAAAGAATAGATGTATTGATAAATGGAACAGAATAGAGAGACAAGAAAAAGATCAGTACAAATACAGTCAACAAATTTTTGAGAGAGGTGCAAAAACAATTCAATGTATAAAGAATAATCTTTCCAAAACATTGTACTAGAGCAATTGGACATCCATATGCAATAAAATCAAATAAAATGAACATAGACTCAGATCTCATACTTTACACAAAAATAAACTTAAAATGAATCAAAGACCTAAATGTAAAATGAAAAACGATAAAACTTATAGAAAAAAAAGTAGGAGAAAAACATCTGTGTGATCTTGGGTTGGGTGATGAGTTTTTATAAACAACAACAAAAGGTGACTCATGAAAGAAAAAAATTAATAAATTAATAAGCTCGATTTTATTAAAATTAAAACTCTTGCTCTGAAAAATACTGTTAAGAAGTTGAAAAGACAAGCCACAGACTATAAGAAAATATTTGCAAAATGCTTATCCAATACAAGATTTGTGCCAGAATATACAGAGAATGCTTAAAGCTCAGCAATAAGAAAATAAATAAATTTAGAAATGGACAGAAAATCTAAACAGATACCTCACCAAAGAAGATATAGAGATATCAGGTGACATATGAAGAGATGCTTGCATCATTTGTCATTAGAGAAATGCAAATTAAAACAAGATACCATTAAACACTTCTTAGAAGGCTACATTAAGGTAGTGGGGTTGAAGGGTGGGATTTGGTAGTACCAAGCATTAGCCAAAAGTGAAACAATGGGAATTCTAATTCATTGGTGGACAGAATGCAAAATGGAGCAACCCCTTTAGTAGATAGTTTGGCAGTTTCCTTAAAGCTAAACATAATTTTACTATATACAATCCAGCAATTGTACACTTATGTATTCAACCAACTGATTTGACATCTTATGTCTATGCAAAAACCTGCACACAATTGTTTATGGAAGCTTATATTGCCATAGTAATGCTAACAATAGAGGAATCTGGGTGCAGGGTAGATGGGAATTCTGTAATATTCTCAAACCTTTTCTGTAAATCTATAACCACTTAAAATTTTTTAAGTTTATTAAATGTAAAAAGTAAAATAAAATAAAGTAAAAATCATTTAATTAAAAAAAATTATTTTTATTGTTCTTAAATCTTGGCACTCGACAGAAACTGTGGGTTTTGTGGTATGGAGAAAAGATTTGGGGTCAGCTCACTAATAATAAGTCTATATTTCTCATTGATATAAGCTTCTCCTCCAACATGTCATTTGTGGTTGTTCAAGTCATCTGCAGGCAAGAGATGTGTTTACTGTTTTTTGGTAATAAGTACAGCCATAAATCTGCCCATTAGGAATGATTTGCTGTTCAGTAACTTATTTTTGCTTAACATTTTAAGTCAACGTGGCATTGCATCAACAAGTGTGGAGGTTCCAGACACACAATTATGAATATGATTCCAACCTAAGAGAAATCAGGCTTTGTAAATTGTGAGAATGTACTTATCTAATAAATACTTATAAAGCACTTACTGTGCACCAGAAACTCTTGAACACTTTACAAATACCAAATCATTAAAATCCTTATAAAACCCTTCTAGAGTAGATCTTAGTATTATCTCTATATTAGTATAACTATATATTAGTATACTTATATCTATTTATATATTATCTATATCTTTATTAAAGATCCACATTACAGAAAGAGTTCGATTAACTTGTCCAAGTCCAGGTACTTTGTTTCCAGAGTCCCTTCTCCTCATCAGGATGCTGTGATACTCCTTAACTTGAGGCAGTTCTTTCAGAAGCACTTAACCATATGCTTGGCTGTCTTTGAGCACCTTTTTTCTGATTTTTTTTTTACTTTTACTGACAGAAATTTTAAACCCCTAAAAATTAAAGAAGCATTGATTCCTACCACATTATTAGAACTCACAACCTCAAGGAAATGTAAATGTATCTGTATAAGTTTTCAAGAGACAGCAAAGAAGATGAAATTAAGGATTATGTCATTAAGGAGCATTCTCTCACCAAGTCAGTCTCATGGGATTCTGAAAACATATGGGTTCTAATATTTAGATAGTTGTAAATAGCAAGATGTCTTCAAGTGAGATACTGAAAATGATTAGAAATATGATAACAAAGCATTAGGAAGATTAAGACATAACTTAGTAACCACTTAGTAACTATATAAGCTATTGTTTATTATTTATGTTTCTAACTTTTGTATTTCAGGGAAGGTGGGAGAATAATAAATCAATCGAAGGGTTGCTGTGACACTGTGTTTATAATAAGACATATATATTTGGTCTCTGTCCAGTTTCTGACACAGAGCACCTAAAAACTTTGAAATTTCCTAAGTGATGAGAGCTATAAAGGTGTCTTAGTTATATTAATTAGATGACTTTAGACCCTACTGAGGATGGGGTTTAGCTTCCAGGAGAGCAAACCACTAGATTAGTGTTGGAACCTTCAGTCCAATCCTCCTACCTCTTGGGAGGAGAGAGGGAATGGAGATTGAATTCAATCACCCATGGCCAATGATCTAATCAAACATGTCTATGTAATTAAGTCTCCATAAAGACCCAAAAGATCTGCCTTTATCAACACATTGTAATTAATGTGGTTTTAAGATTTTTTATGCTTTACTATTTCACTTGCTTTTAAAACTATACTTCCTTTTAAAACTATACTGAAATCTAATTGTTTTATTTCATTTATGTACTGTAATATGTGGAAATATGTACAGTTTTAAAGTCATTTGAGAATGTTGATAGGGTAGATGGTGGTGAACCATCTTTTACATGTTTCACTTTATTTTTAGAATAATTTAATATGCATTTTAAATATACATTAGGTGGGTATATAACAGCATTGTACACAAAATCTAGATTAACACGTGATAATATTTTGCCAGACTTGCATCAGATTTTTTATTCTTTTTTAAGAAATCAAATCACCTTTCTCAACATTTCATCAACAGAGCTTACTACTATCCTGAAATTGGTGTATACTATTTTGGGCATGTTTTTATACTATTGTTATATGCATACATTCATGAATGATGGAATTATTGTTTTGTAAAATTTAAAATTTTGCATGCATGCTTTTGCACTTTTTTGCATCATTTAATATCATATTAATTTAATTCACATTTTCAAATGTATCTATACTGATATATTTAATTTTTAAAATTCATTTTAACTACACTAAAATGCTCCATTGTATAAATAAGCCACAATTCACATTTCCATTCCCCAACAAACATAAAATTAAGATGCTTCCTATTTATCAAAATTATAAGCATTATTGAAAGAAATATATATTTTTAAAATCTTATAAATGTTTCATTGAACATGTGTATAAAATTTTCCTAGGTTATTTATTTAAGTTGAATTGTGGGTTATAAGGTTATATGTAATTACAACTTTGCTAAAAATTGCCCTTCTAAATGATTTTATTAATGTATATTCTCACCAGAAATGCACAAGTATTTCATTGTGTGGCAAGAGATTATGCACATTTATCAAGTCCTATTTTCTTTTCCTCCTAAGCATAAAGCTTGGCTCCATTTCCTAGTCTTCCTTCCAGTTGGGTATTGCCAAAGATCTGGTCCTGGTGACATGAGTAGAAGATATGTCTGGTCCCTTAAAGTCACCTTGACCAAAAAGTCAGCCTTCACCGTGACCTCTTTCTCCATCTCCCAACTGCATGGAGAGTTCTCTAAACACTTTGAACAGTCAAACTACAAGGTAAGAGAGACTGGACCTCCTTAATGACCTCATCAGAAGCTGTCTGACCAAGAGCATGTCCCCTGGACTGGGGCATGAACAATAAATGAACTTTGTATTAAGCCACTGAGATTATGAGCTTTTGTTTCAATTGACATTATTACATTTTACCATAATTAGTGAATACTTTCTTCCATCCTTACCTCCTTTTGAAGTTATTGGACTTATAATATTTTTATCTATTTTAATTTTGATAAGACAAATGACTACAGATCTCAGTAATGTATTTATATGTACTAATGAGGTTAAGTAGCATTTTCCATGTTTATTGTCATTTGGTTTCCCTTTCTTAGACTTGCTCATTCATCTCTTGCCCATTTGCTCTTAGGCTATTTATTTTTTCCCATTGTTTTGAAGGAAAGCCTTATGTATTTTGGCCAATAAGCCTTCTGTGACTATATTCATTGTTAATATCTTCTGCCAGTCTGTGGTGTGGATCTCAACTTTGTTCATGATGTTGTTTTGTTTCCACAGATTGTATTCATTTTAATGTGGTCAAGTTATCATTCATTTCCTTTATGGTTTGTACATTTTGTCTTGTTTATGAAATTCTCCTTTGTAGCCACCAAGGGATTCTCTTATAGGGTCTCCTAGAAGTTTTAAAATTTTTGTTTTTCACATTTAGAATTTTACTGTCTGCAATTTATTTTTGTGTATCATGTGAAGTGGTAATAGAATTTTATTTTTTATACATAATGCCAGCTCTGTCATAGAGCAAATACTCATAAATGTAAATGTAGGCCTGTTTCTAAGGTCTCTATTCTGTCTTGACAATTGCAGAAGTAGTGAAAGCATCTTCTCTGACAGTCTTCAGCCATGCCTCCTAAAGAATCTCTCAGACTACAGTGTGAAGAAACACATTCTCCCTAGCCACTCTCCTCTTGCACTGAAAGGCACATGTATTACTATGACACAAAAACAGCCTTAAAGTACCTGTTTTTAAAATAGCTAACTAAGGTGGGGATGATGGTAGGTGAGGAAAGGAGAAGGTATACAAAGTGTACCAGGAAACAGTATGGTTCCTTAGATAGAGCCCTCCTTTTTTCAGGTCCCATTCTTTGTTATTTAGAGAAAAGTTTAGAATAATTTTGCAACAATAATAACAATACTTTGTCAGTGGCCTACTTTTACACCAGCATCAATTTTATCTAGTGTCTATACCAAAATCTCATTGTCTGAATAACTAGAACTATCACCAGTATTCACAGATAGTAAAACAAATGACTTTTGTTGTTCTTTTTCAAATTTCTCTTACACATCTTAAAACCTACATTATTCTATACAAGTGTTAGGATCTGTTTATCAAAATATGTGGAAAACAATCCAATCATTTTTATGATTTTAATAATTAAGAATTTTAAGTTAATATTTGCATGGTTTTAATTGGAAAGATATTATATCTATAGATTATTTTATTGAAATTAACAGTAAATCTTTCTACCCATGAACATGGTATCTCTTCCAATGTATTAAAGTTTTCTTATGTAACTTACAGTAAAGTTTAATAACTTTCTTCATAAACTTGTTTTACTCTATCACTCCTAGATATTCCCTGGGTTTTGCTCCCATCATTAATGAAATCTTTGTAAAATGTATTAAATTTTCTAACTGCTTTGAGCTAGTATATTAAAAAGCTATTGATTTTTGTATTTTGATTTTGTATTCTCAAATAAAACCTCTTAATATGTTATTTTCTGTAGACTTTGTTACTGCCTCAAAAAAAGTACACTTTGATTTCTTCTTGACAGTTATTTTTAAATATCCATTGAACATATTTTTCAATGTTTCTGGTCTATATCATTTTTTGCTATTGGAGCTATTGTTATTCTTTCCTAGAAAACCACTTTTTCTTTCTGAATTCTTATGTTTTTCTTTGTCTTTCATGTTCTGTGGTTTCACTACTATGTGTCTAATCATTATATGATTAACTATGTACATGACTATCCCTCATGGTGGATTGGTTCTTTGTGTCATTTGTAGGTTTTTACTATCAATTCATTTTCATCTCAGATTGGTTATTTAATGTTTTCTGTGGAAATCTTATATATACTCTTTACTCTCTAAGATTGCTACAAAGAACCCATCAGGTTCTTTACGTCTTTCATACGTCAAATATTAGTTTATAGTACTTATAATTTACACATTTTTAGTATAAACTGGACTTCAAACACACAGAAAGGACAAATAGTCCTGAGCCCTGCATTTTTCATGAGATTTTATTGCATATAGAGATCCAGGCAAAGAAAAACTTTTATTTTTCCCTTCTGTGGACTAGTGAATAAAGTTAATTTACTCTTCCTTTACTAAAGAGAAAGTTCTTGCAGGATCCTAGCTTAATGCAAAGATATCAGTTCCAATGATACGCCTAACAAGCACAAGAACAAATTACCTGTCCTAATATTGCATTTGAAGAATGCAGCTCCTCGTTAAAAACCTATACATAATTTTTTAGGCCCAATCATAGACAATTACGAAAGCTTTGTTAGGCCTCACAGGGAAAGCTATGCAACAGCCTGGCAGTCTCTGAGGGGAGTTGCAGTCAAAGTCTTAGGCCCCTCCACAGGCCACACTCACATATTTGCATTCCTCATTCAGGCACTTTCTTTCCTAAGTCTCTCAATAGAAGGGCTTGCCAGAGGTCTTCTTCAGGCACCCCTGCTGAGCCTCCTTATGTGGGGAGGAGGGTGAAATCTTAAAGTCACTCTCCCCACTCTCAGTCTCCAATACTTTTCCACTCCTAGTTCTACCCACTCTGCTGCCCCTCACTGCAGGGGGCCAGAGTTCCTTCAACAATGATACAACTCCCACCTCCAAGTCTGTGCTGATCTATGTGATAGAACAGGAGACCTAGCACTTTCTCTGGTTGTAGCCTTTTTAACTATTACAGTAAATATTAAAGTCTTAACTCTTTCATTTTTGGCTTGTTGCTTTATTTGCCTGACATCTGGAAGCTCAGCTCTATTTCTCTTGCAGCTCAGCTAAGCTCCTGACAGCATTAAGATCTTACCTCCAAATCCTAACAAATATATCAGACCCATATCTGGCCCAGGCTACCAGGTTATCAGCTTGTGCTTTTGCCATTTTTAGCTTTCTATTCCCTTTGTTTCTAGAGGCTTCATTTTTCCCCCCGCTATATCCTATGTTGATGTTAGCATACTTTATCTAGAATAGCTATGTTTACAACGAGAGGAAGGCTCACCTGAGAGCTCTGTCCCTAGGTTAGAAGAATGAGAAGTCTTATTTCATTTCTGCTCAAAAAAGAAAAGAAAGAGAATTCTGGTTAAAGTAAAGGGAACATTATAACACATCAATTCCTCAAATCTACACCAGGCAGAGAGATGAAGGAATTTACACTGGATGGCAAGTGATGGAAACTGCATTAGATTAAAATGAAGAATTTTCAGCTATGTGAATCATTAGCCATTGAAATGAGTTACTGATTAATGTAAATGTTTCTCAGAATCTATAAAAATGGAAAGACACCTAATTCTTAGATATGACTTGGGTGTAAGGAATCCCTAGGTTTCTCTCCTACCATGCAAATCCATGACGCCTACTTTTGAAAGATTTCTAATTGTATAGATTGTTTATGTAGCTCAGAAATTTTAAAATATTTACTTCTAGATACAATATGTTACCATAGGCATTTAATTTCCTGTTGCAGGAAATGAATTTGTCTACATATCCATGGTGTAATGCCTTCAGATCACTGTGTAAGAAGTAACTTCATCTAGACTTTTGTATGACACATACAACTTCTTCCTCTTTGTTCAACTATCTCTCTTTATGTGGAGACGTACCAGTCTCCTACTATGATTCCCTGACAGCTCTCAATGAGTGTTTATCTTGGTTATATTCCCTAACTGAGCTCAATATGTTGGTGTGTGTATATTTGTGTGTGTGTAAACGATTTACTAAGGGAATGCACTCAGGATAAACCTATAAGGGAATGAGGAAAACAGAAGAAAGAGGAAGACCACATGTAGACTGATGGTTCAGCTGAAATCTAGCCTCAGACCAATCTCTTGGGGAGCTTTCAATGTAAATGGCACCAGGTTACAATTTGAGGGAAAAGGGTAGGGCTTTTATAGCCTTTCGGGAAAGTTTTAAGAAATGGCAGCTTTGAATCATGAGCAGCAAACTCTCATAGCAGCTGGTTGTACTAGAAAGTAAATGGAATCTTGATAAGGTTCCAGTATCTACGACAGTACGATACATTTTTGTGGCACTGTAAGGCAGTAAGACTCAAGATAAAATGGAGCCAAGTGTTTGGTTCCTTTTGGGGAGCTGATCTCTTGATCAGCTTTGCTCTATGTTGAGTACTCAGAATTACCATTACTTGGATACATTTTTAAAAATGTATTTTAAGACAAGTGTTATTTAATCACTCCTGCATCTCCATTTCTTTGGCTTTTACTGTTTGATGCCCTGGATATATCTGGGACTACAGCTATAAAGATAGAAAGAGCTCATGTAGCATTTCAGAAGCAGCTATTACCTGGCCTCCTGCTAAGTCAAGGTAAATCACACTGCAAGCTCCAGCTTCAGCTCAGAACTTTCTAGACCACGGAATAATCTCTGAAATACCAGAAAGAAGTCTGAGTTCCATTATGGGGCTATTTCACATGGGATAGAAATCTCTACTCTGTATAAAGAAGAGAGACACTGATGTGGAAAGGTTTGATTCCAGACAGAGTTGGATAGGAATTCATTTTCATTAGCTCTCAGTTGCATGACTTGAGGCATTAGAAGTTATCAGTTGGGAAAACTGCAAGAAAGGGTCTGAATGATACTCTGTTCTCCAAACTTTTGGAAGCAGGACTTCAAAATATGAGTTCATCAAGTAAGTCTTTTGAGAATTAGCTTCTCTTTAAGAAATCAATAACTTTCAGCAAGAAATATTAATAATGAGCATTCTCTCATCTGCCTATGATTACAAAGCAAGCAGTTTTTAATTTAAAAAAAAAAGGCTGCAAGAATGATAAAATGCTAAGTCTATATCTTTGCACTTGGAGAGAAAAACAAAAACTATAAAGAAGGGCCATATGGTTGCTCATTTCCTTACTCAATCTATATCATTCATAAGCTTCTGAAACTCCTAAAACATTGTGGTAGGTTTTCTTTGAACAAGCAATAATTTCTAATAGTTTCCACATTCCAAAGACAATGAGGGCAAGGAGCCAATATTCCATGAAGAAGTTCTGTGAATTGAAACAGTGTATGGAAATTACTACCATTGCTAATTAATACTAATTAAGTACAAAAAGCATTCTAATTTTCAGGTACTTTTTTTTTCTGGGTTACATTTTATTTACTTCACATTGTAAAACAAAATTTGAATGGGCCCACTTTAGATTCATAATTTACACATTGATGAAAAATCTCCGACATTCTTAATCATAATACACTATTTGGAAGAAAAGAAAAATAAATGTGAAACATTCAAAATAGCATCGAAAAACTTAATACTCAGTAAATTTTCTTTCCCCATTATTACCTTTGTTGGGTACATTGCCAGCATCTACTGGACCATTTAAGTTGGTTTTGTGACATTTTCTTTATAACAAAAAATTATCAAAACCATTTTGAGATAAAGAGAGAATGAGTTAACGTAACTTTGCTATTTCTCATTCTTCTACCCAGGTCATAGACGAAACCATGTTGCCTTCTTTTCGTAATTCCATTAGAAGCTGCATTTCTCTGAGGATCACTAATCTGTTCTTTATTTCCATAATTTTATCATTTTGAGATTGTTATGTAAATGGAATCACATAGTATGTAACCTTTGGAAGTTAGCTTTTTCATTCAGCATAATTCATTAAGCATTCTTCCAAGCTGTTGTTATCAATGATTTGTTCCTTTACTGCTGAGTAGCCTTCCATGCTATGTATGTACCATAGTTTGTTCAATCATTCACCAATTGAAAAACATGTATGATTTTTCCACTTTGGTTTGTTATGAATAAAGCTGCTATAAATATTGCTATACAATCTTTGTGTCAATGTAAGTTTTATTTTCTCTGACATAAATGTCCAGAGAGTAATTGCTAGAATCATATGGTAAGTATATATTTAGATTGTAAGCAACTGCCATACTACTTCAAGAGTAGCCTTACAATTTTATATATCCACCAGCAATAGATGAGTGATCCAGTTTCTTTTTACCCTCACCAGCATTTGGTGTTATCACTATTTTTTATTTTATCCATCTTAAGAGTATGTAGTGAAAACCTCACTGTGTTTTCAATCTGCATTTCCCTAATGGTTAATGATATTAAACATCTTTACATGTGCTTATTTGCCACCTATATATTCTCTGGTGAAATGTTTGTCCATGATTGTTTGTTTTTAAAGTCGAGATCTGAGAGTTCTTTATATATTCTAGATACTAGTCCTTTGTTAAATGTGTGGTTTGCAAATATTCTTCCCTGTCTCTAGTTTGTCTTTCAATTCTCTTGTGAGGTTCTTTCACAGTCATTAATATTTTATCAAAAACTATATAAAAATATAGAGATTGCTGGTTAATTGAAGTCATATAAGTTTAATTTATCTAAACATAGCTCAAGAAAAATAAATTTAGGTTTGTTATTCAATTTCTAATAAAATTATAGATAATAATTGCTGTTTTACAACAACAATGGGATCCTAGGGAGTTTTTTATGGAAAAGAAGCTGGTGATTCAAATGAAGAACACCTAACTACATATGTAGCAGCCATGTCATGACAGACAGGATTGAGAGGAAACTGTTTTCTATGCATTTCAGACTGGAAACAAGCAGGCACTGAGGGCAGGCAAACTAGAGGTAAGACTAGCAGTGTGTAGTACAAAAAAATCCAGGTGTCCCTAAAGATGGAGAGTCTCCCACTTACCTTGGTCAGAAATCCCCAAGCTAGGTCTATGCTCAACCATGAAACAGAACTACCAGGAATAACAGCCCCACAGAATTCCATATCACACTTTTACACTGTGCTGGTTCCTCCATTTACCTTTGGATATAATCCAATTTTTCTCATCTCTCATTAAGTGAGTGAAAGAAGCATAGCACCCCAGGTTATGGAAAGAAAATACAATTTGTTAAGAGCAAAGGATTAAAAACCAAGAAGATTCATTTTTAAATCCTAGTTCTGCCAGTTACTTGTCCTCTGACTATTCAGGCATATCTCGTTTTATTGTACTTTGCTTTATAGTACTTCACAGATATTGCATTTTTTATAAATTGATAGTTTATGGCAACCTGACAACAAGTAAGTCTATTGGCACCATTTTTCCAATATCATTTGCTCCCTTTGTATTTCTATGATACTTCTTGATAATTCCCACAATATTTCAAACATTTTCATTATTATTTGTTATATTTGTTATGGTGCTCTGTGATTAGTGATGTTACTATTATAATTGTTTTGGGATACTACAAGCCATGCCCATATAAGATGGCAAACTTAATCGATAAATACTCTATGTGTTCTGACTGCTCTACTGACCAGCTATTTCTCCATATCTCTCCCTCTCATTGGGCCTCCCTATTCCCTATTGAATATATTGAAATTAGGCCAATTAATAACCCTACAATGACCTCTAAGTATTCATGTGAAAGGAAGAGTTGTATGTCTTTCCATTTAAATCAAAAGCTAGAAATGATTAAGCTTAGTGAAAAAGCCATATCAAAAGCCAAGATAGGTCAAAAGCTATGCCTCTTGCACCAAACAGACAAATTGTGAATGCAAAGGAAAAGTTCTTTAAGGAAATTGAAAGTGCTGCTCCAGAGAACATACAAATAAGAAAGCAAAACAGCCATATTGCTGATATGGAGAAGTTTTAGTGGTCTGAATAGAAGATCAACCCAGCTACCACATTCCCTGAAGCCGAAGCCTAATCCAGAGCAAAGGCCTAACTCTCTTTAATTCTACGAAGGTTGAGAAAGGTAAGAAAGCTGCAAAAGAAAAGTTTGAAGGAAGTAGAAGTATGTTCATGAGCTTTAAGAAGCCTTCTCCATAATGTAAGAGTGCCAGGTGATGCGGAAGCTGAAGTAAGTTATCCAAAAGATCTAGCTAAGATAATTAATGAATGTGGCTACACTAAACAACAGATTTTCAATGTAGAAAAAAAAAAGAACAGCCTTATATTGGAAGAAAATGCCACCTAGGACTTTCATAGCTAAAGAAAAGTCAATACCTCATTTCAAAGCTTCAAAGGACAGGCTATCTTGTTAGGGGCTGATTTATCTGGTGACTTTAGGTTGAAGCCAATGCTCATTTACTATTCTGAAAATCCTAGGGCCCTTAAGATTTATGCTAAATCTACTCTGTCTGTGTTTTATAAATGAAACAATAAAGCCTGGAGACAGCTTATCTGAATGTTTTAAGCCCAGTATTGAGACCTATTGTAAAAAAAAAAAACGAGAGAGAAAAAGAAAGATTCCTTTTGAGATATTATTGCTCATTAATGCATCTGGTCACCCAAGAGCTCTGATGGAGATGTGAAATGAGATTAATGTTGTTTTCATGCCCGCTAACACAACAGCCATTCTGCATCCCATGGGTCAAGGAGTAATTTCAACCTTCTCATTACTAAAGAAATACATTTCATAAGGCAATAGCTTCCATAGATAGTGATTCTCTGATGGATCTGGGCAAAGTAAGTTGAAAACCTTCTGGAAAGGATTCACTCTAGTTGTCATAAGAACATTCATGATTCATGAGAAGAAGTCAAAATGTCAACATTAACGTGGCTTTTGAAGGAGTCGATTCCAACCCTCAGGAATGACTTTGAGGGGTTCAAGGCTTTAATATAGGAAGTAAATACAGATGTGGTGGAAACAGCAAGAAAGCTGGAATTAGAAGTAGAACCTGATGATGTGACTGAATTGCTATAATCTCATGCCGAAACTTTAATAGATGATGAGTTGCTTGTTATGGATGAGCAAAGAAAGCAGTTTCCTGAGATGAAATCTACTCCTGGCGAAGATGCTATGAAGATTGTTGAAATGACAACAATGATTTAGAATGTTGCATAAACTTAGTTAATAAGCAGTGGCTGGGTTTGAGAGGATTGACTCCAATTTTGAAAGAAGTTCCACTGTGAGTAAAATGCTATCAAACAGCATCACATGATACAGAGAAATTGTTCATGAAAGGAAAATCATTAGATGTGGAAAACTTCATTGTCTAATTTTAAGAAATTGTCAAAGCCACCCAACCTTCAGCAACCACTACCCTGATCAGTCAGCAGCGATCGACACTGAGGCAAGACCCTCCACCAGCAAAAGGATTACAACTTGCTAAGATTACAACTCAGCACTTTTTAGCTATAAATTATTTTTTAATTATTGTATGAACATTATTTTTTAGATATAGTGCTATTGTACACTTAGACTATAACATAGTGTAAACATAATTTTTGTATACACTGGGAAACCAAAAAAATTGTGTGGCTCTCTTGATATTCACTTTATTGCTGTGGTCTGGAACTGAACCACAATATCTCCAAGGTATGCCTGTACAGAAAACATTAACATATCTAAGGTTCTCATTAGTAAAATGGAGATAATTGTACTTGCATCGTAGTGATGTTTTAATCTTTAAAAGAGATAATGCATGCATTGGGCCTGGCATATTTTGAGAACTTGTGAAATGTCAGTAATTTTATTATAGCCAAGTACCTATGCCCCATCAACAGGTGATCAGGAATACACCATTTGTTGACTGACCTAAGGACTGAGTCAAATTGTGAAGGTGCCAAGATAATTTTCCTGCTTTCCAAATTTGGGTGCTCTTCCATATACAGGCTATCCCTACAAATTTGCAAGTTAAACTTTCATCCAAGATCATGGTTTGGAATACTTGCATAAATGGAAAATGGAAGAAACTAAGGTAGTAAATATAATAGACAGAAGGCCAATTGTCATTTCACTTCTGGCTAATTTGAAAAGTCAAATAAATTATCTTCATTTAGAGTTGGTCATAATAGCAATTGCTACCACAGTTTATGAAAAATAGTCATATAAGCCCAGAATGTTATTTCTAATACTAAATAAATAGGCCAAGAAAATATTTAAGAGTATTATAAATTAGTTGTTACTCTATTCATTGAGTAATTTGAGATTGATCTCATACAACAGCCCCCATTGGATCATTATCTCCATGAGACAGTCAGCTGTATTAAATTAATTTAAGTGTTTAAGAGCACTGGTTGTCATTTTGGGTTGGGTTCTACAAAAGCAGAGCCTGAGATAGGGATTCAAATGTGCTCAGAAAAAGGGGAATAAGGGAAGCAGAATGGGGTAGAAGAAGAAATGAACTGAGCAAGGAGGTGGTCTCAGCAAAAGCTGAGCTTCAGCCTAATCCCATAGAAATGTCTGAAGTGTGAATTGCACCATAGACTTGGTGCCTCCTTTACGCTTGGGGGCAGGCCTCTAGTACTGTGTCAGTGGTCATTAACTGTGGGCTGCTCTCATCCTGTAAACAAAATTTTATAGTTAGATGGAGTTTAACAATTCTCTAAAGAAGGTGACAGTCCTCAATTGATAGCTGCCAATACTCATGACAACTAGAGGTTGGGTGTAGCTTCCTCAAAATAGGATCTAGACCAGTGAGAAAAGTGGGTATTTCTATTTGGAACCTCCAAAACCTTCAGCCCTTATTAAGAATGCATTGGCTTTATAGGAAGATAAATAAAAAGGCAATACAATAAGTGTCCAAATGATACCAAAGAGAATCTACGATCTTAGTCCTTAAATTTGTGGAGGATTGTGAACAACTGAAAGGTTATGATAAATACTAGAGGCCTGCTTTCAAAAAAATGCACAAATGTATATACACATAATATTTGCACAGAATTTCAAAGGTTTTTGGACTCCTTGGTGAAGCTCACTTACAGACCATTTGAATTAGAAATTTCTGCTTTGGACCACCTGGCAGCCAGTCTAGAGGAATAAAGAAAACCAGTGGAGAAGCAAGATACAGATCTGGGTAACTAGGAAAAACAGAGAGACAACAGTTGAAAGAAATAAGTCATAACCCATAATAAGAAGTCCACTAGTTATCTCGAGGGACATATGGGGTAAGGAAAAGAACCTGAGGAACAATGAAAAAAAAAGTATTTCTAGATCTTATCTCCTGCAGTATGTTTTTGTATAGCTATCCACATCCTGCTCACACATCACAGTGACATTCCCACCCTTCCAGCACAAGAGATAATAGCAGTTCCTAACAGCATTGCAAGCAGCCACTGCAGGCAAGCACAATCTGTAACTGCTTTCATATTCATTACATTTAAGTAGGTCCCTTTCATCATCCTCTGACTCTTCAATATGTAGAAACAATAAAGTCCAACAAAGTCCCATGATCCATTTTTCCCAACAGATATTTCCAAAAATCTATGAATGGACACTACCCACAGGACACTCCAAAACCTAATTTGGGGGGAAATTTTTTGAAGGACAAAACTGGGAAGTAGCTATGGAGTGGGATATGAAATGGGCCATTGTTTTGAGACATTTAATGACTCAAGTTGTTCCAAACAAATAGGTAACAGATTTTTATATGTTTATTTTTACTGACATATAACACACATACATAAAGATATACATATTATAAACTTGATGATTTTTTTCTAACTGAGCATAGCTGTGTTAACTGCTTCCAGACTGAGAAACATAACTTTACCTGCATCATAGAATCCATCTCAAAGCCCTGTTTTGTGGTCACAGTTATATCTGATAACTTTTTGGAAGCAAGGCACAGCTGACCTAGAATTAATTCTACCGAAGTTGTTCCTTTTTGTAGCTAATTCATTCTATTTTCATTCTAACCCTACTCAGTTATCTCCAAATGCTTTCCTGAGAGTTATCCTTTAAGTGATGTGGGAGCCTTGCAATGATACCTCATGATAAGAAGTTTCTCACCTTCTCTTCCAAATAATTCCCTTTGTCATTTTAGTTTCTTAGCTTCTGGAACTCTGGCCATTAAAATGCCCTTCATTAGAAAACAACAACACCTTTTCATGCCGACCTCTATTTGAAGGATCAGTTAAGAAAGTAATAGAAGTTAAGGAAGCAATAGATCTACAAACAGGATGGGAGTACTGATCACACACTGATATCCAAACACTTGGACAGGCAAAGTGCAAGTCTGGGAAATATTACAGTGACTTGAGCAAGAAAACAAGTTGAGATGTTCATTGAACCTTCTCTACTGATTTAGAACCTAAGAGTAGATGTTCTTTCATTGCTGTGAAATGTAATGACAGACAGGGCTTCAGATAACCATCCCCAAATCCGGATGCTTATCTAAACCAAACCTGCCTGCCTGGAATCCTTTTGACTTTCAAAAATAGAGCCTGGATTCAGGGGGAGCCTTGCTTCCCAGGCAATTTGGGGCAGTTCCTGTGTTAAGTAAGGAATATTTTTAAAGAAAAAACATTATTTCCTCTCCCCTTTCCTCCAGGTTAAACCCAGACCATGAAGCAAATGTAGGGCAAAGTTTAACAACAAAAAATTATATGAGCATTCGTGGGGAGGAGTGTTACAAAAGGGGAGAAATAGAAAATCTAGGATATCACTTTGTGACTTCTCTATTTTTATATAGAACAACGTCTCCATCTTATATCTATGCCAGTATTCATTAAACTCTTCCTCTTGGTTATTATTATTTTTTTAATAATCTAGGATACTTCTAATAGCTGCCAGATAGAAAGTATTTTTATATAGTAGGACTAGCCTCAGCGAATTCGTAGAAAGATAGGAATTGAAGCTCAGAACCCTCTCACTTCCTCTCTGAGGCAACTGTTGCCCTCTCCAACGTCCCCCAATATCCATACATCTCTTTTAATGCATTCCTTTATTCTTTTAATTTGTTCCTTCATTTATTCATTTAAAGATTAATTGAACACCTAAACCATGCCACAACCTGAGTGTCTTTATGATCTTTAGTAAAATCGCCTTAAGGAATTTGGGATTTATTTAATAACCTCACTCTCCCAAGGCAAAAGATCCAAGTGTCACATAGTATTTCATAAGAAGTAAATCCGTAAGATCACAAAACACTTCTATGACAGAAGACAATCAGAACCCACTACTATTAGTGATGAGAGATAAGTTTTAGGCCCCAGCTTCCCGGAACCCCTTAAATTGAACCCAGTAAAGAGTGGATTCCATACTCAGTCTACTTATAAGTTTTGTACCACTTAAGAGAGATTTGAACACACATAAATTGGGACTGGAAACTGGAGTTCAAGTCTCTGACCTCCATTTCCCTTTCTTCTAATTGATTTTCTAAAGTGCAACCAAAATGCCAAGTATATGAATTTTTTCACAAATATCTAATCATGACAGTCACTATTTAAAACCTTCCCTTGAGAGTGTTAAGAGATAAATAGGCATATTAAAAATTTGAAGTTTATCTGAGCAAAAATTAATCTGAATAGGGCAGTGTCAAAAGTAGTTAGGGGCACTCCACTGACAGGAGCTGCGGGAGAGACTGATATTGTGAAGTGTGGAAGCAAAGAAAGAAAATTATTTCATTGGCTATAGTTTAAAGCCAAGTTGGCTGTTTGTGATGGGTGGTCCTTAGCATTTCAATTTCGAAACTTGAGGCATTTATAGGCTTAGGGCTAGGTTTGCTTACACAGGCCACACACATTAGAGTCATCTCAATCAAATGACCTCCTTGCTTAATTAATTTATCAAGAGAAAGCGCAAATATTTCAGTCAACCCTAGGGCTCTACAGTATTTGGCTATTACCCACCTCTTGATTCTTCTTATTTCCAGTTGCTCTGCTCCAGAATTCTGAGCTGAGACTTGATTAATATGAAGAGCAGAGTTGAGTACAGTCCTGAAAAGTCCAGGAAACCAGGAGGCTCCTCTGAAGGTCAACAGATATTAAAAGGCACCAGAACTAGGATAAAGATAAAGGTCCCTCACCAGTTTCTTCTTCAAATCCTAAGGAATGCAGTTTGAGGAAGCCCTTAACTGTTTACTTTTCATCCTGAAGTAATACTAAAATTTTATTGAGCTACTTTTCAATAAAAAGCTAATCAATATATTTGTAAAAACTCCAAGGAATAATAAAAATATTCAATAACACCAATTTTCATAAATACTAAGATTCTTCATATGTCAATATTTCTGAAATAAAAGGATCATTACGGATAATTATAATAATATCAAAATTCATGGTGAGTCATAATTTAATTGGCAAGGTTATTTTTTTTTAGTATTACACTGAATTCTGATATGCCTTTTAATAAATGCCAATTAGATTTGATGAGCTCAGATAGCTAAGTCTTTCTCTCAAGTCAGGTTTTTAGTCCCACTCCAATGATAACCACTTCTTGTGTATACTTCTTGAAAATTTTATGCATACACAGATATGCATAAAATGAGAGCATATATGATATATACTTCAAAACCTCATTTATTATTATACTTGCAGAATAATTCTGAATAACAATGTCGTTAGTGGATATCTTTGCCTTTATTGGGTAATCCCACCTAGAGATTTATTATTCTTTTAAAATACTACTAGATTTTATTTGTGAATAGTGTAGTTGTATGTCAGTATTCAGATTTATAATTGTCCACAGTTATCATAATTTCTTTATTGTGATGTTGTTAGCTTTTTCTATCTTATATTGATGTCAAAATAGTAATTTGGAAGTTTTCTTTCTCTTCCTAAGGTCTAAAACAGTTTAATTAACCTCGAAGTTCTCTGTTTATCAACAGTTTGAGAGAATTTGTATATTTATAATGCTAAATTAATGAAGCAAGGGGCCATTAAACTAAAGTGATTTTAATGCATAAGCAAACCAAAACCAAAAACTATAAATACTTCAGGGTTAAGAAATCAAAATCTAAGGACAACCAATCACAAACTGCAAACCAGGCTTTCCCAACAAAGTCAACCACTCAAGCTATAGCCAATCAGACCATTTCCTTGTTTTGCTTTTATTTTTCTAAGTCTTTCTCCCAGCTCCTATTAGTGGAGTGCTCCTAACTCCTTCCAGTTTGGCACTACTCAATTTGAATCAAATTTTGCTTTAATAAAGTTAACATTTTTAATACGGCTCAGATTCTGTTTTTATTTAATAAAGTTTTATTTTCAAATGTACAATTGATGGGACCTCTTTTTCATGCCTCTTCATCAGCAGCTGGGGCATTCTCACACTTGGGGTCTCTGGTGTAAATTACTTAAGATCGATGCTCTGAAACCAGTTTAATAAGTTCTTTACTAAGGAGCTCCTAAAGGGCTACCCTGGCCAGGGAACATCAGACCTTCAGACTCTCAGAGACAATGGCTGGGATTATAAGCTCATGACTGGGGACTTCCTGACAGAGTTGGTCGTTTCCCGTTTTGTCAAACAAGCCTAAATTATTGAGCTTATCCTGAACTTTGCCTTTAGACCACTTCTTCTTTGTGGCTTTGCCCCCAGATTTGTTCGCTGGGTCTTTGCCTTTAAGCATGGCTGACTTTCCAGCATCTTTTACTTCTTGCCAACCTCGGGCATAACAGCAAAGCTCAGAGAGCAGCTGCTACCACTTAGCCTCACTAAGATGTTGGACAAAAAAGCTGCCACAGATTCGTCTGACAAGTAAAATCATATAGTCTAGCATTTTTGAGGAAGATAGGGGAAGGTAGGTAGTAAATTTTTGTCAACTGCATCGATTTATTCCATAGAAATTGAACTCCCTTTTCTGGAATCATTATTTTATTTTTTCTAGAAAATCATGCATTTCATCTGAGTATTCAAATATATTTTGATAAAGTTGAGAAAAGCAGTCTTTAGAGAAATTGTGATTTTTCTCTATCCATAGTTATTTCTCAATCTTTTAAAAATAATTTCATACATTACTACTTTTTCCCCTGATATTTTTAATTAATGGATTATCCATTTTATCAGCCTTTTAAAAGAATCAGCTCTTGGATTTATTCATGTTTATAAATTTGTATCAATTTTGTTATTAAATTTTCCTTTTTAAAGATTTCTTGGTTTGGATAGATACTGAGTTTGTTTGCTTGTTTGTTTGTTTTTCTATTCTTTCTGGTTTAGTGTGCTAAGTAATTTCAGACTAAAATTTTTCCTCCAAGGACTGCTTTAACCACACTCTTTTAGTTTTGATGCATAGATTTTAACTATCTAATTTTCTAGGTGTGTTGTAGTTTAATTTCTGATATTGTATTTTACTAAGAGTTAACGAGGAAGTTTTCTTTAATATTTTTGTGGTAAGTTGATTTCTCTTTTGTTATAAATTTCTAGGCTTATAATGAGGACAGAATACCATTGAGATTTTTTGGTGACTCACCATATGTTACAATTTTGTAAATAACTCTTGGGCACATGAAAAAAGAGATTCTCGGTTTTCTAATTATATAACTTGGTATACTTTATTAACGATGTTATTTATATACTTATATCTTAAATATCTGTACTATTTTTGCACATTTAGTATATTGGCTCTGAATGAAGTAAACAAAAGCCCCTTGCCACTACTTCCCCCTGACCTCTTATACTAGGGTTTGTTTTGCCAGTTTTCGAGGCTACTATTTGTTTTAAAAATATGTGACACATCCTCATTGATGCCATTTTTGTTTTTGGGTGACCATACTTATCACTTGAATTCGACATTGTTGGCTATTACAATCCTTGCTTTTGCTTTTGCTGTGCCTTTTTCTCCTGTGTCTTTGCCCATGATATACTTTTTATTCACCTATATCATTTTAAATGCATTTAAAGAATTTAATAAGGTTCTGATTTTTAGATTTTAATAATGTTCTGACTTTTTAATCTAAGTTGAGAATATTTTTCTTTTAACAAGTCTGTTTACTTTATATGTATTTATTGCTAAGACTAATGTATTTTCTTAGTTCCACTATCATATTTTATACTCTAATGTCTGTTTCTAACGCTTTATTTGTGTTTTTAGCTTTCTCTATGATTTGTGTATTTCTTTTGCTGTAGTTTGAATGTTTTCTTTCTGATAGCTTGAAGGGTTCATGATCAATTTTTGTTTCTTCTTATCTGAAGATGGTTTCAGAACCAAGCAACACAAGTTTTTATTCTCCCACGTATATATTTAAAATGCTCATTGATTTATAGCATTGATATTTTCTTGCATTTCTCTTTTCTTCCCCCTCCAGCTTTATTGAGATATAATTGACAAATAAAAAATGTATACATTTACAATGTATAACTTGATGTTTTAATATACATATACATTGTGAAGTAACCACAGGCAAGCTGTTTAACATATCCATTACCTTACATGGTTACCATCATCTGATTTCTTTTCCGTGTGTGTGTGTGCATGTGTGTGTGTGTTATGAGAACACTTAAGATCTACTCACTTAGCCAATTTAAGTATACAAGACAATATTATTAACCATAGTCACATTGTTGTACATTAGGTCTCTAGAACTTATTCATCTTGCATAACTGAAATTTAATACCTTTTAACCAACATTTTCACATCCCTCTCTTATAAGCTACTGCAGGGTCTTTATACTAAATACTATGAAGATTGGAGTTTATTTGGAGCCAAAAGAATGTCATCGAAAGTGCTGAGTATCCCCTAACACCACTAAGCTGCTCAACCCCAACTTCACATAGAGAATCTCTGCTTTAATTGGTTTTGTATATTTGCCTATGAAAGATTATAGTTAACAAAGAATGCATAACTAAAATAAGTTTGAAATGAATAAAATAGGTAACCCAAAGCTGTCACTTTCTGTTCAAAAGTGAGCATGTGTAATATCACTTTAAAAAGGTAAATGTAACTCTGTTTCTTTCGTTATCTAACATGAGCAATAACATTCTGATTTCTATTTCCAAGAAATAATAAATCACTCCTACTTTCTAAAGTTCAACTACTTCCCTCTCAGTAACTCAAGTTCTACATGCCATGTATAGTCCACTCCAGGTCAGTTACTTAAAAGCAAGAACAGAAAAACAGCACTACTCTAAATGGAGTCTATCTTTTGCCCAAGTCTTTTCCATCCTTCACAGAAAGATGAAGATTCTAATAAATCATTATCTTCTTAAATATTTTCCCTATGATTAGTACCAATATCAACATCAGTGCTTACCCATTTATTTATTTAAATTTACTGAATATCTACTATGTGTTAGACACAGAGAAGTTGAAACAAAGAGGTGAACAAACGGAAGATGGTCCATCACCAAGGAGATTGCTAGTCCTCCAGTGGGAGAAACAAGGACTTATGATAACAGAAAAGTGTCCATTAGATTTAGAGATAAGTTGGTCATGGTTGGGAGACAAAAATCAGGAGTTTCTATATTTCTAGCACCTGCCCCAGTATCTAGCACATGGTAAACACTAAATAAATATGTGTTGAAGGAAGAGGGGCTGGGGAAAATGGAGGGAGGAAAGCTTTGAGTTAAGATTCACGAATTATTTCCTTAAAGATGAGGTAAGATTTCATGAGAATTTAAGGAATCCATGTAAAAAAGACAACAATAAAATAATGAAAAGCACAGTTGATGGTAGGTCCACACAGAGATATGTTAGGAAACATGACAAAGCTAGGAAACAGTCAGATGAGAGAAGTCTTTGAACACCAATCCAGGCATTACGTGGTAAAAGTTGTGATTCGTCGAGCAGGTACATAGTATGGTTGAAGCCATGTCATAGGAAGATTATTGTGTCAGTGGCATTTCCTGATCAGACATTAAAGTTCCCAAAACCACTTGAGGAAGTCATAGCTATATTATGAGCTCTATTCTAAAACTCAAAAATGGAATCAGTGCTGCAATTTACCTCACTTTTCTCATAGGATTCAAAATGAAAAATCGCTCATGGAATAAAACATCATCCATATTATTTTAAATCTCTGTAAATGGCCGGATTGACAATAAAAAGAGACAATAAAAGAGAAACAACAAAGTATATTTAAAGGAGTTAATGAAGTCAATTTAAAAAATTTAAATAAATTATATAAGAAACAAATGTGGAATGGAATTCTGTATATTTCCAGCGCTGTCTTTTGAGAAATTAACTTCCTAGTGACATCCCACTTCTACTTGGACTTTTTCTCTAATAACC
This sequence comes from Pteropus alecto, assembly GCF_000325575.1. NCBI lineage: Eukaryota > Metazoa > Chordata > Mammalia > Chiroptera > Pteropodidae > Pteropus > Pteropus alecto. Next base: position 13,237,904 of record NW_006442491.1, on the reverse strand, counting down.
TCCTTTTACCATACCCCTTCAACCACTGCTATTTCAGACAAAGTTGCTTGGGTTCCCATCTCCTTTGCCCATACTATTCTTTTAGAACTTATCTAATTACATATGTAGTCCCCCTCTGGTCTATGAACTCAAGAGCAGTAACCTTGTCATTTTATCTTTGCCTCAATAGTGACATCTGCAGTTTGTGGTAAGTAGTAAAGATGGAAAAATGTAAACCACCCTTCATGTAAAAAGCTTATTATACACCAATCCAATTTCATTAGAGCACAAGCTTTACCACTAGCAACCTCCTTTCTGAGGAAGCTTTCTTTGCCTAGTGGTTTATCACTGGAACTTTCACCCAGCAAACACAATCTTCACTTCTCTGGTGCTATCACATTGACCACATTGTGTCCTAAGGCTGCTCTAACAAACTACCAGAAACTCGGTGGCTTAAAAGTCAACATAAACTTATTCACTCACAATTCTGGAAGCCAAAAATCCAAAATCAAGGTGATCGTACTTCCCTCTGGAGGCTCTAGGGAAGATTCTGTTTTTTGCCATGTCCAGCTTCTGATGGCCACTGGCATTCCTTACACTGCATAACTCCAATCTCTGCTGCCATGGTCATATTACCCTCTCCTCTCCTATTTATCTTTTCCTCTTCTGTTTCTTATGAGAAAAATTATCATTGGATTTAGGATGACCTCATCTTGAGATCTTTAATTCGATTATATATGTGAAGACTCTTTTTCAAAATAAGGTAATACTCACAGGTTACAGATTTTAACATGGATATACATTTGGAGAGGCAACATTCAACCCATTATAATGTCCATTTAGGTTTCTGATCAGTTTTTCATTAATCATTTCAACAGCAAATAGGAATTGCAGAATCTAACTTCGCCTCACCCAATTTAGTTTCCACCAACACCCAGATCCCCAAATGAAATAAGATTATCTTCATTTATTTATCAAGGAATCCAAAAAGACCATTGAGGAAACATAAACGTATATATTCATGAGAAAAGCTTCCTTCACTTGAGTTTCTCTCTTTTTGAATGTTAAGCATTTACTGAGAAAAGAATGATGGTTACTTTTCAAATATTTCTGATACTTAACATATCTGGTACTGAATATTTATACTCAGTACCAGAAAAAAAATGTATATGTATACAAATGTATGTTATATATCCCATCTCCCTCTTTTGTCTATTCTTTGCTTTACAGACTTTCTTGTCTTTAATTACATATTAAATTAGATATTAGTCATGTGAATCTAAGTGTTAGATTTCAGGCTAGTGTTAGGGCTCAAATTAGGATTAGGATTAGGACTATTATTAGCAGACAGGGGTATGTTTAGAAGTAGGATTAAGATTATTGTTAAAGTTAGAGTTAGGACTAGGATTAGAGCTAGAGTTAGAGTTAGGTTAAGGCGAGGATAGGGTTAGACCTAGAGTAGAGCTAGGGCTAGGTAGGTTTAGGGTCAAGTGTAAGGTTAAGTCTAGGATTTGGGTTAAATTTGGGCTAGAACTAGTGTTAGGTGAAGATTAGACATAAGCCTAGTGTTATGATTTGAGCTTGAGTTAGTTTAGGCTTCATGTTAAGACTAGCATAAGGGTTAGATTTAGATTGTGATCTTGATCAAATCAAGTTCTCTGAAATAGTTTCCGCTTAATGATGGCATTTACTTGATAGTGCTTCCAGGTGGAAACAGATACTAATGGCTAGGAACGTCTGAGCAGACTCCAAAATATAGTAAAAAATGATATGATATTTTTTTCCTTATTATTGGATACAAAGATTGAAACTATTTGTCCAGAATAAAGCTAGGTTTGAGACATTTTGATTATGTAATATTCTTTTTTAATAAATATTCTACTTATAGTCAATCCTAATTCATTTCAAAATTAGAAGTTACCAAACTCTATATGATGTAGATGTCATTATGTCAGTTGTTTTAGGGTATATGTCAGGAGACTTATTTATATAGCATGGTCCCCTTCATCAAACAATTTCCTTATCCAGTTGGTTAAACAAATCCATCTGATAATACGGTGAACATTTAAAGGCAATATATGTGTGTGCTTGTGTATATATGTGCAATGTGTTTGATTGAGATTATCACTGGTGAAAAATTTAGCAAAAAAGCACATAAATTAGGGTTAGTGTAGTCACAGCAGGCTTCTTAGAGCACTGAGTTTTCTCTGGGCCTTAGAAATTGGCAAGGTTTTAGAAAAGCAATGGAAGATGACATTTTGTTACAAGAAATGGAGAGTATAATCTGTTAGGCAGAAATGACCATTTCGTGCCCAGGAGCTGGTGAATAAACATAGACTGCAACAACACTGTGTATGGTGTGTGTTAGAGGATAATGCAAATAGTTTGCATTATTGTGGTGGAAGCAAATAATAAGGGACTTTGAAAACCAGGCCAAGAATATTAAATTAGGTGTTATACAAAATATGAAGTGACAGTTAATTTCTCAGTAGAGAATGAACATGTTCAAAATCAGTGGTTTAAACACCATTATTATGATCTGAGAACTGAGTAAAAGATTTGAAGTTTAGAAACTGAGACAGGGGCACCCAGCAGAATGCTATGGAAAAGAGTTGAGGTTATGTGTCTGAATTGAATGATGGCGATTTAAATGGTAAGAGGAATGGCTATAGAAACATTTAGAAGAAAATGATATAAGACGCATAACTAACTGAATGGAAAAGAAGATGGTAGACAAGAATTAAAAATTGCTTTTTGATTTAAGATGAGTATGAGGAGGAACATGGTAAAACAACTGACAAGAGGTGGAGGAAATAGCTTGGATTTATCAAACACACACACTCATCTGGATTAATCAATTTTTAGCTTCCAAGACACAATAAATTAGTCCTAGAACTCAAACTACAAAAACAAAACAAACTGAATCCAAATCTTCTATAATGTTTCAAAAACTCTCCAAAAGCATGGATACACACAAATCTTTTTGCTCACAGTCCCCATTCAAATCATATAATCTTTTGGAGGAATGACTGCTTTTTCAATTACCATATTCCTTCTTTACCCTGCATATATAATAGGGAGTAACATTATGTTTGCTGTGTATTCACATGTATTTATAATTCTCATACTGTCTTACACCTATTCTTAGCTTCAACCTGTGGGTTGAATGTGTGTGTGTAGTATGTGTGCTTGCATGAGTGTAATGAAGGAATAAACAAACAGTACACTCTTAGATGAAAAGACTATATTCCTGTTTCCTTTGTGTATTAAAATGAAGAGCAGTTATGGGAAATGACCTTTTCTTTATTTGAATTCCAATTAAAAGTTATTTGGGCCTTTCTCATCAAGCTACAACTTAAGAACCTAATCCTATCTTAGATTTTGAGGAGTGGTATGACCAACATGAGTTTAAACCTCCTCCTCTCACTCTTAAGAGTCAATTCAAGGAAAAATCTTGAGGCTGGAACAATGTCGTGTAGTCACCACCCTCTCAATCCCTGGTGAGGATGAAAGGGTCTATAGCTTTTTTCTATTCTTTGTGACAGTTCGGCCTGTTTTGCTTTTCTTTAATACAGATTTATCCTAGGGCCTATTCTTTTTCAAGTGATCTACTTGGCCACACCCATTTGGAAGAGCCTATTACTACGGTCAGTGTTGGTTTGGCTTGCTGCAAACTCCTTGCTGCATTCTTTTTTTAGAGCCTGCCAAATGTAGGACAATGGGTGTGTCTTGTTAACATCCTGTGGTTCATCAGATATGTAGGATCACTCTTCATTGCGACCTCGTTAGAAGCCTGCAGCTGTGCTGGGAGGCCCAGGTCAGAGTGTCTAAGGGAAGCCCAAACTCTGATTCACATTTAATCAAAATGTTTGTGGGAAATGAGAACCCAGGCATGCCTTGCTTTATGAAATACATGGGGCCCTCCCCATACTTAGTGATTTTGGGTTGCAAATATTTGCCTATCTCTCCAAACCATAATTTACCCCAAAGAGATGACAAGAACCACACACAAAATAGATTTCCTGGGTCGGTTCTAATTTTCAAGATCCATGCCCCATTTTTGACTTGTACATGCAGACCACAGAGCCCTTTCGAGGATAAGATAGAGATAAAGGGACTATTAGTGTGTAGTTAAAATGCATATTCCATGGCCAGGAAGGCTCAGAGGATATAAATGTAGACTGGAAGAGGCAAGCATCACCAGAAGCTTGTTCTTCAAATATATTATCTAACATGCACAAACCATAACCCTTATTACTTCATCTTATTAAGTACAAATGCTCCCTCAGGTGGTTAGACTTCATTTATACTTTAGAATAAAATATTTCAAAAAGGTTTTCCAGTCCTCTCTCTTTGAGTACCTGAAACTTCTGGGAGATAGGGGCTATGGGGATGGAGTATTTGTTTTATTCTGAAATCTACTGTAGGAAGCATTATCAACTCAAATGAATAAAAATATAATCATGTTCATGCATGATCAGGCTCCACTGAATATGTTTAACATGAAAAAACAGACTCTCAGAGAGAGGGGGATTAGTCAAATATGGTAAAAGTTTAAAACTTGGTGAATCTTGGTGCAAGGTATAGGAATACATTTTACCAATTTTGCAACCTTTCTGTAGGTTTCAAATTTTTCAAATTAATTATTTAGAAAAAGATTTTTAAAAATGAACTCTCATACCTGAAGAGTTTAGTTTGAAATCATTGATCTTGATCCAATCAACCAATGGTTGATACTATTAATTGTCATATTTTCTCTTTTTATTCATGGAGGGGAAGTAGATTGTATTAGATACCAGAAAGAAAAGTATAAAGGGTATCTTGGGGGCAGAAGTAAGGAGGTGGGTTGTAGGAGAGGAGATTGAAAATAAAAATAATATAGAGAAAAAGAAAACATTTGTGTACTGTGTCCATTTTTCCAGAATTCCTGCCTATGAAATTTTTTGCCATGGCCTGAGATAGCCTGAAGCCCAAGTTAATACATTAACCTTAGATTTTGGAGTTGGATTTCTCACCTTTCCTTACTTATCTCCCATGTTCAATTTCTCCAGGACAAGTGGTTGTTTTCTGCATTCAGCACTTTTTCCCCATTTAAAAAGGAGAGAGCGTTAGATTTGTCCCTCTTTTTCCTCTTATATCAATTACAATCTGTATTTCTGAGGCTGCCCTATTTTAATAGTACTAATAACAATGAGGAGGAAGAGGAGGATAAAGATGGGAACTATCTTTATTGAGCACCTATTAGTGGCAGGTTGTTACACCAAGCATTTTTAATACAATTAATTTAAACTTCACAAATGAAGCAACTGAAGTTTAGAGAAGTTAGGTAATTTATCCAAGGTCATATGAAATAAATTCCAGAGCCTCAATCATAATTCCCAGCTATATATACCATTCTGAAGCCTCTTTTCTTATAGTTAAACACTGCATTTGGGGGTGGGGGACAGTTTAAAATAAAAAGAAAGACTGCAAACATGTATGATCTGCTTCACTGTAAAGAAAACGTGAACTTTCTATTACCTTCCATAACAAAATAAATAACAATGATTTGCCAAATATATATATATTGAAGTCCTACAGAGTTCAGTAAGGCAAAGATTAAAATGATATTCGGTTTCCCTCACATTGTTTTTTGTTGAATTGTGGCTTTAGCTTAATGGTAGTGGGAAAAGGGATAGGAGGCACTCACATGTGACCCAACCTTGAGCTCCCATCCTGCTCTGTGATCAGGGAAAAGTCTCTTCAACTACCACAATCTAGATAGCCCTCTTTGTAAGTCAGTTTAGCAATTCCTCTGCTCCCTTCCTCTGGAGATGCTGTGAGCACTGATACAATGTCAGACCTCTTTCTAACCTTTTTAAAACAAAGGGTAGTATACAATAATCATTATTGTTATTATTACCTGTAAAAAAAAAAAAAGAAATAGGCAGCATTTGGCACCATTTCATGATATTCAAATATTTTGTTCTTTATTTTTATAGCATAAAAAAATCTCAAAATCATTAAAATTTCTCCTTGATTGTGATTTCTTAATTCTGTAATTATAAAATCTGAACTTAACTCCAATCCTTATTTGGTCCAACTATTTCCAAAACATAGGCAAAAGCAGGATTTGTGTATTAATCAATATCCTAAGTGCCAGGCTTCTTTTCTCCTACAGAACATAGAAATTAATGAAAAAAATTGCCCCTGATTCTTTAAATATACTTTATCATTACACAAAATAGGGCAGGGTTTCCTAGAATTTTGCATTCATGGAACATGAATATTTTTTAAAATAAAATAATATAAACTGTGTGTTTCACATGTATGTGTATTTTTGGCCAATGGAGGACATTACACACACAGACACATACAAACTTCATTAACTATCAAAGTCATTTTCTTGAAAAGGGAAATTTAACTCATAAAATATCAGAATAAAGGAAAATCTTTAGATTACAATATGTTATTATAAAAGATATAATTTTTTCCCTAATTTTCCACTTAATTTTTTTTCCTAAGTTCATCATGGTTCATTGGAAACCTTCCTACAGACACAGGTCCCTAGATAGGCTTTTGGAAGCCACTGAACTTGTGCACATATTAAGGGTGAACTTCTCCCATGTGAGGTATTTGACCACTGTCCACCCCAGAAGATCCAGTCCCTTTCATAAATTGCCTCCTTTGGGTCTTCCTTGCTTTCTTAAAGAGGTTTATTTTACCTCGATATGACTCTTTCCTTTCAAAGAAATCCTTGCTCAACCCCTTTCGGTTCTGTCATGGGCTGTACAACCAGTTAGTAAGTAAATAGATGTCTTAGTTTATAGTTTCTCTTGTACAAAATAAAGGAAATAAACACATGACTTTCAGAGTTTTCCCTTTGTGTTTGCTTTTATGATGTCTTCCTTTTAATTTAATAAAATCGAAAAAAGGTAATACTGATTCCTCTAAAGAAAAGGCAATTTATGGAAGAAGAAACATCTTTAAAGTACTGTCTTCCTTTTATTTCTCATTTGAAGAGGAGATTTATTTAGAGGATAAAAGTGCCTCTCATTATTTTGTCTTTTCCCTAATATTTACCCATATATTTTTTGGAACTCATTCTCTGAGAACCATGATATAAAACATTCTTGACATAACAATTATCCATCTAGCTGTGCTACTCAAAACTTGGTTAATTCAAAAGAAAAAAAAAAGCACAGATATTAATTTAAGGGAGAATTCAGCCTTCACTTAGGCAAAGATCTTAAAGAAGAAATCAAGTCTCTTTGGAAATTAAAGGAAGTCATGGACTGAAAATATCCTTCAGTAAATGTATTAAAACTGCAAGAAAATTAGAGAATAGTTCTAAAAATGTACATCACTCTCCCTTTCCACACATCACCTCAATCTCACTAAGTAGCATCTTTTTATTCCTCTGAGCACACTGAACAGGATTCCACACTGGATATCTCTTATCGCACACATCCAGTCCCCAAGGTCGTGCCCTGTAATCATTCTTCTCTGCCTCTAAAGTCATTTGCAGAACTGGGTGTAGTCTAGAGTATGCTGATTCTTCATTATTCTCTATCCCAAAAGGTCAAAGCATAATATGGAACTTCTTGAACTTAAAAGAGACATTCAGCCTGGATAACCAGCTGTGCTTAAATTAAAACATCCAAAAATAGCATTTATTCTCCTAATGGCAAGGACCGATTCTAAATTCAGGGGAATAGGAATGTCCCCTAATGGGACTTTCAAATTATACTGTCAGTGACTCACATTTCACTAGTTTCAACAAGATTCCTTCAGAACTAAAAGAGAAATGATTTTCTCTATAACTTCAACATCTGTAAAGAGAGATAAGTTCATCCACCCAAGTATAAATCTTCAGAGGATTTTGTACTATTTAACTAAATAAACCTGCAAGTCCGACAACCAAATTTTGTTCCTTGGAAAATTATCATATATCTACATCACCCAATATATAGGGCATGCAGCTAGATTTGCGAGGTAAATGAGATGCGGTGCCTGATAAACTTTAAGCTCTGTGAAGATAAGTCTATCATATGAACCATCACAGAATAGAGCCTAACATGCACAATGGGATTGATTAAATGTGTGTGACATAAATGATTATTGGGTGAATGAATGAATGAATGAATGGTTTGAATTAGTCAATTAGGGAACAAAAGAAAAGATGTTCCATGGAGACCGTGGTTAGTAGACTGAATATAAAGCACGGTAGGTAGGTTAACTGTTATTGACCATAGGAAATCATTAAATATTCTTGAGGGAAAAGCAGTTTGGTGGAATATGAGAAATACTGTGGTGTTTTTTCACAAGATGGATTGTAGCAAGGAGCAAGTTAAGGGAAAAAGAGTCAAATATATCTATAAGCTTTATTACAAAAGAAGTAAGTGGAGAACGCCACCTTCCAAATATTTATTTTTCTACCTCTCACTCTCCTTGTGACCTTCTCCAAGACTATTTAAATATCCTCTTAGCTTAAGTTCTTTCTCTATCAGTCTATTCTATACTTTACCACTAGACTTATCTTCCTAAATGCCAGTTGCTTTTCTCTCAGTCATCTAATCAGAAATCTTCCACTGTTATCCACATCCTAATACATCATGTGAAAACCTTGAATCTGTTATTAAATGCTGTCGATATGGTACAGTTTAAAAAGTTCTGCATTGCTGTTAGGGGTGGAGAAAGTTCAAGTTTTTAGGATCAATCACTTTCTAACTAGTTTCCTCAACCAAATGTCAAACTAGGTGGTTCCTAAGAAGCTTTCCTAACTTAGCATTTTATATACTGTTTGATCTTATCTTTGAGGATACTCTTTTGGCACCTTAAACTAGTGCTTCTCAAACTTCTCCGTATATATGCATCGCTTGGGACCCTTGTTAAAATGCAAATTCTTATTTAGTGGAATTGGAGTTATTCTGATGCTTCTGGTCCATGGACCACACCTTGAATAGCGATGCCCTAAGTTACAGCTATGTTGTAGAACTTCATGCTGAGAAAATAATGTATATTCTTTCTTTCTAACGTTTGCTGAATCTATTGGTCACTTGGAATATCCTCCCATTCACATTCACCTGTCAGAAAATGTCTCATCATTCATCATCTATGCCATTTCAGCTAAAACACTGCCATCTCAATAAAGCTTTTCTTAATCCAATCCCTTATCCAAAGGGAAAGCCATCTTGTTTTTTGATTTCCCTTATTTCTTTTTGTATCTCTTATAGCATCATGAAAACCTTGTGTTCTACTTATTTTTGTTCTGTTTCCCCGCTCTAGCTTGTAAGCCTCTTGACAATACAAAAAACAACCATCACTTCTGACTAAGAAGTACGAGGAAGATATTCTGAAGGAGGGGAACATGGTCACCCTAGTGTTAGTGAAATTCAAACTTAGTACATATTTCCTTCTATTCCACCTGGTAGGCATTATAATATGTACCAGAACACAGCTCCTGATACATTGCTAGATTCCCATCATTGTTCATGTTTGGCAATGAAAACAGAGAAGAAGTGACAGTCCTGTTGTTTGAATGCTTAACTTTCAAGTGTTGACAAACAACCCAGTAAAGAAGTTCTCTTTGCATCTGGAACTTCAAAGGAGACAGATCCAGAGCAGGGGAGCCAGGATTAGTTCATTGGGAGAATAAGCTGCCTTATTCCACATTCAAAGCTGCAGAACTAATTTATACCCTCATTAGCTCATACCATTTTTATTTCTTGAAATATAAGTGCAGTAATGCAATACACACAAATGCCCTTTTACTGGGTCCAAGCCTCTTTAGATTTGTCATTTTATATACATAAAGACCATTTGATGTATTTTTTGGCATGATGGAAATTACACCTAAAACACTAAAACATCAATCAGGGCCACATGATGTTTTCCAAATTATGAAAAAAATGTATTGCATTTGTCATGTCTTTACTCTATGATCTACTTCTTTTGCAATACATTTTATTGCTTGGGATTTATAGCACCATTTCTCTGCATGGCTTATGCAACAACACACATAAATGTGTCTGCCTTCAATCATCAAAGGGCAGAAATTCAGGTCAGACATCAGTCATTTGCTAAGCTCATCTGGATTAATAAAGGTCTAGAGCCCCCATTCAGCATACACAGAAAGCAATGTCAGGTATGTCTGTAAGTAATGTCAACTTACTCCTGAACTTGTAATGCCCAGATTTATGTCTGCCATGTTCTTAAATCAAAGCAATATTGACTATTATGATTAAAAAAAGATTTCTTCCCACTTGCAGCTGTTGTTCCAACTACAGCCTTGTTAGTTTTCTCAGAGTGATCAAGCAATAAACTTTTTCATAAATCTTACTCATTAATTTCTGATTTAGGTCTGAGGCGGGGCTTCTTTGGGTGACTTTCGATGGAGTTAAAATGATCTTAAGTGGAAGTGAATCTTGCTGTCTCTGTTGGTTCCATCCTGAACTCATGGCCTTAGAAAATGAAAGCTGTCGAAAGCCTACAGGGGGACTCCCTCCCCAATAAAGTAAAATCACTATACTAGGAAGCTCTTTGCACTTTTTCCCAAAGCACACAGGTTAGAATATTTAATTCTCACAATCACCTTGTGAGCTCATAGAGTAGCTAACACTATGTCCAACCAACATTTATGCAAATTGATCCCCTGTTATTTGGTTCAAAAGATTAGAAACAACAAAACAACAAAAGGTAATGCAGGCTTTCATTATGATAGACTGGCTCCCTCTCATACTATGAATTTTTAATTTAATAAAAGGCCAAGAAGGAATAAGTGAAATGTTAAAGATCCAGAATGACCTCAAAAATTCGGAAAGGATTAAATTCTTGAGAAAGAATAGGATTTTTTAGCTGATGAGATAACTGGAAATGAGTTAGTGAACAAGCATTTTCCTGAATCCTTATTGAAAACAAAGAAGAACAAGAAGAAATGATCAGCGTAATCGAATCCTCCAGTGAGTACCTAAAAACTCAATTCATCTCCTCACTATTATTCAATGTCTCAGAAACTTCTAATAAGAGACTTAAGATAAAAATATATATATATTCAGAATTGGTAGTTAACAAATGTTTCAAATGTGTTTTCAAGTTATGACTATGTTGGTACCTTAAAAAACAAAAGCAATATACAAGAGGCAATATGTCAAAGATTATAGGAACACAAACATAGATTTACTTCTTGGAAAAATATTTAAAGTCTCCTGGTATAAAATTTCTGATCTGTAAAATGAAGCCGGTATGAGTTTTTGTATTTTGCCAGTAGATATTTAGTGTTCAGTGAATGTTAACCATGCAGTCTTACTTGTACCTCTGACTTTATTCTACATGCCTCTGTAACTGAAGAATCAATGCTATCTATCTTAAGACACATTACAGAGAGAAGAGAACCAGATTTCAGTGAGTACTTTCCCTCACGTTGTTAGATAAGCAGCACTGAAGATCAAATAAAAGCCCCTTTGTATTGTTTTACTCCAGTAGAAATTAGAAGCAGAGTCCCAGGGTAATCAGCAGTGTAAATGAAATCTTGAATTATGCCCAAAGAAGGAAAGGCATCTGCGTTAACTATTCATAAGAAATGGTGGTGTTCTACAGGGATCCTTTGAAATGTTTACCTCCAGAATCAAGAGTCAGTTTTCTACTGACTCTAATAAAGGAAGGGAGGAAAGAAGGAAAGAAGGAAAGAAGGAAGGAAGGAAGGAAGGAAGGAAGGAAGGAAGGAAGGAAGGAAGGAACGGAGGGAGGGAGGGAAGGAGGGAGGGAGGCGAAGGAGAGAAGGAAATCGGGTTAAATTTGGAAAACTGAATGCAATTTCATTGACTCTTTTAGGACAAGAGCAACAACTTTTCCAAGAGAAATCCAGACAAAGCCAGAAACCAAAAACAAAACAATATGCAGACGAGGTATTTGAAAGGGAAAATGTATTTATAACACATTAGTCTTTCAAACCTATTTTGTCAGTTTTTTTCTAATTACTCTAATAAAATAAGTGGCAACAAAGACAGACAAACAACATTCTGGGACCAACTATTTTCTCCTATGATGTGGTCAAGGCTTTTGGCCACAGATAGATCCTATGTTCCACTGGAGAAGTTAGCAATAGTGTTGGCAGGTGAGATTAATCTCCTTTTGAGGTGAAGAATGGGGAAAAGTTAGAGCTCCTTGCTCATGATATGGAATTTCATTCTTGAATGACTGGTTTGGGGATTCTGCAATAGGCTTTTTGGATGATGTGTGCAGTTTGCTCTTTCTTGAGAGACATGACTCTTTTTGACATGGTTTTGAAAACATCTCATGCCATTCCAAAGCAGAAAGAGGAGAATGGAAATTAAGGTAGATCTATGAAGAATTCATTTAAAGACCTTATTTTGATTATTTGTGATGTGCTTTCTGAGCAAAGAGTGCTCTTATTAAAGAGGTTTGATGAACTTGGGATTCTCTTCCCAATGTCCTTTTGTTCAGGCTTTCACAAGAAGGATGATGCAGGCAAGTGCTTAGGTTTTCTTAGGTAAGGTATGGGTACTACAGCAGAATGTTTTCTAGGGTTTGGAAAACTGAAATAATTTTTTCATGTTCTATAAATTGGGATCCTTCATTAGTAATAATGAAATAATGATGGTGATTATGATGAAATAGCATTTACTGGCTGCTTATTTTGAGCCAAGTTTCATTTTCAGGACTTTGCACTCAATATCTCATTTAACCCTCATAAAAATCTGTTTTCATGGTATCATTAACTTCATTGGATAGGTGAGGGAATTGAGCAAGAAATCACGATGCAAAAATGGTGCAGTTCTTTGCTAACTAAGGTAGAAGTACTAACAGAAGGATACACAAAAATGTCCATCACGTACTACTTCACAGCTTAACCCTCAAGGGTGTTGTTTTTGGTGTGGCGTGAGTATTGAGAATACATCAAGAACTGAAATTGTGACTATCAATGAACCTGCACAGGCTGCTCAAGGACATACCACCCATGACCACAGTGGCCTCTTTGCTGGCTGCAAAACAGTCACTGCAATGATACTAACAAAAATGTTAAAGCAAAATTTGCTATTACCAGTCTGCAATTTTTCCTTTCCCTTCTCTCTTCTTTCCCTTATAATCCTTTTATTCTCTTTCTTTCATTGATGACCATCAATTAACTGTTTTCCCATATGAGTACATTTACATGTAGACAAAATTTTCTGACAGTTTTTTCACATAAGTTCTAGAGAGGTTAAGTATCTTGCTTAAGGTCACATACCTAATAAGTAAGGGAACATGTATTTGAACCCACATTGGTTTTTTTCCACTAGATATTCTCCCTCAGAAAAGATCTGAAGTTTATGTGCCTACAATTAGGCTATAAAGAGAGTTCCAAGTGACTCCATTTTTGTGATTCCTATTCCATTTCAAGGATTTCTTTGATATTCATTTCAGGAAGATTCCACAAAGACAAATATGTTCATGAAAAGGAGGTTGTCTTCATGGTAGTAAAAGATAGCAATGATTCCCATAGTGTGTAGGAGTAACTGCAGGGAAGGAAGAGAGAGCACTCGGGGCTGGAGCTAAGGCAATATAGGTCATGTATCTATCTAACAGAGAGGCAGTGCCAGGCTATACTATAGTCTGAGAAGTATTGCTCATTATGCCTACTCTTCCCCAATGATTCAGCACATTCTCCTCCCCAGTCATCTCCAAAGGTCTTTTTCTCCATCATGGAGCCCCTCCGGCCTCTTGTGAGGTCTCTAACTTTACAACTGCCAAAGCACTTGCAGTCAGTCTTATAACTGAACTTGGTGAATGCTACTTCCACCTGCCCCTCTAGTTTTAGACCTTCAAGTGTAATGCCAGTGTCTAAGACCATAAACAGTCTTACTTATGGCATGTACTTGATAAATATTTATAGATAATAGAAATCTGAGGTTTATGCCCAGTGGTCTTCCCATATTTCTTTAAACCTAAACAAAGACAAGTCAGTCAGTAAGAAGCAATCAGCAGTATGTAACCAAGCTATTTGATGGCAGAGTTGATCTTTCCAGATGGAAAATAGTCTCGAATTTCTACTAGTCATCTTTTCCATTCTCCATATGTTCTGAATTTTTCCATTCACATACATATCCTTGGTGACCTCTAAAAGAATGTCAGAAAACATTCCATAAATAAAGAATTGCCAAGATACTTTCACGTAATATAGGAGTAAAGAGGAAAATTGTGATAAGGCAGAGAAATTAGCATAGGGGCTGCCCTGATGTTTATCCACAAGGCTGAATAAACAGTAAAAATCTGGTCCAGTTAATGGTTAACACTGGATCAAATCAGAATAAAATTTTTACACTGATCCTAGACTTCGCAATTAAACATGCTCTTATAGGAACCTTGCCCAATTCCTTACATAATTCATCCCAGCACTGTTCTTTAATCAAACAGCATTCCTTTTAAATCTAATTTGATAATGAACTCAATAAATGTGGCAGGGCACTCCAGGTCATCTAAAAAGTGTGATACGGGCTTTTTTTTTACTTAAAATTAATTAATAAACTAAACTGATGAATTAATAGCAGAGTTAGAAATAGAATTTAGGTCCTTAGAATTCTAACTCAAGACAGCTTTCCTTTTCACTTTATTATATATCTCGACCTTTTGAATGCAGCTCGGATGTTTGATTAGTCTATGTTCTGGGACCTCTATCGGAGGGGAGAGGGGGAGCTACTGGTGGCCTCTTCTGTACTGAGAGGTCTCTTTGCTCTGGGAAGCCTAGATCATCCACATCCAATAAGTCCTTGGTAGCTTATGTGACCATGTCCTATCGAATATCAAACATATTTACTATCATCTCCAAGACTGACTCAATACTTACAAATTTACTTTTTAGTAAACCACACCCTGAATTACCACATTAGGGTCCACCAGAATTTTATTGCACCTTCAACAGAAAAATTTCTGAGGGCTAGGATGACAAGATTTCAAGAAAAATGTATTTTTTAAAAACTCTGGTGTTTAAAAAATGTACAATTAATTATTATTATTATTATTCATTTACACCTACAGCACCTGGTCTTCCTAGGTGGTCTCCCATCCAAGTACTAACCAGGCCCGACCCTGCTTAGCTTCCAAGATCAAATGGGATCGGGCTTGTTCAGGTTGCATGGCCGTAGACCCAAAAAAATGTACAATTAATTATTAATGCTAATATAAATATTAGATCTATTAAAAAGTAATATTCTTTTTTCTTAGTAAGATAACTGAAGTTTTACTAAGAAACAAAATCTTAGCCTAGAGTATGCTAAATTTGCTGCAACTATTAGCCTACCCATTCAACTCTTAATCAATCAGGGTCTCGTGGGTGAGACATAAAGACCATAACCATAAAGAACTTTTAAAACACTCATAGGTGTTTGATCTCAATCTGGCTGTCTAAGAGTCAAATTAAGCACCAGGCCCGACCCTGCTTACACACACACACACACCCCCACACGCACACACACGCGCGCGCGCGCGCGCACACACACACACACACACACACAACACAGAGAATCAGATATCAGCTTTCTTCTTGGAATGACCTGCCAACACTGGGTTCACATTCCCACAAAGCTACCAATTTGTAGTAGCTGACGTATTTTGGTAATGTCTGGGCTTTTGAGTATGCCACAGGCTATACCACGCTCAATTGTCTTAAACGCACTGGTTTGAGGAACCTGCCTAACCCAGAAAGGAATTGAGCATGAAACCTTATCATTGTTTATATGTACGTATAATGTGTACATCTAATCCGTAAATTTTTCGAACATGGAACTAACTTTGCCAGTTTTAATTTTCATGCCTACACAGCCTAACTACTCCTCTTTTGTATTCGAAATACTCCACTTTTTCTGCTTTGTGCTAAATCTGAAAAACAGCAAAGTAAATATGTAAAAACAGCAAGCAGTGAAAGGGTCTATTGCGCCTGAAGCAGCCCACGACTGTTTATGCTGGCATCGTTTCTCCCTGAAGATTTTTCCTGCTACTTTCTGGAATCATTCTAACATAAAGCATTTTTCTGGTTTTCAGATTCAAACGCATTCTAGTCTAACCACCTGTGTATGCAATTGATTTGGTTTTAACTTGGAGCTTCATCCCTGAACCAGACCTGGCACCTGCAGACGAAAATACTGGGGGCTAAAATAGAGCGAGCAAGGCCACAAAATAGTGTAATATCCTCCCACTGTGGTTCATGGGGGATGCTGTTTCAGGGTGTGCATTTCATCTCACGAGACTCCAGACAACAGAAGAGCTAGACAAAAGGAAAACATGTGATGGAGCACTATTTATACTGCAATCTTTCCAACATTTCAGAAGGGAATGGTTTACAGATGTATACACTCCAGTGACATTTACACATCTATTGTTTTCTTAACCTCCTTCCCCATCCTATTACAAGATTCTTTTGGTGAAAAAGATTACAAACTTCCTGGTGCTTTTCTAATGATAAAGAACACATTTCCTCCTGATTACAAAGGAAGACACGATGAACTATATGATAGGACAAGTGTTCATGTAAAATCAGCTTCAGAAAATGAAATACTTTTATGATTATTTAAGCATTTGTGTTTCGTGCCATAAATTCTTCCCTGTCTGAAACAGACCACTTAACCCAGTCTTAGAACATCAAGCTGCTAATTTACACAGTCTTCTGACAGGAAACCATCTACAGCAATGAATGCACAGTAGGGGATTTTAACAAAAGCCCATCTGGACTTTTAGCTATTGAAGGCAATTTCTTCTTAATAATCTATTAAAGTGAGATGCCATAAAGATGAGTTACCATCTCTTGGTCATAAATTTCAGAAGAGACTTTACGAAGAGCCTCTTATTTTTTCAACTTTTTTTCACCTATTTTTCAAAAACTTAATTCATCAACATTTAACTAACTGTCTTTCTGCCTTATTATGACTCTCAAAGAGTTTATAGTGCTGTTCAGGACACAGTTGTTGCCTTCAGGAAAGGATTCTGTCTTGGACACATGCTTTCTATTAATTTATGCCTCTAGATTCCTTTATGATGAAATATGTCTTCGAAAAATCAGATTTCAGAGTTGTGTTTTTTTGGTTTTGTTTTTGTTTCAAGATTTTTTTTTTTTCCAAAATAATCCTTTCTGGTCAGCCAATACCCAAATAATAAAAATAAAAGTGATTATTTGGCAAATTTGGAATTTTTGGTGTTGAGAGGAATTATTTTAAATAACTCAAAAATATGAGCACTTGAAGACCTTTTTCTCTTCGCTAGCTCTTTGCTCACTCACCTCCTTCAAGTCTTTGTTAAAATCACCTTCTCAGGAAGGCCTTTCTTGATATGTCCTATTTTATATTATAATCTTGCCCCTCCCCAGCTCTACTGAGTCCCCTCCCCGCTTTGTTTCATTATGAAATACTATGTATTTAATTATTCATTTCATTTACTGTCTTTCTGCATCTGTTAGAATGTGAGCTCCATGAGAACAGGGGATTTTCCATTGGTTCCCCCACTTCTGTGTCCCCAGAAACTAGAACAGTGCATGACAGTAGGTGTTGAAAAACACTTGGTGAATAAATGGATAGATAAAAGGAGATGACTAATTTCACAAACACAGAAAACAAACAAACAAAAATTACTGATGACAGATTTAGGCCAAGAATGGTGCATGACACATAGTAGGTGTCAAGTAAATTGTTAAAAGAGTGATAAATGGATACAAAAATAAAAAATTAAAGGGAAAAAAAAAAACAGAACCAAAGTGAAAGAGTGAGATAATTACATTCAAAATATCTGAAAAGAAGATATTTGCAATAATTAAGATGGAGTTATGAACACTGGGTTGTCTTTTCAGAGCAAATTTGCTAAGGAAGAAAAAAAGAAAATTAGAAAATCAAATGGATGAAATGTTTTAATGCTAAAATAATGTTTCAAAGCCTCTTTAAAATATTTTACATATGACTGCCAAGTCTACTCTCGAAAAATGATTACGACTGTATAGTCATGTGCTGCTTAATGATGGGGATATGTTCTGAGAAATGCATCACTGGGTGAATTCATTGTTATAAATATAAGCCCTAATATTTAAGGAATTTTCCAGGTCCAGTGAGTATATAAACCTACCCATGCTATAATGATTACTGGTAATGATCAATTTAGTGTAATAAAATCTGATTCGTAATAATCATTTACCTATTGGTGAGTTGCTTTGCCTCCAAGAGTAAAACTTATTTATCTTTGTATTAAATTTCTACTTCTCTTCAATTTTAGGGTCCTCTGTTCTTCAAAGTAGCATCAATAGCAACTGGAAATATTAGAAGTATAGACTCTAGAAACTATGCCAGACCTACCAATCAGAATCTGCATTTTCACCTGATCCCCAGGTGATTCATGTACACACTGAAGTTTGAGAAGCATGGATCAATTGCTTCTATTGAGAATGGAATGTAAACATGATTAAACTAACAGGTTCTAGACTGTCTATTTTGCTATATATGGCACATTATGCTTAGATGCCAAGGAAATGCATCTTCAGAAGGTGAACAATGGGAAAAGATAGGAATTTATATAAAGATCTCATGAGCAAGTTGATAAGAAAAATTGCCAAGCAAAAAAAAAAATCTTTTTTGAAAACAATAGCCCTTATTTGGAGGGTCCATAAACTTATCATTAAAATTTTTTTTCTAAATATTTTGGATAAAAATATGAATTTGACACTAAATTCTAAAGTTGTTTCTCTAAGTTAGTGATAGGACAAATGATCACTGGTTATTTCCCCAGGCTTTCCAGAAATGAAACTATTTCCTTGAGGTTTTTTTCCCCCACTTCTCTGTTGCTAGGTAACAAACCACCCCAAAACATAGTGGCTTAAAACTTCAACTCATTATTGTCTTTCACGATTCTGTGTGTTGACAGAGCTCGGCTGGGAAATTGTTACTTGAGGCCCCCCAGGCAGTTGCAGTCCATAAGACAAGTGTGGCTACAGTAACCAGAAAGCTTTCCTGGTTAGATGTCTAAGATGGCTGACCCTCATGGCTGAGAGTTGGTGTGGGCTGAGTTGACAGCTGGGGAGTTTGACTAGAGAACCCATCCATGGGCTGCATGTGTGGCTTGGTCTCCTCAAACTGTGGCAGCCGCATTTGGAGAGAAAATGTCCTAAGAGAAAATATTCAAAGTGATCCAGGTGAAAGCCACAAGGCTTCCTATGTTTGAGCCTCTGAAGCTTCAAACATAACTTATGCAATGTTCTACTGATCCAGTAAGTCACTAAGTTTGGCCAAGACCCAAGGAGTGAGGTGGGGGAATCAGAACCACCTTGCAGTAGGAGGAACAGCAAATAACTTTTTTAACCATCTTTATCACAAGATTTTTTAATACTTAGAATAATTTTGACAAGCCCCATTTTCTGATTGTTAGACCACACTCAGATCTACCACACATGTATAGAGCACTAAAAAATATATAATGCCATCAGAGCCTTGGTCCTACACAGTCACTTACAAAAATATCATTCCTTCATCCTATGTTAGGTGAAATATGCTTTTGCCTATATACTTAGATATTTGAAAACTCATAGGTATCCTTTACCTTAAAAGATATTCCCCTATATGATGGCGATCCTCAATTTCACTCTTCCCCAAGATCCCACCTCCACACTCCTCTGATCAACTTTGTCAGCTGGGCTGCAGGTTTTACCACATGGGCTCCTCTGCTCTTGGGTTTTCAGTTGGATTTGACTAACAACAGGCACTTGCCTGTCATCTCTTCCTCTCCCTCTCTCCTTCTACAATGCGTCTCTGGCAGTAGCTGCAACCTCTACTCCTGCCTCACAGCCCTTCCTCCACAGTTCTACTTCCCACCTGACTGTGAACTCTTTATTTCTCTTTCTTCAGCTCTAGGGGTGATTATGACTTTCTACTGTTGCTACAAGATTTCAGAACTTTAAAATTTAAAAGTTTTTTTTTTCTCAAAAGAATGCTTTTCTGGTCAGCTAATAGTCAAATATTAAAAATAAAAGTGTAATATTTGATTAATCTGGAACTTCTGGTGCTGGGAGAAAAAGTAATAATTTTCTAGGCTACTTCAGAGATAGATGGTCAGGTAATAAAATAAATACTGAAGAATTGCATTATCAAGATGGTGGAATAGGAGGTTCCTCACTGACTGCTCTCCTCAGCAGCAATAATTTGGTAGTCATCCATGGGCAAAGTGCCTTTGTGGGAGCTTTGAAATGCAGATAAAAGATTGTGAAACTCAGTGCAGCCTAAGCCCAAGTTGGGCGATTCTGAGAAAGCAGGCCTATGGCCGACTCACTGACCACAATCTCAACTACCAGCCTGGACATAGTTCCATCTCCCTGTGGACTTGGCTACATTTTCATTTCATTCATTGTATTCTTCAGACCCAGAATTTATTTATTTCTCTTTTATGATTTCTACCTCTTTGTTAAACTTCTCATTTTTCATGTGCATTGTTTTCCTGATTTCACTGAATTATCTTTCTGTGCTTTCTTGTAGTTCATTGAGCTCCCTTAAACCAACTATTTTGAATTCTTTATCAGGTCAGCTGTAGATTTCTGTCTTTGGGGTTCATGACTGGAAGATTATGGTGTTCTTTTTGTGGTATCAGGTTCCCTTGATTTTTCACGTTCCTTAAAGTCTTGCACTGCTGTCTTGGTATCTGAAGTAGCAGTCACCTCCTCCAGTCTTTATTGATTGGCTTCAGGAGAGAAATACCCTCTATCAGCCTACTAGGCATTCTGAGGTTTTTCCAGACCTTCAATGGATATGCCTACTCCATACTTGCACCTTTTGTGACAGAATTCTTAAGCTTGTATGCCTTCTTGTGACCCTGCAACACACCAGGCCAGGTGCTGACAGACTTCCTTCTGCTTTTTTATGGTCTGTGCTAAAGCTCATGTTTGTGGTCTCTCCCAATCCTGCAGATTTGGGCTGGCTTTCTACACATGCTCAATAATCATCTGCCAAAGTTGGAAGTCCACACAGTGAGCCACCACAAGTAGGGAGAGTATGTCAGTGAGGCAAGCAGAGTGCTGAGGGGGCCTGTGGGCCAACTGAGCGGATCCATGGGCAATGTGTTGGGGACTTTTTAATGGAGTCCAAAACATGGGTAGTAAGATCTGTGTCCCTTTAATGTCTTTCAAGAGTCCTATCTGCTACTTTCCCAGCCTCTTCCCACACCTCAGTCATGCAGCTTGCTACTTAGTACTCTAGATGGGGTGAGAAAGAAATGAGCCTCTTTGGTGGTGTCCACACAGCATGGAAAGCTGTGCACTCACTCACATGCTCTCACTTACCCCTACGGGAGAGCCAACAAGGTCCCTCTTGGCCCTGAGCAGTGCCACTGAAGGTGATGCAGGTCAAGTCATACTGTTCCTCTTACTTGCTCCTGTGCATACAACTCATTTTTCAAATCATTTTTTTCTTTCATTCCAGTAGTGTGCTGGAGCTTTTCTCCTGGAAACCTGAGCTTCCACAAAGGCTCTCTCGTCCATGCATGATTGTCTGATACAGTTGCTCTCCAGGGGCTCCAGACCATGGCTAAGAGGGGCTGGGGCTGGTTCACAGGCCACTGTGGTGTTCATAGCCCAGATCAAGGTCTGTATGCCTATTATACAACGCACTGGTGGGTGAGGCTTCTTCCAGGTCTCTTGGCATATGGTACTGGATCCCTAAGTTCCCACGAAGGCATTTTTTGCCCATGGATGGATGCCAAATTGTTATTGTTGAAAGGGGAGATATAAGTGAGTGACATCTTCTTTGGCATCTTGCTAATGTCAATCCCAAGTAAAAGCTGATGTTTACAGCTCGATTATTCTGTGAGTTCGTAATGGCAACACCATCTCTATAGGGTCGTTATAACGATCCCTGCATAGGATTTTAAGGAAGCCTAGGAGAAAGCAGAGACACTCCACTGGAGTTAAAAGCCTGGCATTCTAACTTAGTACTTAGAGAAAGGCCACCTAGTATAACTACATGTCCCATATGATACTATGATGTGAAAACAAAATACTGTTTATTGTAATAACTTTGTAATGTGAAAACTGTTTGTTACAACAAGTATTAATAACTACAAAATAATATATTTTTATTTTATATCACTTTACATTATCTATATTTTTATCTAGTGAAATTATTAAATTAAACATAAATGAAATACGGTGCATCAACCGTACTGTTTTAATTTAGGAGTCAAAATCTATCAGGAGATATTTTCTAAATGGCAGTTAATTTGCTTTTTTTCTTCATCTCAAGGAATTGTGCATATAGTATAGCATACTTACAAGATGCATTACTTTACACATTTTAAAATATCACTTTCTCACCTGTTTAACCTAAAATGTATTTTAATTTTAAATGATAGGTAAAATACCTGAAGCTAAAGAGCTGAAGAACTTCTGAGTTCTCTAACCATGTCC
>NW_006442491.1:13179226-13215477 GCF_000325575.1 Pteropus alecto | reverse complement strand
AAGTCCTCCCTCTCCTTGCCCCAGACTATTTCAAGTACTCGACCAAATCCAACCAATAGGTAATTCTTCAAGCCATCATTTTTTAAAAGGCTATTAACTTTTGATCATTCATATTTAACATTAATGGAATGAGCTATTAATTATATTATTAAGCCTCTAATATTCTTGCCATTAAATAAGGTAATATACATATAAAATAACATAATCTATAAAGGATATGCACAGTAAATACTCATCATACTCATAACTATTACTATTACTATTCCTTGCTCAGAAGATATTTTAAGAATCTGTTTTAGTTATAGTATACAAAATGAAACCACAGAAGTGTTTATGCTATAATCACAGAATAAAATAGTATATGGAAGTCCAGTATAATTATAATTAACGCTATTTTAAAAATATATTTTGTGGTTAAATAACTTCAACATTGGGCCCGTTTTTAATATGGAAGTTCTAAAGGAAAACCATATATTTCCTACTTATTTTTCTTTGGCAAATTCTGTATTCACAGATGGTACAGATATTTTGGCATTCTAAACTAAAGCATCTCTATTTATGATTTCGTCTTGGAAGACTCTTACGTGGTTAGACCACATTTTGTATACTTCCGATGATGGACACATGATCTGAACTTAGCCAAGGCAAGGAGTAGGCCACATGAAACATCATCAAGGTTGCAAACTGCTGCTGCCAAGAAGTTGGAAAAGACAATTCTATAGGTAACGAAGAAAAGTGGGACCCAGATTAACCAACAAAACATTTAGTGAGTAGAAAAATAAGTATGTGATGCTCATACAGAGCCAATATGGGGCTCAAAAGAAACTTATTTATATGGAACTGCAGGATAGGAATTTCATGTTTAAACTTTTTTTTTTTTCAAGAGGGGAATAAGAGTGTTAGGAAAGAATTAATCTGTCTCTAGAGAAAACACATTTTAAAAAATAAATTTACAATTTTATTAATTGGCCATGTATTTGCATAACAGTGTCAAAATACTTATTCTTCTCCCTCCTTTAAAGATATTCCTCTTTGCACCAACGACAAACGCCTTGTTAAAACAGAATAAAAATGTTTTCATTTTTCTTTTCAAGTATTTGAGTTGCAAATTTATACATATATTTGATGAAAACCCTTGAACCACAAATTGAAATTATTCACCAAGATCAAAAAAAAAAACCACTTTACATCTTATTATACAGATGAAAATATTCTTATAAAATTTACATTGACATGGTAAAATAGAAGCATTAAGAAGTTCACTAATTATGACACAATTTGCAAATCAATCTTGGTTAATAGAAATCCTTCTGGGAAGAACCTAATATAAAAGAGATTTCTGCCTAGCCATGTTTGAGTAACTGGAACTGAGTTTGTCCACTCAGCAGAGACAACTGGAATATTGGACAACATACATGAAAGAGCAATTTTGAACGATGAACAACTAGCAGTGCATAAATGTGATGTAAGATAAAAAGTAAAACAAATGAGATGAGCCCTACAATCCACCAGTTTTGTTGTTGTTTTCAGGGGGCATGTCACAGACTGTGTCACAGCAAGGGAGAGCTGAAGCAGAGCTAGAAGGCTCCACTGAGAAGAGAAGATAGAGATCAGATTTGGGGATATGGAGGCAGCTTGACTTTGTGGGGCAGAATACTACAGAAGGAGCTTCACTGAGGAAGAGTGCCAGAAATCAATACATAAGGTCTTTTTGAGCCGGTTCTTAAATACTAAGACCCACATGTATAGGGTGAAATGTCCTGATGCTGGGCAAAAAATTCTTGGGAAGATATAACTTGAACGAAGTTCCAACAGTGTAGACAAAGCTGGAGGTTATTTAAGTTCTATACAGCAGAAGTGCAGTGACCAAAATGTATACAGGGAACATTCACTAGAGAGCCTAGAAGAGTGAAGTTTAGTAGTGAGGCTAAAGCAGCACTATGTACAGACATGCCACCAACAAAAATTAAAAACAAGTATGGAGAGAAATAAACTTACAAATCACTTCCTGCCCAAACAAAGTTCATCATTTTTAAGGTAGACGATAAGATCTAGACTCTCAAAAATCATTATATTCACAGTGTCTATTATTGAATCAAAAATGATGAGACATGTAAAGAAGCAGGAAACCATAAAACACAACCAGAAGAAATATCCGTCAATAGAAATAGTAGAAATAAAGATGATAGTATTAGGAGACAAAAGTTTTAAAAGACCTATTATAAATAAGCTCAGAGATCTAAAGGAAAACATGAATATCAGGTTGAAAGAAACAGAAAATAAAAAACAAACTAAATGGCACTTCTAAAAATAAAAATTACTGTATTTTTTAAATCATGAGGTAAGTTTAACAGAAGAGAAGACACTGCAAAATGAAAATAAAGTCATTTTCAAATATGAAAATAAAGTGGTTTTCAACATATAAATGCTGAGAAGTTTATATATTTTCTATTTCTGTTTGTTTTACAGCAAAATTAAATGATGAAAATATTAAAGAAAATTCTTCAGGCAGAAGGAAAATCATATCAGAATCTCAAATGCGTCAAAGAAATGAAGTGAGCAAAAAAAATGTTAAATGTTTTTCTTTTATTGTCAATAAGCGAGAATTTATTGTTTAAAGCAGGGGTCAGCAAATTATGGCTTACAGGCTAAATATGAGCTCTGCCTCTTTTTGTAAATAAAGTTTTATTGGAACACAACCACACTCGTTTGTTTATATATTGTCTGTCTATGACTGCTTTCATACCACAATAGCAGAGTTCAGTAGTTTTGAAGTTTTGATAGGGACATCAAGGCCTGCATAGTCTAAAATATTTACTATCTAGCCTTCAGGAAAAAAATGACTGACACCAAGTTTAAGAAAAAAATAATAACAATTCATTGCGGAGTATATAATATATGTAGAATTAAAATGTATGTGAAGTCACACAAAGAACAAGAAAGGAGAAAGGAAGTATTGTAAGGTTCTTACAGTACACTTGAACTTGTATAGTATTTGAAGGTAAGCTGTGAATAAAGATGCATATTGTACACCCTACAAAAACATTACTCAAAAGTAGAACAAAGATGTATAGCAAATAAGCCAATAATGGAGATAAAATAGAATAAGAAACTTACTTATCAAGCTAAAATAAGGTAGGACCTAAAGTTCATGTACCCAGTTACAGAGCTCTAAATGCATGAAGCAAAAATTGACAGAACAAAAAGGAACATAAAACGAACCCACGAATATTAATGAAAAATGTATACAGAAAATGGTAAGAATACTGAAGCTATGAACAACATTTACAACTAGTGTAACTGAATTGATATTTAAAAAACTTTCCACTGGACAAGAGAATACATATTTTTTTTCCAAGTGTAAATGGGCCATGAAGAGACCACACACTGGGTCAGAGACAAATATCAATAAATTTGAAAGAACTGAAATCATGCAGAATATACTCTTCTGCTACCCAGTAAAAAGACACTTTTAAAACAAATTTAATAAAGTATGCAACCATTAAAATGTGTTCTAGATAGTAAATACCCTGTTTGGTATGAAGGTTTTACGTGGAAAAAACTCTAAATGGTAGCCCTTAAAATTAACCCTAACTGATAATCTCCATTTGTTTAATTAATAAATGCTTATAATATTGGGTAGAAATATTTAATTCATTTTTAAAAGCCTAGAATTATGTAAATTAGTTTTCTTTTTATTTTGATGAACTGATAGAGATGTGTCCTTGGTAAATTGCCTCCTGATATAGCAAAAAACATCAAGTCACCAGCCCACAGCTTGCTTTTTAGCCAGATGCAACACAGCCCAAATGTATTTATTATAAAAACAGACAGAACTACTGCCACCAATTGCAGTTCAATTATTTTACAATGTACAGACACCGCTGCAAATGCAGTTGAATCTTGAGAACCATATTATTCTGTCAGGAACTATGTCATGTGGAGAAAAGAAGCTCATCAACAAATTATTCACATGTGTTCACTCTTTTTCCCTCTGTGCCTCTCTCTCTATATGTATGTGTATATGTATACATGTATGTGTGTGTATATGTTTATAATACATATATGTGTATATGTGTATACATGTGTAATGTCACAAGAATAAAGATATTTAGGGGAAATATAAAAAAAGAATAAGTCTTAGGGAATCTAATGGAGTTTCATTCAGGGAATTTTAAAAGTTAAGGGAAAAAAAATAAAACGAATTTCAATTCTTTTAAAAATAAATATAACATTTCGTCAGAATAAAAACATTTACTTGAATTATTTAGAGTAATATTTCTGGTCCAAAAGTCTAAGTAGATGCAAAGTATTAGGAAAAGAAAGGATCCATGCTCAACCTGAACACACCAAGATGGCATCATTTAAAAAAATCCAAAGATTATAATTAATAGTAATAAAGCATCTTATCCACCTCCTGCCTCCAGGTGTGGTCACATCCAAACCTAATAGACAGAAGTTGTATCAGCTTTAATAATGAACCTAACTTCTAGGAAACGTTGGTTTAGATTAAAGCAAAATAATTCTCAAGAGAATTTAAAAATGCCTTTTTGCTCTACATTTTCTTATTTACAGAAATTACATGTAAGAGAAGTTGTCCAACTTTCTCTTCAAATCTGGCACACCTTCGCCAATGTGCCATCTGGATTGCCCAACTTTTATGAGAATTATGGTCCCCACAGATGTTCAGGTATGTCATTAACCAGCATAGTCTAGGGACAGAGAATGTGGGCTGCCTGAGTTCAAATCTTTACTCTTCCACTTCCCAGCTGTGTGACCTTAAGAAAGTTATTTTACCTCTCTGTGCCTCAGTTTAAATAAAAATGCCATAGAGATACTACACGTATTAAATTATAATACGCTTGTAAAGTGCTCAAAATAGTGCCTGCCATGTAATAAGTCTTACATAGTGCAATTTAAAATTTTTTTTAAAAAAGCAAACTCATTCAGGTAGATTCTTATTTTTTAAATTTACCGAATGATCATTTCTGTCCTGTTCTCACTCTAGAAAAAAGTCTATTTTAAGAAGATCCTTAAAATAGGAAAACTCCAATAACAACAATGAAGGTTTATTCTTATAGAAATTATAGCAAAATAATTTCTGAAGACAATAAAGAAAAAAAGCATGCATTTTTTTCCATCACAGAAAAATGTGAAGGGTTTCTCCGCCACCTCAACCACAAAGGCGGTTACTGCAATTTTAACCAAAAGACTTAGTTGATGTGTACATTTTATAGCATTTCCTGTCTTAGTTTACAGACATAAGTCTCATCTACTCACACATTTAAAATATCATCCCATTACATGATGTTTTTAAGTGAGAATTTTGTACCTTCTTATGTAAGTTTTATGCAACTTTTTACATTTTAAATTAATGAAAGTATACGTCCATATAACAGATATTTTTAGTTTGCTTTAAGTAAAAAACTTGCAGTAGAGCAATATGAAGCCACATGTTTAAGGAAAGGTGGGGGAAAAAATTCTTAAACAACCAAATAGAAGAAAAAGTATTTTAAAAAGCCAAAAGTCCCCTTGGGAGAAAAACATTATATTGGTGGTCATTTCAAGACATGTCAACTGATGGTCATGTAAAAAAGAGAATACTACTTTATAAATATCATTTTAGGAATATCCACACTTTGAGGAAATTTTGGGAGTGTTTCCTTTCATGTACTTACTGAAACACTGACTTTTTAAAGTTGAATTATTAGGAAATCACATACTATAGAGGTTAGTTATATTGAGTTGATATGAAATAATTAAAATGCTTATATGAGAACATCCTTTATCACCACCCATTTCTCACCCACAGACATATAACATTTTGGATTCAGAAGTACATTGTGGAATGTGCTCACCAAGTCTTTTTCTCCTTTAAATATTAATGTCTTTCCATCTTCTTCCTCGCCAGGTCATTGAGAGATGTTCTTTTCATATTTTGTAGTGTACGGTGTTTTTGTTTCTAAAAGAGATGAGACTTATATGTGGAATCTAAAAAAAGCTGAACTCAAAGAAACAGAGAGTAAATTGGTGGTTTCCAGGAGCTGGGGGTTGGGAGAAATGGGGAGATGTTGGTCAAAGGGTACAAACTTCTAGTTAAAAGATAAATAAGTTATGGGGATCTAATGTATAAGCATGGTAACTACAGTGATCAATACTGTACTGTATTCTTAAAAGGTGCTCAGAGAGCAGATCTTAAATATTCTCATTATACACATAAAAAGGTAACTATGTGAGGAGATGGATGTGTTAACTAACCGTATGTGGTAATCGATTCACAAGATATATATGTAGCAAATCAACATGTTATACACTTTACATTTACACAATGTTATGTATCAATTATATCTCAAAAAGCTGATTTTTTTAAAAAAAGAGGGAAGATAATTTTCAATATAACTTTAAGGAAGAAAAATTAAATTTTACACAATTTCAAAACACGTTAGTATCAGATATCATGTTTTACTTTTAAGACACAACAAGGGTGCTCATTGTAACATTCTATGTAGCAGTAAATAACTGAAAACAAATGCCCATTAATAAAGGAATGGATAAAGATGTTGTGTTATAATTAAATAATACATTATTATGCAACACATAAAATAAATGAAATTTATGTATTTACTTTTACATCTACATATATGATATATATGCATCAACCTGAAGAGATCTTATTGAAAAACCTAGTTACGATATGATGTATACAGTATGATAGCATATGTAAAATTTAGAAGGAAATTAATATTGTGCATTATTTATGAATAAATTATGAATCTACCTAGAAAAAATATAAAAGCACAGACTGGAAAGATGCACACCAAATTCATTATAATCGTTCCCTCTAAGAAAGGAGATGAGGAAGGAAAGGCAAACACTTTATTTTTAATGCCTTAATTCTTTTATTTAAACAATGTGAAAGTGACTAAATATTAACATTTATTAAATCTTGATAGTGTATATGTGTATTCATTTCACTATTATCTGTGGCTTTCTGTATCTTCTAAACTTTTAGAATTAAATGCAAAACTAATCATCCATTTAATGAGAATTTAGCTTTGTTGAGGTATATTTGACAAATAAAAATTGTATACTTTTAAGGTATACAGCTAGATGTTTTGATATACATTTACATTGTGAAATGATCACCATAATCAAGCTTATTAACATCTACTTACATAGTTTTCTTTTGTTTTGTTTTGTTTTTGCTGTATAAGTGTAACGTTAGAATTGTCACTGATTAGATGCAACTTTAATCTGAAGAGCACATTATCTGGTCAACTCATGGGCCACAAGTAATGAGAGCAACCGCTCACACCTGTTGGGGAGGTGTAACCACTGATTCTGTTATTTCACCAAAAATCACTGAACACTAGAGTAAGGATCTGTTAAGCAGACGATGTGTGGAGGCTCTACCTCAAAATAATTTTCTTACTGCCAAAAATGTGCAAAAGCACTCTCTACTTTCAAAAAGAATAATATTTATGCATATGAACACCAGGCTTGAAGTTAATCAATCTTTATCTTTAACTGATGAACATGCTGTATCATAGATTTGGATACGCCCTTGTTAGCATCTGGCTTGAACTCTCGGACAGATTTGGTAGTATAGTATTTGGCCTCCATTCAGAACTGACACTCCAGCCCTCATTTCATTGATCTCGATGTCACATGATCCCAAGACAATAAAATGGGGAAGTACCCAACACACACATGCTAGGAGGTAAAGAAAAATTATGAATCCCATGATAATCACACCAGTATTCATTATACTGGGATGCATCTATGTGAATTTGGGTATCCACAGTGTAGGGTACAAAGATAGGAGAAATTTCACAATGCAATTCATTTTCTGCATTATAAAATAGAGATAATAACTATACCATCTGACTTTGAGCAATAACCTTATTCTTTGAAAATTGTGATTCAGAGTAGTTCAGTAAGTTTTGTAGGATTTCTCAGCTAATAAATGGCAAATGATGGATTTGAACACAAGTCAGCCATCATTAAAAAACTCTTATTGATACGTAATAGACAGGTGATGGCAGGATGCAACTATTATAAAGCTGCATGGAATTCAGCATCCTGTATCATCAGGTCTCAGACCTTCATTGTGTTTGAAGCAAAAATTTTGTAATGGTCAAAAAAAAAAAAAAAAAAAAAGAGGAAAAAGTAGCCTGAGAAGGGAGGTGAAATCAGGCATTTAAAAACAATGACACAGAATGTGCAAGTTGGAGTGATCTTAGGGGTGTATCTAATCCTGTTATTTTACACATACGGACTTCATGACCCAAAAGGATTAAGTGATTCAGGCGTGATTACACAGCAGCTTTTAACAGGGCCATGGGTATAGCCCTATGAAGCAAACTCAATAATATAGAATAAAAAAGAAGACATTTGATTTTGAGTCTGTGCTACTAGAATGGTCGATCATTCAAGCTACCTGAGGTTAGAAGGAGTACAGCTTTGCACAGATGTCATATCTGTCTTAAGCCAATTTGATGTAATACAGATACAGATATATAGATACATTTTCTCTTTATAAGTTCTAAGCTTTTACTGACTGATGATAGGTGATAGATAGATAGATAGATAGGTAGATAGATAGATAGATAGACAGATAGATGATAGATAACAATGAAACAAGTTCAATAGCTCAAGTTGAGCAGTTATGCACTTTCTGCTTCTAATAAGCTTCTAATACATTTTCTATTTTCTTGCCCTCGAAAAAATCAAAGATTAGGCTGGAATCATCCTTTAGAGAACAGTGGCTCAAATAACCTTTCTCTAAATGAAAGAGACTCATTAAAGCTTTTAGCAATCTGCTCCTATTATGTACAAAGGAATTGACCAATTGCACAGCAGTTCTTATAAAATCATACTCAAGTGCAAGTTCTAGTTAATACTGTATCTTTTGGAAGGATTACAAAGGGTCAACCCGATGCTACAAGGGAATCTTCAGCCCTGTCCCATCAAGCAAGATGACTTTTCTATGAACCGGCTGTGTTTAATCAATCAACTAGTATCTATTGCATATTTCCTGTGTTCAGTTGAGCATATACAGAATTGTGAATTGCACCCTGCTATAGACCAGGGTCCAGTCAGGAAAACAGGTATTTTAATGGAAGAATTTTAATATTGGGAACTAGTCCAAAGGAAGAACTGAAAGGTAAATCAGGAACTGTAGGGCAACCCAGAGATTAACGACAACAAAAAGCCACTACTACCACTAGGATCAGAGGGTCAAGGGCAGGAGGTTGTTCCCAGAGACCAGGAACTGGCACATTTAGGTACTTCCTAAAACCATTTCAAGGGCTGCCTGGTAAAAGCTGGAACCATCAGAGAGACACAACTACACAAGACACTGCCTGCTGCACAGAGAGGTAAAGAGAAAAATACCTGGTTTCTCCCTATTCTCACACTCTAATCTGGCACTAATGCCTCCTACTGGCTGAAACTATCTTCGAGCCAATGGAAAATGTAGCTTTTAAGAGCCTCTCTTGCATTCCAGTTATTTACTGCTGTGTAACAAAACTACACAAACACACAGTGCTAAAAAACGTAACCATTACATTATGTTCACAGACAAGTGTGACGGCCATGGCTGGTCTCTGCTCTCTGCTCTCTGATGTACAGAATCCTCAGCTAGGATGACTCTAAAAGCTGGGACTAGAAAATACACTTCCAATATAGTATCTTCATACACATGTCTGTGCCTACCCAGGAAAGCTAAAGAACAAACTCAGCACAGACTGTCAACTGGAATATCAAATGTGGCTTCTACAAAATTGTGATTTCAGGGTAGTCACACTTCCTACATGGTATCTGAGGGATCCAAGAATTAATCTGACCAACAAACAAGGCCGAGACTTTCATGAGCCACTACTGGAAGTGAGTTGTATTTTTACAGCCCTATATTCTGGGTAGTACAGATAGATACACTTAATAGACAGAAACAGTCACAGCCTTACCAACATTCACTGAAAAGGAGTATGTAGCCCACCTCCGTGTGAGAAGAATGTAAAAGAATGCACAGCCACATTTTAAAACAAACTCTCCTAGGTGCAGAGAAAACCAAAATAAAGAAAGTTGAATGAAATTCAAATAAGAATATAAGGATTAAGAAACAATACAGAAAACACTATAAATAATGTATATCGCCACACACTCTGAATTACCGCCACTGAGTAGCACAGACGATAAATGTTTCACAAGGTCTAGAGGGATAAATCATTGAGGAAAGGTAAGCATGGCTTCCAAAAAACATTTCTCAGTTTTCCCAAAACCAAAGTAGAGAATTATGAGGGAATCCTTTATTTCCCTCAGACTTTAAAGGAGCATGTCATATACATGTTAGCTACAAACCCAGGTGAATTCTAGACTCTGTCAGGGCAGTTTTTCTGTTTACCTAATGTGCATGCAATTTTGTCTTCAGGAGCAGCAATCTGCACTGATAGCTTGCCTTCCATGCTTAATATGACGGTACCTCCCCTTTCTCTATGTGTGCAGGAGAGGAACACAACTCTTGCTTTCTCCTGGCTCATCCTCTACACTCTTGATATTGGTTCTTTCTTGTTCTTCCCTCCTCTCTTTCCTTCTCTCCTTCAATCAACTCACTCCTCGCCTTGCAGACCTTTAAGCTTTTGGCTTACTTTGTGTTCTTAGCCTCAAATTCCAGTGGAAGCTCTCAGCCTAAAGCAGCTATTACATTTTTTGTAGGATGTGGTGAGTCCAGCAATCTTCAGTTACCACTTGTAGACCTCCAGACCTCTCTGTGGTGAGTGGAGGAGGAGCCTGGCCATTCTCTGCCTGGGACAGATGACTAAAGCAAAGCACATGACCTAAATTAGCAAAGGAAGGAGCAGGGACACATGGAAAGAATTTCTTTCAAACAAATAAAATTTTTTTTGGACTTTTCTTTTATGATTCAGCTCTTCTGTTGTTTAGCTGGAAGCTGGAGTCATGGAAAAGAGGAAAAATGACTGGTGAGTAGATGACAAAAACTTAAAAACTGGAAATGATCACCTTTGTGTGAAGATATAAAATCAATGCATATTCAAGAGTCATTCATATAGGTTTCTCATGTAACTATGCACAATTAAACCATCCTTGTGCTCTCTGTTCCATTTAAATTTCTATTTTGGTTAATGCAAAAGGACTCATGACTGCAAGGCTTTTATTTTATGTGCAAACAGAAGGTTCTGGTGAGTGTCCATTTGTCCTCTGTTTAACAACCGCAAAGAAATGTAGCAATAAGCTTTGCTAGGAAGCAGCCTTCCACTCAATTATACACTGAGGAAAAACTTACAAATCTTAAAGCCTGCACTGACCTCCACGGCAAATTAGCAGTGGGCAAAGTCTCACATTAAAGATTCCTTTAGATTTAGGAATATGAGACAGGTCTCAATTGTTGGGAATAACTGTGAGCTAAATTCTTTAAAAAAGAGAAATTATTTCCAACATGATCACGTATTTTAAAGAAACTGGACAAAGGTCTGGCTACATTTAGCTCTTCAGAAACATATCTTTCCCACACAGTATAAAGTGAGACTCACGTCTGTAAATTCTCATCTTTTGCAATGGAGGTCCTCTGCTTCTGATACAAAAATATTCCAACTCGATTCCTATGCCTTAAGACACTGTGTCTGGTGTCAGGGGTAGTGGTTTGCTGTGGCCCTCTAGCCGTGAGGACAGGTGAAAAAAAAGCGAAACAGTACCATGGTCTTCAGCTCCATAGCCTTGTCTTTGAGTATACTCTTTCCACTTTTAGATTTTTATCTTACTTCCTTCTCACAGTTAAATAAACCGACTTGTTTAAATGTTCATTCTTTTAGAATGAGAGTTTCCTTGAATAAGAGCCATTGGTGTCATTTAACCTGAGGACGCATAATGTTTTGCACCTACCCTTCATCTCTAGGTAGAGTATCAGAAATCCCATGCATTACACCTTGGCATGAATCACCCCTTCCATTTGTGTAGTGGTAAGCAAGGACAGCAAACATAGTTGAAGAAATCAAATGTTCAGTACCTCCCAATTAAGTTGAGCAACAGAGAAGAGATACAGCCAAGCTCCAACAGAGAACAGTAAATGTCATGAAGAAAATGATCTCCAGAGGGGTTTTCATAATACATAAATTTGGGTGAGTTTATTACAGCCGAGGACGTTTACTCTATTTGACATTGCTACACTGGTCCCCAGGGACAAGTCAGACTCATAAATTCTGAGTGTCCTGAAAGCACATGGTACTCTCCTACAGGAGCACACTCGATTTTTCTCAAAGACCTTGCTAGTGGCATCAGCATCACTGGGTAGGAAATGCCTCTTCCTAAACTTAATTATTCAGCCAGGTTTCCAGAAGGTTTTGTAATTGGTGTTCACATTAGAATTGGAGAAGCTCTGGTCTAAAAGATTCCTTCCAAATCTGTTGTCCAGAGTGAAGTGTAAAAAATCCACCCCCACCCCACACCCCGCAACCTGCTGGTTAACAGGGCTTGCTCACCTGTGAACTAGAACAGACAGCATTACATAAACTAAGGCTCCCATTAACAGTCACTTTGGAAATTCCCAAACTATGAGTTGGATTAGTCCAGGAGCTGTGGTTACCAAGTAAGTCAAGGGCCCAAACCACCTCAGAAAGATTCCAAAAACACACTCTGTGTCACAGTTTCAAAGAAAAGCTGGTAATATTTTAATCCCCTCGCCACAAGGGTATGTCTAATATAGCTTGTCATGAGGCCAGTGACTTAGAGAAAAGAATCTGGATTTTCCCTGTCATATTAGCTTTTGAAAAAAAAAAAAAAAGTGTCTGAGAACTGGTCACGAATGGGAGCAGTTCAAACAGATCGCAGACCTGCCTCCAGCACTAATGATAATTCAAGATCATTCTATGTTTTTTAATATTAGGCTTTCCAGATTGTTTACTTGATGATATCACCACATACTTTGAAAATCCTCTTTAAAATTACCATAACGATTATTGGGGTGGGGTGGGGGGAACAGAGCTGAAAATTATCCCACTCCAATGGATTTCAGAATTTTCAAACCCTGACTTCAGGTACTTAAGATAACACTGTTATCTTATCTTCCTGACTCTTCTCTGGAGACATGTCCCATTTTATCCATAACAGTTTTACATTAAGAAGTTAGTGACTGTGGCAAGGCCTGATATAGTGATGATGCCCAAGGTAAATAGAGAAAGAAGTCTAAATCAATGTTAGTGGGAGAGACATTTGCTAATTTTGTCGTTTTCCATGAGCAGTACCAGAAATTAAGAACACAGCACCATGGCCTCATCAAACATGGTTGCCTCATTTGCAGCTGGTCCCTTGGGATTGACTCACAAAGGGAGTAATGACTTAGGATTAATCCTCAGGTTCTCACTGTACCATACGTGAGGCTGAATTTTCTGGCACTCTAGCATAAAACTGCTCCTCACGCTCAGGTTGAGAATGATTCTTTGATCACAAGTCAGGAGAGCTCCCTTTCATTGTCAGGTTTCCTTTCATGAAAAATGATTCTGGCTTCCACTTTTACATAATTTTTCACGTAAGTATCAAGAAGTGTTTTAACAACCAGCAATTTGAGTTTCTGAATCCACTCTCCAAAATAACCAGCTCATTGCCTTCTGATTCAGTTTCTCGTTATTGAATTTGGCCTGCTGCTCTTTCTTTCCACCTAAAGCGACCGACTTGTCACACTTATCACTAGATGTCTCATGTCCCAAGAAACCCATCAATCTCTGGCAAACTGGGACCTTTGGTCACCTTAATTTCACTTGCCCTGTCTACTCCTACCTGTATCTCTAACTCCTACTAACAAATGTACAACTCATTTTCTATTTGCTATGATGTCCATAGTGTATTGGTTCTTATTCTTTCTTTTCCTCTCCCTCTACATCCTTTCTTTTTTTCCTTTTTCAATTTTACTTTCTAAAACTTTCTCTATTCCTAAGCAACAGAGTGAGGACAGGGTAAAGAGAGAGAAAAGCATAAAAACAGGTAAAGATTTTCTGCAAACTATATTAATTACCCAGAAATAGGGTAATGTTGGGAGTAAGATAAAAGTTTCAAAGAAAGAGCTAATATGTGCTCCCTCCAATACAGTCATGTATTTTGCACTGAATGAGATACAAAGAATTTCGGTGTAGAGATAGCTGAATGATTAGGGTAGAATATGTGAGTATGATTTTTAAAATACCTGGGTTAGGAGATCTTTATGAATGTCCTCATTTTATCTCCAGACAGGAGGAGTTAGATAGGTATTCATATATAATTTAGAGATGAGGACTTTGAGATGCAGGAAAATTAAGTAATTTACAAATTTTTGATGGTCATTAAGTTAATGAGTGACAGAATCAGGATTTTGGAATTACATCTCTTAAGGAATTACTAGTTTTATTTAGAAGATAGACGATTGAGGACATGAACAGCTATGAATGTGGAAAGTATTTGATAAATTATCAAAGAGGTGAATCAGTTTCTTCAGACTAAATACTATCTAAGAGATTAGTTTGTAGACCAGCTGGCTGAATAAAGAGCTGAATGTTGTGACAGCAATATCTGCATGGGTAGGTTGGGGTACAGTGGCTTGGAAATGCCATGCTCAGAAGTATGGACACTTCCTGGACAGGGAGCTGGTGAGATAAAGTGGCATCTTAGGTAGTAAGTCTCTGGCCCAGTCACAGATGTGAACTGACAGCATGCCTCCATATAGGTTTTTTTTTGAAAGAGAAGTTCAATGCAAGATCTTTCATTCTCTAGATGCCTTGAAGAAGATATAAGGAAAAGGAGACTGTTGATATTAATCTGTTAGCGTTTAGCAAGTTAAGTACCTCTCTGGAGAAGTATTAAATATTACACTTTATTTATATTTACCTTTAATAAGATTATTGTAAAAATGTTACAAATTAGATGTGGCCATATGAGCTAAAGATCAAATGAGATCTAAAATAGAATAGATCTAAAAGCCCAGATGAAGTATACCAAAGTGGTGTAAAGGAATTTCTCATTGGCTTTGCTTCAAGGAATCTCGAAATTTTAAGGATTTATAACTGTCTTAATAATTAATATGTATTTGTTAAGTTTCTTTGCTCTCTGATCCCAGCCAAGGCATAGAGCCAGGAGGGTGGAGCACATTAGAAGCATAGGATATAAATTTTATTAACTAGTTAAGAAATCAGAACATGCATAGGAAACCAATAGAGAATAGTATAATAATATGTATAGAACCTAAATATAGTACTCAGGAAGTTGGTCCCCCAAAGAGAGAAAAGAGAAGATTGATATAGTCTAGTTGGTGCTTGAAGAAAATTTCGTTTTCTTCAAAAGTGTAAGCAAGTCCTTGATAATGTCATATAAACTACCATAGAAAAAGTATAATAAAATATAAGTTCTTATTATCTGCTAAGAACTTGCCAATAGTTTTAAATATGTTATTTCACTTATTCTTCATAATGGTTACAGAAAAGAATGCCACTTTTTAAGGTGAGACAATTTAGGAACAGAGAAGTTCATAACTGAGGAAGAAATAAGGGGTAACTTCTCCAAGACCGACCCCTGCAAACTGGCCTCTCAGAAAGGGAACTTTCCTTCTGCATTGTTCTGTGAGAAACCCCCCTGGTCACTGTAGTGTTTAAGTCAATTAATGTGGGTAACATCAAGGCCTAAACCGCAATCCCTCTTCCCCCGACCCTCAGTCATGCCACGGAAAGAGTTTGTGCTATGCCAACCAAGAACACCAATGTGGCTAACCATGCTGCTAGCATCACGTAATTGGTTTGCCAACCAAGAACACCAATGTGGCTAACCATGCTGCTAGCTTGTCACGTAATCCATCTGTAATTACAGATCTTGGAATCCAGCTTCCTGAATATGCCAAGGCAGGGGCTTGTGCCTCCCACTACCCCCCAGTCACAGACCTCAGTTGGTAGGAGAAAGTTAGGACCAAGCTTCTGCCATATCATTTTATCATCATATTCTGGTCCCCCATCACACCAGAAAAAAGTCAGTGACTCTCTAATCATATAGTATCAAAGCTCCACAACCCAGGATTCAAAATTCCTCTTGCAAAGTCTGAAGTCAAGCCGTGCCAAATCCTAGGTCACTGCCCCAGATGCAATGAGGACAGCAGGGGACATGTCCACCTGCTACTGATCCTGAGGCAGTTTCTCCAGTGAGCGCTACTTAGTCCTCACCCTTGTTCATGCTATAGTCATTTACCCAAGATTCCGCCTTCAGTAATGCAGACCCATGAAATAAGCATTTCAAATTGATAATGGCCAACTGAATTAGATAATGCAATGCAGATTGTTGTTATCAATGAGTTGATAACAAATATATCAATAAGTTGACATCATTTACATTTTTACATGAATACTTAAGGGCAGTCTAATATTTCAATATGCTTTTACAAGTAGTACCTGTGATTCAAATGTCCAAAAACTGTAAAAAAATGTAATTCTGTGTGGAATTGAGGGCTAAGATTATTTATACTTTTAAAAACATGAACGGATCCCCAAAAGTTCGATTTAATGCCACGGTTATACATGGGGAACCCTCTGCTGGGTGTCAACATTGCTGAGCATGGGGCAAGGATAACCAGATAGACCTGACTTCATAAAGCTTATAATCTAGTGACAGTCCTCAAATGATCAATAGATAG
This sequence comes from Pteropus alecto, assembly GCF_000325575.1. NCBI lineage: Eukaryota > Metazoa > Chordata > Mammalia > Chiroptera > Pteropodidae > Pteropus > Pteropus alecto. The sequence continues at coordinate 13,198,820 of NW_006442491.1, read as the reverse complement.
TTCCAATCCAGGGTGATATGTGCTAGTAAAAGGACAGCTGCGCATGCATGGGGACAGAGAAGGAGCTTAGCAGGATCAAGAGCAGGCGGAAATATCAAGGAAATACCTGAGGTCATGAACTTGGATTGGGAAAAATATTACTTTTTTCAATAAACCGTAACTGAATTTTGTCATTTCCTTCCATAATAATTGTAGGCAGCAATAGTAGAATTTGTGATCACAGAATAGGAATCATTGATATTTTCATATCACATCACAATTACTGAAGATATCTCAAACTTCCTTTATGCTTCTCATCACTTCAAAATGACCCAGATTATTAGACTCATCACTATATTTTGTCATTTAAAACAGTAATAAAGAAGCGCATATATCAAAACTTATTTCCTCTAATATTTTGGTAGATGTATTTCAATAGAACCAGTCACCTTTGCTTAGATATTTTATTTTACGCATTTAAGGCACTATTCTGAAAAGGAATTAATAGGTATGACTAGATGCCAAATGGGTCCATGGTGCCAAAAGGGGAAGATCCCTGAAAGGCGGTCTCTGGCAGTGGATAAAAGTTTGTGGGGCCAGCAAGCCCATGGGGTTGCTGGTGGAGGTGAGGATGAGGGAGACTGAGGAGGCTGGTTTCTATCCAGAGGAAATGAATGATGTTCCAGGTAGTGGGAACAGCATATGCAACACTGGAGCAACACGCAATGGGAGAGATGGGCAAATATTCTGATTCTGTGAACCCAGCGAGAGAGGAAGAGCATGGAGGGAAGAGATGCAGCTAAGAGAGACCAGCAGGGGACAGGCACTGGAATGTCTGGAGGAACATGCAGAAGAATTTGAATTTCATCCTAAGAGTACTAGATGATAAAACTTTTCAAGCAAAGTTTTCAAAAGTATTTCATTCTGTAGTTTCAAAAAGCTGTTCCCAAATAATATTTTATTCTTGATTTTATATTTTTCAATATTTGAAATGATCCTATGGCATGGAATCATAAATTTCCCTATACTACATACAGATGGGTAAAGTCAATGTAGCGTTCTAGAAGATTTTTTCTGTATTGGTCTTATCTTTGTACAATCTTAAGTACAAATGTCAACTTAAATATGACATAAAGGAGTCTATAGCCATGCTACCCTGAACAAGATCATATCCTGTCTGATCTCGGAAGCTAAGCAGGGTCGGGCCTGGTTAGTACTTGGATGGGAGACCACCTAGGAAGACCAGAAGCCGTAGGGGTAGAAAAATAAAAAATAAAAAAATAAAGGATTGTAAGCTGACAAGGTCCTTGTAATCTGTGAGGTCAACCAAGGGTTGCCTTGTCCAAAAAAAAAAAAAAAAACCCCATAAAGGAATATCACCTCCCCCTATAATTTTACAGCTGCTTCTATATTTAGCCTGCTGTTCTATCACCTTGCTCTTCTCCCCACAATGGAGGTTGCTCCCCTGTCCCATGGTGACACCAAGGAGGGGGTGTATGTTGGGGGAAAAGGTCTTGTGATGCTGTCTGTATATTCATGGGTCACTATTGGCAATGGGTCCTTATCTGCCTTCTCATTGCTTGCCTAGTTATCATCACCATGATATTTACTGTTTGTGGTCTTACTTTCTCTAGTCTTAGTCAGGGGATCATAGCCTTTCCTGTTGAGTTAGGTCCTCTTTGGCTCTTGACAATCCAAATCCCCTCCTCCTCAAAGTGTCTGGCATGACTACTACCCAATTCTAGCCAGGTGGTTAAGCCTAAAACCCTCAGCTACAGAGGACTCTATGCCTACAGCATGATATCCCTTCTCTCTACCTGTCATCAACAGCAACTTCCATTCCATGATGGGACAAGTGGGAAATTTCAGATGCACTCCATATTATGCTTGCCTACAAACACACACACACACACACACACACACACACACACACACACACACACACACAGACACCCCAATTAGGACACACTGATGATTTAGCCAAAAGGCCAGTCTTGAGAGCCAGTGTCTTCCCAAAGTCCCAAACAGGATATGAGGAACTGTACCTCCTTTCTTTCCCTTGACTAATCTAAGAAAAAACACCCTGCAAGATTTGAGACTGGAAATGTAAAGGTATAGCACATGGATCTGACCAGCTGCCCTCCCTCCTTATTGGTTCTCTTCTCCTTCTTACAGCGCACCCGAGCAGAAGAACTGAGATTTTGCATTCAATCCTGCTCTGGCTGGTACTTCTCCTATGTCATATCCTTCTTCCTACCTGCAAAACTAAGCCTCAAGGCATATCCGAAACAATGAAAACAATCTATGATCTGAGTCTGCCAGACATGAATCTTATACAGAATTACCCAGACATCTTAAAAACAAGGACATTGGAGGATGAAAGTTCATTAGTTAATATTTTAAAAATAATGCTCCCAGGTTATTCTTTTTCTTATAACCATTTCTTACAACGTGCTATTCAGAATGGCCTTAAATTGAACTCACTCCCAGCCAATGTTGCTGAAAGTCTCAAACTATTTTGTGCCTCATCATGGATAGAAATTTCTGCACAAGGTATTGATTTGATGCTCTAATCTGACAGCACCCAGAATTTAAGCAGGCAGATTTTTATACTTTTATGTTGTCAGCTGCCAAACCCATATAGCCAGCTTATTGAAGAGTCTCTCCCCTCTCACCTCTCCTCTCTCTTCTTTCTTTTTTATTCTCTCCTCTTCCCCTCGCTTTCTCTTCCATTTCCTTTTCTTCCCCTCCTTTCCCTTCTCCCCTACTCAACCCTCTAGCTGGCCCCCGGTGCTTGTTCACACAGAAAACACAGTCCTAGAAAACAACAAGCCTTCCACTATAATGCATTACATGTAGTAATACAGAAAATTCTTAGAACAATTATGCTCTCTAAAATATGACTCCTATTCAATGCTTTGGTTTCTCTGCCTTTGTGCTTCAGGCTAAATATTACTCAGATTCCTGCAAGACCAAGTGCTTTCTCACCAATTATCTGAAAGGCCCAAAGAACAGTACTTACATCAAAGCCAGGCCTAATGACAAAGGACACCTGGCCACTGCAAACACAGGCATCTCTCAGCTCCTCGCTCCATTTGGCAAAAAGCTATTTCCATCTCAGTCGCAACGTAACAAAGGACTAATTGATGGGAGCATTTTTTTCCATCTTTCAAAAAATAAATTGAGCCAAGCCCACAAGCTCATCTAGAGGAATTAATTAGGGAATAGGAAATCTCCAAAGCCATCCTTAAATTGAGATTGAACAAAGCCCAGGGAACAGATGGCTTTTCATCTGAATTCTTTAAAACCTTTAGCACTCTTCTAATTCCCCTACAGAAATGAAAAAAAAATGCAAAATGAATTTGAGCAAACTATTTCGCCAGGTGTTCAGTTCCCCTAAGGTTCCTTTTGCTCTAGGGAAAAAAGAAAAAAAAAAAAACAAAGCCAACAGGTATCCTCTCTATTGATATTATTATAATTTCATTTATACATCTGAATCCTTCCCCAAGGGCTCACTGTAAACCTCCTCAGCATTTGTGACTACCAAGCTGGGGAAGTGATTCCCTTAATTGATGCAGCTTATCAGAGACAACTAACTACTCAAAGCACAAGGATTATGTCAACACACACAAAACAAAGTCGAGAACAAGGTCACTGTTCAAGATAGACAGAAAAATAGGAAATGATTTTGTTATTCTGTTTCAGATACCTGGAAATTTCTAGGGCAAGGGCTGACCGTGTTGTCCTAGTAGTTGAGTAGATTTCTTCCCAAACAAATTCGACATGTAGAAACATTGTGCGGCAAAGAGGGACACTTGTCTCTCATCTGCATGGTTCGCAAGAAGCTGTCCTACACAGGATCCCAAAAGTGTGAACTACTGGAATTCACACATTTTCTGTCCCAACGGTATTTAAATACCACCTCCCATGAGAATTCGGTATACATTTTTAAAACAGTTTTTTATTCATTTGTTATTTATTTTGAATTCACATTTTAGACTGAATAATTTTATTTAGAAATTTGATATTCCATTAGGATATCGGGACATTCAGGCATCTATTCTTTTTTTTTTTTAATAACAATTTACATTAAACATAATCTCTACCCATAGATTGGACCATGCCAGGGAGGTGCACAATAGGCCAAAGAAACTCTAAGATAACAGAATTCTAATACAGGTAAGTTCTGACACATGAATTAAAATGTGCACTGAGCAATCCTGGGATGGGGGTCATGAAGGGAGACTAAACTCCTAAAGGAAAACATCTGAAGTCAATCAGCAAAATGAAGGGAATTTAGGTTTCTAGTGCTTGACCTCAGCCCCAAGACACTCCACAAACTGACCCAAAGACTCGAGCCTTCACTGACAACAGCTATCTGGGTCACTTCCTTCCCACCTGCCTGCTACCTGCCCATCACAGTTGCTATAACAGCCCTGTCTTCACTGTACATAACCTGCCCAGTCCACTCTATCCTAGACAAAGTTCTGACTATACAGAGGTCCACTTCTATTGAGGTGGATATGAGAATTTCAGTCCCAGGAGTCTTTGTTCTAAAGGGGACAGCTGCTAAATAAAACTGCTAGACATAGAAGTTATGCTAAAAATAAATAAATATAGTTACATACACATACATGCACACAAGCTTATTGGTTAAAACACTCACTCATTCAATAAACAGTCAACAAGCATTCTACCAGGAGTTAAGGAAAAATTAGTAAGTAAAACAGAAACCATCCTTGTCCTCTTAGAGTTCTACATTCCTTTTGGGAAGACAGACAGTCCAATATCCCCACATGTATATAATTATGAACTATAATAAATGTTATGAAGATTAAAGGATAAGTAGAAACAATTCTAGGCAGTAATGTCAATCTTCCCTGAAAAACAGGGCTGGAAGGAAGTCAGCATATGCTCAGAATGGCAGAGGAGAGTTGGAGCCTGCGAGGCCTTGAGGGACAGTGGAAGACTCTTGTCTTTGTTTGGGCCCCCCAGGAGCAACCTCTGAGACAAAGGGGTTCCAGTGGGAGGGGATACCAGGAAGTACCTGTAGGGGAGATGTGACACATAGAAGGGAAGGCAGTAGATAAAGGATGGGTTATTAAGCAAATTACCACTGTGGAAATTGGAGCTTTATCCAGTTGCCAGGAAACCAGGAGCCAGTTCAGAACATGTACCTCACCCAAGGGCCGAAGGAACAGGCGTCTTTATTCACCAATTCTCATTCATCTTTGAGGAGTGCTGAGAAGTGGGGCGACATTAATTTTCCAGCACCTGAGGACCACAGCGCCTGTTGCTGGGTACACTGTCCTCAGAGCCCACCAGGCAGTGGGAAGCTAGGCTATTGTGCCCCACAGTGGGAAGGCTAAAGGCACCTTGGCAAGTCACTTGCATTATCAGCTACCTCTCCACAGATCTACTCTTGTGCACTTATTCCCACTCCCACAGCAGCATTAGTAACATCAGAAAGCTGCAAAATTCATATCTCCATTTTTAAGATTTTTATTTCTACACTTACAGAAGGATACGTCACCTATGTGTTTCAGTTGTCTCAGGTACATCCATCTGATGCTTTCAAAAGTGCTCTGCAGTAGGTAGGGGTTATTGTTCCCATTTTATACACTATAAAATTGGGGATTATTGAAATAGAACAAATTGTTCAAGGCCACATCTAAAAGAGAAGTATCTTCAATTCAAATTCAAGGCATCAATTTCCATAGACATTTTTATTCCTGACGTGTCATAATGACACAAGTGACATGACAAGATAGCCTAAAAATCTGATTAAAACTTAACTATGCAATTGACTTTGGGATCCATAGGAAAAAAGTAATCCCTGTTATTTAACTTCTAATAGTGGCAGAATTCCATTTTGAATGATAATAAAAAGCAGCCACAATATAAAAATAAAAGGTATGAGTTTCCTCTCCAAAGATTAGTATTTAATATATATTATGTAATGAGCAAGAAGATTAATTATGGAAAACAATGGAAGATAAACAGGGAGTCCAATATAATTGATTTGAACAGCATCTGAAAATGGAGAAAAATTATATAAGCCAGCTCTCTTAGAGTAAGGATAAAAGTCACAGGGAAGATATTATTATATTCCTTTCATACCTAAATTCTAGTTCTTAAGCTGTATAGGTGAAAGTAAATGAAACTGAACCTGGAGAGAATGGCCTTCTGAAACTCTATCCCTGTATGAAAAAGTTCACCTATTCTCCTCAGTCCATTTCTGAAATACACATTTGGGCAGCAGAAAATAATTTCTCTTATGCAAGTATTGCAGGTCAAATGTCAGCTTTGGGAGCATAGGTTGTGTTGTATAGACATGTGCTTTAATGTGATTCTCATACTCTGGTTTATGATATTCCTTTTCAAAGTGAATATTTCCACCCTGCTGGCCAGGGTGCCGGTCTTACTCCTGATTATGTGTCGAATCTTGAACATCATCCCACATTCTCTGAAAAATGAGCCTCACCACAGCCTCGCACTATTCAGTGAGATGAGAGCATAAACAATAGCCTGGTCTGAGAATGTCCACTATAAAAAAAAAAAAAAGGAAGAAGAGGAAATCTGTAAATAAAAAAGCAGATTGTTCTTAGTATCTATATTCTGGGGAATTTTTTGCTGACCGTGCAGCCCAGCTCTGTAGTTCCCAACACACCTGACTCCATTTCCTGCAGTATACCATTCCTAGATAATTGTCCCATAAGAATGAGAAAATATTGATTTTTTTTTCCTCAAGATGACAAAATATTGCTTTCAGAAGAGACACTGCAATAAAAATTACAGATTCTTACAAGGTAGGTGTTTGGGGTTGAGGACATTCTTTAGCATGCTCTAACTACATTCACTCTAAATTTTGAAGTGCAATCTATTTTCAATAGTCTCTGCATCTGGTAGTTAAATCTAATGTCAATGTGGTAGGAGAAATATTGTACTACTGATAAATGATAAATGTCAAAAGCTTCTCTAGGCCTCAGAACAGCCTATACCAGTGTTAGAAATTTCACAGAATGCTCATGCATATAATAATAATATTCCAATAATAATGGAATCTAAATACTTCAATCAAACCTAGATTGAGATTTTGAGAACCTGTGTATACTGGACCAACGAAAAACTCGAATAAAAGAATGTCATCTTGGAACTTATAGACCACTTAACCCAAATCATCAACAGTTTATTTATCTTGTCAAATATAAAAGTTCCTTTTAGTGGTTCCCCTTCCTACTGTGCCTTTGACACTTTTGAAAATATTTGGTAAAAGGATATTTAACATGTCACACATCAATAATGCATTGTGACTCCATATTTACTTCCTTCAAAGTTTATAGTAGACATAATATTTAAGAGTGGTTTAATTTTATTTTGATTGAACACAAATCTGTTCCATTTAGTTAAATAGGATTATAGCAGTTAGTGATACTTGGGATGATATCAACAATTTATTCAACAAATTATCTCCAAAGATGCTATGTTGGTCTTTGGTTCTTATCCTACAAATGATTAAAAGATTCTTAAGAGATGTTATATCTTAAATCCTTGGCATCATCCACAATGGAGGGTTCCCTCAGTGGTCCTGGGTGGTCTGTCTTCACTTCTCCACACCCTTGTCTATGTCATATGTCATAAAAGTGACCATAACATATAGAAATTCATAATGCTAAGAAAACAATGCAAGATGCTCCCATTTGGAAAAACAGTGCCTGCTGATTTTTAAATATCCTTTTACCTGTTTTGTGGGCAGATCTTTAAAAAAAAAAATTACTGTTCTAGACATTTGTGTATATTGTAGGGTTTTGCCACTAGCCACAAACCACATTTTAAAAATATTCTTGAGACTTTTATTGTTGCTGATTTGGTGAGACTTTTAGCAAACAAAGTGTTTCAGAACACTGACGTCAATACAGTATAGTGTGCTAGATGATGAGCTATTTGTCTTATAAAGAGTGCCCAATATATTGCTCACTCTTCAGTCAGAATTGATAAACATTTTTACTGTTCTTAGGAACAAAAAGACATGTAAATTTTTTATAAGACGGGATTTTCAATATGATTATTGACATTAATATTTCTTACTTATTAAATATTTTAGTAAGAGAATATAATATATTGTAACCTTAGAAGATATAAACTCAAGCCTATGTAAATGAATTCAAATAATTTAAAGTATCCATTGAAAATTAAGTTTGTAATATTAAACTATTTAGAAATTTATTTACATATCTCTTATTCAATTCTAAACCCTACCTTTTTGTAGATGTGCTATTACCTCCATTTTACAAATACGGATACTAAATGACAGATAAGGATAGTATGTGTTAGAGTAGTGATTCTTACATTTATATGAACACTGGAATCACCTAGAAGGCTTCGAAAAAATACTAATGTCTCTGTCCCAATCCCAGAGATTGTAGTTTATTCGGTCTAGGATATGATCTAGGCTTTGTCATTTTTAAGAGACCCCTAGGTGATTCAAATGTGAAGAAAATTTTGGAAACTTCTTGGTGACAAGATAGAACCATGTATTCCTTCATGTCAGAGTTCTTGGAAGTCATTAATTTTCTACATTGCACTGAAGATAGCCTGGGCTACTATCAGAGAATTCTAAAAATTGAGAATATACCACTAATATTCTCAATGCCATACTTTGATAAAAGAGATACTCTTTTCTTTCTGGCTTGGTGATCAATTCAATGTTTACTACTACAGTTTTCATTATATATGATGATAATAATATCTAAATTTAATGAGTACTTCCTCTGTGCCAGGTCTGCTTTACAAGAATTTTTGCATGTATTTCCCATATAGTGCAAGATAGTCTTCCATCCCTTTTGGAGATAAGGGATTTAAGACACAAAACAGTGATGCAGCTTGCTGAAGATTCCACAGTCAGTAAGCAGCAAACACAAGATTCAAACCCAAATCTCCAGAACCCATGGCTTATGCTCTTGACCACCATAATATTGAATATGCCTCAATATTCATGGATCATAATGATAAAATAGTTTTAATTAGAGATGAGTTGCACAGTAAATAGTAAAATGTTCTTGCAAAATTCATTCTTGAAGCTACTTTGTGTTAAGTTTCTTTGTTGAGGCTCCTGGATTTCCAACATTCTATCTCAAAAACCAGAACTGGGTGCCTGATCCTATTTTTCCTTTTCTCCAAATACATTATGTCTCCACTGACCATTCATTTATTTAACAATGAAAGAAAAAATAGGAGGCTATTCATTGCTATTGTTTCTTGGGATTCATCACAGGACTGAAGTAAATTTAAATTATGTACAGGAAATTGAGTTAAATATAGACAAGAATCAGTCATTACAAGGCATGAAAACTTTATGAAGAACTCCGGGAACTACACCACAGGTACACAAACAGAGTAGCTGAGTAGAAAAGCAGTAATCATCCGATGAACTTCCCAACTGCACACTGGATCCCTAGAGCTTTTCCTCTATTTTTCATGACCTATTAAATCCCCAGTTTAAAAAAAAAAAAGCTATAGAAAATATAAACTTTTTTTAACTTTTGGTATTGTTTGTTCAGTTGTTTTAAAGACCCTAAAATATCCAACAAAATGCATTTCAAATCACATATTGTATTATTATAGACTATACCCTATAACCATGTGTGTGCAGAAAATTCAATAATATATAAAAAATACAGCAGCTCAATTAAAAGGACTCCTGGAAGGCAAGAGAACATGTATTATCCATGAAATAATATTTTCCTTAAGATATCGCTAATCCTTATTCCTAATCCAATCCGAAAGAATTTAACATTTATGAAAAAAATAAATAAATAAAATAAATAGTGGACTATATTCTACAGAAAGCTGAAGGAGATATTTAAAAAATAGACTCTAGAAATCCACCCGAAACTCAGAGGTAATAGCATATGAGGAGAAAGACAACAAAGATTGGAGAAGCAAGGCATATAGAACCAGAAGATTGAACAAGTATGGAACAGAATGCTAGAAAGCAAAAGAGATGTCGTAATCAAATTAATTTAAAATTTTTCTGAGCTGAAGAAAGTCCAAGAGTCTAAGAATACTTGCTATTAATAAAAATCAAATTACAATTAAACAACAATGATTTATTTTATATTTCTTCGAGTATAAATATAATATTCTTAAAGATTCTGTGCAAAAAATAAAAGTTAAGTAGGTCCTATGAAGATAGCATCAAACTTTTCTTCCACAGCACTGCATGAAATATAAGGCTGTAGTGAGGTATTTTCAGAGTTTAAGGAGGGATGTTTGTGACCCAAGAATTCTAACCTCCACCAAGTCAACATTCTTTAGTGAGGGCAGAGGACTTTCTCAGACATGAAATGACTCAGGAAGTATGATACTCAGTTATCTGTCTTGAAAAAAATTACTCAAGGAAGTATTTCACCCAACCAAGAAATGAATCAGAACCAAGAAATTAACTCAATTTGAGGGCATGTGTTTCAAAAGAAAAGGCAGTGAGTAATAAACTTAACACAGGGTTAGTATCTGAGTAACTGTTATAAACAAAGTTATAAAACATGAAAAATGTCAAAAGTAATTTTTGGATGAGAAAGAATATACCATTTAAAAATAAATTACTGAAAATATCTAGTTTTATTTCAATAGAAACAGGCTAGTGGCAGGACTGAGAAAGAAGGAAGAATTGAAGTTATTCTAAACTTCTTATTCAGATATAGAAAATCAATTGTTTTCTTAAATGATGTTTATTGATTTATTTATTCATTTAGCAAATAGTTGTTTAGCATCTTTGATGTGCAAGGACCTGGCTCAACGCTGATGTGGCAGAGATAAATGACAGATCTGGGTCCCCACTTCACATTATGTACATTCTAATTAACAAAATAGAGTATTTTAAATGTGAAAATAACCAAAGGGAATAAAAGTAGCATATAAGTTAAAATCACTATAGGTAGAAAAGAGTTAAGATAATTTAAGCAATATTTCAAAAAATAGAAATAGATGGGAAACGATAAGAAAGTAATAAATGCATATATCAGAAAAAAGTGAAATTCATAAGAAAAAAAGCTAAGTAAACTTATACAGATTTAACATCTATTAAAAGTGATTTAGAGGTTACATTAAAATATATTTTAAATACAAACAGAGACACTAATAAAAAAAATTTTAATTAAGTATATTGGGGTAACATTGGTTAATACAATTATGTAATTTTCAGTGTACATTATCATTTGACATCTGTATATTCTATTGTGGAGACACTGATAAAATTTAATGACACACACACAAAAAGTTTTAAATAGAGGGATGGGCAAACTATGCCAGGAAACTAGTCAAACAGCAAGAATATTGATATGGATATAAGAAGTAGAATTCTAGGTAAAACCATTAAATTTTTTAAAAAATTGATTTTATATTGATAAAGGTGTCACTCACAGAGAAGAATAGTCTTGAACTTTTAAGCATCATACAACATTCAGAACATGTGCAAAATACAAATGGTTAGATTTGAGTAACATTAAAATTAAAATTACAATGACTTGACATAGATGTATCTTGGATAATGCTAGGTAAGGAAGACAGAAACTATTAGCAAAGTCAGATAAATTTAATGGTTTTAAAAATGAGCCGATTATTAAATCAGCTATATAAACACACTATACACATGTTTATGTAACAAAAATAAAGACATATTCAACTGAAATTTAAAAAATCTTTCTTACATTAGGTTTGAAAGAACAAAACTTCCTCTGATTATATTGAAATAAAATAGAACTTCATAACAAAGAAAGGACATTTAAGAGTCAAATATTTGGACAGTGAAAAAAAAGCTCATCAGTAACTATTTGGTCGTGATAATTGTAATAGTTAAGGTATATGTGTTAAATTTTATGGAAAATTTTCTAAATCTACACTCAGGAAAATGACATTTTTATTAATATTACACAAAATAATTTGAGCATTTAGTTTAAGAAGCTAGAAAAAAGTCAAAATTTGATATAGTGAAATATAGTACTTTTATAATATGGACAAATAATAAATGACATATTTTTAAAATAGTATAACCTTAGTCTTTACAGATCATCAGTTGAAGAAGAAATGCCATTTCAACAGTGTTTCTTATAACGCCAAAGAAGAAAATGTGGTTCTTTCTTAATTTAGTTGCAAAGAAATATTGCTTTCTTTTCTTTAGATGTGTAGGCTTATGATTTTTAAATAAAATTATTTCCTTTTTAAATTTTGGGATCAATTAACAGCTTACTTTAGTAAACTCCCCATTATCCTCACAAGTTTATTATCATCTTATTTTGTGCCATGTCTCGTTTTTAAATCAATTCCAACTGGAATTACTGGCATGACAGTGTTGTGCTGGTTAATATTTGACCGCCAGTTCACTGTAGGTTGGGAGGAGAAGTGGGGAGGAAGGTGACGATGTATAGCATTTGTTACTTTCCATGGTGTAAAAATTCTCACCATGTCCAATTTCAAGCTGTCACCTTGGGGGTCACTGAACGTGGAACTGGGAAAAGATGCACAGAATCAGTTAATATTTGGAACCAGCTTGCATTGGATAATAATTATATATATATATGTATGTATATGTATACATATATATCTTAATAATAATATATTATTATTGCATTGGATAATATATATATATGCCATTAATGAGTCTATGAATGACTAATTATTGATAGATGGATGGATAGATAGATAGGGCAAGCAGATAAAACCTACTTGACAGAGATATCAAATTAGTATTTTTTGTTGACTAGTTTACTTAATTCTTCAGCCCTATTATTAAAAATTAATATGAAGCAAGAATGAGCTGAGGGGAGATATCTATTTTCAGTGCCATTTCTAAATTAGTATAACTTGTTGGAAAATTTTTAAAAACCAATAGAGATCATGAAAATATTAGTGTCAGAAATACACAGAATAGAATATTTTGTTAAGATCATCTACGGGTTTTTAAAATATTTGGAAATTTCCCCTAACAATACTCAGTATTCTGCTCTTTCATTCAACAACCTTAATTCATGGCACTCTCACATTTCTTAATTAACACTTATGGGTTTGTGTTACCTCAACTATGAAATTAGATGGTTATAGCTGATAAACTGCCCAAAGTTCTAAAATGTTGTGGTTCTGTGACTGAAGTGAAACTTCCTCTCTCATCATCTCACTCTCTCCTTTCACTACTTAAAGATTGGAAAGTAACAATTTTATTTGTGATACAACTTTTTAAAAAAATAGCCCTTGAAATTTACATTTTTAGTTAAGTGGTACATATTTTGCATTTTGCCCTATTATTTTGACAGGAAAAGTGAGGATTTGGAAGAGATATATTGCCTAGTGAAGGTATTCTCTGACTCAAAATCATGAGATTTTTTCATCTGGTATACATGCTTCATGTATATTGACATTATTTCAAACTGATCTTATTAGTAAAGATAATGAACTAGTCTATCTAGACATATTAATATTGAGTTCAGATATATATAAGAATGCATATAAATCTTATGACAATACAAACATTACGAGCTATAATATTTATTTTGTTTGTCAAGTCCTAGTCCCAGTTTGAAATTTTAAAACAGTAAAAGATGTTCATTCTGCTAAAATCTTCAAGTTCAACAAGGTAACAAAAGTATCATTTGACTGTAATATTGCTCTTAATGGGGAACAGGACTAAACATTTCCTCTAATTCCTATTATCTGCATCAGCTCCTCTTAGATTCTTTTACTCCAGGTTTCCTCTTATCACTCTTAAGATACATCCTCAAAGTGTGAAGAGAAGACAAATCCCCAAAGTAGTAAAGTTCACTGCATCTTATTTTCATTTACATCTCCAGCTTCTAAATGGTTAATAGTTTGCCTGCTTTACAGGCCATGTGCAAATCTTCAAATCATATAAAGGATTTATAGCAGCTGTACTGGATTTGCAAAGAAATAGAAGAGGTGGCAAAATAGTTGATTTGTTATTAAAAGACACACATACATATATCATGGCAAATCCTTGTGGTGTCCTATGCTTCAACTCTTCAGCGAACTTGACGGCATAGGTTATGCTAGACAGTTCCTCTCCCTTTCCACTTTCAGCACATTAGCTGAACCTGTCTGCCTTTCTGCCTTGAAACTTTCTCCAAAGCCATGATAGGCGGCTTCACCTTTGTAACCTGGACCTACAAGGAAGTTAACCCCAATGAGAAAGACCTTTAACTACCGGTTCCTGACTTCAGTGGATTAACATTCCATCCGCCTTTCCTTTGGTAAGACAATTTTGAGATGTGTTTTACACAGTTCCTCAGAGGATCCCCAGCTGGATTGCTCCTCCGTTGCCCACAGTGATAACCTGCTCAACAATGCACTCTTTATGCTGCTGTCCCCCTTCTCCATCTTACTCACCTCACTCCTTCGCTTCTTTCACCAATCATCTCTCAAATTACCTGCATCCAAGTTCTCCCGTCAGGTTCCACCTTCAAGAGAAATCAAACATAGGCACATGCTGGATATGTTATGGTTCTTCTAGTGTTTTATTATTATAATTTTCAAAGAAACACAAAACAAAATAGAAAAATTAAAAATGCCTATTTAGTTGTCACCAAGATTCAAGAAGTATCGAGATTTTGCAATGCTTATTTCATCTATCCATTTTCTGAATATATTCTCAATAAGGTTTAGTCAGAAAGACAAAAGTATCCAGTACCTAAAAACCCCATCTTGTTCCTAGTATAAAAAGGAGGTATTTATTACACAGATAGAATTTAATTACCAAATGAATATGAGATCTTTTCAGAAGCATTTAATAACTGTTAACTTTTTTTATTAAAATTTTCCAGACAGATACAAATGATATGATAAATAGATCATTTGAAAAAAGCCTCATATCCTAATATCTGCAACTCAATAAATATTTATTGAGGCCTATCTGGTCTAGGCACTGTGTTAGGTGCTGGAGATACAGTCAAGCAAAACCTGGGTGCTACCCCATGAAGCCTATAAGACATAACCATACATGGACAATAACAAATTCAGTAAATTAATTAACCAGATTATTATAATTCTAATTAGTGCTAATAGAGAAAAAGAACATCCTGTGTAGAAAGTCACTGAGGAGAAGAGAATGGTTAGGGGTCAATGAGGAGCTTAAATCTGGACTGAGCCTTAAGGACGAGACTGAGGCAACTGTAGAAAAGGAAAGACTTAGCATGGTGGATTCATACATGAGATGAGGCTGGAGAGTTTGGCTTAAAACATATAGAGCCTTGTAGACAAAGATCATGAATTAGGATGTTATTCTTAAAGCAATGTGAAATTTTTGAAAGACTTAAAATAGCAAAGATACATGATATGGTTCCCATTTTTAAAAGGTTACCTTGGCTGTAAAGCACAGAATGAGTTGCTATTTTATCATCGACTCACAAACTAAGCTTTGAGGAGCACAAGTAGTTCCTTAGGTTTCCCTTTTGCAAAATGTGGCTTTAAAAATCTAATATTGTTATCTGAATTCAGGCCCTCATTGCCTTTTCCCTAGATCATTTCCAGAACCTCTTACCTGAATCCGTTTGTCCTTTTTTTTCCTTTCCAAATTGAAACATCCAAATTAATCTTCCTGTAGTTGATTTCTTAACACAGCATCTCTCTGCTAAAAGGTGTCAACAATTTCCTCTATACAAAATGATGTACAAATTCTTTATGTGACTTCCTAGTTTTTTATCTTCAGCTCTTCCTTTCCATGTTTCTTTCTTACATGCTACTCAAATTGGATCTCTTACTAATACTTAAATAGGTATACTAATATTCAAATGAATATATAGAGAGAAAAACCATATCGCAAATAATTTAAAAAAGTTTAAAATAAGAAAATTAGAAAGTAGGAAGTAGCTTGAATATCAGTATTAAAAATAATATTAATAACATAGAATTATCATTGCCTCTTCTCTGTATATGAACTCCATATCCCAAACAACGGCACATCTTGGTAACTTTCTCCAATATAAAAATATACTTCAAATGTGATCAATTCCATGACTGCCACTTTAGTCCACGCCTTCCACATCTCCTGCCTGGACTACTGCAATAGCATCTTATGTGGTTTTTCTCCTTCCAAATTTGCAAGTTTCCATTCTATTCTCCATATAGTAATTAGGATAATT
Source organism: Pteropus alecto (assembly GCF_000325575.1). Lineage (NCBI taxonomy): Eukaryota > Metazoa > Chordata > Mammalia > Chiroptera > Pteropodidae > Pteropus > Pteropus alecto. The sequence goes on along the minus strand of NW_006442491.1, from coordinate 13,182,696 downwards.
CTTATATAACTAAAATCAGATAGTTTTTCCTCTCATTGTAACAGATCGTATTCAGAACTAAACACATACTATGACCTAAAATGTCCCAGATGACCTGTTCTTTCATTATCTTTCTGACCTCATCTCGACCATTATCTCCCTTTTCTCCACAATTCAGTCACATCGTCTTCTTTATTATTCCTTGAATGTACCAAGAATGCTCTTACCTTTCCATCTTTGTAACTATTATTCCCTCTGCTTGATATATTCCCCAGATATCTGTAGTGCTCTCTACCTCATTTTAATCTTCTGCTTAGATGTCACTTTATCAGAAAATCCTTTCTGGACTCCACAATGTAAAACAACTAACTCAATCACTCTCTATTCCCTTATTTATTTTCTCCAAAGGACATACTAACTGACATATGATTCATTATCTGCTTGTTTCCTGCTCCTAGTAAGAATGTAAGCTACATAAGAGATAGAACTTAATCTGTTTGGTTCACACCTATATTTCCAAAACCTGGCACCTTGACTAAAGTAGGCTCAACACATATTGCTGAATGAATGAATAAGGAAGTGATACATTCACATAACGGAATATTACAGCAGTTAACAGTTATAAACTAGATAACATGTTATCAGCATGGAAAAAAATTAAAAACATAATGTTGAGTTTAAAAAGCAAATTAAAGAATGTTATGTTTAAGTTGAGGACATTAAAATCAAAGTGGCCCATTTTGGAGAATCTTCATGACCTCCTCTAGCTAAACATCCTAAGTTAAAAATAATACAAAGTATGACTATTCTTATTTTCAAGATGAGTCCTATAAAGTATTGTCACTTGGTATAAGTTACAGAGCCAGGAGTAGTGGAATGGGGAGGAGATAGACAATGACCAATTTACCTGCCTCTTTTTTCCTTCCAACACCCTGAAAAGTGTTAACAATAACCTCAATCAAGATGCAACTCAAATGTGAGCTTTCTGAGAGCTCCTCGATGAAAGAAGTAGGACCACCACTATCGTCTCTTTTCTTTTTTCTCACCATTACCATGTGTACACTGAGTATGAATATTACTCAAAAAGTGTGAGTGTAGAAACTAAAGCATTTTTTTGTTTTCCTTGTATCTCGCAGTAAACTGCCTAGATGGTGAAAAATTCATTCAGTTCTTCCCAATGTTCACTCTTCCTCTATACCAGTAATCTGGGAAGGGCATTCATGCAGGCCCTTTAGGTCACTCTTCAGTGACACTGGTCACCACTGAATGGCTTACTGTCCCAGCTTGCATGTTCTTTTCAGCTCCCAATTGAAGACCCCATTTGAGGCAAGATCTGCACTGATGAGCTTCAGAATGACCCAAACCAGTCACCTGGGCTTACCTGACAGGTATTCTACCATTTTCCATGGGTTCCTATCACTCCTAAATCCCAGAACTCTTGTCAGTATTGTCTTGGGGAGCCTCTTCCCTTCTTATCTCATCTAGTTATATCACCTGCTCCTCGTGTCATGCTAGCAGTGAGCTAATAGGAAAAAAAAAAGAGTGGTAGGAATGGGAATGAATGGTACAAGAATGGATGAAGGGGAAATCTTGAGGGCAATGGTACATGAAGCTTACATTAAACATATGAACAAATGCCAAGCAACAACTGTAATGTAAGCTAAGAAGAAGTAGCTTACAATGCCATGGGGAAGTTTGAGAAGACCTCCTAAGAGAATGCCAGGCACCAGAGACCTGAAGTATAAACAAGGGTTAAGAAATTCCAAAGATGAGTGCAATGAGCAACCCAGGGAGGGGAAAAAGCCTGTGCAGTGGAATAAAGTGAGAAGGGTCATGGTGCACATGAGGTCCTGTCATACAGTAAGTGCTCTGTAAATGGACATGATTGTAATAACAACTATTATTTATTATTATTATTAAAATACGGAGAGTATTTACCTCAATTTAGAATAAAACATTTAGAAAAGTAAAGCATAAAAGGGACTAAGAACAGGAGAAAGGACCAAGTATAGGAAGTAGAAGGAGAAAGGACCAAAGCCATGCATGTGAGCCTGACAGCTTTCACTTGACACTAAGTTAGACAAAGGGCAACATTCATGAGCAACCAGATCAGATGCAAAAATATGTGTTGTTTCTGGGACTGAGTTTGTAAAGGAGCAATAGAGAGAAAGAGGGACATACACAGTAAGCTGCATCCTCACATATTTAGGATACAACCACCACCTCACCCCAACTTCTGGACCTTCCTGAATTAGTTGAAAGGAAACTGCCATGTCTCCTCAATTCCTTAAGTGTGAGTTAAATCAAATACTGTTATCTTATTTTTCTTGTTCAGTTAGTGCAAAAGTGTTGACTGACCAATCTCCACTCAGTGATAGACCAAGCTGAGATATTTTAATTTTCTCTAATAAATGCTATCAACATTTTTTCTTTTATCTCCCAACCATACCTACCATGGGAAAATAGAAAACCTAAAATCACTAATTAATGGGGACCTTAATCTATTCAAATAGAAAACAGCTGAGTGCTGTAATTTATAGGATAACAGTTATTATAAATCCCCTTCAAATAGATATTTGTTTGCATTTAGGTACCCATTTCCCCTTTTGCTTGAAGCTCATGGAAGAATGCAGCTCAATTTCTTCATTTTCTTCTCTTGCACTCCCCTCCATTCCCTTTCCCACAAGCTCCTGCTCACCCTCATAGCTGTACCACGTGCAACAGACGGAAAGATCAATTTTTTAAGGGTAAATGGAGAATCTTTCATTGGTGATTTGACTCCTGCTTTCTGACTAGCTCCCTTAACTATGACCACAGAATGCACATTTTGAAACTTCTCAAGTAACTGAAGTAGGTGACAATCTAAACATGTTAGTACTTAGAAATGGCAGTTATCATTTTGAAACAGTGTTCCTTTTGTTTCAGGATTAACACTGAATTAGATCAATTTTGCTCTGAGAATATATCTTGCCTGCCAATAGCCTCCAGACATCCTAAATGCTGCCCTAAAATAAAACCAGAACCCCTGTCCCAGTAAAAGATCAACATGTATATAGGACACAACATGGTGTACGTTTGCTCAGGATTTTTTTTCTTCTTAATTATTTTTTAGTCCATGTCTCAGAAATTGGAAACACAATTGAAATGCCACAAGGTACATAGTATTCTAAGCTTGTCTGTGAAATAGTAGCTAAAAGCCATAAAATCACACTGCAGCTATTACTAGATAATTTTCAAGGATATTCTTTGAGAACATAAACAATGAACTTAAAAGCTCTGGAATGAATTAGTATTATTAAACAAAAACAATTGTGTCACTTTTCCTAAAAGTGATATTATCATCACATAACCCTCACTGATAATAGCAAATGGGTGGATTTTTTAAAATAAATTTTAAACAAAAGGGTGATAAACACTGATTTAATATGGGATATATTCAATACAGACTGAATCATTCCTATCCTTTGTCATGCCACCTATGTCTGCCCCAG
>NW_006442491.1:13155372-13179211 GCF_000325575.1 Pteropus alecto | reverse complement strand
GGAAGTAACACTTGTTTCTCCCAGTGCCCTGGAATTTCTCCAAAATGTTTCACAGAGCCATACTTCTAAGAGGTGAATTTTTGTAAAGTGATTGTCATGCTACTTACTGAATGACAGAGAGTCTATCTATAATTAAACTTGAAATAAAAATGGAACCCTTTAAGGGATTTATATCAGTGAAACCTAAAAGTGGGGTCAAAAGCACAGATAATGTGATCACATCACCCAAAATATTTTTTCAATAAATAATTTGGATGGTGATTCTACTAAGTGATAAATGCTAAGACTCATTCAGTGAAATTTAAACTCAATCTAAGACGAGCCGGATTTTGTTTTTAAACATTAATAATTAATTTATTTAAGCGTCTACACAGAAAAAGAAACCATCAATAAAAGAAAGAGGCAACTAACCAAATGAGAGAAGGTATTTGCAAACAATGCCTCTGATAAAGGCCTAATATCCAAAATATACAAAGAACCCATGCAACTCAACAATAAAAAAACAAACTATCCAATTAAAAAATGGGCAGAGGAACTGAACACGTCTCCCAAGAAGACTTACAAATGGCCAACAGATATATGAAAAGATGCTCAACTTCACTAGCTATTAGGGAAATGCAAATCAAAACCTCACATCTGTTGGAACGACTATCACCAACAGGATAAGTAATAACAAGAGTTGGAAAGATTGTGAGGAAAAAGGAATCCTCATATACTGCTGGTGGGAATGTAAATTGCTATAGCTACTGTGGAAAACAGTATGGAGAGTCCTCAAAAAACTAAGAACAGAATTACCATCTGACCCAGATATCCCTCTTCTAAATACTTACCCAGAAACCTTGAAAACATTTATCTGCAAAAATATATGCACCTCGATGTTCATAACAGTATTATTCACAATGGCTAAGACATAGAAACAAACGAAGTGTCTTTCGATAGATGACTGGATAAAGAAGATGTGGTACATATATACAATGGAATCTTACTCAGCCATAAGAAGAGATAAAATACTGCCATTTGCGACAACATAGATCCTGAGATTATCATGCTAAGCGAAGTAAGTCAGAAAAAGTTGAGAACCATATGATTTTACTTACGCGTGGGATATAAAACTGAAAGCAACAAACGTGACAAACTAACAGATTCGTGGGCACGGACAGTGGATAAGTGGTTACCAGAGAGAAGGGGGGGTGGGGATCAAATATAGGGATAAAGGGGATCAAATATATGGTGACAGAAGGAGATTTGACTTTGGGTGGTGAACACGCAATGTGATATACATATGACATATTACTGAATTGTACACTTTGAATCTATATAATTTTATCAACCAATGCCACCCCAATAATTTTAATAATAAAAAAATGCAAACCACTCATTTCCATTCTAATTTAGTAGTTACAGGGTGGGGCCTGGAAACCTGCATTTGTTAAAGCACCTAAAGTGATTCAACGCAGACTGATCTGGGGACACAAAAAATAAATATATAAATAAAGTGATATCATTAAAGGCTAAAAAAAAACTAATAAAAAATAATTTATTTGTCGACATTAATTTGCAACTTATTTCCTTCCTAAATTATGTTTGCATAATTTGCAATCATAAAAAACATATAAGACTTTTTCTGCCAAAAATACAAATAGAATCCCTTTGAGAAATACTGTATTATTTGAAAAAAAAAAATCACGGTTACATTCATAAAAACAGAAAGGTGTGGGCGCATATTTGGGGAGTATAAGGGAATGAGGGAGATGATTGTTGAGTAGGCAGTGACTACCACAGGAGGTTTACGGAGATCTTCCGGAACTAAAAGAAATACTTAACAGCTGTTGGCCCAGCTGAAGTCACGTATTTTGTTAATTTCTGGTTACAAATGCTCCCTATTTGTTTCCTTAAAGGCAAATCAGAATTGAGCACTGTCACTGCTGGGTGGGATCCACTTTTACATTTGAATGCCACATATATATTGCATCAACTAAACATTTACATATAGAATTTAATGTGTAACTTTTAGGTAAATCTAATGATAACACACCTGTGTTTATTTTGTATTACGTGATTATGACTTAACTAAAGTGGGTTAAAATTCTCCCAATATTAAAGTACCATATAATGTAACAATTAAGAAAATTGTTTCTGGAATCTAGCAGCCTGAGTTCAAATCTCTGCCTCTATAATTCTGAACAAATTTCATTAACACCAAAACCTCAGCATCTTCATGTATGAAATCAGAAGAAATGAAAAGCAATGAAATATATGGACTCTAGAGCAAAATGCTGGTTTCAACGCTGGTGTTTCCTACTTATATTCTGTATGACTAAAGGCAAATTGCTTAATTTCTCTGTACCTGAATGTTCTCATCTATCAAATGGCAATAACAACAGTACCTACTTCAAACAGTCCCTGAGTTGAGTATAGTCTAAATTATATACTAAACCAAACTTTCCCAAAAGATTAATAAAATTTTCTACTAGTCTTGGATATTACCAGTTTCATTTTTGACAATCAGATAGAAAAGGACTGGATTTTTTTTTTTTTAATAACCCTACCTAAGTGTACATCTTTTCCTATGTTAAATGGTCATTCTTAATTTCTATTCGAATTCTTTGCAATTGTTTGATGTTAGTTAACTTTCCCTGTAATTTTTTAGAAGCTGTTATGTATTAATAGTTACTCTTTTTCTGATTTATTCATTTGCTATTTATTCATGTTGTAATGATCTGACTTATTTTTTAGCAGGATCACTCTATCCGCTATATTGAGCATAGACTACTAAGGCAAGGACAGAAGAAGGAAACCAATTAAGAATTTATTATAAAATTCAGGCAAGAGATTATGGTGTTTTGGGTTATGGTGATAGTAATGAAAATGTTAAAATAAAGTATATTAGGGCTATATAATTGGATATGGATATACATACTGGACACAGGGTATGAGCAAAGAGAGTAATAAAGGTTTACTCTAAGGGTTTTGGTCTGAGCATTCAGAAAGTAGTTTATATTCTCTTAGATCTGATAAAGACTATGGGAGGTACAGATTTTAGGGAGAATATGAGTTCAGTTTTGGCTATCTTAAGTTTAAGATGCTTATTAGATATCCAAATAGAAATGTTGTATGGGAAGTAATATATAACAGTGATCTCTAATCTTTTTGGCACCAGGGACCAGTGCTCTTATGAAAATTTAATGCCTGATGATTTGAGGTGGAGCTAAGGCAGTGATGCTAGAGCTGGGGAGTGGCTGCAAATACAGATGAAACTTTGCTCAGTGGCCCACTGCTCACCTTCCGCTGTGTGGCCCAGTTCCTACCAGGCCACCAGTACTGGTTACAGCCCGGGAATCGAGGACCCCTGATATATAAGACTAGTGTTCATGAGAGACGTCCAAGCTGGAGATTTATATGTCAGAGTCAACTAACATGGCGCTCAGGCCATGAGACTGGATGAGACTGCCAAAAGAGTGGGTATTGGTAAAGAAAAGATCTTGAAGACTGAGACTTGGAGCTATCCAATGTTAAAAGTTAAAGGTGATAAGGAAGAATAAGCAAAGGCAATAGAGAAGGAGCAGCCAGGAAAGAGAAAATCCAGAAGAAAGCAATGACTTGAGAGTCAACTTTAGAAGAGAATGCAAACTGCATTATAGGTTACATCAGTTGGGGACTGAGAATCAACAGTTGAATTTTGTAAGACTGGAAGTCATAGTGACCTTGACAAGAGGAATTTCAGTGGAGTGGTAAGAGCAAAGCCCTGACTGGAAGAAATTTAAGATGGAAAGGGAGAATTGAGACAGTGGGCAGACAATCATTTCCAGAGATTTTGCCATAATGTGGAGCAGAGTTATGTTACAGCAGCTGGAGCGTGTGTGAACTCAATAGAAGATCTTTTTAATGGGAGAAATTAGAGCATATGTTTTTTTGTTGTTTTTTTTTTTTTTTTAATGGAAAGCATCCAGTAGAAAGAGAAAAACTGATGATACAGAAGAGAAGTGGAATAAAAGCTAGAGTTTTTCCTTTAGAGGTTGAAAGATATAATCTATATAAAAATAAGCAGAAATATTTGCTTTGGATATGCAGACAGAAAAGTATTAGAAATAGAAGGGTAAAAAGGTATGGATGTTGATAGATGGGTATTTGTAGAGGTGGGAAATTCTGCAATTTTTCCTCTGATTGCTTCTACTTTTTTTTTTTTTTTTTCCAGGGAAATAGGAAGCAAAGCTTGTCAGCTGAAAGTGAGTCTAGAGCTTGAGAATAAAGGAAAAATGATACATGGAGACCTGGGTGAGTGCAAGAATAACCAATCTGAGAAAATATAGAATGACTGCTAAACAAATTAAAGACCCATGTGATGTTAGTGGGCATGAATTTAAAGTACCTAGCATTTTAGATTGGGAGGGTTTTTTACCCCAGTATTCATGTGCATAGGTGCACATGTGTAGAATGGAGAGGAATGAATTTAGCACAAACTGGAGTTTTGGATCACAAAGCACGAGAGCTCAGGAGTTGAAGGTATATACAAACATGTTCTGCTCAGCCATGAAATTTATCTAGTACAGAGGGGAGTGAGACTTAAAATGACAATGTTGATGAATTTTAAGTCCTAGTAGTGGTTAAAAGATGATTAGAGCTTGAACATTTTGCTACTGTGAACTGGAAAGAAACATGTAGGGATTAGAGGGTACTATATACTAATACTCCATTAACGTGCAACAAACTACCTCAAAAGTTGGTTGTTTAAAACAACCATTTTATTATTCTATTTCATGATCATGACGGTTAGAGATTTGGACAGAGCTTAGCTAGGTGATTCTTCTGCTCCAAGGGCAGTCAATTTGGGTAATGGTATTTAGCTAACCGTCTATTTGGTCACAATGGTCCAGAACAACTTCACTTACATGCCTGGTGCCTTGGTGAAGCTGGCTGCAAGGCTGGGCTTGGCTGGACACGCCCCTTTCTCCAGTATGCTTCAAGTGGCCTTTGCAAAAATGGTTATGGCATTCTTACACAGTAGCTCAGGGCTCTGAACCAAATGTTTCAGGAAACAAATGGAAGCTGCCAATCTCTTTATGTCAAGGCCTGGAAACTGATATATAGCTTCACTTCTGTCATCTATTATTGGTCAAAGAAGTCATTATTAGTCATTGGCAGGACCTGCCAAGATAAAAAGGAAGGGGGAAATGTACTTGATAAGCAGAGTATCAATAAATTTATGGCTATCATTAAACTGCTATGAGGCTAATCCAGACTTCTTGTGGTGAGTGACAGAAACAGAGTCAAAAATCCTAGTGCAATTACTCTAGATGATCTCAAGATGGAAAATGGAGAAAATACTATGAGTGATCAGAGCTAAAAAGGGTTAGTCTTGCCAAGGGCAGCTGGAGTTCATGGACTTCCCCTTGACCTATTCTGAAAGCAGGTGGCCTGGGAGAGCTGTGGTCTTACTCCAAAAAAAGCAGTATTCCATCCTGAAAACTTGCAATTAAAGGATATAGATTGTTGTATATATTGAAACTATTTTCGTATCTCTATAGCCATTCATTAACTGTGCTTAGTCCTCCATTTGTAAAGTAATTTATTGTTGTTGTTATATTTTATTTAGTTTGTTAATACAGTTTAATTCATCAGTGGTTCCGTTTATGGCCTGTATTTATTACTACTTGTATTCCCTCTCACTTAAAAATAATAAAAATCACTAAATTATATTTTCTTCTGTTATTTAAATTTCTTTTAATATGTTAAATGCAACATATTTTCAGAAAAGTATATAAAAATAAGATGTATAACTCAAAAATTGTATAATTTGAATAAACATGGCCAGCTCCCTAAAAAGACTCTTCATACTCTCTACCAATCACTGTCTCTCCCCAGGTAGCCACTATCTTGCCACCGATGGGAATCATTTCCTTGCTTTTCTCTACAACGTTGCCACCTGAGAATTATGCATCTCTAACATTGTCTTAATGTTGCCGTGTGCGTGTGTTCGTATGTGTAACTTCATAAAAATGTAATAATTTGTTATGTATTCTTTTGTGACCTGATAGTTTTACACAAGATTATGTTGACAGAATAAACTGAGTCACTGATTTGGGAAATATTCTTTTCTTTGAATTGGTTAATGTAAATGTGTCATTTTTTATTTTAGTTATTTGGTTTTAATTATTAATAAAATTATTTGGGGAAACCATTGGTCTTAGAGTATTCTTGTGAACAAGTTTATATATTACCTATATAATTTAAAATATATGCAATATCTTTAATAGCTTTAAAATCAGGTTTTTTTTATTTTTGTATAATTTTTTTCTCAGAAATTTGTTCTTTTTATATGATATTGAAATATATGTACTATTCGCTTCTTATTTCATTATCCAAAAAATCTATATTGAGTTCTCCCTTTATTCTTGACAGTTGTTAGTTGTGTCTTTTCTCTTTTTTCTTGATTAACCTTGCAACAGGTCTATTAATCATATTGGTCTATCTGAAGTGTTAACTTTGGATTTATTTTCTTTATTGTATGTTTGTTTCTTAACCCATTAAATTCTGCTCTTTTATTATTCCCTTCTGACATATTTTGCTGATTTTTAAGATGGATTCTAAGTTCATTGATTTTTTTTCCCCAAAATTCTCTTTTGAAGTTATAAATAAATTTGCAAGTAATACTACAGAAGCATCCCATATATTAGACATTCCACTAGGTCAAGTTTGCTGATCATGGTTTTCAAATTTTCTTCATGCTTGTTGATTTTTTTATATGACTATCTTATCAGATACTGAAAGAGAAGTGTTGAAATATCGACTATTATTGTGAATATGTCTACTTTTCCCTTTAATTCTAAGGCTAGGTTATCAGATGAAAACAATTCAGAATTTTCTCATGATGGAAAATTTTCTAACTATGAAATTTCCCTTTGTAGTTTATGCAAAGTTTTTGTCTCAATAAGTACTTAGTTTTTCTGATTTTAATATAATACATCCTGGTCTATGCTCTATCCTTTTCTTTTACTTTCACCCTTTCTGCTTTTTTATTGCCTCTTTAGTTGTTTGTGTTTTAAATATAGTTTGAATCTCCTAATTAAGGACAAATAATCTTGAATTCTACATTGTTCTATTAGTGTTGATAAGCTTAATTTTTTTCCTATAATTTTCTTCTGTCAATTCTTTCTTTTCAATTTTTGTTTTGTTTTGTTTTGATTTAGGTGATATTCTCAAAAATCAACATAAGAGATTTTTTAAGTCCCAGATAATTTTGTCAGATAACAAGGAAATACATTTGCATTTATCATCACTAATGTGCTTTTTTACTTCTTCTACTGTATTAGAAACTCGCTAAATGAGTTGATTGATTTTTTAAATGGCTATGAGTACTAAGACCAGGACATTATTTTACTGCACCTAGTGACTTTGTAGCACAAGCCTCCACTGATTTTGAACCAATTAGATATTGTCTAGTGCTCAGCAAAGACACTGATATTGATAGTTTGGCAGAGCAATGGTAAACTGAATATTTCACATATCTATAACTGCTCAGCATCATTTAAACAATCTTGACATCGTGGGAAAGAATTTGCTTTCCCAGCTGCTTTTGCACCTATGTCACAAGTCGAACCAGGCTTCACTAAATAAATGCATCTCTGTGAGACTTCAATTTATAAGAGAGCAATGCAAGAAAGGAAGCACCAGAAAGAATCCATTTTTTAGGAAAAATGTCAAGGATGGACAAGTCAGTTCTCTTGGGGAAGCTTCTAGCATCATTCTCCAGCATTATCAGTGTGAGTTGCTGGTCGTTGGGTTTCAGCAGTGGGTTCTTTGCTTCAGCGACTCCCACAGATTTTGTACATTTTTCCTGGACATAGAGCTTCTAGCTCTGACTATCTGGCCCTGTTAGATATTCTCTAAGCTATCAAATATTCTTTAATAAATCCTTTTATTGTTTAAACCAGTCAGAGTGAGTTCTGTTGTTTGCCATGAGAAATCTGACTGATACAAATGAAACATGGCCAATAGGCAACCTCTTCGTTATGAAGATCTATTTCAGAAAGGGAGCAAAAGATAACAGAAATTCATCATATCTGCTCCAACACTGTCTACAACTTTGAGTTCAGCTATGAATTCAGATTACTTTTACTTGTATTTTTAATGAAAAACTATTAACTCATCTAAAACCATTCCGATTTTGCTTAGAGTATTAAGCAATTAAAAATGTGAGTGGCTACGACCATGCCACCCTGAATGTGCCCGATCTCATCTGATCTCAGAAGCTAAGCAGGGTCGGGCCTGGTTAGTAACTGGATGGGAGACCACCTAAGAATATCACATGCTATAGGTGTTATAATAATAATAATAAATAATAATAATAATAATAATAATAATAATAATAATAAAGTGAGTGGGGAAAGGAAAAAAATAAAGCAATATAGTTATATGTAGCAGTCAGATCTACTGAGTTTAAACAAAGATATTTAAAGATTATCCAGGAAAAGTTTCCTCGACCTTAGCGTTTTTGACATTTTGGACCAGATGATCATGCACAGCTATCTTCTGTATGCCACTGGTCTCTAACCATTATTTGACAGTAGAAATCTTGCTCAATAGTTGTTACAACTAAAAATATCTCCACACATAGCCAAATGTCCCTAGTGGGACAAGGGGGCAAATGTTGAAAACCATTATCTGTTCCATGAAAATGGATTGAGTTCTAGCTATATGTCAGACTTGGCACTAGGTTCCATAAATATAATATAAAGAGAAAGACAATTGTCTCTGCCTTCATGGAAGTGAAATTTCTGTCAATAACATGTTATTACATCGATATGTTATTATGTTAGGTTATGAGAGGAAAGATTATTTTTCATACCATTTTATGTATGAAAAATTTTAGGAGAGAAATATGGAAGTCTGGGGTCCATGGTCAGTACCCAGAAAAGATGTTTCAAAAGACCCTAATGCAGCAATGTTCTTCAGTGTGTGTACCATATGTCTTAATATCCAAGAGGGTTTTTGATTATGTCTACCTGTCTGAAATACCATTATCTTATTAGAAATGAGGATTATGAGAATAAATGAAATCGGTAAAAAAGAAATGAAATAAAACATGAAGAATCAAAATAGCTTTCTGAAGATGGTGAGAATGTGACATATGATAAAAAAAAGAGAAGTCTGAATAATCAATGAATTAGACATGGAACTTTACCCACGAAGAATATATTTCACTCTTGTGAGAAATAAAAGGAAGAATTTCCCAACAATTAGCTATTCAGCAGTGGAACAGTGACCTTCTAAAATAGTACATTTCATTCACACAAAGTCTATTTCCAAAGCATTGGGGAAAAAGTTGGTGTTGACCTCTAAAGTCTCTAATATCAAAATTATATTATTATAATAAAATTAAATAGACTAGGGGGAACTAGAAAAGCCATAAAATGTGGGAAAATTCACTATTGCCCTTGGGTATGCAAAGCTTTTCTAGGTTTTACCTTAATATAAAATAGAAAATTAGGCATTTTAATCACTTTTGCTCAATAATACAAATTCATGAAGATGGATGGTAAGTATGAGAGAGGTCCCTGAAGTCAATTTTCTTAACAATTAATCTAAGTTTATTCCCTTGTGAAGAAAATGGCAGTCTACAGAATACACAAATTTATGCTGTAATTAATGTACGAAAAAAAGAAATGGACAATGATTAAGGCAATCAATGTGACTAGAATATGAGGCATCTCATTAATCATAGTCCAGCCAGATTTCAACATTAACAAAATGCATCATCTTTAATTTCATAGTTACCATCCAATCCAAATAGAACAAAACATACAATTAAGCCATTTAAAATAGTTGGATTAGGTCATTGCGTTTTTTGGTCAAACCCTTTCCTTTAAAAGACAATGAATTTCTTCATAGGAAACTCCTGTTGGCAGGCCTACTTTTGAATACTGCCCATTGATTTTTTGGATCTTCCATAAGGGGAAAGTGCCCAACTGCCCTAAAATAGACATTTCTTCTTGAGGTAGCACTATTAGATTATAAAATATAAGATTTTCCACTGTTCCTGAGCTCACAGGGAAGGCTTTCAACATCTCATCACAGCATGTTTGCTATTGGGTTTTTAGAGATACATTTATCAGATTAAGAAAGTTCCCATTCATTCCTAGCTTACTAAGAGTTTCTTTTAAATATAAAGTTAAATTTAATTATATATGTTTTCTCATCAGAAGATCATATGATTTTCCCTTTCATCTGATTTCATTGATTTTAAAATCTTAAACCACCCTTGTTTAATTGATATGAAACCAATTTGGTCATGATATGTTTTGTTTCCATAAAACACTGGATTTTAAAAAATGTTTTGTTTAGGATATTTTGAATCAGACAGATTGGCCTGTAGTTTTCCCTATATGCATTTATTTTCCTTATCAGATATTCGAGAGGATGCTGCTCTGAAGAAAGCTGGGATGTGATCCCTCTTTTCTATTCTCTGGAAGTTTATGTAAGATTTGTTTTTGTTTTTGTTTTTTTCCTTAACTCTTTGTCAAGAATTCACTGGTGAAATGTCACTATTTAGGGAAACTGGCTGAATGGTACACACTCTAATATTTGTGCAACTTCCTGCAGGTCTAAAATTATTTCAAAATAAATTTTTTTAAAAATACACTGATGACACTTCCAGTTTCCAGTTCCACATGTAAGAAACTTCAAAGTTGCCACTCTATCCTAACAGAAGTAGAAAGCTGAACAAACTGAAAAATCAAAAACTTCTTGGATCCTTAACAGGGGGGAGGTCATAGGGCAAACTTCTGCCCCCAAAACTGGAGAGTCAGGGGAATACAACGAATCACAGCATGCCAGAGAACAGACTCACAAGCAAAAACCACCTCAGGATCCACCTAGTGTAAAATAGGAAAACCTATTTTACACTAGACAAGTTGCTAAAACCTCGGTGTAGACAATTATGAGAGTTAAAAACCCCACAGAGACCCAGCCTTAGGGGGATAGAGTGTGTGTTGGAGGGGGGCAGAATATTTTTAAATTTACCTCCAGAGCCTTACCAGGTTCCCACAATAAATACCAGTGAAAATCTCCTGCATCTACCAGAGGGAGGAGAAAAGGAACCATTTTGAAATAAATACACCAGAGCATTTTGTTCTTCCTAAGAAAGAATGTCTTCAGGGGAAACTAGCTAACTAACCTAAGCCTAACTTGCTAGGGTATTGTCAGAGCCTAACTAACCTGGAGGAAGTGAAATAGCCAAATCCAACTCACTTTAGCCAATGCATCCCATGTAAGGGGCAGAAAAAAAATGAAAAACACCACTTGTCAAGCCTACACAGTCCAGAGGCTCACAAAAAGACAGATCTAATCATAGAATTATAGAATGCCTCTCCTCCCCTGTAGCTCACCACCACATTACTAAAATACAATTTACAGGAGTCCCTTTTATCCTGTACATCATGTGTGGCTTATCAAGAAAAAAGTACAAAGCATACCAAAAGGCAAAAAACACATTTTGAAGAGACAGAGTAAGCATCAGAACCAAACATGGCAGGTATGTTGGAATTATCAGACCAGGAATTTAAAACAACTATGATTAATATATTAAGGGCTCTAATGGATAAAGCAGACAGCATGCAACCACAGATGGGCAATGGAAGCAGAGAGATGGAAATCCTAAGAACCAAGAAGAAATATTAGAGATAAAACACACTAACAGAAATGAAGAATGGTTTTGATGGGCTCATTGGTAGACTAGACACGGCTGAGAAAACAATCTCTGGGGTAGAGGATATATTAATAAAATCCTCGAAAACTCAAAGCAAACAGAACAAAGATTGAAAAAACAGGACAGACTATCCAAAAACTGTGGGACATTGACAAAAGGCATAACATATGCAGAATGGGAATACCAGAAGGAAAAAAAAAAGAAAGGGAGAGTGAGGAACAGAAGACACATTTGAAACAATAGTGACTGAGAATTTCTTCAAATTAATGTCAGATACCAAACCACAGATCTAGGAGGCTCAGATGACACCAAGTAGAATAAATACCAAAACAAAAACTATACATAGGAATACAATTTTCAAACAGAAAATCAAAGATAAAGAAGAAATCTTGAAAGAATCAAGGGAAAAAAAAACACCTGACCTATAAGAGAACAAAGATAAGAAATATATCCAACTTCTCAGAAATCATGTAAGCAAAGAAAATTACGGAGTGAAATATTTAAAAGTATTGAGAGAGATTAAGAAAAAAACAACCTAAAATTCTGTGCCTTGAGAAATTATCTTTCAAAAGTGAAGGAAAAATAAAGACATTCTCAGAGAAACAGAAATTGATAGAATTTGTTGCCAAATATACCAACCTTGCAAGAAATGTGAAACGAAGTTCTTTATATAGTAAAATAATATAGGACAGAAATTCAGATATACAGAAAAAAAGGAAGAGCATCAAAGATTAAGTGAAGATAAAATAAAAACTCTTTATTATTCTTAATTGATGTAACAGATAATTGTTCAAAATAATAATACCAACAATGCATTCAATTATGTAAGTTTAAGTATATACCATTCACAGATATAGATATGCTTATATATGCTTTTATATAAGTAAAATGATTGGCAGCAGTGATACAGATATGGAAGAGAGGAATTAGGATTGTTTTGTTATTATAAACAATTCTCACTACTCATGTAGTGGTATAGTGTTACCTGAAAGTTGACTTGGATAGTTTTAAATGTATACTGCAAACTCTGGAGCAACCACTAAAATAGGTCAAAAAAGGAATATAAGTGATATGCTAAGAAAGTAGAGAAAATATAAATGTATAAAATGTTCATTGAAACAATGAAAGATAAAAAGAGTAGAAGACAAAAATAGGAACAATGAATTAGGAAGAACAAATAGAAAACAGTAATGAATATAATAGATAGTAATCCAACTATATCAATAATCATTTGAATGTCCGTGGTCTAAGTGTACCAATTAAAAGACAGAGGTTGTCAGAAGAGACTAAAAAACAGACCCAACTATATGTTGTCTACAAGAAATTCACTTTAAATATGAAGACACATATAGATTAAAAGTAAATGAGTAGAGAAAAATATACCATACTAACACCAATCAAAAGAAGGCATTAATTTAAAATATTGATTTCAAACAGAGTCTACTTCAGAGCAAGGGAAGTTATCAGTGATAAAAAAGGGCATTACTTAATGATAAAGGAGTCAATTCTCCAAGAAGACATAACAAGACTTAACATGTATGCACCTGTCTAAGGCCATACCACCCTGAACAAGCCTGATCCTGATCTCGGAAGTTAAGCAGGGTTGAGCCTGGTTAGTACTTGGATGGGAGACCACCTAGGAAGACCAGGTGCGGTAGGTGTGAAAAATAAAAATAAAAATAAGGGATTGTAAGCTGACAAGGTCTTTACAATCTCTGAGGTCAACCAAAGGTTGCCTTACTAAAAAAAATAAAATAAAAATAAAAATTAACATGTACGCACCTAACAACAAAGCATTAAACCATGTGAGGCAAAAATTAACAGAGCTGCAAAGAGATATAGATGAATCCACTAACATAGTTGGAAACTTCAATACCTGTCTGTCAGAAATGAACAGGCAAAAAGTCAGAAAAGACACAGTTGAACTCAACAATACCTTCAATCACCTGGATATAATTGATACCTATAGACAACTTCATCCAACAACAGCAGAACATATATTTTTTTCAAGCTCACATAGAACATTCGCCAAGGCAGATCACGTTCTGGCCATAAAACACACATCATACAATGTCCACTCTCAGACCACAATGAAATTAAACTAGAATTCAATAAGAAAGATAACTAGAAAATCCAAAAATACATGCAGATTAAACAACACACTTTTAAATAAATGGAATAAACCAATTTCATGAAAGATACAATCTCCAAAACTCACACAAGAAACAGACAATATGGACAGCCTTATATCTACTAAAGAAATCAAATCAATAATTTAAAACCTTTCAAACCACAAAGCACAAGGCCCGGATGGGTTCTGTGAATTCTAACAAACATTTAAGGAAGAAATTATATTAATTCTCTATAATAGCTTTCAGAGGGTAAAAGCAGAAGGAATACTTCCTAACTCATTCTATGAGATCAGTATATTCTAACACCAAAAACAAGCAAAGAGATTACAAGAAAAAATCCACAGGCTAATATCGTTCATGAATAAAGATACAAAAATTCTCAACAAAATATTAGCAAATCAAGTCCAACAATGTATAAAAAAGAATTATACACCATGACCAAGGATAATTTATCATGGATATAGAAGGCAGATCCAACATTCAAAAATTGATTAATGTAATCCATCAAATCAATAGACTGAAAAAGAAAAATAATATGATCATATTAATAGATGCAGAAAAAGCATCTAACAAAATGCAATGCTTGGTCATGATTAAAAAAAAAAAAAAAGTCTCCATAAACTAGAAATAGAGCGGAACTTCTAAACTTGATGAAGAGTATCTATAAAAACCTACAGCTAATATCTTATTTAACAATGAGAAACTAAAAGCTTTCCCATTAAAATTAAGTGCAAAAAAGGATGCCCCCACTCTCCACTCCTTTTCAGCATCATACTGGAAGTTCTAGCTAATGCAACACAGCAAAAACAAGAAATAAAATGCATACAGATTGGGAAGGAATAAACAAAACTTGTTTACAGATGACATAATTGTCCATACAGAAAATCTGAAAAAAAAAATGACAAAAAACTCTTGGAATTACAACAAGATTTAAAGATACAAAATTAATATACAAAAGTCATTAATTTCCTAAATACCAGAAATGAAAAAGTGAAATTTGAAATTAAAAACACAATACTATTTATGTCGGCACCCCCCAAAAAATGAAATATTTAGGTATAAATTTAACAAAATATGTACATAAGATCTACATAAGGAAAACTACAAAACTGATGAATGAAATCAAAGAACTAAATAAGCAGAGAGATATTCAGTATTCATCAGTAAGAAGATTCAATATTTTCAAGATGTCAGTTCTTCTCAGTTTGATCTAAGCTTTAATGCAATCCCAATAAAATCCCAGCAATTTAATGTGGTGGTTATTGACAAATTGACTCTAAAGTTTATATTGAGAGCAAAAGATCCAGCATAGCCAACACAATATTGATGGAGAAGAACAAAATTGGAAGCAGATACTATCAGACTTCAAGATTTTCAATAAATCTACAGTAATCAAGACAATGTGATGCTGGTGAAAGAATAAACAAGTAAATCAATGAAATCGAAGAGAGAGTCCAGAAATAGACCCACACAAACACAGTCAACTATTCTTTGACAAAGGAACTAAGAATACAGTGGAGCAGACAGTCCTTTCAACAAATGGTTCTAGAACAACTGGACATCCACATATAAAAATTAAAAGAAAAAAGAATCAAAACAGATTTTACACCCTTCATACAAATAAACTCAAAATGAATCACAGACTTAAATTTAAAATGCAAAACTACAAAACTCGTAGGAAATAAGATAGGAGGAACCTTGGGTAGAGCAATGCATTTTTACAAAATGCATGATTCATGAAAGAAAGAATTGATAAGCTGGACTTAATTAAACTTCAAAATTTTCTACTTTGCTAAAGATAGTATCAAGAGAGTGACAAGACAAACCACAGACTGAGAGAAAATATTTGCAAAAGAAGTATCTGATAAAGACCTCTTATCCAAAATGTACAAAAAACTTTTAAAACTCAGCAATAATAAAACAACTTTATTTTTGAAATGGGCAAAAGCTATTAGAATGGCCAAAATCCAAAACACTTAAACCACCAATGCTGGAGAGGTTTTGGAGTCATGGGAACTCTTATTCATTGCTGGTGAGAATGCAGACTGGCACAGCCACTTTGGAAGACAGTTTGGCAGTTTCTTAGAAAACTGAACATACTCTTATGATACTATCCAGCAATTGTGCTCCTTGGTATTTGCCCAAAGGAGTGGAAAACTTATGTCTACTCAAAAACTTGAACATGGAAGTTTATAGTAGCTTTACTCATAATTGCCAAAAGTTGGAACAACCAAGATGGCCTTTAGTAGATGAATGAATAAATAAACTGTGGTATAACCAGAAAATGGAATATTATTCAGCACTAAAAGGAAATGAGCTATCAAGCCATCAAAAGTCATAGAAGAAACTTTCTTGCACATTACCAAATGAAAGAAGCCAATGTGGAAAGGCTTTATGATTCCAACTATGTATGTATCCTGTGTCTATATTAGTCTCTCTTGCAACTGTTTTTCAACTCACCATCCAACTGCTGGGTTAGTAAGAGGGTTTTCAAATATATAACCACCTTTACTGAATGCTGACCTCTAAAGAAAAATCTAACGAGGTCTCCAGTCAATAAAGGGCTTAGGTTGGACATTGGCCTATTGTAAATTTATTACTGTGTGGCAGACTTGCTTACAAACAGGATAGATTTGAATATGACTATTAATAAGTCAGGGGCTGCCAATAACTAATTGTTATATTTAAATAACATTTTTAACTCTCTCCTTTTAGAATCCTGTAGTGTAGAATCTCTATTCAGATTCTTCTTACATTTCAAATTCTGATAGTTTTACATATTTCAGTAAAAATGAGTTAAGCTAGCCTTTCACTTAAGAAAGGCGTAGATTCAATCTGTATATCAACAAATAAATGTCCTTAGAAACTATAACAATGAATTCATAGTAAAATAAGGAAGACATCATGTAAATTCCGAAGAACTGAGATAGCAAAATGAGTAACAAAAAAATACAACTTGAAACAGACAAACTGCATCACCTATATTCAATGTGTCTATATGTGTCTAATAAAACAATGTCTTTCTAGCTTTTTGTTCTTTAATAAAACACTTCACTTCTCTTTGATTCCATTTCATTATCTCCAAAATAAGCTACGGTATACATGAAGTTTTGGGAGTTCTTGAGCATAATTTTTGTATGCAGAAAAGATGATTTAGAGGTTTATTTTGTGTGTAACCAAGTAATGTTGAATTTGGTAATGTTAAACTTCAAAAATCTAGTTTGTCTATAATTAATTTTGTATTTAACTTGAAAAATCCTAGCAAGGGTAGCAATTGCTTTTAAGGGACCTTTGAATAATGTTGTCACCATAAACAAATTCATTAAAACATCTTAAACATTTCAACTGCATTTAAATATTCAGATTTTCAATTTAAATATTTTAAATATTTTCAACTATTTAAGCATCTAACCTCTTTAATTCATATAGATCTAAGTTAAAATTAAAATTGCTAAGATCTATACTCTTAAATGATCGAGTTCTATACATAAACTTTAAAAAATTAAATGATTGTTCAAGTATAAAGTTTTAAATTTGACTTAATCTGCATTTACTAGGCTAAATATTCTTAAATATTACAAAATAATAAAATACTAAACTAGAACTGATTTTGTAATGAGATATTAATAGCATGGTATTGACTTTTCTAACATTTTATACTTTAAAAACATTTTACACTTTACATTTACTTACGCTCTAAACATTATTGAAATCACAAGAATGTAATTAGTGAGGGAAAGAATCCTCATCCCAGTTAGTTGAAGTTCTCTTTCATTAAAGATTTAGGCCAAGCATCATATATGGGACTATATAAAATATTATATCATGCCATATAATTTTGGCGGTTGCATCACCAATGTTCTTGAGGATACTAAAGATAAGCGTTTTGGTCAAGGGTTTGACTGGATTTTATTATAGACATGAATGGGTGCTCTAACCTCTATTTATAGTTGCTGGTTAATTAACTCACAATTATAAGAGGAAGTGGTCTTAGTCCAAGACATCACTAGATTCATAACATATGAAGTCTGTAACTTCAAAATGAGTGGTTGACCTCTGGTTTAGATTTTTGCCATTTCTTTGGCTCTGAAAACATAAATGTCTTCTGCCTGAGTATAAAAGACTTTAAACTTGGTGGAGTCCAACATTCCTATTATCATATTTTAGGACTGTACAACAATAACAGTCCTAAATTATATCTTGTTAAAATCTGAATATTTTCAATGGCTTTATCTGACAATTCAGTGACAACTTTCATGGTCTTCCTAACAAGAGTCTAGCATTAGTACCATGAAGATAACTGGAGTTATACCTTACAAAGAACTGGGTCTTCTAAAAATGGTCATATCCTTTCCACTATACTTCTGCCCACTTGAGTTTACTTGAGTGTATTCTTTAGTATGATTATGTTCTAGCTATCTAAGCAATCTTTTTGAAATCTCCCATTGAAGTAGCAAGATCAGTACCAAATGGCCAATTTTCCTGCCTCACTCAACAATTATACACCTGGTACAAACTCAAATATGAGAACCTAAATGCCACTATTACTACGAAGGTTTCCAGTAGTCTCTGTTTAGGGTTAATATTTGAAGCCTTAGGGTGTCTTCATGTAACCAAACAATGGTGCATGACCCTCACACCTTAGAGACAGAGACTTATCTATGTTTCTTTGATTATACAATAATATATTTTAATGATGAATTTAAAAGGAAATGAATACATGTTTACATAAATAGGCCTGTATTTTGTGTATGGTAAAAAAAACATATGGCATGAAATCAACCCTCTCAACATTTTAAGTTTAAAGTACAGTATTGTTAATTATGTGCACACTGTTGTCTGGTATATCTCTTGAACTTTTTCATCTTGCAGATTGAAACTCTATACCCATTGAACAGCATCTTCCCTTTTCCCCCTGCCCCCAGTAACCATCATTCTACTTTTTCCTTCTATGAGTTTGACTACTTCGGATACCTCATTTGGTGGAATCACACTGTATTTGTCTTTCTGTGACTGATTTATTTCACTTAGCATAAGGTCTTCAAGTTTCATCCATGTTGTAGTATATGAAAGGATCTCCTTTTTTAAGGTTGAATACTATTCCATTGTATGTATATACCACACTTTCTTTATCCATTCATCCCTCATGGACATTTAAGGTGTTTCAACCTCTTCAGCATTATTTTTAAATATGCTTGTAAGAACATACAATGAAATATACAATGACTAGTGACAACAATGGTACCACTAGTGATAATAACAGGTGCTTGAAGCATCAGATTCACCTGGGGGAGAAAGAGGATCATGTGCTCAGTGATTTTTGATGCAATAAATTCTAGGAAGGCTAATGTCCTGCCCCAGAAAAATGGCATTTGTAATTTTATTGATGAGAAGTTTCCTTGTTTCTTTTAGGGGGGAAAAATGTATTATTTGAAGTGCAATGCGAATTTAGGAAAAGCAGGTGTTCATCTGGTCTCAGTCTCTTTTACAGAACTGGGCATGCTTTTTGCCTCCCAAGCAAATAGACTTTGAGCCTGAATTCGGTGTTTCTGTGGGCAGAACCTGTGGTTCATCTCCACAGCTGTTTCTGAGAAGGGAGGTGATGTGTGTTTGAGGAGCTGAAAACACTGGTCACACTGGACCCAAATTAAGTACAAACCTGAAAACAATGATCTTCTGTCTGAATACAGGTCTCCAGGCTCCCAGAGTGGCACCTTAGCCAACCTGTTTTCTGTGGCTATCCTGAGCTGCTAGGTCTGAGGCAAGGAAATAATATCCATGCTCTTAGCTTTCAGCATTAGATACTCCCAGGCCAGGTGCCCAAGGCAGAAATACAGAAAACAGCTCACTTTCCCTCTCTTCCCTTTCTCTCTCCCACTCCCTCTCTCCCCATCCCCACCCCTACCCTCCACTGAAGATATACTTTAAAAAAGTGGTGTACTGGAAACTGGATTGTGACGAGAAGGCATGAGATAACCCTGATCTTCCCAATCAGCATACAAGGTAGTCTCTGCTGTTCTCCATCCTCACACGACAAGATTTCCATTATCAAGATTTTCATTCCCTCCTCTTGTTGAGGGAAATTATCAAAAATATGAAATAACCAAAAGGATAGCTGCATGTTCATGTTCATTGTCTAACAGCCCAACCAAGAGTTCTATCATTCTCTAGGTCAGGAGTCAGCAAACTTTTCCTTTAAAGGGTCAGACAGAACATATTTTAGGCTTTGGGGGCCACATAAGGCTGTGGAAGCATAAAACAGCCACAGAAAACACTTAAAATGAATGCACAGATTTTTTCCAAAGAAACTTTATTTCTTTAAAAACATCTTATTTATAAAAACAGGTGACCAGTGGATTTTGATCACAGGAATTTGATAACTTTCACTGTAGTAAAGGCAAATGAACCCTGTCTGATGTGCTGTTTGCACTTGATAAGGGCCTAGGTTACAAGTTAACTTGGTAGACATTGATCCTATAGACTGGTAAACTATTATTATTTTTTTCACAGAATAGACAACCCAAAAAGTTAGGACATTATTGCCCAATAGGACTTTAAACAGTTTTGACTCTAACTTCCATGGACTATACATACCTTTGATCCTCAAAGATTCTTTGAACCAGCTATGCCATCTTTCCTTGTTCCCTAATTAATGAGTTATATAAGTGCACGAGTGTTAATTCTATATTTATTTGAGAATGCTATTTTAACTTTCTGAAAATTAAACGATGACAATCTAGATCTAAGGCAAACATACCAGCATTCTACACTCGGCACCAAGGACAAGCAACACAAACACTTAAGGGAAAAAAAGGCAAGCGGTGTGTGAGGTCCTTCTCTTCACGCCACAAACTCACAAGCCTCCTATGAGATTACATTCACCTTACCTAGATCCCCGATGTCACCTCCAGCACACCCAATGTCTTCAGAGTCAATAAACCAAAATAAGACATTCTCTTTACTTCAGTAAAATGAAGCAATTCACCAATATAAAACTCTGAGGTATTTCCCGACTCTATTATTCTGTAGTAACTACCTGCTTGTAGCAAATATGACTGCTTAAAATCCTCCCCTCTCATCCACCCCATCTACACATGAAGGAATGGGTTTAATTAAGGAGAGGGACATATATAAATTCTTTGCAATCATTCTAGCTTGAAAAATAAAATATTGTTATTTTCGCAAATACTTTAAAAATCTAATTTTTATATAAAAAGCAGCTCCTCATTAGCTCTGACTTGTACACATGATCAGGACTGGATCAGATTAACTTGGGGGAGCATTTCAAAGCTGCAGCAGTACACATCTACCATTTCTCAACTCTAACTTCAACAGCTCATTTCCTCTGATTCCTATCATGTCTTTGAGCATCATTTCTATACAGATGATGTCCCACCTCTAGTTCCAGGCCGCAACTCTAACTTCAACAGCTCATTTCCTCTGATTCCCATCATGTCTTCGAGCATCATTTCTATACATTTCCAGGCCACACCATTCTCCAAAGCACCAGTCCCCCAATTTGCCAAGGCCTCTGGACATCCTTCTCCAAGCTCGCTCCTCTTCCTGACTTACCCATTATGGCATTACCATCGGCTTGCCGACTTTTCTCAGAACCTTAGAAATTTTGACATTTCCCTCACTCTTACCACCACTTCTAACATGCATCCCGTAGCTGAAACCTGTCAGTGCTACTGCACTCTCACAGACAGCTTCCCAGCACAGGCCTTCATTAGTTTCATTACCTGTCACCTTTTCATTTGCATGGTCTGTTTCTCTCTCAGAGCCCCTACTTACTCCGTTGATACTGCACACAAGCACAAATTGATTTTCTTAAACACAGAGTTCCTTGGGCCTCCCATGGTTAGCCCTGATCAAAAAGTATCGACTGTTTCCTATTACTGAACAAATAAAATCCATACCCAAGACCCTACCTAATCTATATGCCAACATTCCCATCACAGGTTAGTTCCTCCGAACTGCCTCTAAGCTCTGGATCACTTTTTTTTTTTTTTTATCTCTCCCTGAAATATATTTCACCACAGCCTACTCTTTGGTTACTATGTTTCTACATGTCCCAACCCTGCTCAAGTTCTTCCCGATTCTCTCAAAGAAAGCAACTTCCTCTCTTGTGACATCTATCATCTTTCACTGGGAAGTGTCTGGTGATAAAGTCTGACAGTGTCTGGTTTGCCCCTTACCACTGACATTTTCACCTCTGTGACCTTTGTTAACTGACTAAATGGCTCCATGCCTTAATTTTTACACTATCTGTAAAAACTTCAGACAACAACATTTACTTCTCTGGGCTTCAGTAGGAATAAATGAGTGACAGTGGTCCATGGTAAGTACTATTTACATGGTTCTTAAACACTGCATATCATATAGCCTTCTAGTTGAAATTACTTAATGAGGGCCTCGAGGATTGTTTTTTGGCTGCCCCGCATCTTTTCCATCTTTCGGTAATCACCTTCTGGGGGATTATTTCCTCTCATTAGGACCAGTCCTGCAGAGGCTATAAATCAAAGGGACAGGCCTTCCCCGCCAAGCTTGTGGGCACATTATTTAAGCTGGACAAATTGGACTTTCTGTCTTGGGATTCTGTACCTTGAACTGAATAATGCAAGTCTGAAAAAAAGAGTAATTAGAGTGCTTTCGTTTCAACCTTAGGTCCTCAACCAAATAGTTGTATAGTTGATCTTACTTAGATCACTAGAATGCCAGGTTTTGTCCACTCTGACTCTGATTTTTTTCCTCCATTTCTTTTATCCTTCCCTTCAGTCCTGTACTCCCTCCAAGTTCCTCTAATAAATTGTATTTCTGCTTGAATTAGGAGAAATAAATTCTGTTGCTTGCAACCAAAGAACCCTGACATAGGATTATATTAGCTATCTTTTAACCTCCAATAGCCAAAACCTAATGTCTAGCATTTAAAGTCTTTGGTAAATTTTTGTAATATAAAAGAATGCTTCAACTTCGGTTGGCCTTGTCTATGTACACTTTATGTTTACTCTCTTACTTTCATTATAAATCAGAATTATCACATGCTTCATTTAGCTTGTTCTAAAAATGAAAATATTTATGCCCATCTTATTCCAAAAATAATTTAAGATAATCTCATTTATATTTACATAGAAAATTAAAACAATGAAGAAAAAGTTAAAGGAGGCAGGCTTTTTCTCACAAAGAAAGTTATAAAACAAATAAACTAAAAAATCCATTATCTTGGCTATAGAATTAACTAATTTCAAAAACTTCAGTTTTAGTCCAGTATTTTCTACCTTGGCTCTCCCACAGACTCTCTTAGGAAGATTGAAAAATAATAATAATATAAATAGTTCTGACCAAAGACCAATTTGATCTGAAGCACTGGGTGGGGGATGTGGGGTGCAGTATTCTGTGCAGTATTTATTTAAATGCTTCCAGTCAATTCTGATTCACAATAAGAATTGAGGTGTGAGAATCATGGAGCTAATCAATTATGCAAGATGCTTAATATGGAATATTGATCTTCAAATGATACTTGTCAAGTATAAGAAACTTTGTGTAGATTTGAGAACAAAAATATGAGCTTGAAAGATTCAGTAAAATAAACTCACTTGAAAAACACTAATACTCTACAATTATTT
Organism: Pteropus alecto; assembly: GCF_000325575.1. Classification (NCBI taxonomy): domain Eukaryota; kingdom Metazoa; phylum Chordata; class Mammalia; order Chiroptera; family Pteropodidae; genus Pteropus; species Pteropus alecto. The sequence continues at coordinate 13,155,749 of NW_006442491.1, read as the reverse complement.
TTCCATCAAAATAAAATAGTGCCAAGTACATGGCCTTTTCCAAGTAACAAATCTTTGAAACCAAAGTGAAATTTTAAAACCACTTCTTCAAATAGTCTCCGTCCGGTAGGCCGATGGCCTGTTTTAGTTCATTTCCCGTTTCTGCTTGGTAAAGTTCATAGGATATTTCGAGAATCAATGGGTAATTAGGAATTGGGTGCCAATTTAGCTATTTGATTTGGAAATTGAGTCTTTAAAAACCATCAATTCCAAATACAGAGCAAGCTATCCTTATTATGTTATCCCAGAAACTGGGAATAAGAAAATTCTAAAAACATTTATAAACGCAGGAGCTGGGGGCTGCAGGTGGAGCACACACAGCTGCCAGAAAAAGTAAG
>NW_006442491.1:13124970-13155294 GCF_000325575.1 Pteropus alecto | reverse complement strand
TGTATAAACCTGGGGAAGAGTTATAAATGTGATTAAAGAGCTCTTTTGGGAGGCCTTTCTGAAAGGGCATGCACAGTGGTCCCTGTATAGTAAGAAATTAAGGCCGCTGGTCCTAGGCAGCTTTTGTTAACTGTAAAAGGCCACTAGAAAAATTACACACCTGCCATATCAGCCATTAATATCTTAGGAGACATAACTTCATCAGATGCAGAATTAGCTGCTTATTCTAGTCAGTTCAGCAGATGTCTACGGAAGTCTGCTGTCTATGTAAAACATTGTGATAGGCTGAGAGGCATCAGTCTCAAACCTAGATGTGAAAAGGATCACTAGAAAATCTTATTAAAAGATAGATCTCTGAACCAGGGATCTAGAATGAAAATATATGGGTTTGGATCAGGGCTTTACCACCCCTCATCTGGGTGCATGAGACAAGTTATGCACTCCATTTTGCTGCATTTTCCACATCTGTAAAGCAAGGACAGTAGGACACATCTGATGAGAGATGAATGCGAATGGCTGTGGAGATTCTCCTTTCTTTCTTTCTGGCTCCCTTCGCAGAGAGCTGGCTCAGCAGCTGAGTTATCTCAACAGAAGAACAGACTGACACCAGCCACCAGTCCATGCCCCACCACTTCTAACAAGGCCACATCCCTGAGGAGGGAGTTTCTGTTGTTTCAGAGACACAGATACACCCTGTGTGTTTTCCCCGAATCCCCACTTTCACCACCATTTCAAGGAATCACAGTTTTTAAATTCCAATGTTCATTAAACTACTCTGAATACTTGATAAAACACAGATTTTGGGCCCTACCCTTAAAGCTTCTGAGTCTCTAGGTCTGACTGTGGCCCCCAAATTTGTATTTATAATGAGATTCCAAGTGATAATGATGACAGTCTAACATATACTTTAAGAATCACTTATGTAAATACTCTGAGGACAGTGTCCCTCTCTACAGAACCATTGGTCATGTCTAAGCTTTGGGCTTAGAGAGTCTGAGGATTGTGTATACTTTATTATTTCTCTGTCAGATTTCCCCCCAATAATCTCTCTTTTATATCTGTACTACATAATGCTAATGGTGTATGTCCATAGCTATAATAAGAATTACACATGCTATCACATATAAAATTGTTTAGAAATGTACTTAATAGTTTGAGCTCTTAAATGGAAGCCAACATTATTTTTTATTTGTCAAACCCCTCTTAAGGAGCTACTATGTGCCAAACATCTGGTGAGATGCTGAAATTAATATATGAACATGACGCATTCCTACAATCTAGGAATTGACAGTCAAGAAGAAAGTAAAAGCATGCTCACAAATAATTATAGTGCTATAATAAACACAATAATGTAAGTAGTCTCTAATATGGGCAGGATTCCATTAAGTTAGTTATCATTAGTGAACAGCAAAGGTCGTAACTGGTTTCTTTGCTACCACCCAATGCCCACAGAAGGCATAAAAAGCCACCCTTAGACCCCCATTCTCTCTACTCTCCCCAGCTCCCCACCCCTGACTTCTACAGTTCACTGCAGAGAGGTGCTGCACATGTGTAATATTCTGCTGGATTAGATTCACCAAAGATAAACACAGTGCAGGAAACAGCACTTAAAAACTATTAGATGTGGTTTCATCCTAAATTATTTTTTGCCCACACTCAGATGCTTGAAGTTTTTATCATTCTTCCTATTATCTGTTTGCAAAGAAGCTTTCTTCAAAGAGTCACATCTTCAAGTGTTACCTATATCTGATTACATTCATTTCATGGATGGGATATGAGACGGAGAGATATTAATGGTTTGTCCCAGGGCAGAGATTGGGAACCAGAACTCTTAACTTAGGGGCCCAGGGCTCTGCGCTCTGTTGTTTCACAAGAAGCAAAAGATAAATACGAGCCACTCACATCAAAGAGCAAAAGGTCAGGGGGAAAAATAATAAGAACTATATCTGATTACATTCATTTCATGGATGGGATATGAGACGGAGAGATATTAATGGTTTGTCCCAGGGCAGAGATTGGGAACCAGAACTCTTAACTTAGGGGCCCAGGGCTCTGCGCTCTGTTGTTTCACAAGAAGCAAAAGATAAATACGAGCCACTCACATCAAAGAGCAAAAGGTCAGGGGGAAAAATAATAAGAAATGAAACCAGAGGAGAGGTTTTTTTTTTATTTTTTGTTTTTCTTTTCAGAAAACATGCCTCATCATCTGAGAGAAGAATCTTGTCCTCTTTAGGATATCATCACAAATAAATATTTTAAATAAAGATAAATTTCCATCTTACCCACAGGATACAGCAGCTCCTACTACCTGATTCTTGTTCTTGCCAAGGAGTGTTTATCCTTCCCCAATCTCCTCCCATAATGTTTAACAAATGGTCTGGTCTGGACCACCCAGCTGCTACTAAGAAGAAGAAAGAAACGAACTTTCCCCGGATCCCTGTTTTTCTATGCTGACAATGTCGGGAAAGAATGAGAACTGTATGTTAAAACATCAGGACTTTCTTCATTTAAAAGAAATTGCATCCAGAATCTAACATCATTAACGTTAGTGGGTCTGGAGAAGCTGGACAGAAAATCGACTGGGTTTTCCCTCTGAGGTACTTTCATCTAGCAGCAAAACTATCCACTGAATACACTACCTAATCAGAATGAAAGTAAGGCCTGTGTCAACTGTACACCTGCTGGAACTCATGTGAGGGAAATCCAGGCCTTCTCAGCTCCCAGTTGATCCCAAAAGTAACCAAAAACTTAGCATGTCAGCCATGCCATCTAGACTATCTCCTTCCAAGTTTGTTCATTTACAGGTAATCCTATAAATGCTTACAATCTGAGGTCACTTTGGAATAACATTTTCTAGATACTGTCAGAAAACACATCAGGTTTGATTTGACCATACTGACTTGTATACTGAGTTAAAGGATCTTTCCCATGAGAAACTTATAAAATCCAAAAGTCAGAACCATTAGAAAGCTTAAGCATGGAGTATAATGGAAGCCCAATCCCTAGGTCAGTCCAAGTGGAGTTCTGTATGAATTTAGTTGCATTTAGCTGAGATTATGGTAAATTTTTTCTGGTTCATGGTCGTCCCACAGTTGAAGGAATCCTAGTATATTAGCATACTTTCTAGATTTCTATATTATCTTCAGATAGTATAAAGAACAAGGAACAATATCTCTGAAATCTGGCATAATCATAGGCAGCCAATATCTGCTTAAATAAATTATTTTATCATCACCATTTTTTTTTTAACTTATAAACATTCACCTATGAGGATCTCTGGCTAAAGATTAAACCTTACCCAGGCAACATATGACTGAAATTTCAATACGGGGAACTGATGAAGACAACTGTCTTGTCTGCTTTGATCATCATATAAATATTAACCTATACCCACCCTAGAAGAGAGACATCATCAGGGCGTTTGTCATTGTGCCATTCTGATCAAGATCCAGACTAGTGCTCCCATATTCACGAAAAGCTGTGGGTACCCTGAAAAGAGCGGGGTGATGGCATTTATTTCCCTGATCAGCCCACATCACTCAAGAGTCTTAGCAGAACCTTCACAGAATTAGTCATGAATACTGGGCGAGAGGTGATAAGAGAAAGGAGAACCAGTTTGACCTTTAGAGTCTCTGGAAATTGTATTGCAGTTGTGATAGATATCGAACTGCTCTGGCTTGCAAAATCTTAGCAGGGTGTACTATTTATGGCTTTCTGGGAATGACAGGGATGTCTCAAGATTAACTCAGAATACATTTCTGAAAAAAGCTCATGTGAACATTTCTTCCATCACACCTGTTCACAATCCTTTCTTGGTTTTAGGCCCTCCTCCACTTTAATAACAGTGGTGTTATCAGGGTAAGAATTAATATTCCCTTAGTTCAGCAAATTTCCCCCTTAATTCAGATAGCTTATAGTTGGAGGTCTTCACCAATGTGAAAACTTTTATCATTTGTGACTTTATTATCAACCTATTAGCAAAAAATGGGCTTTCCTCCACATATTAATTTTCAGAGTGCCTATGGCTCCCCACTCCCACCATGCTCCATCCCTTATGGCCAGGGGTTATGAGAAGGGAAAACATTCTAACACAAAGGAAACATGGGTAATGTTGGTTGAGTCTTGGTCTAAAAAAGAACTTGAGAATAGGGGTCTACATCGTTGTTTCTCCTTGAAGAACAAGATATAAAAACACAAACCAGAGTGGCACTCCCTCCAGGGCTTCTATTCCTACGAAGAATACAGAATTTTCCCCTGACTAAAGTTTACCAATTAGCCAAGAAATTCATTTTGTAATATTCTTCTCATATATACCACTGAATTAGTTACTTGTATTTTGGCAACTGAGTTTTCTACTAAACTGTAACAAGGGAGCCACTTCTAACACTCAGCAGTCCCCTTGCTTTCCGGAGGCACTTCTTTTTTAATTGTACTCAGATGAAGACAGAAACAAAGTCCTATCTCAAAATGCAAGTGAGAGCTTCCAGCTCTAATAACAGCTCCAACCAGGGATGCTATTTCTTTTGACCTTATTAAGCGAATGGTTCTCATCTTTGGCCACACATTAGAATCATCTCCAGGGATTTTAAAAATCCCAATATCCACACTACCTTGGACCGTTTAAAGAGGAATTCCAGGGATAGAACTCAGGCCTCGGTGTTTTCTGAAGTCTCATTGGTGACTACAGTGCAATCCAAAATTAAAAACCAGTGTCTTAAACTAGTAGTTCTCAAGCTTGAGTGTGTTATCAGAATCTCCAGGTTAAAATAGATTGCTGAACCTCAACCCCAGGGATTCTGATTCAGTAGGTCTGGGGTGCAGGCCAAGAGTTTGCATTTCCAACAAGTTCCCAAGTGATGCTGAAGCTGACACGTTTAAGTAGGAAGACCACACCTTGAGAATCAATGTCTTACGGGAACACGTTGATCTGACACTTTTAGTCAGAATAAAGCTCACTTGTTTATATTTTAGAGAAACTGGTTTAATATTAACAGCCATTTTGAATAGCAATATATATTCTTTAATTTGACAAACTAATGGAAATACTAGTGACAGTGCCAAAGAGCATGTCTTAATGGCTTCATTTCCCTCCCAATTAGAGAAGAAATCCAACTCATAAAATATAACTGAGATGTTTAAACAAACCACTTATGTGGTACTTAGGTGAAATTGTAACCCTTGTAAAATAGCACAGATCATAATCATTTTCATGAATATCTGGTTTGTTTCACTCAGTTCACTTGAAAATTTGAGCAGCTGGGCATCATAGGAAGAAAACTGTGTTATCTCACCTTGATTAGAGAAATGGTAAGGATTCAAAAATATTTAGTTCATAATGTTTTTCTCATTTGTTTGGAAATAACTTTCTTACAATTTTTGGAAAATGCCCAACAATTTTGGCCTCCATTACTAGTTAAGGGAGATCACATTAATTCCCTCATGTGACAATCATATATCTTGGTATCATTGTATGAAATCCATTTTTTCCTCTTTGAGGTTTTTCATTTTTGCTAACTGGCTATATATCAGTGCTCTTATAAAATAAAATAATTTTTTAAAGACTTGTAGATGGATGTTCACATCAGCTTTATTCATAATAAGAAAAAAATACTGAAAAAAACATACATTCAACAATAGAATAATCAACGATGGCTCTCCTACAAAAACAATGAAAATACTGGCAAAATAATTAAAATCAATAATTTCAACTCTGGAAATTAACCAAAATCACTGAACAAATTGAAAAACTTCCTTGTTCAGGAGAAATTACTGACGTTTCTCTGTAAAACAGTGGACTGTATGACATTTAACTTGAAACTATTCCAAGCAAGATCACCCTCACCAACCCTGTGACAATGTAGCCAAGAAAAGCCAGCAGCCTCACAGCTGAAAGAGAAGACTGGCATCTTTTGGAGCGCTGTTAAAAGCTTCATGTGCAGAGCAGTCAATATTTTGTCCAAACTGGTTGCTTCCTAGAAAATATCCATTTCAAGTTTATGTGGCTATTTGATTTGACTCAGAGCTGCATTCAGCAAAAATGAAAAGCCCTCTCCCCAAGGGATTTTGGTTTAAACAATATCAATCTTCCACCAACACCACAAATGCCTCAGGCTATGGTTCAAGTTAGGGTCCGCTAGAGCCTAGACAAAAATTTAAAAGGAAGTCCCAGAGAACTACAGGACCAGAAGGAACTTTGAAAAGCTCCAACATATTCCTAGGGATCTAAAAGAACTCGTGCATACATAAGGCAATGTATAAACTCAGGAAAAACCTAGGAATGTACAAGACCTCAGTCATTCACCTCTGGCTGACCTTGAGGGCTGTACAAGCAGGAAGTGAAACCTAAAGCTATCTCGTAAATTTCCTGAAAATTGAAGGTGGGCTTTCACACACAGATCCCTTTGACAAAAGATAGAAGACACAAAGGCAAGCTATTTAAGGAAATATTTTGACTGATCATTGGCTTACTATTAAATTGTACCGACTGACCAAAGTGGCAACCCCTGGGAAGCTAAGACTAGCAATTACACTTATCTAGATTTTTGCAAACACCATGACAAGGACTTGTTTTGTTCACTAAAGTGTTCCCAACCCCTTGCATATTTGCTGAATTCAATGAGTACATGACACTCAATTAATATAAAGTAATAGGTTTGAATCATTATTGTTTTGTAAAAAGAAAAACATACCTATGAATCTGGCACTTTTGATCATTGTTTGATGCTTTAAGATAGGAGGTAGCAAATATAACACTTCTGGATTAAAAAATTAAGCTGCATTTTTAAAAACTGATAGATAAGGTAGTGTGGTAGACTCTGTGATGTCCCAATCCCCACTCAGGAATGAAGGACTTATCTCTCCATTTGGTGGGACTGCTGTGAGATGACGACCTCCACCAAGCTGAAGAAACCACTTGTCCAAGATTATGTTTCTTTCTAGGGCAGCCTAAATCCAAATATTTTCAAAAAAGGATTACAGAGATGCAGCCCCTTATTCCAACTGGGTCAACATTGAACAGCAATATTAGTTTTAGTGTGCCTACTTCATTGGAACTGCATTCTCCCTCTGCCCAATCTTGTCTCTTTTCCTTACTTCCACACAATTCCATTATGAGAGCATTCCTAATTAATGAGATTCTGTATGAATATTTCAGAGAACTAGGCGTCAAGTCTATCAATTTCTTCCACTTTATCAAGCTGCCTCATGCACGAGCCCATGCAAGAAGGTGCTTCTTATTTTTATTCTAGCTCAAAGTAAGAGTTCTCCTAGAATAATGAGTACTTGCTTCTTGGCCATCTGCTATTTGGTATGGTTTAATTAAATGAATATGTGTTTGCTTCTCTCAAGCCTTGGGTAGAGGTTTAACATGTTCTCATAAAACTATAAAGAATTGGTTTATCATAGATTTACTACATCTCTCTATCTTTCTTATTTGTTTTTAGAGATTGGTGAGCCCAGTCATGATTACACACATCAACAAATCAGTTCCCAACTCCTCTGCCAGATTTCTGAGCAACCTTGCTTGGAAAACACCTGGTAAAACATATTTTTATTCAACTTCAGGCAATTCAAAGCAGCTGAAAGTCACTTAAGTGGAAACCCAACTATGACGCTGCTTTTCAAATCAAAAGCAAGATCTCAGCTCCACAGGATGTGGCAGATTGCCAGGTGTTTAATATTCGAGGGGCAAGTACACTATTGGGAGCTTCTTTACATAATTGACAAACCAAAACTCAAAGTAGCAAGGTTAACAATTCACTTCTCTTTGACCACAGAACTGGTATTGTGATATTCCTTTACCGTTTATAAATCACCTTCATAGAGCCACTGAGGGTTGTTTTGAGTGTCTAGAAGACTAGCAGCAAGCCTCTGGGCAGCTGAGCAATGTCAGAACAAGGTACAAGGTGGGTTTAGGGTCACCATGGAGCCACCATTATTTTTCTTCTTTCTTACTTGTGAATCTGCCAAATTATTTTGGCCTAAGTTCTGTGCATTTGAAGTCCATGCAGACAATCATGCAGACATGTGTTTTTCTCCACAAGGTCTCTGATGGACTGGATCAAGACATCAAACGTCAGCACATCTCCAGATGTCACAAAAAGCTTTGCAGAGCGTTCGCAAACCATGTTTTCCCAACCATGTGGGCTATGAGACAGTCACAGCAGACAGAAGATGTCACATGAGCTAACCAGAGTTTTCACAAATCACTGGTGGTCAGAGGTTGAGGTGCCTCACTTTTCCATGTGTGTGTGCCACAAGGCACACCAGTGATCTGTTAAGAGAGTAATGACAGAAGAGGAAACTAATTAAAAAATGAATAATACTGACTACATTAAATTTCTCAAGAAAAGGTTAAATTATAAATTGTTTTATATATTTTGCTTTCTTTCCTTTGAAGAAAGTGAATTATAAATTGATATTTCTGAATACCTATGATGTGCCAGTTACCTTACATAATTTATAAACCTCGTTCAGTTTTCACAATTATGTGAAAAGATGAGGAAAATGAAAGTCCATAACCTTCCTAAGTTTACACAATAAAGTGAAAAATATGAATATGTTAAAGTAGGTTGTAATGACTTCAAAATGTAATATATTCTCACTCGTATACCCATCCCTATACAGGTTATAATCCAAGCCCTAACTAAAGATTCAAATTTCATCTCTTTGATAATTTGCTGGATTTCTTTTCTTTTCTTTTTTTTAATCATAAAACAAGTCTCATTAGTAATGATTTCTAAGACTGCCTGCAGTCGGATAATTCAGCTTAACATGTAAATAAGGGTTCGGTATCCCCATCATCTATCTTTTGCCCAAGTGACAGATGCATAGTATCGGATTATTCGTTCTGGGGACCATTCATCATCCTCCGAGTCCCCTATTTGGAGTTCTCTTTTTACCCTTTGCAGGGGTTGTGGGACCAGGTGATCAAGCTGTTCCGGTTTTCAGAGGTAAGAGGAAAAAGGATGGTTTTATCATGCCAATTACACAGCTTCCTTCCCAATTTGTGGGGAGGCGGATATAGGCTGTGCTTCCATAAATCCAGTAAAGCTCACATGGGGCCATCATATCTGGCATTACCTGGGTGGGAAGCAATTCAGTAGCTTCCCATGGCCATCTATCTCCCACTAGAGTTCCCCCACATACATAGCAGGAAGTGACATTCAGGGAGCAAGTTATTCCTTCAGCCATTCTGAGAAATAAGTTTTTGATTGATTGTGGTGATAGGGGTAGGGGTTCAGTTATTTCCTTGTAGAAGGACTTATAAATCTGATAGACTTGGGCTGAATGGGCTGGTACTCAACCATTAATACGAATACAAATTTGAACATCGGGATTTAACCCCGTCCCATCAATGCCAAATGTTAATAATTCTCCGGAACTCCAAAGAGGGCTCATGGGTTTGGTTATGATTAACTCTAATGGATTGCACATATGTGTGGTACAGTTTGATAAGGCTATCCCTTTTCTTAAATGTACCTCTTTCTTGGTGGTGTCCTTTTCCCAAGTAGCTCATAGGACACATGACCAATAGGCACAGCTTATTCCACTTGAGGAACTGTGGGGACATATATACTTTTCTTCTGTTCTGTAGCTCTTTTCCCAGCTGAGATCCACAGGATCTCCCTTCCTTCCTTTGGCCTTGACTCATAAAGCACAAGCATCAAACTTTAGGATTATCTGATTAGGATTTTCTTCCGCTCTAGTCTGGGCCAACATGGGTCCATCTGTCCATCCTCCCCTGTGGTCCATCAGAGCTACCCTTATTTCAAAAACCGTTTCAGTGGGAGGCTTATTTGGGTTGTAACATACATAAGGTTGATTACTTCCTGGGACGCATATTGAATATTGAGTCTGGTTATAGGTACAGGTCCCTTTCTGAGTTCCCTGACATTTATAGTATCTATGGAAAATTAAGGTAGTGGAAATTCTCTTACCTCCTTTGGTGACATGAATACACAGCTCACAGTCCTCTGCCTCAATTTCCCTCCCTCCCCAGTGTCCAATTATAAGGAGTCCCACGATGAACTTCCTCAGGCTTCGGGCATGCGTGAACCAGCCAGCTTCTGGTTTGTGACTGGAGCAGGGCATGCTGTCTTCCTACTTACAAGGGTTGGTGGAATCCGTCTGCACCAGTTTCAGCCGACTGTGGTGGTGGTCGATCCTCAAGCTTCTGCCATATGTAGACTGGCCAGTTTCCAGGGGTGGCCAGAGCAGGGCCGGCGACCTCAGGTGGACTTCTGCTGCCTCTGGAACATGACTTAGAGCAGCTGATCAGGAAGAGGCTCTGCAGTCCAAGTCTCCCGGCTTTCTGGAGGTGGATCCAGACACTTGCAACTTTAATAGCAGTGGGAGTTGCTAATACAACAGTGTGAAGGCCTATCCAACTCAGCTGGAGCGGCTCCTTTTTTCAGACTTTAACCCTTACTTCATCTCCTGGCTGAAAAGAGTAGACCCAATTCCCTAAACGTAACTGAGTTTCTTGACAAATCCTAGCTAAAGTGGTTTTGAGGGTCCAGTTCATGAGTTCAACTTTCCCTGAACTTTGTGGCCTGGGGACCATGTGGAGCTTCCGTTTGATTCCTAGAGCTTTGGAAAAGGTTTAGACTATCTCAGACACAAAGGCAGGTCCATTGTCTGATCCTACAGACAGGTAGTCCGTATTTTGGAACAATTTCCCTTAGTAAGGCCCTGGCTACTTCTTGTGCCCGCTCAGTGCGCGCTGAAGCCTCAGGAAAGGCTTCAACTCATCCGGAATACGTGGAAATCAACGCAAGCAAGTATCGGTGGTTCCTGCAGAGCTTGACCTCAGTAAAGTCCGCTTCTAGGTCTTTGAGTGGCATAGTTCCAATTGCTTGCACCCCTGGATTAGACTTTGGCCTCGAGCTTTCTCTGATGAATATGACCAAATTAGTCACAAGTACAATAAACAGGGCAGTGATGAGAAGGAAGATCCTTTCCTTATCAACTTCTCTCCACTTGTTTGCTTCCATCAGTATTTCCAGTTTATGATCCAAAAGAACTCTAAAATGGGCTACTCTTTGACAATACAACTATGATACAAATGCTGAGGAAGCCATCGTGTACATTCAAAACGTTTATGCTGATGTCATGGGTTACTTCATTTCTCTGTAATTTAGAAAATGAGGGTAAAGTTCTAAGTAAAGGGGTTATCCAACCTTCACACTGTCTTCTTCTGGCTGTTGGCAGCATGGGGGTGCAGGTAGGCATAACACTTGCGGCATATCATCTTGTTGCAGTTGTATTTCTGATGTTTAATGAGAACAGTGTTATGCATAAAGGACTTCCCACAGTCCTTGCACTCAAAGAATAGTGAATCTCTTTTGGGGGGCTCAGTAAGAAATGAGGTGTGAACAAAGGCAGCCCCATAATTGTAGGGCTCACCTTTCTCATGAATTTTCTTGCAATCCCTAAGGTCCGACTGACTGAGGAAGGATTCTCCGCAGGTTTCACCTTTGCAGTGTTTCTCTTCGGCATGACTTCTCTGTAACTCGGTGAGGGCCAACTCTGGGCTGTTGGCATTGTCACTGCCCTGGCCCTGCTCCGGTAAATTTTCTCCAGTATGAACTGTCATCTGGTCGTTAAGGACAGAGCCATGAATGAAATCTTGTCCACACATGTGACACTGAAGGAGCGCCCCTGGAGGAGGGTTCTTCTGTGGGGCATGAGGCCTCTGAGAGTTAACGACCAAAGGTTTCACAAAAGACTCATCATACCTCCTATAGCCATAACACTGATCTTGCTCATGGACTTTCTGATGCTCAAAGAGGAATGAGCCGTGAACAAAACACTCCCCACATGCCGGGCACTCGTAGAGCTGCTCACCGGTATAATCTCTCTGATACCCACCCATGGAATGGGTGTGAATGACAGAGTGCGTGTACTCATGAGTGTCAGTGAGATACTCTCTGCCATGAACTTTTTGGTGATCCTTAAGGTCTGTGTGATCCGTGAAGCCGAGCCCACAGTCCTTGCACCTATAGATCATGTCCTTAGGAGCACCCTGCTCGTCCCGCTCCTCTGGCTCATCTTGCTCAGGCTGATCCGGGCCCACACCCTGGATCACAGAGTCTCCAAGCTGCTTCCCCCCATAGAACTCCTCTTGGGCATAGATCTTCTGATGCGCATTGAGGTCCTCAATGGTCGCAAAGCATTGCCCACACTCCTGACATTCTTGGCCCACTGGCTGTTGAACATAACTTGTCTGAGGGTCAGTGGAGGCTAAGCTGCGAATGATAGATTGTTCATAGTTTTTACTTACAGAGGTCTTAGCAGGTTTTGAGATCCCATAACTGTTGGAACTCCTGTTTCTATGTTTTCCATGTGGTAAGGCATTTACAAGCCTTTCAACATAAGGGACGGGAATCATCCCAATTCGGCCATCCTTGTTCCGGGCACTCCACCACTGTTCTTCAGGCTTCTCTAGTATCACCAGGATCTCACCCTTTTTAAAGGGCAGATCGTCAGCATCACTTCCAGGAAAATCATACAGAGTCTGTACATATTCTGATGGGCCTGGATACCTGGGCACGGGCTCAATCAGGGTGGTGGTGTCCAGGTAGTGACTCTTGTAGAACTCCAGCAAGGCCGGCAAGTGGTCAAACTCCAGGTCCCCAATCTTCAAATGGTGGTTGGGCAGCAAGTGGATGAGGTAGTGGGAGACCCGCAAGTTCTCGGACACGGACAGCACATAGTCCCCAAGGCGGGTGGAGGAGTCGCGAACCATGAACATGCCAGGGCGTTGGCCCTGAAGCCGGGTCTGTGCCTCCTGACGAGACATCAGTCCCACGTACCAGGCGGAACAGTCTAAGGAGTTGAACTTGAACCTGGCAGAGGACATGGTGCCAGGCCAGGGCTCTGGGGCAGTTCGGGGCAGCAAAGGCACCGATGGTGGAGGGCTGTCCGGTAGGAAGATAGGTTCTTCCTCGGGGTCCCTTTGCAGATGGGCTGCTGTCTTACTGCCGGGGGCTGGGGGAGCCACTGGGGCTGGCCCTCCAGGTGAAAAAAGCCATTGCTCTCTCCTCCCTGAACGGGCCCCACCGACATGAGCAGGCTCTTCAGCTGGACGCTGGTGGTGGACAACAGCCCTTCGATAGACACGATGCAGGGCTGCAGTGTGCTCTCTACCACCCGCAGATTCTGCTTGTTTGGCATTGGGCGCCCGCAGCCCATCGGCCCTGCCGTGCCCTGGCCTCTCCCGTGCACGAGGATCTTCTTGGCCGGGTAAAGTCCCTGGACGCTCTTGAAGCCTGGTGGGCCTGCCTAGCGCATGTGTTTTTCAGGAATTGCGGCTGCTGAAGGGCCCCCTTGGTGGATGATTTTTGTTGGCTCCTCTTTGTCCTTACCCCAAGTCGGTAGGGCCATAAGTACCTTACTCTGTCTCTGCCTCTTCACACAGATCTGAATCCAAGGGGGCAGTATAGTGGCGATATGCAACCATGAGGCTATGTATGGAAACTGGTCTGGATGTCCAGGGGTCTTTGTCACTACCCAGTACACAGCTTCCACAGTGGGGAGGTCTAGGGTCCCTTCCGAGGGCCATCCAACCCCGAAGGTAGGCCATTCAAACTCACAAAGAACACGAAGCTTTCCCGGGGTCAGCTTAACCCCATAATCCTCTGAGAAACCTTTCTCAAAATTTTTTAGCATACAGTTTAAGACGGTTAGCTTAGAAGAATGTCCTCCCATTTTGCAGGGAGTTTCCTTTAAATACTGAGCGGAGAGGCTGGTGTTAGTATATTTTCTAAAGTCCCAGGAACCTAGTTAAGGCAGCACAAAACACTGAAATTAATTTTGATGAAATACAGAATCTCAGTTTTCTGATCAGAAAACCTTTTCAAAACATTAGTGTCAGACCAATAGTCTAACAAACATTAAACACAATTCTTAATTTTGCATCAGCTTACTTTCGACACAAATTTACATCCTTGTTTCCAAGTTTATTCCACACAAAACTTTACCTCAGGATTTTCCCTTCACAAACCTTCTTTCACACTTTCTTCCCTCAGTTTGCCTCTTTGCACTCAATAACCAACTCTGAGACAAACATCTCCTCTTCAATTCTTTCAGAATGAGTCTCCAGACCTTATACCTTCTGTTACCAAGACATTTTCCTATTTTCTTTTCCACCATATATTTCAGGAATACCTGCCCCCATCTCTCATGACAGACGACTATCACGTCACAAAGGGGATGGAGGATAGGGTCGGGGAAATTTGAAGGGGACGTCATTCACGTCCCCCCATCCCCGGCTGCTCCCTTCGCAGGGATTTCAGGTGCCTCTTAGCATTGGCGGGTCGGTATAAACCCCCAATCTGGACCACTGGAGACTCCTCTCAGAGATCCAGTGGGGCCACCATAAGCCATATGAGGTTCGCCTACAGAACTGCGGATTGGGGCTAACTCTCACTTCGTAGTTAGGCCACATCTCAGTCACTCAGCATTCACTCTCTTTCATACAACCTCCCACCATTCCTTAACGTGTCCACTAAGTTGTGAAGGGCGCATGGTTGCCCTCCGGAGGGTGATGGAGCTCCCCCTCTTACTTAGCGTTAAGCTCTTCCTAACCTACGACGGTGATGCAAAGACAAACAAGAGTGGGTGCCCCCTCCACAGAAGAGAGCATTCACATACTCATCTGGCCATGTCACCTCGCCGGGAGCTTAGGTGATGCTTAGCCATAGTGGACTCTGCTTTGTGACTGGCGATGGGGCACTAGTCCAATGCCAACTTGGACCATATGCCATTCACCACAGACCTGCAGAGTGAGTCCAAATGAACTCCGTGGCCTGAGTTCAAATCAACCAATCAGCTTGTGTAAAATTCTTATATATAAGGGTGCCCAGACGTGTAGCTACAAACTTGTACCTAACTGATCAAGTTGACCAAGCTACTCATTCACTCACACAATCACACATAAAGTTAAAACATTTCTCCTCCCCGCCGGTATACCCTTCGGCTAGTGGGTGCCTGCCTCAACCTGATGCCTCCCCACTGAGAAAGCTCTTATTCACACACCAGGCTAAACAGTGCCTCCCCTCTGAACCTGGAATACTCATCAGGTTCCCTAGTGGAAGGCCTCTGGCCTAACCTGATGTCTCCACCACTGGGGAGACTCAGTCTCCGCCCCCACTTTTAGAGACTCCGTGAACCTGGAATACTTGTCAGATTCCCTAACCACTGTCTTCGCTCTGAAGATCAGGAAGGGATCAGCTTCCTGAATGGGGGCTGCCCTGGGACCCTACATTTTCCTCTCCTTACCTTGGTACCTCTTCCTCTTGCAGCCGTTCCTGGTGAGTTGGCCCTTCCCTCCTATGAGCCCAGTTGGTGACTCGGCCTCACCAGGAGTCGGGGCACCAATCTGAAAGAGAACCCGGAATATTGGTCGGGTGGTGCGCCTCCTTAGTCGTCTTGGTTCCCCTCTGCTTTGGCCAGGCCAAGCCACCGGTCCGGCAGCTCAAGGGGCTGGAGTGGTTGGAATCTCCAAAAATGCTGTGGAAAAATCCCAAAACTAGTCCATCAAAGAACCAAGCAGTAACTCGGAGAGAAGGAGAAAGCAAGTTTATTATACGCGGTCCCAGAGGAGATAATGCTCTGAAGATGTGGACCCCAAGCTCAGTGGCAATATTCCTTATATACAAGGATTTTACGTAAGCTGATTGGTTGATTTGAACTCAGGCCGTTCCAAAGCAGAGGGACTTGTTATGGTTGTAAGTAGTAACCTTGGTAGAAGGGTGGGAGTTGCAGGAAGCCGGGAGCTGCCAGAGTACAAAGTGCTACAGGAGGTGGGAGCTGCTAGGGATACAAATAGTTACATTTCTAGGTAAGCAGAACAAAGTGCAAGTGAGTTCTTGCTTGAGCTCCTGCATGCAGCAAGCATATTTACAAAAGCAGAACAAAGAGCTGATTAGCTTTTTGATGTAAATTCCTCAAATTTCCTCTTCAAAGGAGAAATGAGCACCTTAGAAGGCAGGCATTTTGGTTTTCTCCACTTTGCGGCTCCTGAGGTGCCTGGCATAGCTTTTGCAAGTGGAAGACAACTAAATAAGACCTTTTTAAAACAGAAAGAAGAACTGGAGGCAAAAAACTAAGGACAATCTTTTATCTGTAATTCCGAAGTCTCAAAAGTTTGAAAACTCATTCATGACAAAAGCTGACCTGAACTGACATGACCCTTTTTATATTTATCCCACTTAGTTTCACTGCAGAAATATTAATCTTCAAATGTTTGAGTATTTACTAATATATGACATATGAATCATATTTATAAAACGAAAAAATTCTGAAATATGTCTGAGCCCAAGAGTTTCAGATACAAGTTAGTAAATTCTATTCTAATAATCCAGTTAGAAAATGGAAAGCAACTAGAGACTGAACTGAAAACATGTCAGTGAGAATAAAGAAGATAATAGAGAAAGACTGCTGAGGTGGAATAGAGAAGTCTTAGTCATTAAATGTACACTGAGTGCTGAGAAAAGTAAGAATAAAAATAGAAGACATAATTAGATCCACCTCAGTAAAAATACTGCAACTGAGGTAGAAGAAAATATGGAAGCACAACTGCATGACCTATCTATGAAGAACCAAGGAAAATTTTCATTCTGGCTTTATGGCCAGATAGCTGAACTTCTCATTTTAAGTTGTTTCCTTTTCATCTCACAAACACTTTTTCAAAGGAAAACTTAAACTGGTGGTTTCCCAACTTAACAGGGCTTCATAATTATCAGAAAAACTAATTTATTATGCAGATTCTTGGTCCTTGTCATAAAAATTCTGAATTTGTAGGTGTGAGATGGAGGCAAGGAATCAATCCTTTGTAATGAGTTTTCTAGTGATTCTGATGTAGATGATCCTTAAGTCACATTTTGAGGAACAATGACCTAAAACTAAATCAAGGACTTTTGAATATGAATTGATATGATACATTTTTAATAAGCTTCATATTATCTGATGATTTTTCACATCTTCTGAATTTATTATTCATTGTGCTTTTTTTTTCCAACTCAGGAAGCTTCCTTTCTTCTGGGAGTAACAGAATAGGAAATACTTTCTCAATCTTTTTGAATCATGGAGTTCTAGAGCCTTCAATCTTAATTCACTGCCTCAATGCAGAGTTGATTAGCCTGAAGTTGAGCCTCTGACATCAAGTGGTCGGTCCAATAAAGAGTCCTTAATTGGGAATTTTCTAGCTGGACTCAAAGAGATGAAGAAAAGTCATTCCTTGGTTGCCGAGCTTTAACATATGCCTTGAGGCTGTCCACGGCCTTATCTGCCATGTAGGCGGTTCACAGTAAGAGAAATGAACGTTAAGATGCAGTGAGAAAAGCAGAGGCAAAAGTTTGAGAAAGTTATTCTGGTACAATTTGAGTTCCTCATTCTGGTTGTTCAGGAAAACCATAAGTCTCTATGTGTTATATGAAACCCAATATTCGCCAATATTTTCCCATGGCCTAAATGGTTTAGTTGGGTTTCTGACACTTGTAACCCAATTTGTTTTACTTAATCCATATGTTTATGTTTTCCTTATTTTAAAAAAATTCCGAATCAATGACTATATATGTTATTACGTGTTTCCAATTTTTCTATTTCTGAATGTATCTTGATGTCTAGGACCTTCCTGAATAAAAGATGGCAGAAGCAGATCAACTCTGCTCTGTTCAATCATATAAACATCTAAGATTATTTTGCTGGTGTGAAGAAAACTAAAAAATATCATTGTGCAATGAAAAATCTTAATTATAAATTTTTTCATGGATCAATAATTTATGTACAATATCTACATGAGGAAAATTATATAAGTCCGATGAAAGAAATCAAAGAGGAACTAAATGAACAGGGAGATATTTCATGTTCATGGATAGAAAGAGTCAATTTGTCAAGATGTCAGTTCTTCGCAATTTGATTACAGAGTCAATACAATCCCAACCAAACCTCAAGTTATTTTGTGGATATCGGCAAACTAAATCTAAAATTTATTCAGAGGCAAAAGACCCAGAGTAGTTAACATAATATAAAAGGATGACTATAAAGCTACAGTAATCAAGACAGAGTGGTACTGGTAAAAGAATACAGAAATAGATTAAAGGAACAGAACAAAGAGCCCAGAAATAGATCCGCATAAATATGGTCAACTAAATCATTGACAAAGGAATAGACAGCACAATGCAGAAATGATAGCCTTTTCAACAAATGGTGATAGAACTACAAGACATCCATGTTCACAAAGAAAACTAACCAATTTAGACACAGAATTTAACCGTTCAAAAAAATAATTCAAAGTGAATCACAGACTCTAATATAAAATGCAAAACTATAAATCTCCTAGAAGAAAACATAGGAGAAAGCCTAGATGTCCTTGACTATAGCAATTACTTTTCAGATACAGCACCAACGGCATAACTCATATAAAAAAAAAAATGATGAGCGGGACTTCATTAAAATTAAACGTTTCAACTATGTTAAAGACACTGTCAAGACAATGAGAAGACAACCCACAGACTGAGAAAAAGTATTTGCAAAACATACATCTAATAAAGGACCATTATCTAAAATGTACAAAGAACTCTTAAAACTCAACAGTAAAAAAACTAACTACCTTATTTTTTAAATAGGCAAAACACCTATTAGAATAGCCAAAATCCAAAGCAGTGACGAAACCAAAAGCTGGGAAGGGTGTGGCCATTTTATTCATAAGCAGGTATTTCCAAACTAACATTTAGACTGAAGTTAAATAAATCCTGAACGCTTTACTAATGTTTATTGTGTTGTTTGTCATTAAGGCCAATTATTAGAGACAACTAATATATATGAGCCATTCTCATATCTAAGTCAGGACAAATCTGTATGTTCACTGCCATAGCCCAAATATTTATATTAGAACCCAGGATTGATGTCTGATAGAAATATGCTAAACAGGTGAGATCTTGTCAGGACATCAAAACAGACACAAGGTTTAATGCTTCTGATTATGAAATCTAACTTGCATTCATTACATTTCAGTGACAGACAATCCTTATTTCCAGCCTTCTAGATTCATCCGTTGGTAAGTGATGTGGGACAATGCATTTCCTTAGGTGCATAGGCCAAGCTTAATTCAGCAGAAATAATTTTCTTAAACAGTACCAGTCCCCCAACACTTGGTTCCACAGCTGTCTGGTGACATGACACACACACATGGCACCTTGGTTTAATTTGCTGTCTGAAACAATACTGCATCATTTAGATCCTGAATGAATGACTTTCATTCCAGATATAATGGCTACCACCATCTTATAGAATGGAATATAAAGTAATTCTATTTTACATATTTTTGCTGTTTCTGAAATCCCTTTTCTCAACTAAGTTGGCATGGTTTACTGAGGTTTCATCAATCATCAGTCATCAGGACTCTGCATGAATGTAGCTAGGCTGCTTGTAAAGTAACTTGATTAAAGAACCACTCCATCAGGTCTAGGTTCTCTATCTTCATGTAAATAGTATATGCCATCACCTGGCATTTCAGATTATAAGTGTTACGTGACTCCTCGTGCTGAAAAAAGGTTTGGAAGCAACTGTGTAGATTTTCATTTAGAAGGGCTTTCGAATTCATTTGACTCTGATGAATGTAACTTACCAGACAGAAGATATTAACTGGGCCAAGATCTTGGTAATTAGGTTGAGATTCAGACTCCAAGTTACTGCGAAGAATGAGAAAAGAATGAGTAAGTACAGAAAAAAATCTTTGGTTGACCATGTTTTTGAGGAGGTACTTATTTACAAGCATGGGAAAATAACTCTTATGAGAAAATCATCTATGCCTCGTGGATCAAGAGAGAGTCTGTTGACTTTTCTAGGTCTGATGTTACACAAGATAGAATTAAAAAGTTTCTTATGTCCTTACAGACTACATCACTGGTAAAAACCACTATATATGCTCAATGAAGAGTAATACTGGGTAAGATATAAACACTGAATGGTAAAGAATCTAAGCAATGTGCTGAGAAATCCAGTTGATGCTTTATGTAGAACATGCAAAGTTAGCTCTGAACCACTGACCAAGCTCAAATTAAATCAAGGTTCTTATGACATATCTTGGAGCTAACAATGCTAACTGAATGACAAAGTCAGTACTGGAATAAAAGCCTTAGAAGCCAGCCTTGTTTGGATCATAAATACAGAGCAGAAAAAAATAATTCAGCCAAAATTGAATCACAATAGTGAATAGACTCTCGTATCTATTACCCACATTATTTCTGTAAATATCCCTCTTGTTAAATATAACAGGTGAAACCACAGTAAGCACTAACAACTTTAATAAGCTGCCCTTATAAACAACCACATAATGATGCAACTTTTTAAGATCACAATTGTTGCTTTGCATATCAAGTTTTGATTCATCTCTTAGTTGTTCGGTGAATGTTTTAACATGTTTTACAATAAGCTTGACAGGATTTCTTTCCTTCTTTCTTTCTTCCTTCCTTCTTCCTTCCCTCCCTCCCTCACTTCCTCTCTTTTCTTCTTTTCCTTCCTTTTTTTTGTTTTTTTTTGTTTTTGTGTCTATTAGGTTCTCCGCCCTAGGAACAAAAAGGACATAAAACACAATAAAAGAGTAATTAATTCTGAATTCTCCTCTTTCACCAGTTAGCCCCTTTTCTGAGGCTATCTACCTACCTACCTATCTCAATTTTGCTGCTGAAGAAACTAAGGCTCAAAAAAAAATGTTCCAATTCTTCCAATTTGAATTTGAAAGAGCTAGCATTTTAACCCATGTTTTAACATGAGATGTAACCATGTTTTTCTATCATACCAGGTGTTAAGGGCAAAATTATTATTGGAGGTACACAAATAATTGTTATACTTAATTTTTAATATATTTTTAAATTTTTAAATTTAAATTCTAATTATGACCATTGAACCTGTTTTTCATATATGGCAGTGTAACCAAGAGTGAATCAACTTAAAGATGACTGTCAGTGATTGTACAGGTGGCAGGTACATACAGTGATTAGAGGAAGTTCACGAGTACAAAAAGGTTTGGAACATAATGCTATACCTTAGTGCCTCCTATTTATGGGTTGATAAGAAATAAATCTGTTTTCTGAAATCAGAGTTGAAAGAAATCTGAGGAAAAAATATTTCCAAATCCCTTCTCCCTTTGTATGATATTATAAATGAGAAAAATTAAAAAAAAATAAAATAAAGATGTTCTGAAGGATACTTCTGATATGCTGGACTGGGAAAGCACTGAGTAAGTGGGAATTTTTCTGATCATTAGCAAAGTGAGATTCATTACAGAAAAGGAAATATAGTAGAGAGAACTCAGGGACAATAAAAGAGAAAAAACATACACAGTTCAGTAAAGGTCCACCAAGTTGCCCTGACTCCTCTTTTTATCCCTCACAAATTCTTCCTTCTCACGTTGAGCTCTTCTCTTCATCGGCGGGGGAAAGTAGCTTTCTTCCAACAAGATTAATTTTCATGTCATATCACATCCACAGGTTATTGACACTTAGCCCAGTTTTACTTCAAGGTGTTAAGCAATGCATTGGGGCTGGTGAGATATGGGCTAAATAAATAAATAAATAAATGATAGATAGATAAATTGATTGATAGATAGAGAGATATAAGAAGGAAGGAAGGAAGGAAAGAAGGGAGGGAGGGAGGGAGGGAGGGAGGGAGGAAGGAAGGAAGGAAGGAAGGAAGGAAGGAAGGAAGGAAGGAAGGAAGAGAAAGAAAGAAAATTGAGGGTTGGATAGTCACTGGCAGCTGAATTTACATCAACACTTCTGGGAAAACCTGAATTTAGAACTGTAATCCTGATTCCATGTAGTGGCTAGTAAGCAGGGTTCATATCTGACACAGGTCTCAGGGGCAGAATGGTGGACCAAGAAATCCTCTGAGAAGATGCCAGTGAAAGATTAGCTGTCACTTCTGATCTGGAGCCCATTCCAATCAGCAGGTAATATACAGGCAGAGATCTGATAACAAACTAATGACACTTTTACTTCAACTAACCTTTCTAAAGGTTATATAGTCAATTGAGAATAATTTTCAAAGTAGACACTTCTAAAGACATTACTCCACACCCTGTGATCCTGCCATGGTCAAAAATATGTTTGGATCTCTCACTGGTGGAGGCCCAAGTCCACTTATCTATCCACACATCTGACAAAGACTTATCGAGTGCCTATTATGAGCCAGCACTGTGTAGGGGCTGTGGATACCACAAAAAGGCAAAGGTCATGTCTTCTGAGAGCTCAGGTACACATGGGTGAGACAGGTTATTAACAATTAAATAAATCAATAAACGATAACTGATGATAATGCTGCAAGAAAAATTAACAGGGTGTCATGATACAGAATGAGAGAAAGGTCCAGTTTTCAACAGAGTGGGCATGGTAAGGTCATTTTGATGAAGAGAAATTTAAGCTAAGAGATTGAGAGTAGAGGCAAACTACAATTAGATCTGATCCATGGAGAAAAAAAATATTCCAGGTAGAGGAAAAGTAGAGAAAATCCTTATGGCCTAAATAAGAGGGTGGTTTTGAGATTTAAAAAGACGTTAGATCTGGATAATTCAAAGGAGAGAACAGCAGCTGGAGATGCAGAGAATGAACCGGATCATGCAGGCACTTACTAGTAGTCCATAGATAGGAGCACAGTTTTTATCCTAAGAACAATGAATTTAAGCATACAAGTAACATGAGTTTTTAAAAGATCCCTCTGGCTGTGATGTGAATGGAAATTGTACAGGCAAGAGTGGAACTGAAGAAACCAATCTGCAGGCTATTGCAAAAGCCATCATGGGTAAAACATGATAGTGATTTCAATAGAGTGGAAGTTCTCAAGATTGAGAAAAATAGATGGAGATGAGATATATTTTGAAGAGAGAACTGGCAGGACTTGCTGATGAACTGGATGTAGGGGATGAAAGAATGGGAGGAGTTAAAAATGACTCTCAGGCTTCTGACTTTGGTAACTGAGTCGATGGTGGTGCCATCGACAGATGGAAAAGGCTGATGTGAGCCAGGCTTGAGGGGAAAATTAAGGGCTCTGTTTTGGCCATATTAAGCTGGAGATGCCTATGAGACATCCGAGTAGAAATGCCCAATGGGTAACTGGATGTTAGAGTCTCAGGCTCATAGGAAACACATATCCTGAAGATAGGAGTAGAATACTCTCACCTAGAGATGGGTTTAAGCTCTGAGAGAGAATGCACATACATCTTTCCCAAACTATCTCTATGCACAGTGCTTTCCGTTTGCCCTCAGATTCTAAAAATTTGGATCACTGACCTCTCCATTCTGGGTGATCTCCCATCCACTTTACCTTCTGGATTCTTCTCTTCTACAGAACTGTGTTTTATAAAAATTTTTATTTGTCCTTTCAAGTTGACCAGAAAACAGATACCGGCCCTTCCCATTTAGATGTTTTTAACAACAATGGGGGAAAAAACACTTCAAACAATAAAAACACTAAGGCTGGTTTTTGGTGGAAACTGAAGATTATTTTTCTTACTGTAACTGGACGACTCCTAGGACTAATTGGTTTCTTGGCGCTTAGAGAGAAGGTTACATTTATCCTTCATCCATAGCTCTATAATTCCTGTGAGTGTTCTAAGAGTCTTTTAGTGGTAGAATTCAAACTGACTCAGAATTCCAGACACTGAAATCTAGGGAAGTCCTCCAAGATTAGTACAACCTACACATATTATATGTGAGAAAACAAAAATCTATAAAGTTTGAGTGACCAAAATGGTGATTCTAATATATTTTGTATTATTTATATTCTCTAATTTATATAGTATACATAATAAATATTAATAAATATGTATAGTTGACCCTTTAACAATTCGGGGGTAGGGAGCACTGTGCAGTCAAAAATCCACATATAACCTTTGACACCCCAGAAACTTAACTATTAATAAGCTACTATTGACCAGAAGCCTTACCGATAACATAGGTGATTAACACATATTTTGTAGGTTATATGTATTATACATTATATTCTTCCACTAAAGTAAACTAGAGTAAAGGAAATGTTATTAAGAAAATCAATAGGAAGAAAAAATACAGTCTACGGCCATGCTACCTTGAACAAGCCCAATCCCATCTGATCTCGGAAGCTAAGCAGGGTGGGCCTGGTTAGTACTTGGATGGGAGACCACTTAGGAAGACCAGGTGCTGTAGGCATAAAAAAAAAATTTTTTTGAAAAAGAGATTGTAAGATGATTGTAAGAGGTCCTTACAATCTATGAAGTCAACTAAGGGTTGCCTCACCTAAAAAAAAAAGAGAGAGAGAAAGAAAAAATACATTTACGGTACTATATGTACTTATTGAATAAAATCCACATACAAACAGCAAGTGACAGGACATGCACTGGGTCCTCAACATCTGTTAGATGAATGAATGAGATCACACAATCACAAGAAAAGTTGCCCAAAAGTTGTTGGGCACTGGACACATAATAATGTTTTCTTTTAACAATGCTGCTTTCCAAAAATCCAATTTGTCAGTCCTAATTTTGTAATTATGAAGCTCAAAAACACTGATACCCGCCTCATATCTCTTCAATTCATTATCCAATTCATTTAACCAAGATTTATTGGCTGTGTTAAATGCTAAATGCTATTCTACGAATACAATGCTAAATGCTAAATGCTATTCTACGAATACAATGACGGGCAAAATAAAGATATGTCTGCCCTCATGGAGCTTACTGGGTAATGGAAGAACAGTAAATCACATAAATGTGAAATTACCTCAGCACTACAGAGAGAAGCTGTTGGAGCTTATAATATGGGAATATGACCTCATAAAAGAGATCCAAAGGATGAAAGGTATTTGTTTAGTCAAAGAGGGAAGAAAATGCATTTCAACAGAGGCAGTGGCGTGTGCTCTGCGACAGGAAGCACAATGCGTGTGAGGGACTGAAAAGGTCCATGTGGTCGAATCGAAGAAAGTGAAGAGAACATGGTATGAGTTAAGCTGGAGATACAGGCAGTGGCCAATACCAATGCGTGTGAGGGACTGAAAAGGTCCATGTGGTCAAATCGAAGAAAGTGAAGAGAACATGGTATGAGATACAGGCAGTGGCCAATAATGCAAAGCTATAGGGGTAACTCTAAGGGCTCCAAGGGCAAAGAGAACTATAAAGAAGTTTTAAGCTAGGAAACAATGTTATCAGATTTGCATCTGTACAATGTTACTCTGACAGATGTTTGGAGAATATAGGGGCAAAGAGTAGCAGCAGAGATAACAGAATATTCCTGCCAGCAAAATATGATGATGACTTGAATAAAAGACACTGGAGATAGAAAGTGAAGTAATTTAATGTACTATTGGAGAGTAAACTGAACAGAATTTTTTGATGGTTTGAGTGAAAGGGGGGAAAAAGGAAATGACATTTACAGGATGATTTTACATTAATTTCCTACCCCAAAACATCCATCAACTCACTTCCATCTTAACAATATAACCCTAAATTTATTTGGTGTGCCAAGGGTCCCAGATAAGATTTATATTTTTCTGTATCACTTTCAGCTATCCATGGTTACTGTATATGTCACTAAACACTGGCTAATAAAATATAAGTAGACGTGTTGAGGCCTTTTGAGATGTTTCCTTAAAAGAAAGATGGCATGGCCTTACTTTTCTCTACCTAAACCTTTGTGTCTGGAACTCAGATGTGAAATTATAATTTTAGCAGTCAATTTAGACCAGGAAGACAATGGCCAGATTTTTCAGAAGGCAGGCACTCACATGCTAGGCATGCATACATACCTCCAGATTTCTTTTTCATGAGAAAATAAACCTTTTTACGTCTACCCATAGCCAAAAGAATCTGATCCGATACACGGTGAAATCCACTAGGTAAACAAGGGTGTCATTAACTAGGAGGGGGTGGCTAGAGGAAGTCCAGGTGATGGGGAGAAACACCACGAGTTGCTTTGTGATAAGTTTGAGATGCCTGAGAGATGACCTGAGTGGGCAGTTAGATATACAACTCTAAAATTTCTAACATGTCTGGATTAGGTATATTTACAATTCCTCAGCATACTGAGGGTATTTACAATCACCAATAAATAAAGAAATAAATAAATAGATAAATAAATAAATAAAGTGGGTCTACAAATTCAGTGCAAACTTATCAACATTTCAGATTTTTTTTTTTTTTTAGAAATTGAAAAACAGAACCTAAAATTTATATGAAAATGCAAGAAGCACAACGTGGCCAAAACGATCTTGAAAAAGAAGAAAAACGCGAGAGGACTCACACTTCTCAATTCTAAAACTTATTACAAAGTTATAGTAATTAAAACAGCATAAAATCACATATTAATCAATAAAATAGTATTTACAGTCCAAAAGTAAACCTTTACATTTGTGGTCAACTGATTTTTGACGGGATACTGAAAACAGGCAACGGGGAAAGAAGTCTTTTTAAAAATGGGGCTGAGACAACAGCACAGCCACATGAAAAATAATGAAATTGGATGCCTACCTTACGTCATGCACAGCGGAAGTCCCAGCCTGTGGCCCGGTCTATTCCTACACCCTACACCCTACACCGACTGAACCCGGGAACAAAGGGCTGGAGCCGAAATGCTGAGTCACACACCACATGCACATGCGCAGTTTGCTCCAGCGCAGCTGCCCTCAAGCTTCAGGCCCTCCGGGCATGTTGGATAGGCCCTGCCCTCACCCACCAAGCCATCATTCATTGCCCAGCGGTTCTCCAAACTGGGCCCGTGATATGAATGCTTGAATGGTGGTTAGTCAGACCTCATAAGGCTCTACTCTCCTTATAGAACTTTATGTTTATCTGGCTATCGTGATTTCCAAATGTCTTTCATCCCAGGTATCCCTCCCTCCCTGCTCGTGCCCCGAACAGCTTCTGAAATATCCCGCGATCTGGCATGAAAAGAACTAGCAACTCTGTTCAGGGGGCAGGATGGACCCTGGCAGCAGGGTGTGTTCCCCAGAAGTCCCCAACTGAGGCCAGGCCTATACTTACACGACCCGCTACAGAGATTCTGGATTCTGAGATGGTGCGGCAGACGCGTACGCAGTTCTAGCCCCACGCACCTGCTTTTGAGCGTTCAGGATCTCTGAGCCTCTGTCTAGCAGGCCATCTTTCTGGGGTCAGCAGTTCTCATGCACTGAACTCTTGATATGGAACGGGCTGACTCTTTTGAGTCAGACCTCTTTGGCCCTGTGGAGGGAAGACAACACACAGCCTCTGTGGAGTCAGCTCTCCCAGGTGTCTCTCATCAGTGCACAGCCGCGGCACTGCGCAGGATGGCAGAGCTAAGGAGATCTCGAGAGATCTGGCTTTGAGGAACAGGAATCTCTGATTTAGAGAGGGCTGGAATATGGCAGCGCACTGTGTGCCTCAGAAATCTTTGCCTGTGGCTCTGGCTATCCCTACAAGACAGAACCCAGGGACCTATTCCGAGGAACTTCATTGCTGAGTCACGGGGCAAGCGCATGCGCAGTTCGCTCCCACACACCTGCCCTCAGGCATCAGATTCTTCAGACTTGTGGAATAGGGTCTACTCTCCCCCATCAAGCCATTATCCTGATGAGTCTTGCACACATAATGAAGATTAAATTGTATTTCACCAATGAAAATCATATTAACTGGTAAGGGACTTGTACCCAGATTATAGAAAAACTATAAAAACTCAGTAAAAAAAAGAGAACTATACGAACAGGACTCTTCTTTAAGGAAAACATACAAATGGCCAAAAAGCACATGAAAATATCATTACTTGTTAGGAAAATGCACATCAAAACCCAGTGAGATACCACTTCACACACACACACACACAAGAATTGCTACAATCAAAGGGACATACCGTAATAACTGTTGGCAAAAAGGTGGAGAAATTGGAACTCTCATACGTTGGTAGACTGTAAATGATGCAGCCAATGTTATCTGAATATAATCTGACAGTTTCTCAAAAGATTAAACATAGAGTTACCATATGATCTAGCATTCCCATTCCTAGGAATATACCCAAGAGAAAATGAAAACATATGTTCACAAAAAAACATTCATAAAAGCATTTTTATGAATAAGTTTTGCTATGAATCATAGCAAACACAATTCATAATAGCTGAAAGGAGAAACAACCCAAATGTTTCTCAACTGATGAACGGATTAATAAAATCTGTTATAGCCATACAAGAGCATATTATTTAGTAATAAAAAGTAATGGAGTACTGATATATCTATAAATGGATGAATACTGAAAACATGCAAAGTGAAAGGAGCCGCACGCAAAAGAATGCAAAGAACATATATCATATGATTCCACTTATACGAAAAGTCTAGAACAGGCAAATCTATAGAAACGTGACGTAGATTAGTGTTTGCCTACCATTGGGAATCGTGGGCATGAGGAAAAATGAGTAGGGTCTGTTAAAGGGTATAGAAATTTTTTTGTGGGATGATGAAATGTTCTAAAATTAGAGAATAGTGATGGTTTCACAACTCTGACTATAAAAAACACTGAATTGTACACTCAAATGGATGAATTTTATCTTATGTGAATTAACTCTCAATAAAATACTTAAAAAATCAAAAGAGAAGAAGCTGACTTTTCTTTGCCAGAGTATAAAACCACACAATCATATTAATGAACTTGTTGTTCCCAAATGTCCAATTCCTTGCTGTTTTTGCTTTGAAGCTCCCTGTCTAGCCATATACTTGGCCAGAGTCGCCTCTTTCTATTTGACAGTACCCTTTGCCTGGTTCTCAGAGGCCCCAGCATCTTAACTGCCTGTTTTCTTGCCTCTTTCTCCTACCAAACTGTATGCAACTACACAGAAATCATGGGCTTTTATCTCAGGATTTCCAGAAATTCTAATCCAGATTTTTCTGTTTGAAATATACTTAGCTATTTGTACAATGATAATCGAAAACTCAAAATAATTTTTTAATTATTTACTATAAAATGGATATATTTGAATAATTATTTGCATTCAATTTAATTTCTTCTTTGATGCAGAAAATTAAAAGCATCTCCTCCTGCCTCGCAGATATTTGAAATTTTATAAATGAGTCATTAATAAGACTTGCACTATATTGAGGCTTCTAGACTGATCTTTTATGTCATTTCTGGCCTATGCATGTCTAGGAATTTGTTGAATACATAAAGGTAACTGCAGGTTTACATGTAGATACTGTATTTAATTCTAGGGCAGCTGTAACAAATTGCCAAAACTTTACTAGTTTAAAACAACAGAAATGTATCACCTCACAGTTCCGGAAGCAGAAGTTCATAATCACAGTTGTCAATTAGGTTGGTTCTTTCCAGAAGAATCTATACACATACCTCTCCCCTAGCTTCTGGCGGTTACCTGCAATCCTTGGAGTTCCTTGGATTACAAACACATCATTGCAATCTCTACCTCCATCATCACATGCCTTTCCCTCTGTGTCTCCATATATCTTCTCCTTTACGTCTGATACACCTAATTGGATTTAGGTTGCATCCTAATCCAGGATGATCTTATCTAGAGATTCTTATCTTAATCACATAAGCAAACACCCTTATTCCAATTAAGATCATATCCTGAGGTTCTGGGTAGACATTTCCTTTGGGGGTCACAATTCGACTCACTATTATTGTGAGTTTGAGAATTAAAAATAATTGGTAAAATAACAGCAATTTATTGCTTATTATTTCACCTCTACATTTATTTTGCTTCCTTCACCTCTACATTTATTTTGTCCAATGACTGAGTACTTACTAAACGAGACACTGAGTTAGGCCCTTGAAAGACATGAGTTACCAAAACAATTATTGCCTCTGAGAAGGCAGTCATGTGCTGGTTTTTGCACAGGTCCATGGCAGAGTTTTCACCATCCTGAGATAAAATGAAATACATTTTTTAAGAATTTCAATTTATTTTATTTAAATAACTTATTTTATTCCTAAAGTATGCTCTATTTACTCTTTTGTGCAGTTACTTACATGTATTCTATAAGTAGTGATGAATGAATTAATAGATGATAGCTGTATTTTGTAACATACTTTCTTGAACTTTATAACATTCTTTCTTGGGGAAATAAAAGATATGTAAGTTCTGTTAGAGCTACAGAAAGAATATGAAAGCCCGGTTGCATCCAGGACTGTGAGAGATTAGGCATCAAGTAGAGATGCTTTGGAGCTCACTTGAATCATATGTGATATAAACTATATAGTAACATTCTCTCCCCATCTCTGCATGGAACCACAGATAACGGTACTCATTGAAGTCTCCCCAGGACATAATCCACTCCAACATTTCAAAGGTTAGTTATCCTCCTAGACT
>NW_006442491.1:13122880-13124947 GCF_000325575.1 Pteropus alecto | reverse complement strand
TTGATGGGAATTGAGGTGGGGAAAGGGTGGAGGTACAGCCTAAATTGATGAGGTCAAGAACACTAACATTTGTTTTAATTATTAATAATAACAATTTCAATATTTATATTCATAGGCTGGTAACAATTGTGTTACTATTGCAATGTGTAAAACAAATAGCTAGAGGATTCATCCTGGAGAAGATTCTTGATAAGGAAAGCTGAGAAGCAGGATTTTCACTTACAGGTGTATTTTAGAGAAGGATGAATTTTAGAAATATTTTAATGAATAATTCTGGGATAAGGTATTATGTTACCACTCATGAGGCAGAACATGGTGAAAATTCTTGCTGAACTTTTATTTATTTTCCACAGCCTGCATGCAAGAAAGGGTTAACTTGGCAGGCCTAGGCTGCTCAACTCCTCACATTCCAAAGAAAGGCCTATCTTCAGGACTGGTCCTGACAAGATCTTGAGTGCTAATTTCTGAATCTTTAGAATATCCTATGTGATAAGAGTGTTTTTGTATGCCTCAGGCCTTGGGCCATGCCATGTCAGTTTGACCTCTAGGGGGCTATAGTCCAAGTAGCTGAGGTCAGTCACATGGGTACTGCATTCCTACATAAATGACCCACAATAAAACCCTAGACTCATGGCGTGGGTGAGCTTCCTGGAAAAATAAAAATCAGTTCAAAAGAAGACACAAAAGAAGGCAGAACAAAAATATTTTAAGCTTGGAAAATACCAAGCAAAAAAAGTGATAATTGATTTAAACTCCTTGTGTAAAAGATGGAACATTTAACAAGGCTCATACTGGTAAAATTTGAGATGATTTAAGCATCAAAAATAATCCTGCCTATAATTCAAATACTTTGAGTATGTAAAAATTCATGAGTAAGTAATGACATTCATAATTATAAAATGAAAGCTAAGACTCTGTCTACCACTTTGATATTTATCTAATAGACAATTTTCTTACTGCGAAAATGGTACCTAACGGAAAAACCGAACATATTAATTCCATTTTATACACTTAGAATTATGTTACCTTCCTGGGATTGACCCTCTTTATATTAAAGTCTATTATGTTCGATACCTTTGTACCTAAATCATTTTCTTTTGATTGTATTTGCATGATTAATCTTTTTTCCCCCATTCTTTAATTTCCACCTTTCCACATATTTGCTTTAGGTAGGTCTTTTACAAACATCATACACATTTTTTTCCAATCTGTCAGTCTTTGTCTTTTAATAGAATAACTAATCAACTGTAAATGGGAGAAAAAAAATAATACAATAAACACTAATATCCACCAAGAAAATCATCAGTTGTTGACATTTTTCCATATTTGTTTTATCCATACCTATTGCTATTTCCCTAATCATTGAAAAGTAAACACATAAAATTGTGCTTATTCTTCCATTATAATCATTAAATTCAGAGGTGAAACAGGCATTTGTACTTTCTTAAACTTATTTGGTTTTGAGGACACCTTTCTAAGTAGAGAAAAATTCTGAATACAAATTTGCTAGGCTTCTTCTCAAGGTCTTGAAAAGGGTCTAAGATATCAAAGTCCAACAAAAACAGTATAAGAAAAATACAGACCAGCAGATAAGGAAAACATTTTTTAAATAATACTAATAATCTGAATAAAATATATAAGTAAATTTATTGAATATCAAATAAATTATAAATAAATAGATTCAAAAGACAATCCCAAATAAAATATTAGAGAAGCAAATCTAGTAATGTGTAAAAAGAATAACACATTGTGGCCATATTAAACTTATTCCAGGAAAGCAGAGATAGTTTAACATTTGAAAATTAATTAATAATTCATCACATTAATAGATCAGTAAGGAAAATCATATGACTATTTTTAACAAATGCAGAACAAACATAAGACAAATTTGACATTTATTTATATTTAAAACAAGCAGTTATGATTTGAATTAGAAGGAAACTTTCTCTATTTAAAAAAAGAAACACTATAAAAATACAGCAAACATTATACTTAATGATGCAATATTAAATATTATATCAGGAAGGAAGGAAGGAAGGAAGGAAGGAAGGAAGGAAGGAAGGAAGG
>NW_006442491.1:13102498-13122841 GCF_000325575.1 Pteropus alecto | reverse complement strand
AAGAAAGAAAGAAAGAAAGAAAGAAAGAAAGAAAGAAAGAAAGAAAGAAAGAAAGAAAGGAAGAAGGGAGGAAGGAAGGAAAGAAGAAAGGAAGGAAGGAAGGAAGGAAGGAAGGAAGGATGGATGAATGGAAGGAAGGAAGGAAGGAAGGAAAGAAAGAAGGAAGCCCAGGATTAGAAAAAAAGAGAGAAAGTGATATTATTAACAGATGATGATATGATTGTATGTAGAAAAGCCAAAGACTCTTACCTATAAATTGTTCAAATAAATGAGAGAATTTAGGAATGTTACTGAATGCAAAAGGAAATTTTATTGTTTGCAAGCAACAAACAGAAAAAGAAATTTAAAAAAAAGAATGATTTCAATTAAAAAAACTAAAACATAAATGTAAGATAGGCAAGATTTCTAGAGAAAAAAATGATAAAATTTACATTCAGAGACTTTAAAGAAGATCTACATAATAACGAGAGCTGAATTATGCCCATGGATTAGAAGGGTCAATATTGTAAAAGTGCCAACCATCCCCAAGCTGATCTACAGGTTGATAAAATCACAGTCAAAATCTCAACAGAATAGTGTTTGCATGTATATGAGTGTGGTGCATAGGTGTGTGTATGTGTTTGGGTTGACAAGCATATTCTAAAATTTATAAGAAAATGCAACATAGCAAAGAAAATCCTGAAGAAGAATGCTAGGGGACTTGCAGTACCGGAAAGCAAGTCTTCTTATAAAGATACTGAAACTAAGATAGTGTGGTATTGGTGCAAAAATAAACAAATAGATCAATGGAACAGATCAGAGAGTCCATAAGTCTACACATCTGTTTAAAGGACAATGGAAAGGATCCAGATAAGAGCAAGTGGTTATATATTCAAGGGAGAAAAGATTAAATAGTTAAAGTTAATCAGATAGCTGGAAAAGATGGGATACAAAAGCTGGGTGGAAGGTATGACCTAAACAGCAGGTGATGTCTTCTGAGGCTAAAGGAAAGGAGAAGTTGGACAATAGAGGAGAGTGAAAAAGTTTTGAAATGGCTATTATGGCGAGTGAGAGAGTGAGCTGACCATAGACTGTAACAACATGGCTGAGCATATGGAAGAACTGTTGAGATTTGTAACCAAGAATGTGTAAGTCAGGAAATAGCAAAACCTATCTGTGATATTTATCTGTTCAAGGGCACACACAGAGAAGATAAATACCTGGGGTCAATAAGGATTGAGATATTACTAGGTAATTCTGGTCAGAAGAAGAGCAAGTAGGTAAGCTATTAGCAAGGACATTATTAAAATGATAGACTTGGGAATATAAACTGTGAATAGAGAAACATAAAGAAACAATGAATATTTTGAAAGGAAGGATGGGTGGGATCTCTATGATAGTTTTGTCCAACTTTACTTAGTATTTTCTTATCCCTTCTCCACCTGAGGACGTTGTCTTCTTTCTTGGCCTAAGTACAGAAATCAGATTTCCCCCAAGCCTCTCATAGCAAGCCATCGACACAGTTATTCCACTGGAGTTGCTGATGATGATTTGACTGCCTTCTACTGAATCCAATAAAAATCAAAATAAATAAGTCAAATAAAGGCAGAGTCCAAACAGAGGGCAAAAAGAAACCCGGGACCCAGTATGACTTATACAACTAATAGAATGTCTCCCTGAAAGGTCTGTTTTAATCAAACACCAAAACTCTGAGTTCTTTGCACAGCTAGTAAGCGAATGTTAGCATGTGGATTACATTTACATTTCACTCACAAAGAAAAAGGGTTGTGAGTCTGAGGAGAAGGCACAAGAAAGGGTTATTTTGTAGCAATGGAATCACAACTTCCTGGTTAGAGATGAACTTGATTGATGGGTTTTCTGTGGTAACCTCCAGCACTTAATCTTAGCCAAATATTAACGTGTTGAATTTATTACATTTGAGCTCTAAAATTAAAAGTGACCATCTGTGGCACATGTGTGAGATAAATAGAAAGTAATATATTGCAAACTAGCCTAACACGAAACAAAGGATATTGTGATGGTAACATGGCAGACAAACTCACTCACACACCAAGAAAGCTAAATAAATATGAGGGACACTGTGTCATTCCTCTCTGCAGGCATCTGCTTTCTGAAATAATATATATTATATAGGAGATATTTATTAATAATTCCTTCGATGTATCTCTATAACAGACTGTGCAGTCTAAATCTGGAAATGCAGTTTAATTTTACTGAAACAGAGCAATTAATTGAACGAAACTAAATTCTAGAGGAAAAAAAGTGTCAGACAAAATAAAAGGTTTCCTTTTTTTCTGGAGAGCAAGACTACAGTGAAAGTTAGTATTGCAAAGGTTGTTCCACTGAGATTTTCAGGCAGATGTTAGGGTCAGATTAGGGAGATATGTTATACATTTTGTTACCAAAGGAAAAACAATTAGCATTTTCACTAGGAAATAGAATGCATGTGAAATTAACTTTGGCTACAAATCCAAGAGAATAAGATTTACATCACAAAGTTGGAGATGTAAAACCTTAATAGAAAACTGATCTTTTTGTAAATTTTATAGAGGGCACCCTTATAGAAAGAAAGGGTGCAATTTGCCAAGGCGTGGGAACCACAGAGCATGGATAACTTTATTATTTTAAATGAATTTTCATTCACACTTTAAGTTGTCAGAGAATAGAAAACAATTAGGTTAAAATTAATTCTTGGAATGCAATGCTATCAGTATTACAGCAACAATCAGGCTATTATTTCAATGGCTTCGAGTTGTACATACATAATTGGGTTTACCTGGTTTCACAAGTAAAATCCATAGTTAGATAAAAATGTGTCGTATCAAGATTCTAAAGAATTGGCGACTTGATGGTTTCAGAGCTGTAGACTCTAGAATGTCCAAACAGTGTCCTGTCAGTCAGTCATGTGGACCTCCTTGAGGGATTCCTGAGGACACCCTACAGAAGGAAAATTAGTGAGGTAAAAATAAAAACATTAGTTTATCACTAGCTGTTCAAAAGCTTTAATATTCTCAAGGTCAGTGATCTTGACACTTCTAGAATGTTGCAGAGAATGTTGCAGAGGGACATAGATCCAGAGCTAAAGAAAGCATTCAGCGTCGACAGGGTAGAACAAAACTGAATTTACCCACTGTTTTACATTATTCAGGACTCTTTCAATTTTAAGTGATAGAAACCAAACTCAAATTGAGCCAAGAATATGAATAGGCCACCAGAAATATAAATGACCAATGAACCAATGAAAATATTTTATCCTTTTATAAGAAATGAAAATTAAAACTTAACTACAGTTGTCTCTCAGTACCCACGGAGGATTAGTTGAAGCCTCGCCTCCCCATCCCATGCCGCACAAATACCCAAAGCTGCAGATGCTCAAGTCCCTTATATAAAATGGCATAAAAAGATGAATACAGTTGGTCCTCCTTCCACATCCGTGGACCCCAACAGTGGGCTGAAAATTCCGAGGTTGGTTGGATATGTGCATGCAATAGCTGGGGATAGGAGGGCCAACTGTATTTATTGAAAAAAAAATTTCCGTATAGGTGGACATGAGCAGGTTCACACTCGTGTTGTATAAGTGTCGACTGTAATCAGTTCTCATTTAATCTAGGAGTTCTCGTTTAATCTAGGATCATGGTTTGCTTGCTTTTTACTTTTATTGTTGTTTTCTTTCTTACTATGTGTGCTTTATTCATGTGCTAATTTTCTGCAAAGAATATGTATTCTTTTTCAGCAGAATTGTTTTTTTTCCTCTTCTCTAATTCCCCGCCTCCCGCCTCCACTTCCACCCCTGACCTATGGATGTTGCTGTTTCCTCTTAAGAACTGGATCTCTGAAGGGCAGGGGAGGGGGGGTCTCCTCCCACATGCTCTCACTGTGGGCACCAGTTGCCTGGTGCCTCCCACACCCAGGGGGTCTGGCGCACCCTGGGCCGGGCCTGTGGCGCGAACCCAGGACCTTTTGCATGTAAAGCAGACATGCTAACCACTACACTATGGAGTCACCGAGCAGAATTGTTTTTTAACTAGTCATGACTTTATTTATCACTGTTCAAAAATAAATACCTTTTCTTTTTTCCATTGGTAAATATAACTACACTTGCTCTTAATCTGTAAAGTATGTAAAAGTTAACATGTTTTTGTTGTTGTTTTAATCCATCTGCATATTCTGAAAACTGTGTTTACCTTACCACTAGTTCAAACATCATTTCTAGTTAGAGAAGGTCTAACATTTCTTTTCATTTTTACAGTTACCTCTTGCTGTGAGCAGCCCCATAACTCAGGTTCTGGGTACATAACCAGCTGCCCTGGTGCAGTGAAATGGCAAACTGTTACCCCGTCCAAAGTAACCAAGTTTTATTCAGGTAGCAATTCTGGAGTCCAGTGAAGCACCCTCAACTTATTGAGCAATAATGACCTCATGAGAACCTGCTCTGCGCTCACTTTTTTGACATTCTTTTGGCTAGGGTGATAGAATGGTCATATTGCCAGTAACAGATCAAGAATAACACAGCATATGTATCAGATGCCATAATAAGAACATATATAATGCTGAAGAACAAGCTGCATTATTTTATGTTCTTACCCCATCACTGGACATTTTATAGTAGTAAATTCTCTGATTTTTTTTTCAAGAAAACATTTGGCACAAAAATTTAAACCATATTTCATCTCTTCTTTAGCTTCCAAAAAAATAAATAATCTATTTGACCAGACTTTGCAGACATTAGCCAAATGTTGGCCCAAACTCTGAGCTTATACCTGGATAGGTTGATACATCTGACACAATTGGGTTACCACAAACTGGGCCGTACATGAAAGGCCTGAAAAAGTTTGAAATCAGCCTAGTTTGGAAACGGTCCACTGGGAAGTATGTTGGTAAAGGAGTAGATTTACACTTCTTGCAGGAATTCTTTTGTTGCTTTGTTGTAAATGAGTATGTTTTTGTTCTTAAAGGGAAATAAAGTTAAACAATGAGATAAGAGTCTCATTATAATACCTGAAACTCAGGATTCTATAAATCCAAATGACCACTTATGAATTCCTATCCATAGGACCATTAACATCTGCCATTTTGGCTCTCATCACTCTTCACAGCATTTTGGATACCAAGAGGCAGTTTGTGATGGAAAATAATTTGATTTTTTCTTTTTTTTAATGGGAAGCTATAGCTGGTGCTTCTTCTCATATAGAGATTTCCTATTTTGGTTTGGTGAATGGAAGTCGGATTTGAAATAAAATGAAGGTCAAAATACAAAGAGTATTTGATAGATAGAGTGGTAGATTACATTTTTTTCCAAAATAAGACCTTTGAAAATACTGTCTGAATCTTCTCGGGGTGGCTACAAAATGAATCTTTACTTATTTTGCAAGAATAAAGCAGCATCCAGCTGTTCCACAAATATTTCCAAAAAGCACTGATCAACATGAAAGAAGATAATGAAGGTTTGAACAAATGGGGAAAATAGTAGCTGGAAAAGGCAAGTCTTCAATTTCTGTTTCTATTTTCTTTCATCTTAAGAAAAAAGAAAAAGAATGAGGGAAACATCAAGAAAAGATTAAAGTATGATTAGCTCTGTCAAATATTTACAATAACTTACAAGCTGCTCTGTGAAAACATAGATGTTCTTCTTCTAGAGAGAAAAACAAACAAACAAAAGAGTATGAGAAGAAAAGTCCCTTTGCCAAAAGGAGGGTGATTTACAATAGGTGGATCTCAGCAATGTGATGAGGATAGGTATTGTCAGCACCCAATGAAAACACCAACAGAAAGCCAGTTTGGGATCAGGGGTCAGATGCCGTTAAGAAGTAGACAGATTGCTAAAAATCTAGTTATTGCTGCAGCAGTAAAGCAAGGGTGTGTCCAGGGTCAGACCTCAGAAAGCATACCAAATTCTTATGGGCAAATGAGAGCAATAGTTAGCTCTGGGTCAAGGCCTTTGGAGTTAACAAGAACATGAGTAACAACAACTAGCACATAACCAACTGTCTTCAGAGCTTATTTGAACTGAGATTCTGCTAAATGTTAGGTCTCTAGCCTGATAAACATAACTCTATGTACCTATAAGATAAGACACTCCAAGTATATCTGTCACTAAACACAACTCAAAATGAAATTAAATTCAAAATTTTTGTATTTTCAGTAGGGGTTCTACCTAAAGAAACAGGAATGTAGAAGTTTCGAATTATCTGAGCTAATCAATTACATGCCTGTCTTATCATGGCCTCTCTACTGGCCTAAACTA
This sequence comes from Pteropus alecto, assembly GCF_000325575.1. Lineage (NCBI taxonomy): Eukaryota > Metazoa > Chordata > Mammalia > Chiroptera > Pteropodidae > Pteropus > Pteropus alecto. Next base: position 13,116,597 of record NW_006442491.1, on the reverse strand, counting down.
GCTAAAATTTTGTATTTTATCATACTGGTTTAGAGCCCTATTTATAGTTTTATATTCATATTTTCCAATAAATTACTTGGGAAAACTCATAATTTTAGTCGTGTATTTCTCATAACATCCACTGTGTATGTGTGTGTAGTCAAACTAAAAATCTTTTATGTGAAATACAAATGAATAATTTCAAGAGATCTCAGCTATCAACTCCAAATTTTTATGAGGATATCAAAATATCAAAATACCCTATTTACCTTAAAATCTTACCATTTAGCCAATAAGGTTTATAAATCAGAGGCTTGAAAGTTACTTAAGAGGTAATCTGTGGTAGTTCTTTTTAAATGTTCACAAATTGTGTACACTCCTTCCATCAAAAGTGGAATCTATGTTTCCTCCTCACACATCTACACAGATTTCTGTCTCACTTGCAGACACAATGCAGGAAAAGTGATGTTTTTTGACTTCTAAGTTTGTATCATAAGGGAGAATGCAACTTCTGCCTCAAGCTCTGGGACAAGTGCTATTATATCTTTGAGCCAACATGAAAGAAGCTCACTTACCCAAAAGCAACCACCATGTTGTGAGGAAGTCAAGAACACATAAAGAGTTTACAAATATGTATTCCAATTGGCAGCCCCAGCTGAGCTCTCAGTCAACTGCCAACAAAACCTGCCAACCAGGGAGTGAGCCATCTTGGACATCCAACCCAGTAAAGGGTTGCAGTCAGTACATAAACTCATATGGATGCAGTTGGTATATAATGCAATCCATGAGAAACCCCAAATGAGAACAGCTCAGGCAAGCAAGCCCTTGAATTCCTGACTCATAAAAGGATGAGCAAAATAAAATTATTGAGTTAACCCTCTAAGTTTTGGAATAATTTGTTATGCAATAATAGATAACTGGTATACCATCTGATCCAAAATCCCTACTCTGGGATGAAGTTTTTGGATTAAATGATTCCAGTCAAAAGCATTCCCCCTTTACATATTAGCCATGTTTCAGATAATTTTATTTTTGCTCTTCATATTAGACCAAAATCTTTCTCTTTCTAAATTCAAACTAATATTATACATTAACCTTCTAGTTATATAATCGAATCTTCTCTGGCTTCTTCAACATGAAAGTTTGTCATGCAGACAAAAGCACTCTGCAAATATCTCCTTAATCTTTTCTCCTACAGGAAAGCAGTACCTATTCTTTCAGACTTTCCCCAAAAGATATGATTTTCAGAATTCCATGTGCCTTCCTCTGATCATACTCTGATTGTGAAAGTCTGTCTTAAAATATAATGCGAGGACTTTGATGCTTTATTCCATAAGTCATCTCACTAGTAGAGAATTTGGTGAAATTGTTTTTCCCTATAACCTCTGTTATGCTAGACACAGTATTTCATTAATGCAACTTATGATTATGCTAGTCTATTTTTCTAACAGCCTCAGCATATCATTGGCTTATTTTGTGGTTGTCATCAAAAAGCAAAAATCCCATTTGCTACTGACAGACTCAAGTGCTGGGGCAACAGCCTGAAAGGCATCGGGGACATACAGAGAAGAATTCAATTGTCTGGCTTCAGGGCAAGGGCTGGAGGAGCAACTTTCTCCTAGACAGAAGTGCTGGCAGAAACCAGTGTTTCTTTGTTGAGCCCCCCCTCCTCCGGTGTGCAGATACAGGCAGCCACCATATCTGAGTCTTCATCAACCTGGTTAACACTGGTTATTTCACCCCACTCCATCCAAATTGCAGACCCACCCACACCTCTTCTAGTGGTTTTCCCATATAAATGACTTGTTTTGACTCATGCTTCGGACTTTCTTAAAATCTCTTGAAGGTTCACAAACCCCAAACAAGCAGCATCTAGCCTCAGCATGCCCCTTACCTCTTGCTGAGCAGCCCCTAGCCCAACACTAGTACAGTCAGCCTCAGTTCACAGCTTAGCCTATCCTAGGCACCTCTAAGACATCTACGGATCACTTTGTGGCTCATGGCAGGTGGCCCTGGGCAGGGCGCAGGCTGTGGCTGAACTTGGCCTGCACAAGAACCCGTCCCAGGAGGCCCCAAGGCCAGCACACTCAGTGGCTGGTTTTGGACTGAGCCAGAGCACCACCCAGCCACTTCCATAGACAACACACCAAAAGGGCAGACTAGGCAAGCACCAGTGCCCTGCTAAAGCAAACTTGCTCTGTATGGTCAGCCTCTGCACACCAGCTCCTCCACTATAGTCACAGCCAGTCCTCATAACAAAACAGCCTGAAGGGCAATCTCTCACATTGACGTGCAAAGAGCAACCAAGGCTTAACTACAACAGGAACGCACACACAACCCAGACAGGGACACACCTAGAGCACCCAGCTTAGGTGAACAAGGAGACTGCACCACTGGACCTCACAGGACACCAACTACATAAGGCCACTCTACTCAGACCAAGAGACACAGAAATAGAAACAAACATAGGGAAGCAACCAAAGTGGAAAGACAAAGAAATATGTCCCAAATGAAAGAACAGAACGAACCTGCAGGGGGAAAAAAAAAAAAAACTAAACAAAATGGAGATAAGCAAACCACCAGATACAGAGTTCAAAACACTGGTTATAGGGATGTTTAATGAACACAGTGTGAACTTCAACAAAGAGATAAAAACCATAAAAAGGAACCAGTCAGAAATGAAGAATACAATAACTGAAATGAAGAAGTCATTAAAGTGAATCAACAGTAGATTAAATGAAACAGAGGACAGAATATTTAGAAGATAAGGTAGCAGAAAACACCCAATCAGAACAGCCAAAAAAAAAAAAACATGAGGATAGTTTAAAGGGCCTCTGGGATGACATCAAGTGTACAAACATTCACATTATAGGGGTACCAGAAGGAGAAGAGAAAGAGCAAGGTATTGAAAACATATTTGAAGAAATAATGATGGAAAACCTCTCTAACCTGGTGAAGGAAATAGACATACAAGCTCAGGAAGCACAGAGAGTCTCAAACCAGTTAAACCCAAAAAGGCAAGGACCTACAACCAACATTACTCTACCCAGCAAAGTTATCACTAGAATTGAAGGAGAGATAAAGAGCTTCCCAGACAAGAAAAACCTAAAGGAATTCATTACCACCAAACCAGGATTATAAGAAATGTTAAAGGGACTTTTTTAAGAAGAAAAAAAAGATAAAAAATATGAATAATAAAATGGCAATAACTGTATATCCATCAATAATCACTTTCAATGTATATGGATTAAATGCTCTAATCAAAAGACATAGGGTGGCTAAATGGATAAGAAAACAAGACCCTTACATATGCTGCCTATAAGAGACTTCAAGTCAAAAGACACACACACAGACTGAAAGTAAAGGAATAGAAAAAAAATCTCAAAAAATGGAATTGAAAAAATAAAACTGGGATAATAATACTTACACCAGATGAAATAGACTTTCAACAAAGGCTACAACAAGAGACAAAGAAGTACACAGTAATTCCACTTTGGGGTATATATATGAAGTAACCCCAAAAACTAATTTGAAGGGACATATGCATCTATATATTTGTTGCAGCATTATTTACAATAGCTAAAATATGGATGCAACCTAAGTTGCATCAATAAATGAAGGGATAAAGAAGTGGTACATATATATAATAGAACGTTACTCAGCCATAAAAAAGAATGAAATCTCGCCATCAGCAACAACTCGGATAGACCTAGAGGATATCATACTGAATGAAGTAAATCAGACATAGAAAAACAAATACCATATGATTTCACTTATATGTAAAATCTAAAACACAAAATAAACAAAATAGAAACAAACTCATAGATACAGAGAATATTTTGATAGTTGTCAGATGGGAGTGGGTTTGGGGAGTAGTAAAAAGGGGGAAGAGATTAAGAGGTACAAATTGGTAGTTACAAAATAGTTATGGGGATATAAATTATAGTTTAAGGAATATGGTCAACAATATTGTAATAACTATGCATGGTGTCATATGGCTACTAGATTTATTGGGGTGATCATATAGTAAGTTATATAAATGTCTAATCACTATATAATATTGTATGTGAACTGTAATTAAAAAATAAAAAAATATTTAAAAAAAGAATCAAGGGGGCATATTCTGAAATGCTAGCAGTGATTATCTCTGGATGATAAGATTACAGATGATCAGTATTTGGTTCTTTATAACTTCTGTATTTTGCAGATTATTTGGCAATAAACATGTTAATTTTATAATTAAAAAACAAAACAAAACAGAAGTCCCAGAATGTTACCATCTGTACTGTAGCCAAGCCAGCTCACTCTGATCCAGCTGACTTTCTGAACCCAAAATAGAATTTGAAATTTATTTCTGCTTAATTTCATTTCATTGGTTTTGGGCCAGGGTGTCTGTCAGTTGACATCACTTTTATTCTTGGGTGTGTCACCTATAGTTTTCACTTTGCTTCATACCTATGCATCTTCATTTCTAAAACTCTACCAAAATTATATATAGAAATATTGAGCCAACAGGACTAAGAGTATAGCCTGGTCAAATTCCATTAGAAAACTACAGAACTACTTACCAGCACATAGCGGTCATGTGTTTAAAGGGCACTAAATATCAACAGCTCTAACATTCGAAGTACTTCATAGTCACGATGTTCTTGCAAAAGGTATCGTCAGATGTGTTGATGTAATTAAAATTGTTGATATGCATTTAACCATGGAATTTTCTGTTCCCTAGAGATTCTAACAAATCATAAGAATTTAGCATGCTTTATCTTGAGTGAAAGTTTTCTAGCTCCTAGAGATTATCTCAAGGCTGTAAACTACATGCATGATAACCCATTATAGAATATTGTATTAAGCTAAAAAAAGAAAAGGGAATAATCCCCATAATAAGTCTTTATTACCATTTTTAAGGCCAAGATAATAATGTTCCAGTTCAGACTACTATCAGAAATCTTTTCTGATATTTTTTAAAAATTAGAGTGTTTCTGTTTTATACTAGCAGCTAATATTTATTAAATGAATGAACTAATTAATAAATGGATGAAAAGATACCTGAATTATTCCATTATTTGGTTTTATTTTCTTCATAAAACATTACTCTATGAAGTTATTCTGTTTGTTTATTGTTCTCTATTCACAGTACTGTCTATCCCCTATTCATGAGTATGGATTTCGTCTACCTTTCTCAGTACTGCAACCATAGTGCCTAAAACAGAGCTGAATGAAGGAATAAGATTTAATCAGCTGAAGCCTTAGGTCTGAAACTCCATTACTCACTCAATATTACAGTATTCAGTCTAGCCCTCCCAGTTAGAAAAACTTTTTCCTTAATAAAGAAGGCTGATACACAGTAGGAGTTCAGTTTTCTCTGTCACTTGTTAATGTATTTCTAAGAAACACCAAATTTATTGTTATTTTTATGCCAAATATGCTTTCAAAACTAAGTATTTTAGTTTAGGTTCTCTCAGAAGCAGTATTCAAATTGCAAGCAGTTTGGAGGTGGCCTTATGCAACCCTGGGAGGGAAGCTGGGCGAGCGAGACCAGCAAAAACTAAATGAAGAGTTTCACTCTTTCATATGCAACACTGACGAATGCATCCTTGAATCTTTGTAATTGGCACAGTCATTCAGATTGACCTTAAGAGCTTGATGGAGAAACAAATGTTTCTGTAACTTCGTGTTTCTAGCATTTTTCCTACTTTTCCAAACAAAGTCATGCTCTGTCCTTTAACATTCTGGGGAAGACTGATTTTCCCCAGACATAGCAGCAGGGTGACACAGATTTAAATGGAACATCTGTGCATATCCAACTTTTATATCTATTATTTTCTCCATTTTGCCTCAAATGTATGTCAAACACTAAAAAGATTTGATAATTATAAGTAACTATCAATTTCAATATTGTATAAAATAATTATAGGACAGTTAATCGCATGAAAATACATTAGTTTTTATTGTAAAGTTAAAAAAAACAATTTCAAAGTAGCATGTATAATACGAACTCATTTTTATAAAAATGTGTGTGTAAACATAATTCAGAGTGGTAGGATTTGGGGTGAGCTTTTGTTTCTTTTAATTCTGTGTCTGATTTTCTTTTTCAAAAAGAGAATCATATTTTACCTCTTTAATAATAAACAATTGAAAAAGTATGATGTTGGCATAAACAAATATCCAGAATAAGAAAGCAGATAAATTAAGAAATACTATTCATTAGATACCTATATGACAAAAATATACTCACTTTATCAAAAAACATGCCAACCACCAATAATTTAAACAATTTAACAACCACCAGAACTTTAACAATAAGTTCTCATTATATTGACTATTAAAATATAATTAGATGATCATAAAATAGGACTATTTCATGTGTATTTTAAATACAATTTAGGCTTCAAAATTTATTTCACCTACAATTTCCCACAAATAAGATGTTTAAAAAGCTTGAATAAGGCAGAGAACAAAAAAGGGGCTGGAAATTTCTATTAATTTATTTCCAGTGCCCTGATTTTGATTTTTTTTGCTCTGATTAATTAAGAAAAAAAAAATCCAGGATACTAAGAAAACTTAACAAATTAATTTGATTCAAACACAATAATTGATATTTAATAATCATCATCATCATCTTTATACTAACATAAATAAACAACAACAATAACAACAACAAAATCTTCAGATTATAGACACTGTAAATAGTTTATATTGGCAGGACATTACTTGGAAATCTTCCTGAGCAAAAGATTAATCAGAGGCAATAAGATGGTAGATGGCAGAGCCAATAACTTTCTGGAAAGCAGCTCAACTGGCACCACACAGACAATTGTGTTTGATAACATCTCAAAATTCCTCTCAAATTTCAGTATAACCTTCTATGTTGTTACAAATCCTGAAATCAATTACATCTTAGATATACACAATCTCTTATGATCTGCTTCTTTGTGGTTTGTCATTGTTCACTCCAAGAGATACGTATTTAGGGGTTAAAAGGGTGGGGATGCATTTTAATTGAATAAACAAAGACAAACTGCTCCCCTTACTGAGTTTTCCATCTATTCTCATTTCACAGCTTACAAACTAGGGCATGATATTTTTGCCATCTCTATCTTCTTTCCAAAGAACTGTTCTGTCAAATGGTAGTCACAATTTAAAATTATGTAAAAGTAAAAATTCAGCCCCTCCGTTGCAGTAGTCAACTATACCTAGTGGCTACTATATTGGACAGTACAGGTACAGGACGTTTTCATAAGTGCTGAAAGTTCTATTCAACAGTGTTGATCTATATAGCAAATGTTATCTAGCTACTTGTTAAGACCTAATGAAAAGCTCAGGTTTTAATGACATCACTAATTTTGTCACAAACATTAATATTTGGCTTATAAAGTAGTCAGTATAATTTAATGTAGAACTGAATGCAACTCGTTGCTAAAATATCCAGCTCTGTTGTCGTGGTCTAGAAATCATCTATAACTGTGCCCCTGAACTAACTGCTTTAATGAGTAACAGAGTTTAGATGAGCCCTGCTGTATTATTTATTGTTGCATACCAAACCATTCCAAAATTTAGTAGCTTAAAAAAGCAGTAACCTCTAAATATCTCTCATGGTTTTCGTAGGCCAGGATTTTGGAAGCAGCTAAGTTGGGCAGTTCTGGCTCAGGGTCTCTCATGAGGTTTTAGTCAATGTCAGCTGGGGCTGCAGTTATCTGAAGACTCAGTTACACTAGATGATCCATTTCTAAGGTGACCCATTCAAAGAGCTGGCAAGTTGGTTCATTTCCATGAACCAAGGACACCTTTAGTGTCCTCACAACATGGTAGCTGGCTTCTAGTGGAGTGAGAGATCCAAGATAATAAAGCAAAAGCTATACTACCTTTTATGATCCGGTCTTGGATTTCTTATACCTTCACTTCTACCATATTCCGTTGGTCACACAGGCCAGCCCTGAGTGAGTCAACATGGGAAAGGACTACCCTAGAGTATGACTATCAGGAGACAAGTACCACTGCGGGCCACCTTAGAAGTTGGCTACCACACTCAGCCAGCAGTGTTTCTTGTGAGATTGTAAGAGTTCAGAAGAGGGAGCAGAAAATACTACCAAGAGGAATTTAGTCACACCATATCTTGTGGCTGAGCATATTTTGCCTAGTGATCACAAAAGAAAGCCTTATGTTTCATTCACCCCTTGAGCTTTCTTCAAATGATCAATTGCTGGACACAGAAGGGAAGGAACCTTTACAAACTTAGACTTTCGGTGGTTCTAAACCTTAGTCACAAAATGGAATGATTGAAGATTAAAAAAACAAAATACTGATACTTAGATCCCACCAGTGATTCTGTTATTGGTCAAGGTGTAGCCCAAGAAGCAAAAGTTTTAAAAGCTTCCCAGGTGATTCTAATGTGTAGAGAAAGTTGAGAACCACAATAGAGGAAGACCCTTTTGAATGTTCTCTCATGAACTCTCTCCTTCCTCAATTTCTCCATCTTGCTCTCACAACCCGTTATCTTTAAACCCAGTCAGTACCTGAGAAAACTCGTCACTCCCTAAAAAATTTGGAGAATTTCTTAGTCCCTTTCACTGTCTACTTAACTCAGTTAAACCCAAGATACTGCCCCTGACAGACCCCTAAAGGGTAGAAATTGGCTCTAGTCCCAAGACCAGGGAAGAGTGTAGAATGTGTGAATCCTCTCTAGGCTCTTGACTGTGAAGTGCAGCAATTAATTTCCTCACTAACTACCTAAGATATGAGCACATCTTGTCAAAGGGAAATTTAACATTTACCAGAAACAACAGTCTCATCTAACATGAGAAAACAAGTTCCTCTGAATACGAACTTGACTCTGCTCTTTGTGAAAATAAATAAATAAATAACTTCAGCATGATGGTGTTAAGGCACATCTGACTCCTTCAAAATGTGGCTTATGTTACAAAAGTCACCACAGTTATAGAAAAGGACTCCTTTTTGCCATCTGGACTGGTGCTAGTAGTTCTACCCTGATGCTGTTAAACCTGTCTTTCCTCCTGCAGGAAAGAGAGGGATCTTTCACTTTACTACACTATCAAACAGAGAAATTCATATGCTTACCTCCTCCATAGGCATTTATAGGGGGGAAAAGGCTCTATATATCAGAATTCTCAAAACTTAGCACACATATGAATTACCTGGAGATCTTGTTAAAATGCAATTCAATTTCTACAATAGGAGCTGAAATTCTGCATTTCTAACAAGCTTCTAGGAGATGTGGATGTGTCCAGTCCATGGGTCACACTTTAAATATCAAGGATCTAGATATTATAGAAAAATAAGAATAATGATTACAAAATACTTTCATGTCTCCTTTTTGATTCAGGCTTGTCTGCAGGTCTAAAATAGTTTTATCCTACCCCTCCTTTGTATTGACATAGTCTATAATATTCAGAGAATTCTATTATACTTTCAATTTCATCTGCTTTTGTTATGGAAAAAAGTTCTCCGAAAGTCTTTATGTTACAAGAGTTAGATCATTTTGTGAAATAAGGACTTATAAGAAATAAATTCATATCATAATAAAATTTATTCTGTTTCTAACAGGTACTACTATATTCACTGCAGCAATTAGCTATACCATCTGCAAATCCTTTACTCTTTACTCTTTGAGAAGGAAAAAAAAGTCCCACAAAATATAATTAAATGTTCTTTACCACCCAGACTAAATATTGCACAAATATGTGTTGTCTTAGAATTGTTATCATAAAACACACATAATACTTACAATACCAAAAATGACTCACACCCGGTGGTATTGTGGTTACATGTCAGTTGGGCGTACATTGAGCTGTGTTTCTTTACTTTATCCTATTAGCCAATCTATTATCCAGGTTTTTAGGACACAGGGGAAAATATGGTCATTTGAAACACAGTACATCTTAAGTTTGGAGGAAAAAAATCTATATGAAATCTAATTAACTATAATTACTTACAGGAATTATCCTCATTGTTCTTCTATTTTCCTTGAAGCACTTATTGGTATTGTGAGTTCTTGGCCATTCCAGTGTGTTATCTTCAACGATAAAGCCAATTAAAAGATCTTCTTTACCTTCTCCAAAAAAAATAATGCCAACTCAAAGTAAAAATTACTAACATATTTCAAATAGTCATTTTCCTGGGCTAATAACAAAACAGTGAATAAGGTTATGGCTTTCTTTTGCCTTTCATAATTACAAAGAAAAAGTCCACTAAAAAGAATGAAATATTAAAAGCAACTGAAAGGACACAGAATGTATCCCTGTAATTCTGGCTACTCACTATAGTCAAATCAAGCTTTTATTATTATTATTTTTTAATTTTTCCCCCTCTTTAATTTCCCCTGCCCCCACTTCCACCCCTGACCTATGAAGGTGGGGCATCTCCCACACACTCACAGCATGCACCTGGGGCCTGGCGTACCCGGGGCCTGGCGTACCTGGGGTATGGTCCATGGCTCCACCTGGGGAGTTAACCCAGGACCTTCTGCGTGTAAAGCAGATGTGCTAACCACTACACTATGGAGCCACCCCCAAGTCTAGCTTTTAAAAACTCTTATCTGAAAACACTTTTAACTGCATAAAAGGCACCAACCAAATAGCATTATTAAACAAATTCTGTTGTTCTTGAAACTGTTATTTCTCCAAACCATTTAACATTAACATTTCTTTAATTGATTCACATTTGGGGATAAAGAGAAAATTTACCCCCCAAATTGCTATAAAAGTAGTTCGTACACACTATATCCTCTTGAGAGAAAAAAATTAATGTTTCTCTTTGTGTTTACCTCCATGGTATCAACCAGTCTTATCATACAATATTTCCAAACTCTAACCCAGCCCAGAATGAATAAATGTAAGAGATGACATTGCAGCTTGGAAGTACAATATTCACAAGAGCTGACTCCTTCATAGGAGTCACCCTTACCACAATCTTTACCTTGGAAATTACATCTGAAGTGGCTAGATCAATCCCTTCAAGCCACATATGTTGAAATTTTAGTCTAACTCCATGGTAACTATAGCAATGTTTACTTCATTACTAACTTTTATAATGAACATCAAGAACGTGGGACATAAATGTTTGGCAGCAATAATAAAATGGTCTCACTCTGGTGGCTGTTGTTCCGTTGGTTCCTGGGAGATCATAGGGAAATATAAAGAACAAGTAAGCTTGGTCCTCAGTTAGACTCCATAATTTAATTCTGGTTTTATCGGGTGATTTCCACTTACCTAAAAGTTAGAAGATGTATATTTCTGTCCCGCTTTGTCACTGACAAATTGTTTGAATCCGAATAAGGCAATCAATCTGAGCGTTAGTTTACCTATAAAATAAGAAATGGTTTATTTAGGTATCTCTAAAATGCTTTGCATTAATAAAAATATAAAGTTTTAATCTAATTCTATTTTTAAAGTGAAAGATAAAAGGTGTGCCATGCCCATTGCCCCGTCTCCAACAATTTCATCTTTGACCTGAATACTGAAGCTTTTCAGAAAACTTCAGCCACTATTTAAGCACCTGGCTGCCTATCTCAGGCAAAAGAATCTACAACAGCCTACCCAATTAACAGACTAATGATTAACCAGCAAATACTTATTGAGAAGCCACTAGAGACAAGTGACATATTAAATTGATTAATATTAAGGCCTCATTGAGAACCAGCTATGGGGCAGTGGGTAGAAGTCCTCCCTATACCTGGGAATATTATTAAACAGTGAAGCCCACAGGTAATGGATCAAAGAAGAGATAGGCGGAGTCCTCTTAGAGAGGCAGAGTAGCCCTCTGTCTGGATAGTAACCAAATGGACGGTGTTAGCATACTTAAGAAAGAAAAGTGTCTGACAAGAACAGCATTAGTGAGCCTCAGAAGTTCAGAGGTACAACCCTGAGAACCCTCTGAGAGAGATTCTCAAGAATAGAAACGATAACTATCAGGATAGATCGTAGCCAGCATTTAGTTCTTCCAGCTAATTCCACTTTTACCATATCCATGCCCACTAAACTACCTTCCTATTCAAATTTGACTTCCCATGTATCTGTCACTATTAAGTATGAAAAACTTAATCCCACTCTAAAATGAAAGTAATGTGTTTTTCTGACTGGGATTGACAGTTCTTAATGCACCGATAAGGCCCATTTCCTGGCCTTCTCAAAAATGTTGCAGGGAGGAAGGGGGCACCTATAATAAATTCCTGAGGCCAATGACAGAATTCCCCAAGGAACACCACACATCACAACCAGCTTCTTTTCTCTCAGATTTCAACACATTTATTCTTTCTCTCTGTCCTCCTCATTCTTATCCTCCTCTTTCTCCTCCAATAAAGGTAACTAACTGACATGGGTCCGAGTTTTAAGAATGGCTGGGATTAGACAGGTGTTAAAAGAGGAAATTTCAAAGAGAGGTGTGGTTAATTTGGATTAGTAGATTAAGTAGACCAGTGCAGCCAGTTTGAAGAGGAGTAGTAATGCCAGGTGAAATGAAACAGGAAACTTCTGCTGGATCCAGATCAGGACGATTACCAAAGGGCATTAAGGTATCTGGTCCTAAACAGTTGACAATTGAGAGTTTCTAGGGTTTCTTAAAAGGTAGTGACATAGATCAATTTGAATATTAGGAAGATTGTGCATGCTGTATATACTCATACAGGAAGGAGTCACACTGTAATCTATATCACAATAGTATATAGGTTGGTACTTTGAACTTCAAAGAGATCACACATTTCTCTTCAGTACATGGAGGTAAGACACTTGGAAGGAAATGATTAAGAAACATTTATTCACAAAGGAACAAGTGGGAGAGGGAAGGGAGGGAAATGGACATGTGCATGAGCAATTAAAGGAGGAAGGAAAAGAAAAAATGGAGAGCTCTTTGATTCACCTAGTATGTTTCCTCAGGGGTAGAGTTTGCCTTCCAAAATGACCAGCAAGTCAACACTGGCACAACTCAGCCACCAGAACAATATCCAGGAAACTACCAGAACCACAGAGAACTATGAAACACATGCACCTGAGTTTCAGTATTATTCCCAAGAAATATCTGTAGTCTTCCCCCAACACTTCCCTCTATGAGGAATGGAAACTAGGGTGACACATGGCACGAAGAGGCAACTAGACACACCAGCCAAATCGTAATACCTGGTGATAAGTTTTCTGCTATCACAGAACCTGAGAGATGCATAATAATCATTCCAGCTGCCAAGAATAGCTTTTTCTACAGGAGGGTATGATAGTCTCAGTATTTCAACTCAGGGAGAAATTGTGTGAGAGAGAAAAGAAATGTGTGTGCGTGTGTGTGTGCGTGTGTGCGCGCGCGCGCACGCGCACACACATGCATATATGTGTGTTTTTAAACCAGAGCATGAACACAAAATCACATAGCCCTCTTGTGTGATGCGTTCCTGAATTGACTGCTTCAGTGATGCAGTTTGGCACTGGAGCCATCATCTGAGCTGAGGTTCCCTCCCTCTCTTTTTGCTTCAGCTTAGTGTTTTGCTTGAATCTGAGTCATAAGCTCCTTAAGCTGGCAGGAAGCGGATAGTCGGGCTGGCAGCTCCCTCTCCCCCAAACAGAGGGAGTGTCTTGGCTGACACCTAAGCAACCTTTTCCATCCCCAGTCTCAGGAACAGAACCAATGAACATTAGCAGAACGGAAGGCTGGGCTTTACTCACAGAGTAGAAGAAAGGAGAAACCGTCCTAGACAAATCCATTAGCTCAAGCCATGGTTTAAAATAAAAAATGAATTTATGGAATTATCTCAGCCACTCACCAGGCCCTTCAAATGTTTCACGTTTATCTCTCAAAACTGGCCTATAGATACTCACTAACCTAGCTCCCGCCCTGACTCCACATGTCTTCTTTCTCTATCAAGCTTCTGATTGAATCTCCCCCAAGTAATCTCCATCTTTCCTTCTATTTTTCCTAAGCCACAGCTACTCTAGCAGCCAAGTTCACACTCTCAGGGTTGGCCCTTACTCATAGGCAAAACAGTTATAATCTGAAGGAATCAAGGAACTGCCTCTTTCCTGCCCAATTCCACTGGAATTCCCTCTTTACTGTGTTAGGAAGAATACAAAGAGGGAGGAAACACTGAGACAATATCAGTCATCGACACCCTGGCTCCAGTG
>NW_006442491.1:13092222-13102258 GCF_000325575.1 Pteropus alecto | reverse complement strand
GGGCATAGACAATGGGGAAACAGATATTGGGGAGGCAGAAAAACTGGGAAGAAAAGTTGGGAATAGGAAGGTTGTCCAGTGATTACTCCAATGTGGGTGACCCTGTACGCTGCAGTTCAGGGGAAAGAAGGGTGGGGGTCTGAACACCTGAATGGAGAGAATCTGCCAAAAGAGCTACAGGGTGTTGAAAACTAATGGCAGAATGTTGGAAACAACTCCTGCCTCCTTCATAGTTTTTCCTTCAATCAACCTGGTTTCTTAAGTTTAGGACTGAGCCTTGGCAAGTTTTCTGCATGCAGACCTCAACAGAAAACGTCTGTCTTGCCCCATACAGTTCCAACATTCCATATGCCCCTCTCCCGACTACTCTGTCTCCCTCACAACCCCCCACCATCATTTATCTCTCTGGCTCTCATCCACCTCATCTTCAGCCTCCTAAAATCCCACTTCTGACATGTGGCAAGACTCCCAGGCCCAGGGCCCCGGCCTATTTTCTACCTGATGTTCCTCTCTTTCTTCCTGTCTGCAACTTTACTTGATGCCTTCTGATTGCTCAGATCTGAGCTCAGCTGTCAATCAAGAGCTTGACTTCCAGAAGGCAATCTACGGCCATCCAATTTAAGGAAAGCAAAAACAAAACAGAACCAAATCCCTAAAATATTTGAAATAGGTTCTATTTGGAAAATTAAAACTGGTGAATGCTGAGTGTGTAAAATAACATCTCCCACTGTCCTGGAGAGAACTTTGCAAAGTAACTAGATTTCCTATATTAGAAATATATGCAATTTTGTTATGAATTGAGCTCTTTCTTTTCACAGACACTAGTTCTTTGTTTATTTCAGATATGAGCAGCTACACAGCTGCTCCCCAGCTTAATATTTGCAGCATATTAGTTATGAGAGATAACACTGAATTACTAATATAAATAATGTTTTAATACTGCTCCACCTGCATGTATAAGGGATCTTGGAAAACCTAGTTGAAAATGACTTTCAGGACCAAATTTTCATAGAAGGAGGAGAGCATACTCATTATCACCAGGCTCAAATAAGTTCATTTCTCCCTTTCCAATTGGTTCAGGTGAGATGTGCCCTTCAGTCTTTCTCTATGTGTCGATTCTGAACATTTGAATGTCAGCCATCCTGCAGACAGATCCATCTTAGAGTAACTGAACCAAACTAAAGAACTTGTGGCTTGGTATTTGAGCATTACAAACCTTATCTGAGAGCTTTGGCTTAGGAATCTAAAGAGGCAGAAGCAATAAATCAATGAGAAAGTCTGGTAGGAAGTGGAAGACATAGCGAGAAAACTTCATTAATTCAAAGAGTTGAGAAAAGACCAATCTGATTAAATGTGACTTTACAGAAGAAAGAGGTAGATGAGAATACCCTGACAATCTAAATTCTTATAATTCTGTCTTTAATATGTCACTTGAAGCAGGATTAAATGTTTTCTAAAGTCCCACAGTAAGGGAACTATAAGTCCCGATTAAACAGTAAGGACTAAAGTTTTTCTGAAGTCCTAAGACAGACTATTTTATGTATGTCTATGAATTCAGGCTTAGAAAACAGTTAAATGGCCACAGTTTATGCAAAAACAAGAATTGTCAAAATAACCTAAATTCTTTATTTGTATTTTTAACACTTTGAAGAGAACAGAGAGTCTCCAGTAATACTTTAAGAAAAAAAAAAAATCCATTTTCTGCTCTCATTCATTCACTAGTTTAAGCATGGAAGCCACTCCCAAGGCATTTTCTTCTAAATAATAAGAGCATATTCTCCTCTAAATCTCCTGTCCTACAGACATTTACTCTTTCTTCCTCTCTTCACCACTTCATCACTTTATTATGATCATTGATGGACTGTCTATTGCTAATACTTACCTTCCTCTCAGCATTCAGGTCCTGTTCTGCTATAGTCATGCTGTGGTCCTCCATTACAAATTCCAGAAGGATTGGTCAGACCCTTCTCAGATTGTAGAAATTAAGGGGCCAGAGTCCTCTCTAGCATGCAGGGGCTGTGAGAGACTGAACATGTCCAGAGGAACGGTTCTTATCCATTACAATGATGGCTTACCCTACATGCCTAGCCCAGCTTTTTTTTACCTCCAGACAATCACATCCTGGGATCCAGTGTGTAAATCCAACTTTGCATGTCTCATGCATTACTGTTCTAAAGGATCTTATTTTGTGTATTGTATGTATCAGAGTAGGGTACATTGGTATATAATGTAAAAAGTACATATAAATAATGCAGCCAACTATCCAAGTGTCATACCAACTAAAACATCAAATAGAAATAATGTAAATAATGTAAAAAGTAGAAATAATGTAAAAAACATGTAGTGTATGCAACAGGTTTTCCAGATAGAAGTTCTAAACCTTGATGAATTACTGTAAAGAACTGTATATTGAATAAGACTATTCAGCATTTAATGAAAATTAATGTACTAGAGCTATACATATCGATATGCATGATTATCATGCATATATCCCTTTCTCTTTCAGTACTCTGTCCTCTTAATACTTCAGTTCTTCCCAGAGCCAGCTCTCTCTCCTCTGCTCAGATTATCCACCAAGCTCTGCCTGGGTTTTCCCTCCATGAATCTCAGCCTGAAGACTCTCTCAAAACAGTAAACTGGGACAATCATAGGGCCCATCACACTTGTTTTCTATCCTTTAGGTATCTTTGTCCTGCTTTACCGATGACTAATGTCTTAAAAACTAATTTTTTCATATATTTTGCCTGATTTTTTTTTTTTTTTTTGGTTATCAGGTAAACACATTTCCTTTTACTCCATCTTAGCCAGAAGGAGAAATCCCATCAGCCATGTACTTAACAGAAACTCAGGCTATATTTAGTGAATTAAATTGCTAAAGATCCACAGCTTCAGACATTTGCTGAATGTTTTGCCACCAAAACCAGATCTCAAAAAAGATCCAATATACCTCATTATGCTTGGTACTTTTAAAGCACTGTATGACCTCTTCCAAGGTATATGTTTTCTAGGACTGCTGTAACAAATTACCATAAACATGGCGCTTTAAGAGAACTTAAATTTATTCTCTCGCAGTTCAGAGGCTAAAAGTTCAAGGTGTCCGTTTGTAATTATCTTGAGAGCAAAAACAGAGTCTTCATTTTATTCTAATCCTCAGCACCTAGCTTTGTACTTTGCCCCTAAAATAAGATCTCTAGTGTTTACATAAAGTTGAATTTAATTGTAATGGTCAAGAGGCTTTTTTATGAAAGTAACTTCAGGTACCAAATTTTTTATTGTAGGAATTTCTAAAGATAGTTCCAGGTATGCAATTTCAATATGCCTGTAACTCACACCTGCCTCAGGAACAAACAGTAATTTTTCCACTCATACAGAAGTTACTAGAATGCCAAACTGGAGAGATTTCATAAATAATTAAAATGTGCAAGATATCTGTCTTAGAACCAAGAATATACAGTGTTAGCATGTGTATTCTATGTAAGTAAATGTAAACAAACTTACATGCAACACATTACTGAATGGGGTTGCTGTCCTGCAAGCTACCATTTAACGTGTCCAGAAAATTTCCCCAGCTTTCCACACTATGAGATTTGCCCTCCTAACCCTACTTCCCCCAACACATTCAGCCACACTACAGATAACTGGCACAATAGGACTTGGCCAATCATACTTGAAATTCAAAACGGAAGTACTAGAGGCTGGGAATCTTTGTAGCCAAGTCACATTAATATCAATCGTCTGACATATGGTGCTGGGATGTCTCATAACTTTCCTTTAACCTACCCTTTCCAAAGATTTAGGGATTTAATCCTGCTTCAATTCCGCAAAATACCCCAACATCCTTCCAGTAAATTCTTTTTTGTGGCTTAAGTCAGCCGGAGTTTATTTTTGTGGCCTGAAACCAAAAGAACCTTAACTAATGCAATGCCCTAAGAACATTTTTGGAAAGATATACAAGAAATTAACACTAATTACCTCTGAGAAATGAGTGGGACTGGATCTTGATGGTAGAGAGGGTAACTTCCATTATTACCTTTTAAGACATTGTACAGTCGAACACTGTATCATTATGGTTTACTTTAGTTGGATTTGGGATGTTTGTTTTTCATCATGAGCCTGTGTTACCTGCATAGCTTTATTTCTTCAGCTAGTTTTTTTTTCTTATTGTCATATTTGAAAAGGAATAATATGATAGTAGCTTTCTAATTTTTCATAGCTCAACTTTATCCTTACTCTATTCGAACTCCCTCATTTCATGGTCATACAAGCTGCGCCTAGAATGGTCATGACATGGCCAATAATTCTACAGTGATCAGAACCACGAGGTAGTTGTTCTAGACCAGCTCAGTATTCTTTTCTTGTCCTAGGGTGAATAATGACTTTATTTTTAGGTGCAGTGGATACTAATTAATCAAACACCTTTCTGTAAAGCTGCTTTACTTTCTTAATACTGCAAATTTGCTCAATTTGAGATTCTTTCTGGTTAAGAATCTATTTTTGAAAAGAAAAATAAAGGTTAGATGGGTTGGTTATTGATCATTTCACATTTTAATGTGAATTGTGTTAACCGGGTTAAATACATCTAGATACTTGGATAAAATCACTCATTGGATGAGTTGGGAGTTCTGATGGAACTGTAATAAATTTAGAATATTAGAAGTTTCATAGGAAGTTTCTCACCCCCTCCTCCATCTTTCCCCACTACAATTACTTTTTAAAAAAATTAATATTGTCAGAAAAATCTCACCCCCTAGAGAGGAAATTAGCACGAGTCAAGACAAATGGACCAAATTAGCCATCTGTGGAAATAACCCATCTTGGGAGGTGACCTGTAAGTGCCTTGTCATTGGAAGCAAAAATTTCCAATCCTGAGAAGGATCAGGAAACCTGAACTAGCATGTAATAATTACAAAGCAGAAAACAGCAGGTAGTTTACGTTTCTTAGGATGATGTCATGGTGCTTTAGCAATTGATTTTAAGGGAATGGAAGAGCAGCAATGTGTCAGTGTTTGTGCAACACTGTCTCGAAAATCAGAGCACTCCCCAGAATTAGTCTGATTCTTCAAGAGAGATCGCAGTACTTTGCCCGGGGAGCAGGTGTTTCCGAGAGCACTAAGCTACAGGGAAATAGGGTCACAAAGAAAGAGAAAAAGGAGGGAAGAAAGAAAACATGGAGGGAGGGACACATGAAAGAAAGAAGGAGGGCAGAGAAAGGGAAAAGATTGGGGGCGAAGAAAAGAGGCAGAAGAAAAGGGAAGCCCCTTTTCCAGAAACAAACATCATTTGGCAGGTCAACTTGTTACAATGTTTACAGGGGTCGGGCAGTTGGAGCCTGGATCCTCTTCCTCCCTGGTCTATCCTAAAAGCATTTTAACTGATTTTCCTAATACGAATTTACATTGTTTCAGAGTAGCACTGAAATACTGAAGTTATTAGCTCTCACCTGCTTAAAATTCAGGACTAATGTGGTTTATCAGTTAAGTCTGCTTTTCCTGTCTCAGGAGCTTTACCTCCCAGCCACACCCCTCCCCAGTGCCCTTGTCTTTTGTTGGTACTTGCCGTTTCCATGAATGTGCCTTGCTTTTTCACCCCTGGAGCCTTTTCATATTCTATCCCCTCTAGGTAGAATGGAAAGCTTGGTTTTCAACCCCCAAACATCATCTTTCTTTTTCTTCCTGGTGAGCTTTTCAACCAGCAAGACTCTGCTCAAACAATATTTCTTTCTTCTGTGGAATTATGAATGCCCTTCCATAAGAGAACTATTCATTTAAGATTCTGTTGGCATTTATCAAGCAAACTCTACTTATCTGAGTACATCCTTCTCCTCTAAATTTTTAGCTCCTAAAGAGCAGACACCTTCTCATGTTCACCAGTGTATACCAGTCTCTAACACACGCTCATAACAGACCCTGAAAAATACTCAGATTAATGAGTAAAGCAATAAAAACTCTTGTCAGGAAAATTTATCCAAGACTTGGAAATAATTTTTTAAATCACTTCTTGGCTATTTTTAAATTCTGTAGGGGTGGCTATTAATTTGTAGAAAATGAGTAATAGTGTGAATGATTCCTGCTCACAGAAACACAAATGAATTATATAAATCCCAGTAAGTCAAATTCTCATTTGGACCTGTTTTAACATCTTACTGGTTCTCTCATTTATCAATAAGTTGAATAAAATCTTTGACATGCATTCATTTTCTATTTGTATGAGTCATGACTTCACCTTTTTGAAAATTATACTTTAACAGGATAACAGAATATCTTAATTTAATGTATCTGGGCATAAACTACCAAATAGCATAGGCTGGGTGTGTGTTAATAGAATATAAAGAATGTTTTTTTATTAAACAGCTTAATGTAATATTTGTAAGGCAATATGAAAGTGAATGAATATATCTGTTAAGATAATAACACTAAATGAAAACACCAACAGAATAATACAATAGAGTCCTTTAAATCAGATGGTTTCTAGTATATAAATATATGTAATATAGACACATATGCATGTACATTAAACACATGTACATGTGTTAAATATGACTGATATATTGTGGCCAATGTATTTTCCATTCAGTAATTCTGAGTTTATAGGCTTCTGCATCACAAGTATGGTATCACACTCTATTAAACATGTGGTCATAAGGGCACAGTGTTAACTGTATTGCTTAACTCTTTTAATCACTATTACTCACCCCTGCCTGTTATTTGCTTTTCCATCATTGTCCCTAGCTGAGGCCTATGTATCATCCCCCCAGACACGGTCCCATTCATTCAAGTAGAAATAGGAGCATTTCCCCATAAAGGCAGCTGAGCAGACCACATTAAGCAAAAAATCGAATGGCCCATTAGTCATAGTCAACTGATGATCCACTGAAATGACTGACCAGGTAACTGGGTCAACTGGCTCAAGGAAAGGGTTTACTAAGCCGATAAAGCATTTCATTGGGCCATTTCATTTCAAGAGCTTCCCCACCCTAGCCCCAAACACACACACCCAGAAGATGTGTGTATTTAGTAGGGCTGTCTATTCCATTTCCTGGAATGGGAAAAGTTCTCACTTTTCTAAACGCAAGTACCCCAGGCTCAGTCTCCATCCACGAGGACAGGCTGTAGCCCCAGGAGTCTCGTGGCTCATTGTCCATGCAGTGTGAGTTTCTCAAGGAGATATGCACACTTTGACAGACTGGCAGTACACTTTTCTCCTAAGAATGAAGGTCAGATACCCTCAGAGAGAAGGGCATTGCAATGTCACCAGTCTAGCTCTTAGATTAAAAATAAAAAAAGGCACCACATCACTTCTTAAGATACATTATCACATATGATGAGAACTTTATTCTATTTTTTTCCTTTTCTTAGCTGGCATTCCTTGGGAGTGGAAAAAAAAAATCAAAAGCATTCTCACACAGAAGTCCACAATGAAGTATGTTTAAGTGTCAGACTAAAACTAACAAAAGGCAGGAAACAAGGAGTTACGACCTTACCCAGGCCTGAACTCACCCTATTATGCCTAGGTACTAAGGGGTCAGGAAAAAAACCCTTAGATTCAGAATTAGCTGCTTCTGTTTTCTTTCACTGCTGAGATATTAAACTTCAAAAAATATTAAATGGACAAAAAATCCCCGAGCGCCCATAACCCATCCAAGGTGATAATTTGTGCATATCTCTAGTTTTGAAAAGCATATTTCAACCTTATTATACCTTTCGAAATTAGAAAAATGTTATCTTTAGTAAATCCTCTTTCCTATGTATCTGTTTTCTGTCTGCCCTGAGTCCTTTCACTTTAAATGCATGCATGCATGCATGCATACATACATACATACATACATGCATACATATATGTGGATATAAGTAAAGATGCCAGGAGTAGGAAAAAGCAGGGGTTTCTTATCAGATAATGACCAGCAACTTATTTATTTTTCGTTTTCGTACATCCATGCTTAATTTTCTAATCCAGGATGATCTTCAATACCACATATGACTCTGATTCCTCCTGGCCATTTTTCAAATATGTCCTATAGAAATTTTAAAATGTCTCCAGCTTATCTGCTGAGGTGGGAGAATCCACCTCTCTGCAAAGATAGACTGCCCTGAGGGACTGTCACATGAGTGCCTAGAGTTTCTTCGCCTCACTGCTGGAACAGGCAATACTCAGGTATGAATGTGTCAGTTATGTGGAACTAGAAACACAGTTTATATTTTGTATAATGATAAAATATAGCTAGGCCTTCATGATCCATAATATTGCTGAGAAAATTAGCAGGGGTTAATTAATAAGATCCCAAGTACCATGTGTAACAACAGGCCTCCTTGGGGAGAGATATTTAGTGTTCTAACAACGCAGGGTCCTGAAACTCTTCTTGGATGCTCTTCATGCTCCATGACTTGAGACAGAGATGTTCCAGCAGATCTGTCTCTTCAAGTAGGAGAAACTGTAGAGTGAGGGTTCCTGCCAGTACAAATCTCTTAGGTAAACCTGCAGAGCAAACTTGTGTGTGCCACCCAAGAGGGCCCAGGACCAATCTGCCTTTCCCTCCACTGCTTCTATTGATTTGTCTCCTTTGTCAACCCCCAAAAGAAGTGAGAGAATCATCACGCTTCCTTTGGCCAAGAATCACAAAGCTCTTCTTTACATCTACCAACAACAGGAGCCCTGTGGACTATAAGTAGCAAATGTAGAAACAATCACAAAATTTAAATAAGAAATAAACTAGTGCCCCATCTCTATCAGTGGGATAAAAGTTTAAAATTGCTTCATGCTTGCTGGTTAACACCTCTCACTCTGCCTCAACATGCAATACACATTTCATTTTAAATCTTATAAGAGGGAAGCTCAAGCATTGAGAAGGATGTATATATCAGTATGATATGTATATATCAGTTCTTTAAAAGAATAAGCTTAGTACTTTCAGAAGATGACAAAGGCCACAGCAGGAAACAGTTAAAGGTATAGAGAGTGATCATGTAGTTTACCATCCAAACTGGTTCAGTTTGAGAGTAAAAGGGGGCAGGACGAATGCTAAACTGAACTGAGTATGAGGACAAGAGGCTTAAACTGGATTTTTTCAGGCAAATGTGGGTGTGGGGTCTCTCTAAAGGAAAAGTTATAAAGGTGTCTGGGGTTACTTTCAGGCATTTATATTTAGACAGGCAGTGGTGAGAGAGAGGATCTTGAGCTGGACAGTGCCTGGCTTAACTAAGCTTTAGAAAGAGCCTTACAAAATTCAGATGCAGGATGGATTTGAGGGGTCCTAGGAAACAGGTAGATATTTTGGTTCTTACACAATCTTTGAGAGGTAATGAAAGCTCTAACTGGCTGATATCAGTGAGATAAATGTAAACTATTATTGATGTAAAATGAATAGATTTCTGCAACTTATCAGATATGGGAAATCTCACAAAGGGTGAATCAGAGGTGATGTTTCTAACTGAGTGATGCCATTAGCAGTACTCTTGGTGAAAACTAAGGCCAAAAGGTTAAGTAATGTGCACAAGCCCACAAACTAATAATAACTCAGCCTTCAGGTCTATTCTTTAGTAAAAAGATGGCTATATTTCAATGTGATAAAGGAATATGTGCAAGAGACTCTGACATCATATGAATTGTTTCTACTTTTGCAAGGTGTGGTAAGACCCTAGACTACAGATCTGAAGATGTCCTTTGCTCATTTGATCTCTAGCTTTATTACCTTTGGCAAATACCTGTCCTTTTGTAGGGCTCAGTTACAGCTTCTGAATCTGAAATAGGTACATTCTTTCATTACTAAGTATCTTGGTATATTGCAGCTCTCCCTAACAGAATGCCCTTCCCATCTTGTCTACTGAGAAGCCCTTTGTCAAACTCAGTTACTACCTCGGTGAGGCTTTCCCTGAAAAAATAACCCCCAAGAGGGATAGTCCATCAATTAATCACTGTCTGTTTCCTCCCTGTGGCAGACATAACTTCCTTCTTCCTAAACACTTTCCAGCCAAAGGATAACCATGTAACCTGGTTCGGTCCAATGACACAGAAGCAGAAATCTGTTGAAATGAAACGCATT
>NW_006442491.1:13010454-13092157 GCF_000325575.1 Pteropus alecto | reverse complement strand
CTGCTTTGAACACCATTATGATTTTGGAGATGAACCAGCCAGCTTGTAACCATGTAGTTACCAGTGAGAGAGTGAAAGCCAACACACTAAAGCTGGAGGAGTGGAAGATGTGATACGTGGGTCATTTATGTCATTCCAAAGCATTATACCAGCCCTGTACCTAATTCTACCTTCTTGTTATACAAGACTAATAAATTCCTGTTTTCTAAGCCTCTCTGATCAAGGTTTTTTCTTATTTACAATCAAAAGAAAACATAATTGACATATCTTCTGTCAGTTAGCTATTGCTAAGTAACAAACAACTCCACAAATCTGCAGGTCAGCTGGGCTGTTCTGCTGATCTATGCCAGGCTCTGGAGACATTGGTGGGCTGGCTTTTCTAGGAAGGCCTCAGCTAGGAAAACCGTTCTCTATTTTATGTTATCTCCTATCCTCTACCTGACTTTTGCAGCAGGGTTTGAGAGAAAGTGAAACTTGCAGGTCTCTGCCATATTCTGTTGGCCAAAACAAGGCACGAGGCCAATCCAGATACAAGGGGTAGAGTGGAGAACTGGAGCCATTCTTCACTAAATCTATCATACAATCATAGAGTATGAGAGTTTAAGGGCTAAGATTGTGAGATTATTTATAACTCTTATATAAGAAGACTTTCCTAAATTTATTTTTGGTCAAATGTTTGCTCTGCTTAATTCGCAGGGCTGTTGAAAGAACCCTTTGTTTCTGGTTCCACAGTAGATTAAAGGGGAGGTCTTTGGAGAGTCAAAGAAACAAATACTTTACCACAAACTGAATTGCTGATGGTATAATTAGATCTTTGGATATACACTTTCAGGGCAAGATTTTCACCCATCTTTAGAGACTTTGGAAGGAGAGAAGAAAGGAAACCAATTGACAGAAGAGTTTCAGTTCCCAGTTGACATTTCAAAGTTGAGTTAATACAGAGTAGTATTTATCTGTGCCATCAGTAATGACCATTCACTACCAGTGGGCAGCATGTTGTACTTCAATCATCTAGTTGGGAGAACATTTATCTTTGCCTGAAAAGGCTTCCCTCTTGATCTGTATAGAACCTTCCAGAATCATCATAAGCAAATTTTCCCATTTAGAAAATCTGTTTAGTAGTGTTTTATAAAAGAACATTCTTGAACTTGATCAGGTTGGGACTAGTCAGCAGTGTGTCCATTGTCTCAAAAAGAATGAACCCGCTACCTGATACATCATATGTCAGAGACTGGCTAGATGCTCAGTCACCAAAGAGTTTCCTAATAGAAATGGGAAAAACATAGTACTCTATGCAAATAAGATATTACAAATTTGGATAACTGCAGCATAGGAAAATAAAATCATTGATCCAAGGCTTATATCAAAGCTTGGAAGAGTGGTTGCCATTTCCCCCAATACTGAGATGAGATGCACCAGAGACCAATTTTAGTACCAACCACAAGATCTTCCCCATGTAAAGTGACCTCAGGAAAA
Source organism: Pteropus alecto (assembly GCF_000325575.1). NCBI lineage: Eukaryota > Metazoa > Chordata > Mammalia > Chiroptera > Pteropodidae > Pteropus > Pteropus alecto. The sequence continues at coordinate 13,090,681 of NW_006442491.1, read as the reverse complement.
TTGGGGGTTCAGCCTAAAAGAATATCTCCCTGATGGCTTGTTGCTAATGCCTCACTTTTGGTTTTTGTTTGTTTATTTAATATTTTTTTATTTTAATTTTTTAATTTTTCAATTACAGTTGAGATACAATATTATATTAGTTTCAGGTATGCAACATAGTGATTAGACCTCTATATAACTTATGAAGTGATTACTCCGATAATTCTAGTACCCATCTGACACCACACATAGTTATTACAATATTATTGACTATATTCTCTATGCTATACTTTATATTCCCATGGCTGTTTTTATAAATGGCAATCTGTACTTCTTAATTCCTTCTCCTTTTTCGCCCATTCTACATTTAGCATAATGCCCTTTAGGTCCATTCATATTGTTGCAGATGGCAAGATTTCATTCTTTTTTATGGCTGAGTACTATTCCATTGTATATACAGACCATTTTTTTTTTTTTTTTATCCAGTCATCTATTGATGGACACTTAGGTTACTTCCATATCTTGGCTACTGTAAATAATGCTGCTATGAACATAGGGATGCAAGTCTTTTCAAATTAGTAATTTGGGTTTCTTTAGATAAATACCCAGGGGTGTAAATGCTGAGTCAAAAGGTAGTTCTATTTTTGACTTTTTGAGAAACCTCCATACTGTTTTCCACAGTAGCTGTACCAGTTTACAATCCCACCAATATACAAGAGTTCCCTTTTCTCCGCCTCCTCACCAGCACTTGTTGCTTGTTGATTTATTGATGATTGTCATTCTGACAGGTATGAAGATATCTCATTGTGGTTTTAATTAGCATTTCCCTAATGATAGTGATGTTGAACATATTTCACATGTCTATTGGCCATCTATATGTCCTCTCTGAAGAAATGTCTACTCAGGTTCTCTGCCCATTTTTTTAGTCAGATTGTTTGCTTTTTTAGTGTTAAATTGTATGAGTTCTTTATATATTTCAGATGTTAGCTCCTTATCAGATATATCATTGTAAATATCTTTTCCCACTCAGTAGATTGTCTTTCCATTTTGCTGATGATTTCCTTCACTGTGCAAAGCTCGTTAGTTTAATGTACTCCCATTTGTTTATTTTTTCTTTTGCTTCCCTTGCCCCTGCCTCACTTTTGTTGAAATGCGAATATCCCAGAGAAGAGTTTATCAAAAATAATCAGTTACTCCATATTAAGAGAGGCCTTTATTATACCCCTTTAAAAGGAAAACTAGATAAACAAGACAGAAATGTATTTTTATGATCTCAGAGACAATCAGAATCCTAGACACTTATAACAGAGGGCTATGAAAAGAAATGTAGGTGCATCTTGGGAAAATGGAAGGTTGCCTAACTGCCCTTTTCACTGGGGAAGGCATGACTCTGGACTCTGAGATATTGAAAACAGGTATCAGGAACCTAGCAGTTGCCTTGAACTCAGAAGCCAAGCTGTTTTCCCTTGTCCTTTACCTGCCTTGTCACTTCCTTTTTACCAGGAGTTATTTTCTCTGAAAATTCTTTCTTGGCCACTCCAGATATATCCCTCCTTTGTCTTCTGCAACTCCTGCAGTTAACAGATGCCTCAAGAAAGCATTAAGTATACTACTATATTACGAGTATCATTTTATACATCTGTCTCTCCTACCAGGCATCAGGCTGGGGCCATTTTCTGGCATACTTTCTGGATACAGAATATGCTTAATAAATATTTGTTGGATTAATAAGAAACTATCCTCTAGGATAATGGGTCTCAAAATCTGTTTAAGAATTAAAATCACGGACATGGTTCCATAGTGTAGCGGTTAGCATGTCTGCTTTACACGCAGAAGGTCCTGTGTTCACGCCCCGTGGAGCCATCGACCATGGTCTATGGCTATGCTACCCTCAACAAGCCTGATGTCTGATCTTGGAAGCTAAGCAGGGTCGGGCCTGGTTAGTACTTGGGTGGGAGAACACCTAGAAGACCAGGTGCTGTAGGCATAAATAATAATAAATAATTTTAAAAAATTAAAATCATTTGAAGAAGATGTGGATTCTTAAACCCTACTGCATCAAAATATCCAGAGATAAGACCACAAAACTATATTTTTCACAAAGTGATTGTGGAGCATTGAGTTTTATGCTATAGTCCTTCTAACCAGGAAATCTTTCAAACCCAGGAATCTAGTCAAGCTGTAGTATTTTGCTTTTGTGGTTCTGTCAGGGCTGATACCATGGAAGTGAGGTGGGGAACATCATTCATTTATTCAGTCAATCAGGCGGTCACAGTTATTGAATGCCTCCCTACGTGTCAAGCACTATTCTAGGTTTTGGGCTATGGTAGGGAATAAAATGGATAAGACTCTGTGCTCTCTCTAAAATTAGGGAGTAATGATAAGCAAGATAAATAAGCACGGATTATAATATATTCATAATAAGTGCTGAAGGGAGAAATTAAACCAGGAAAGGAATAGGAAGTGATTAGAGAACAGTTCAATTTTAAATAGAGCTGCCAAGGAAGGCCATGGTGAGAAGGTGACATTGAGTTAAGATCTAAAGGGAATGAGAATAGTATCTGGCAGGGAGCATTCAAGGAAAACAGAAAGTGAATAGATCCCAAGGAAGGAGCATTACTGACAAGTTTGAGAAAGAGGCAGGAGGCCATGACTGAATGAGAGGATGAGTGACGCAAAACAGAGGCCCAAAGTTAAAAGGCCACATCTTCTTCAGTGTGAGATGGAGAGGCACTGGAGGGTTCTGGGCAAAGAATAACATCTGATGTCCTTTCAACATCTTCATTATGGTTACTATGCTGAGATTAATTTGAAGCGGAGACAATGGTTGAAAGGGAAATCTGTTAGAAAACTGTTGTTTGAATTCATGCAAGAGACAGTGGTGGTCAGACCAAGGTGTGCAGAGGGAGGTGTTGAGAAGTGATCAGCTTCTGAAGATATTTTAAAGGAAGAGCCAACAGGTTTTGCTTGTATATTAGGAGAGTAAGAAAGAGGGGAGTCAAGGACAACTTCAAAGTTTGGGAGCTAAACACTGAGAAAATGACTCTGCAATTTACTGAGACAGAGAAGACAGGAATTTGATCAGATTGAGGATGGATATCAGAAGCTCAGTTTTGGATTTGTTAAATTAAAACACCCAAGTAGAAATGTAAATGAGGCTAGAGGTCATTGTTAACCTATGCATTTCTTCCTCACTGACCTTCTCTGGCTCGGAGCTCCAATGCCTTAATTCGAATCTCCATTTTCTAAGGAAAGGGATAATTACATATGTTTGTAAAATCGCATTGCGAAACCATAAAGTACTATAAAGTGAACGTTATTACTATTTATACTTGGAAATCCCAGTATGATGCCATCAACCCCAAGAAGGACCTTTTATTTGGTCTTTGGAAAACCAGGCTATAGAAAACATACAAGAGTCCATAGCCCCTCAGGGTTTTGGGGCCAAAGGAGTACAGGCTGGGTTATTTGCAAGCAAATATAGTACCCTTTCTGGAAACCTTCATAGTTTGCTAAACTTTTGGAAAATTAAACACCCTCCATTAAATCATAACTTAAGGGTACATGAAGTAACAACTACCATGCATACCCACCTCTTCTTGCCCAGGAAGTTAGAACATTATGTCCAGCTAGAGGAAATATGAGTTAAATTGAGAATATCTGAAGCTCATGGATTTTCTTTTTAAAGAAACCATAGCCCATTCTTTTAGTTCATCTCCCATTGCCATTCCATCTCACAACCACCAGCTCTGCCCTCGCTCCCACCCGTCAAATCTTGGTAGAAACAGCTGTCACCACAAAAGTCATAGTTGGGCCAGGACAGCCAGCTGGCTCTGTGAATCACAAACAAATTAACCTTGGGATTTTATTTTGAGCAAAGGGGCTTCCTATCCTATGTTCTTAGCGGCCATCCATATTTTTACTCTTGAATAAACAAACACCAACTCAAATGTCACACAGGGCTGAGCCATATTATGGGTTTTCAGGGCCGCTACCCACCGCTGCTTTTTAAAAACGTTCCTTCTTAATCACAAGCTTTTATCTCTTGACAAGTTTTCCAGTAAAGTAGTATACCCAGTTTAGGTGACCTGATCCATGCCTGGGGTTTCACTTTTCAGAGTGGGAGGGGTGTGAACATCATTGCTCCATTAACAATTTAACAATCATTTCTTAAAGTATAGGCATAAGGCGTAGAATTAACAGATGACGATATTTAAAATTTTTAAGAAACAAGCAAATATATGTGTTGCGGCACAGCACCATCTACCGACCAGTTAAGGAAAAAATGTCGGGGAGAGAGAGGAGAGACGAAGAGAGAGGTGGGAAAGAGGGTCAAAAAGAATGAGAGGGCTAGAGGGGAAGGGAAAAGGGGAAAGGAAAGCAAGGGAAGGGAAGGAAAGAGAAGGGAACAGAAGGGAACAAAAAGAAAGGACTTTAAACTTCTACTAATCCAAGTTCTCCTTACATAGATAAAGAAACTAAACTCAGAAAGTTTAGTCAAATTCACTAGGGTGCAAAAAACTTCTCAGGTGACCTATTTGTAAGAAAAATTGCTTTCACATTTTCGAAGATTAAAAAACAACAAGGCTGCTGTCGTACTGGAGAACAAATAGACATATAGGTTCAAAGGAATCGGGAAAAAAATCCAGAAATAGACCCACACATTGTCTATTATTTTCTAAAAGGTTGCAAAGTCAATTAATAGAAAAATGGTAGTCTTTTCAACAAATTGTGCTAAAACAATTATACAATACACATGTAACCTCAACCTATACTTCACACCGTCTATAAAAAGTAACTAAATGGATCATAAGTCTAAATAAAAACTGTGAAACTATAAAATTTCCAGAAGAAGACATAGCAGAAAATCTTTGTGACCTTGGGTTGGGCAAAGAAATCTTATATTTGACACAACTGATAAAGAAAAAAATTATAAAAGGAACACTATCAAAAATTAAGAATTTCTGCTCTTTGACAGACACTGTTTAAAGTATATAAAAAGACAAACTGTGAAAAATATTTGCAAATCATGTCTGATAAAGAACTTGTACCCAAAATACGTAATAGTAAGAAAGCAAACAATTGAACTTAAAACTGGTCAAAACACTTGAATAGACAAATGTTCAATATAAATACTCAAAAGGCAAATTAAAACCACAATGAATTACCACTATACATCTACTAAAATGTCAAAAATTTTAACATAACTAAAAATACCAAGGGAAGCAAAGTGATAGGAGATCTTTCGTATTACTAGTGGGGATTAAAAATGGCACAGCCATTTAAAAACAGTTTGGCAAGTTCTTGCCATATGACACAGCAATCCTACATCTAGGTACTATCCAAGTGAAATGAAAATTTATGATTAGAATAAAATATATAAGAATGTTTATAGCATCTTCCTTTAAAATCACCAAAACCTGAAGCAAACACTAATGTTACTCAATAGGTAAATGGATAAACTGTGATATAACAATACTACTCAGCAATAAAAGTGAAGGAACACAGAAATGAAGCAGAGACACTAAAAGGATAATAAAATTCACAGAATTTTCAATGCCAAGAGTGAATCATAATGTGAACTATGGACTTTGGGTGATTATGATGTGTCAATGTACCACTCTGGTGAGAGATGTTGATAACTGGGGAGGCTTATGCAGGTATGGGGCAAGGGGTATGTGGAATATCTCTGTACCTTCCTCTCAATTTTGCTATGAACCTAAAACTGCTCTTTAAAAAAGACTAGAAGAAAATTCCTACAGAATTATTCACAATATGAGATAGCCTGGAAGAAAGAAATGGAGGAACCACTGATTCACCTGCCACATGGACAAATCTCAAATGCATTATGTTAAGTATCCAGTCTCAAAGAGTTTCATACTGCATTATACCATTTAATGACGTTCAGAAAAATAAAAACTATATGGACAGAAAATATATCAGTGGTTGTTGGTATGGAGGAGAAGGTGACTACAAAAGGGCATAGAGGAATTTGGGGGGTGAGGAAACTGTATTGTACCTTGATTGAGATGGTGATTATATGACGATGCATTTGTCAAAACTCTTAGAAATGTACAATGGAAAAAGTGGGTTTTACCATATGTAAATTAAACCTTTATAAAAAATGTAAAAAGTATTTAACCTGTAGCCCAATATATGACTTATGTATTGAAAAGATGTAATTAAAAGTATTTACTACCCTTACACACTATTTGTTTAAACTAATGAATTTATTCTTAAAAGAAAATACTTGCTAAGTAAACACTAATCCTGGCTCTTGTCTAAAATATCCTACATTTTAAAATCATAGAGTATGAACTGGTAAGTTTTCAGTGTAATATAGATAGCTACATCGTCCATATTTTAATGATCGAAATGCATTATAGAGAATGGATTGTTCTGACATTTCATGCAATCTTTGAGTACACTTTTAACCTGAATGGTTATCTGTGTAAATGCCTTCATAAATTCTTTATGATAGCTTACATTATATGAATAAATGAATACCCAGTTTTGAGTAGTGTCCTTTTCTTTTCAAGTGCTCCAAATTACATTTTATCTGCCTTCTGGAGTGATACATTTGCTCTTACAACCCAGATGACTTCTCAGCCCCAAAGAGAAGATTTCAAAGGTAGCCACCTATTGGCAGAACCTTTATTATATTGGATTTATGATGCCAAGAGTGTAAACTAAAGAGATGGGGTGGGGAGTATTAAGACCCTTACAATATCAAAGGCCATTTACCACAGTATCATTTACTTCATCAGTAGTTGATCACTGCTCCTCTTTAGATCCTTCATCCACTAATATGACTCTCAGGCTATGTCAAATTCATTTATTTAGCAATTATTTTTGTATCTTTGCTATGTACGCTACAATGATAAAGCAAATTCTGGATATAGCAGCAAACGGAAAAACAAAAGACAACTCAGCATGTTTGGGAGGATAAAGATCCATAAAGTCGAAAATGATGGCAAAATAGGATCATAGTTATGATAGAATACAAGGAGTATATGGGAAGAGGGCAGATTCTTTAAAGCAGGACTCTCAACCGGGGAGGTATGGTCAGTAAGAAAAAACAAATTATGAGAGTATAGGCATTGACCTGTTTGATGCCTATTCACCATCTATTAACCAGGTTTACTGGGGAATATGGGGAGTAAGAGAAGAAAATATGAGCAAAACCCTAAAGGCTTAGAATTTAGTAGCTTTCTGTAATCATTTAATTAAAGCTTTACTACACACACAAAAATGCTTAGAAAATGTAGACTCAATAAACCTTTGTAAAAATTCAAATTTAATTGATTTGTATATATGAAATTGAAGCAACCCGGTTGATGCTAAGTGGAAACACAGAGAGTAAATCTAATTTTGAGAAAATTCTATCATTAATTTGTCGTTAATTGGGGAAAATATTTTGGCATTAGAGTGACTCATGCTCGACAACTAAATTCTCACAGAATGTTATCAGTTGAGTAAAAAGCAATAAATAGGTACTTTTACCCTTGCTAGCTCTGAAACTGTGCACTTGGAGGGAGAGTCTTACCAAAATAGTTTCTGATAAATGTCATTTTAGAAATAACGACAGTAATCTCTTACTTTTATGCATTTCCTGCAATAGAAATATCTTGCACATTTAGTCTTGCTATTTCTTTGCATAGAAGCTTATTGTTCATCGAAAAACTATTCATTCAAAAAATCTTTATCTAGTGCCCACAATGTGCCATGACCCATAATCCTCATTTGTGTTATGCTCTTGAGTAATTGCTCTCATCAGTCATATAAAAGTCTGAAGATACACGTAAAATTACTTAACTGGTAGCTTAAATGCTTAGGTAAGCTCTCCCTGAAACCTCAAAACCAATAATAAAATGAGGGCTAAAATGTCACAAACCTAGCCATATTTTGGATCTGTACCATTTTTTCAGATAGAGTTTCAATAAATATCATTCCTTTAGCATGCCATAAATTCACTTCTCTATAGCTTCAAAAGCTTGGTCATAGTTTTATGGTTCTCAATTTTAGTGAATTTGTCCATACTCAACCATCAGTCTTTGTCTTTCCAAAACATTCATAATATATAATTCAGAAATAGCATCCCCTTATTTATTTTCCTGATAACATTTTTTGGTTTTTCTCCCTCTTCCTTATTTCAGGTTTCATTCTCCCCCATTATCCAAAGAGCTTCTGATGTTTAGTTGTGGTGGTAATTCAGCAAAAGGCTTAGGTAATGTTTCTGAAAGTTTAAACCCATGAACAAATAGCAACCTGGTTAACATTTAAAAAGATTGTAAGAATTACCAGAACCTTGATTGTGTTTTTTTTTTTTTTTTCAGTGAACTAAGCAATGGTAGGAATACAATTTCTCTTCTTTGTGTGCCTATTATATTATGCCGATACTTTTAACAGCTATTTACCTGGAGGTAATGTTTCTGAAAGTTTAAACCCATGAACAAATAGCAACCTGGTTAACATTTAAAAAGATTGTAAGAATTACCAGAACCTTGATTGTTTTTTTTTTTTTTTTCAGTGAACTAAGCAATGGTAGGAATACAATTTCTCTTCTTTGTGTGCCTATTATATTATGCCAGATACTTTTACAGCTATTTACCTGGAAACCTTTTCTTCAAGTCACTGTTTCTCTGAAGCAGTGATACAAGGTGGGCTATCTAAGACATCCTTTCATTGCTTCAAGCAGAAGGAAGTACTCCTATAATAAATCCTCTGGGTAGACTTGCTCCATAAGGGCCTTGAAAAGCTGAGAAATACAACAAAAGACCCAAATTTAAAAGAAGGGGCTGTTGTCACTGGCAACACACAAAGTTTAAATCACTCATACCATTTACTAAGTAATACCTGCCATGTTAGTAAATTGGCCAATTTCTCACTTACTTTCTTTTATCTTTATAAACCAAGAGAGGAGCACAAGAAGAATAATCTCACTTTTATGTTTTATGTTTTTAACCCATGAACAGAACGCAAGAAGAAGTTGTATTTTGCAGGTTAATCGCACTTATTGGGGGCAGTTATTGTTAACTCTTATAAGTTCAATCATAAGAATTATGGGATTCCACCAATCACAGGCAGTACAAGAGAAATCTGCCTTCTGTCTTCATCACATATATGTGATGCACCTTCAGAATTAGACATCACAGCATCATGAAAGAAAGTAACATATTGGAGGAGATTCACTTATTATACCCTACCCACATGATATCTATGGATATTTTGTTCAAGTCCACTCTGCTAACTTCTAATTTCATGGATGGTATCAAATTTTATTTTAGTGCTAATATTTTCTTCATAAATCTGCTTGTATATCTTGACTAGTGCTGAATCTATATGCTGTAGCCCTTAAGTCTCATTATAGCTAAGAACTTTATATATGTGGAGGATGAAATAAATACCTTACCTGAAATTCCTGCCCTCTGTTTCACACTTAAAATAATCTTTGCCAATACTCAGTTGTTGCTTAGAGAACTAGTTATAAGAAGTGACTGCTATAGGAGACACAGTTGAGCTCCATCCAAAGGCCCTTAAATTCCCAATAACATGTCTATGTGCCTTTCAGTGGGCCTTGCTTCATATGGCCTGCATCTGTTATTCTCGTCAGAGGCTGACTTTGGACTACAGGAAGGAGCCTCTTTGCTGCTCAGAGAAGCCAGAGTGCCTGGGAATTTACATCTTGCAAGGATGATAAACCAGCCCAGTTTGCATGAGAATTTCTCATGCAAGGATTTCTCAAGATGTGGGATTTTCAGTGCTAAAAGTAGGACAGTCTCAGGCAAAGAGATGATTGGCCATCCAATGCACCCCAGCACCACTAGTGGGCAGTCCTCAGCCAATATCTGACTAGTGCAGAAGTATAAAAGCCCAGTTCCCTGCCCCAAGTTGGGACAAACATTCAGGTACAATTATGCTCCAGAATTTCTTGCATGATCCAGCTGAGGCTGAAATTTCTCTTACTTGGCATCTTCCTTTCTGTCTTGTTTATCCCCCCACCCGCAACTTCCCTATGTCTCCTAGAAGCACGTCCTTCATAAACCACTTTCGCTCCTTCCTCATCTCAAGGAAACACTTCTGGATATCCCCACTGAAGACAAATGCCTTTCCCTAAGTGTCGGAAAATCGCAGGATGTATCTGTCATGGAAATCCACAAGGTGGTCACAAATTTCACTTTGGCCAAATTTTTCAGCTTCCTCTCCCAAACTAAAGCTGATAATAGAGATAATGGCAAGCAGGAAACTCTCTCATTTTGGTGTGTTTCTTTTTCTTGTTTCCATAGCCTTGGATCAACTTGGAGGTGGTAAAAATGTCAGAAATGGCAGCAGAGAATAAAGGTGGCTTTGATTGGCAAAGAGACAGTTAAAAGGAGAGATATGAAATTTAAATAATAAAATTCAACTGATTAAGATTTGAATATTTCTTAAATAGAGTGGGACTCAATGGGTATTTTTCCTAAAATAAAATTAAAATCTCTAGTACATTTTAAGAAAATAATTTTTCTACTATGATCTAGTAGAGTTATGTAATTATATTTTTAAATATACTTAGACATTTTTCTGAAACTGTAACTCAATAAAATATTAACCTGGTCTGGGACTGTCCTTTTATTATATCTATTTAAAAGCTCTCCTTCACTCTCTTTGAAGTTATTATAGGATGAGGAGCAATTTGCAATAATTTACCTAATAATAATAACAACAACAACATAGCTCTATATCCTGTATGTTTGATTTAAGGAAAAGGGTTTCCCTTCCAGGTCCCCATAAATGTACAAGGTTCAAACAAAGTGCGGGCCACTAATGAACAGACTGTTTTCCTGTGTAGGGCCCCCGAACAGAATGACTTCATTCAGGGCTACTGCTCGCGCATGGAAAGTGTTGGTAAGAAGTCCCACAGAGTTCAGACGACCTTTTCCTAACTTTCGTTTTTTTTTCCCCTGTTTGCCTTTCGGGTCTAAGCCAGGGATAACATAAATATTCATCAGCTGATATTTGCAGTAGCTGTGAAGTTATGAATGAGGCCATGCGGCTGCCCTCCTCTGCCATCTACAGAATGGCAGCTTCTCCACTCAGTTCTCAGCCAAACGACACTTTCCAAAATCCCCAAAGTGTACTAGTAGGCTTTTCAAATTCAGTCTTTCTTTTTTTTTTTCTTTAATGCTCAAAGCAGAAATGCTGTCTGCTTAATGTTTACCCTGGGATTATAGAAGAAGAAAAAGAAAAACATTACTTTGCCAAGCTTTAAACTTTCAGATGCCTTGACATAGCAGGCAAATGTGTTAGTAGCTCAAAATATTGGTAGCATATATCAATGGTTATGATGGTTGCAGGTTTTCTTTTTATATTAAATACCAGACATATACCTAAGGCATTTATTGTGTGAAGAACAGGGAAAATAACCACAGCTTTGATCTGTTTTTACTGTTTTGTTACTTACCTGGGCAGGTGTTGGAGAGAGATGTTGGAAAACACTTTTGAATAAGACAACTTCAAATAGGTCCTCGACATTGAGACATAAAAACATGAAAATTAGGCCTGTCGTAGGGCCTGAAATTGGGCTGGTCTTCCTGTAAATGAGACTTCCAACAAATCATCACTTTAGAATCTAGATTTTTAAAATTTTTCCAGGGCCTCTCACTCAATAAAACCTAAGTAGAAGGTGAGTTGTAAATGGAAACAAGAGACTGTGTGGTAGCAAATAGCCAATCACTGAATCAATCCCCAGTAGTTAATAAACATAAATATAACATGTTTTTATAGATATAGGATAAATATTGTCAGTGTGCAATGTTCTCTTTTTGACTTTGCTCATCAATGTGCTTTATTCAAAACCCAACATTTGGTCTGTCCTTGTCTCTGTAAAAATTCCACCTACATGTATGAGTTAGCCGTATAATTCTAGGACAGGAGGATCATTTTTAAGAAGTGTTACCCCAAGTCCTATACTTCTTCAGAATGTTCTCTTGTTCTGAATCTGAATTAACAATTGCACATTAAAATCTCTTATCAGCACTGTTCTGAATTTGGGGGGTTCAGTCATCTTATCCATAGCTGACTGTAGAAATAATTGTCTAAACCACCAAACCATAAAGAAGAACAAGATCTCAGGTGTTCAGATAAGGACTAGATCCCAGCCTGGCAAGAAAGCTGACTGGAGCAGGTATTCATGGCTGCATTCCTGTCTCTGTCTTCATCCTGGAGTCTAGACTCACCAGAGCTAGAATGGAAGCCAGAGGCAAGTGCTCAACTGAATTCTCCCTGGCTCTAGCCCTCTCTTGAATAAGACCTGATGAACTGCTATTGGAGGGAGACAAAGGCAATGACCTCCTGCAGGAAAAAGTAAGGCTATGGACAGGAATAATCATCACACACACTCAGAGACATTTGGGAGGTCGGATGAGTTAGAGCAGGCGGGAAAACGTTTCCTCTCCCTCTCAGCCTGTCCTAATACTGAGCTTTCTGACCTGGAAGTAGAGAGGAGAATTACATGTTGATCCTTCACTATGAAACTCTTTTTTTTATCCAAAGCACATCAGATCACAACGTCAAAAAGAATTCCAATAAATACTCATTACTCTTATGGTATCAGGGACGAAAGTAACCTGATTCGACAGTGGCTTGTAATAGTTGTGTACAAGTGATTGTATTTTTTAATCTTGGGCACAAGTAATCAAAGATTTTTTTAAATTATTATTTATGAATTTTGTCCCTTAAGGACTATTTACATATTAATGACCATTCCCTGGGTTTTAGCCTTTCTTTTATTTCTCTGAATTCTCCAGAAACATTGTATTTTCCCCACCAATACCTCATCTTTTCAAGCACACAGCTAGAATTTTCAAGTATAGTTCATATTGTTCCATCAAAGTGGTCCATGTAATTTATAATTCAAATTGGGAGACTTTGGAAGTAAATGGGGGCATTTACACCGGAACAATGAGTATTACATTAGGAGAATAAGTATTATACTGGGACTGTTGTGGGCAAACTGAAACATATGATCACCTTACACCTGAAGCCTTCTAGATGAGTCTCTCCACTTTTATCTTCAGTTAAAAATAAAGGTTTGTTTTGTTCTCTGGATAATGAGTTGCCTCTTTCATAGGAAATTTAATGTTACTTAATTTGACTGCTATGCCAGATTATCATCAATACACCTTACTCATCGTGCATCCTCCTGAAATATCTTCAGATGATGTCATCTACCTTCTGGCTTCCCCTTGATGGTTTTAATGATTTATAAAGCATAACATGTAAACAACTGTATTCTCTGCCTGTATTTAAGGACAGTACCACCTCAAGAAAAATGAAAGATTAAATTGTTTATTTTCCTTGCTGGGTAATCTGAAAGAGTATTGGTGGATACAGGATATCTAACTGCTGGTTCTCTATTCTGAAGTATGCTCAGCTTCCAATAGCAGGATCAAGATAATTAACAATGTATAAAAGGGCCTCAGACTACTTCCATGGGGTCAGTGTCCATAGATGACAGAGAAAAATACCCTGATAGAATGGCAACTTCAATACTTTAGTTTTGTCTTAAAGGCTCCATGATACCAGAGGATTTCCAATTCCTCTGTGGTGAATTTCCTTTACTGTTCGGTGATCTTGAGAACCCACTATACATCTCTTGTTTCAGAAAGTTCCTTCGGTATTATTATGTAGAAAATAAAACTGTTCCACTTCAAAGTTCATAATTTTTTGAAGTAATAATTACCTGAAGTCCACAGATACCATTTAAACGATGAGAAGGATTTTGACCAGGATTTGTACTAACCAAGTTTTTTTAATTTCTTACCAGTAAACTTTGATTTATTTTGTTATTAAAACCTTATCAATCTTCTCCAGCTCTGTTATTAACTGACTGACCTTGGGTAAATCATAATCCTTCTGTGTCAGTTTCCAAAAACAAAAGATGTAAGGTCTGTATTTTTAGCATTCCTCAAACTGCATTTCATAGAACTTTACTTCTTTATTATATTAATTGTAGATGTACATGATATATTTATAGAAAATACCTGGTTTAAAAGGGTAGATTCCTTTAATATAAGACCTGAGATATATTAATAGGCAGATGTGTCTAATCAGATCACAAGACAACTTTAAATGTATATGATTAATTTATGCACTTCAACAATAAAGCAATCAAGAAGTTAAATTTGCAAGAATGAACACGCTAGCTTTGAAATAACATGTTAAACTTACATCAAACATTCTGTGGTCTTAAACTGACAGTTTGGTTCTGGATCACTGATGTGTGGTCAAGCAAACAAAGTAAGACACTACTCACAGTGGTATCCGAGGCAACTCCATGGCCAGCATCGAATTTCCCAGCTGCCAAGTGAAGCTGTATCCTTCAGGTGTTACAAAATTAAGGTCAAAGGACTGCTATGTTTTCTAAGTTTCTTTTTATATGAAAATATGACCAGAAAACATTAGTTAATTTATAAGAAGGCCCAGAAATTTAGCATACACATACACCCACACACATAAAATACAAAGCGTCCAGTTAAATTTGAATATCAGATAAACGATAATTTTTTTTAGGTTAAGTATGTCCAAAATATTGCATGGGATATACTTATAAGAAAAAGTGTTTATTGTTTCTATAAGGAACATCTATAGTTTTGTTCCCAATAAAACTTACTCTGGAAAGAGCAGCACCTCTTCAATTTCTTCTTCATGATATAATATTTAGGATTCACAGTATCTCCATATTTGTATTGTACCTTTTCTCTCTGACCATGTTTGATTGCTCAAGGGGTGTGCAAGTGACTTAAAAAAATGAGTTCTCTTTTCAGATAATCTTGAACTGAAGCTGGAACAAGAACATAAATTCTTCTTGGTTGAAGAGCTGGAAGATGTGAATCTAGGGAGCTGCATGTAGATATGTGACCCGCTAAGTTGATGTTGCTGCTCTGTGGTGGGAAAGCAGTAAAGCCTACGTTCTGGGAGAAACAAAGGGGAAAAAATATGAGTCTTTGTTGATTTCCAATTCCTACACCTAAATTTCCCAAGGCCCACCTGCATTTGTGTTCTTCCTGTGGCTCTGTGGTTCCATACTTCAAAAACTCCTTTTGTTTGACCTCCTTCAAGTTGTGTTTTGTTCTTTTCAACAAAGTGTTGTGAGTTATAAAATCTCAGTGAGACATTGTTTAGGATGCTTAAACAAAAAAAAATTTTCTCAGAAGGACTAAAGAAATATTAATTACTTACCACTTTTTAGGGACTAATTATTGCATAACTGAGATATGACACACCCACATCACCCAACTAATAAGGCCAGGAACCCATCATTCATAGAGCAGATCATAGGACTTGGCTATTGAATGTATGTGAGTAACATTTGGCCACATGATCTAACATATTCCAAACAACTCTAAAATTCTACAACTTTGTGACATTTCAACAATTTTTCAATCTTAGTTTGGTAGTTATTTACTATAAAAATATAATCAAAGAAATTTTTAAATGGTGAAATCTATCCTTGAGAAAATTATACTTTTTAATATCATATCTTTTGTTTTGAAAATCAAAAACAATTTCACAATAGTCACTTAGGATTATGAAATTCTCATGTATAAAATCGGCATTCTGAAATTTTTCCATTAAATACTATAATTTTAAGTTTTCTTAATGGAGATCTTTAAAGATTTTCTGTATTTGATGCCAAGCACATGTAAGAATTGGTTCTAAAAAAAACCTCTAATATCTCTGACAAACGTTCATTGATTAATTTAACAAATATTTACTCGTTAACTGTCATTTTCATGTAAGGTGCTGGAAATACAGCAAAAAAACAAGACAGACAGATTCTCTGTTCTCGTGGACATAATCCAGCTTATAGTACTATTTCTTCAAAATTTTTCCTTACTGGTGTTTGTTTTGTTCTTAGGACATTGTATGTTTACTAATATATTTACTTAACAGTATGTAAGAAAGTACAGATCTTCATGTGTCAACTCCAAGACTATGGAACATTCTATAAGCATCACTTAATATCTAGGCATATTTACCATGTTCTTTGCTTTCCCTTAAATGTACTCAGTGAGGTCAGAATGGGAAACAATGCTACATGGATAGATAGAGTTGAGAGAAACTCTTTCTATTGTCCTTGACACTATATTCTGTTAATTAAAAGAGGATTAATAAATACTACAGTTAGTGATAATAGAACTCTATCCTCCCTGAGATAAATATTGAAAGCACCAAAGAGCAGGTCAGAGTGTGCTATAACATAAAGAAGTCTCCATTAGGAGCCCAAAGATCTGGATGTCAGCTCTTAGTCCAGTATTCATCTTGGCATGATCTCAGTACTCAGAGAAATGTCTAATGGCATTTAGAAATCCTCTAGGAAATTAAAGGTCATGTCCACAAAATTCTACTCGCCTACACCTTTGCACCCTCTGCATGAAACTGGTTAAAATTTTTTTTAAATAATGTATTGTTTTAGTAGCTGATATGCTATCATGTGATAGCTGGTGGCAAATGTAATTACTGAACTGCTTCAATAGTGAAGACAAGGTCTGATTACGAGTATTTTCTAGCAAGGTCTGATAGTTCTCGGTTTCATTCTTAACCCTTAGTTTGGTGGAAGTAAAAATATAAATAAATCTAGACTAGGGAAATCATGTTGGCTCTTATATCGGATTGAACTTCTGAGAATACATGATTTATGCTTTATTTCTAAATGAGAGTCAAAAACCAGAAGGGTCAGCATATCAAATAAATTGAAATCGATATGAAGTTGTATTTTTGCATGATACGAGTCTTATTTTGTTGTTGTAGCTCAGTCATCTCTCATTCTCCTCTGTTGGGCAAGGTAAAAAATATTAGCAGACAATGTGAACCTTCATCATCAGCAAGGTTTGGATAAGCAACAGGAATGTCAACATTAATGAAAACTATTAGAGACTAAATAATTTTAATCACTTCACCGTGTATTGTTTTTAATTAACTTTAAAAAACATATTTTGCTACTTTTTACTTACCTGAAGCTTTGAAGAACTTTGGAAGTAGCAGTGTTAATGAAGGGGATATTTAGTAGAGAGGAGATTCTCATTCCTGAAGTCCAAGAGGAGGCAACATAAATGGGGAGGCAGTTTGGGCATTAACCTCTTTTGCCCTTTTAACCACTCACTTCCTGAGAAAGGACCAACAACTGTGGGGAGTGTCCTGTTTTCCGAAGACCTTTTTTTCTGTGTTTATTTGCTTGCACTTGCATCATTTCCTCCATCATTCGCCTGCCCAATAAAGAATGGACGAAAGATGGCAAAAGAGTTGAAAGCCAATCAAATCATTCTGGACAAATTGTTAACAGACCGGGAATAAGATTAGCCAAGAAACGTTTAGCAAAAATAAGGTTTGCAGGAAAATCTGTGGATTTCATTTAGACTGTGTTTACATGACAACAAAGTATCTGGTCAATTTAGTGGAAAGTAGACACATTGTTAATGCAATTATGTAGACAAAACCACCAGTTGATTCAATAACTACATTTTCAAATTTATGGTTTCTAGCTTTCATATACACTGCCTTCCTCATAATCATGAATATTTAATAGTTGCACAAATTAAATCTTTTTTTTTTAAATGGTTAGGAGAATAACCATTTCCTAATGCCTGAATCCTGTTTTTGTTGGTGTGTTGAGTTACTGAAATTTTTTTGTCATAGAAATGTATATCTTTATTCAGATTATTGAGAAAATTTTTTGAAAGTTTCATCCTGACTGCTTTTTTAGTGCATTTTTTTAAAACTCACTAATTGAAACAGGGAAGTTCACATCATGACACATTATATTAAATTACTATTATTTAGAAATTTTCAAAAAAATCAGGGTGATATTGTTCATATATATTTAAACTAGATAGCATGGTTATAGTATTAACAAATATTTGAATAAAAATATATTCTTGACTAGGATAAAGCTTTTATTTACTTGAATAAAGAATTCTGAATAAGAATTTTTCAAAAAATCTGAAAGGTTTGCTTATTAATATTAAAACCAGATAACATGGTATCAAAGATAAAGGAAATCAACAACAAAGTGCATTCTTTTTTTTTTTTTTTTAATGGTGATATTGGTTAATGAAATCCAGTAACTTTTAGGGGTACAATTTAACAGTAAGGCATATATATATATATTGCATTGTGTGTTCACTGCCCATAGTTATATTTTTTTCTGTCACCTCATATTTGACCCCTTTTAGCCCATCTACTTCTCCTCTCCCCCTTCCTCTTTACCCTCTGGTAACTACTAGTCTATTGTCCATGTCCATGAGTCTCTGTTTGTCCTGTTAGTTTATTGCTTTTAGGTTTATATCCCACATATAAGTGATATCATATAGTTTTCAACTTTTTCTGTCCGGCTTATTTAGCTTAGCATAATTATCTTGAGGTCCATCCATGTTGTCACAGATGGCAGTATTCTATCTCTTCTTATGGCTGAGTAATATTCCATTGTATATATGTACCACAGCTTTTGTAGCCAATCATCTATCATAAGACACTTTGGTTGCTTCTATGTCCCGGCCACCGTGAATAATGCTGCTATGAACATCAGCGTGCAGATATCTTTTCAGATATCGGTTTTCAAGTCTTTGGGGTAAATACCCAGAAGAGGGATTGCTGGATCATATGGTAGATCAATTCTTAGTTTTTTTGAGGAACGTTCATACTTTTTTCCATAGTGGCTGTACCAATTTGCAGTCCCACCAGCAGTGTATGAGGGTTCCTTTTTCTCTGCATCCTCTTCAACATTTGTTATTACTTGTCCTGTTGATTATAGCTATTCTAACAGGCATGAGACGGTATCGCATTGTGGTTTTGAGTTGCATTTCCCTAATAGCAAGCAATGTTGAGCACTTTTTCATATGTTTGTTGGCCACTTGTATGACTTCTTGGGAGAAGTGTTCATTCAAGTCCTCTACCTGTTTTTTAATTGGATTATTTGTTTTTGTTGTTGGTGTTATTATTGAGTTGTATGAGTTCTTTGTATATTTTGGATATTAGGTCCTTATCAGAGGTATTGCTTGCAAATATCTTTTCCCATTTGGATGGTTGTCTCTTTATCTTGTCGACAGTTTCTTTTGCTCTGCAGAAGCTTGTTACTTTGATATAGTCTCATTCATTTATTTTTGCTTTTACTTCTCTTGCCTTTGAGGTCAAATTTATAAGATCCTCGTTAAGTCCAAGGTCCATTAGTTTAGTCCCTATGTCTTCTTCTATGCGATTTATTGTTTCAGGTCTTATATTCAGGTCCTTAATCCATTTTGAGTTAATTTTGGTGTGTGGTGATAGACAACAGTCTAGTTTCATTCTTTTGCAGGTGGCTTTCCAGTTTTCCCAGCACCATTTATTGAAGAGGCTTTCCTTTCTCCACTGTATGTTTCTAGCTCTTTTGTCAAAAATTATTTGCCCATATATACATGGGTTTACCAAAAGTGTATTCTTGACTTGGGCACGGTAACTTGTTCATATGATGAAGGAATTTATATGCTCCTGGTTCAAGGATATGTCAAAGTTCCTTAGAGAAAGACTCTCTATTGGTAGAAATTGGCTATTTAGGATACAGAGTTTTGTCCACTCTACAGGACATATTTCACTATGTCCAACAAATTTGCTCCCTCTTTTCAGATGATTTCCAAGATGTCAGTCATTATACTACATGCCATTTATTTTTATTTATTATTTTTACAATAGCTTACGCATACATCATTTCTTACAGTTTGAAAGGTCATTGCTATTCAGTGTTATATACTATTAATTTGTAATATCACTATTCCACCTAAAGGTTAAAAATTAACATTCAAGTTTATTTTCTCAAGATGATGTGTTCACTCAGAGGTTGGGTTGAGTCATAAACTCAAGACTTTAAACAAAATTCTTGGGATCCTCTCAATAAACCACAACTGAAAAGATTAATAAGAAAAATGAACAAAATCAAAGCTGCTTTAGATCAATACAGTATTTTCCTTCCAAGTAATTTTAAACATTATCATATTTATTATTTCAGTTGCTGCTCCTGCTACACAGATAAGACCTACTGTAACATTTGTATTTTTATTTTTCAATTACAGTTGACATTCAACATGACATTAGTTTCAGGTGTAGAGCACAGTGACTAGACATCTACACAATTTCTGAAAGGATCCCCCTGATCAGTCTAGCACCCATTTGGCACTTTACTTTTATAGTATTATTGACTATACTCCCTATGCTGTACTTTACATTCCCGTGACTATTTTGTAACTATCGAATTTTGGATTACTTTTTAATCCTTCACCTTTTTTTATCCAGCCCCCTAAGCCCTGTCCCATCTGGCAACCATCAGTTCATTCTCTGTATCTACGATTCTGTTTCTCTTTTGTTTGTTCATTTATTTTGTTCTTTAAATTTCACATATAAGTGAGATCATATGGTATTTGTCTGTATGACTTGTTTTACTTAGCATGATACCCTCTAGGTCCATACATGATGTTGCATGTAACATTTTATTTTTAAATTGGAAAGCTACATTGAAATGACTTTATTTGATTTGACCAGCGTAACCATGTAGCAAGGTTGGCCTGGAGTCTATTAGATAAAGTTTCTTCGGTGTCTAAGGTTGTTCTGAACATACAGACCTATGCTACAAATTGGCACATGAGACAATTTAAGTTTAAATTAGTTAAAATTAAATAAAATTAAGCACTCAGTAATAGGCAAATTTCCAATGCCCAATAGACACATGTAGTTAATGGCTATTACACTGGACAACACAGATATAAAACATTTTCATCATCACAAAACATCCATGGGGCAGCATTGGTCTGGATAATAAGAATCCTTAAATATTTGTTTTAATGGAACAAATGTCCAAAATTTTATAATAACCATGGATATTACCATTGTTATAACACTGTTGGTAAGGCTACAGAAAAATAGAGGGCAATGTTGTAAAAATATATGTAAATAATTGCTATGAGATATATTACTTCAGCCGAAGGTTTGAAATTCAAAGATAAAGAAATAACTTTTCAGACCTCAGGTTTGGGAGGCTGGAGTTCAGTAAACAACAGGAAAAGAAAGCAGGCTGGCCTTTAATTATTCACATACAATTCAATGTCAAAATGTCCACAAATGAAAATGTGACCCCAAAATATCATACTTATCTAAGCTATCATTCAAATATAAAAGCATTAAGCAGATTTTTTAAACATGCACAAACTCAAAGAATATAGCTAATCTTAAATGATGTAATTTACCAATGAAATCTGGGGAACCAAGAAGAAAGAAATCAAAGTTCACCAGGAAATGGAGAAGCTCTGAAGATTGTAGTAAGTACTGAGCCCATTTCAGTGAAAACTAATATTAAACAATTTTGGAAATTATTGTTACAGAAGAGGATGTTTTATACTTTGATGATATAAAAATAATATATTAACAAAATTAGAACATAAGAGGAGGAAAAAAGAAAGAAGAGTTGGTGTAAGAGGCTCATTTCTTTATTTTTTTTATAGCAATGAGTCAACTGATATTGTCAAAACTGAAACATGTGTATGCCAGAAACAAAAAATTATTTCAACCTCTTATTTTCATAGCTTGTAAAATACAATGAGCAGGTGCTTTTAAGCTATAATATTTATTTTTGAAAGGAGCATTTACCTTAATTTAAAGAATTCCTTGAATTTAACTTTCTCTTCTAAATTCAAGTAAAACTAAATTGAATATTTTACTTAAATGTAACATTTATTGAATAGTCCTATTTTAGTAAAGCCATTTCTACCTACCTATATATCATCTATCTACCTATCATCTACCCAGCTACTATTTATTATACACATACAGTAATGTCTGAAATGGTATTCCTAAGCCTAATACAAATAACAATGATCTGTATGTAGTAAAATCTGTGGTGATTTTTATTTTTAGTCTGTGAACTGCTTGAAATCTTTAACCAGTTTTATTAAAAATTTAATTTTTTAAAATAAATACTATAAAACAAAGTACATATTGGAACTTGTTATATTATCTCTCCTGATAATAATTATTGTTAATAAGAAGTTAAGCATTGATGTATAATTCATGATATATTCTCACATATTTCACCATGCCACGTCCTCATTTCACAGCTGAGAATCTGAGGGTCCTAAGGGGAAATAATGGTTCACCTGGCCAGTCACACAGATCTTCAAGATTGGCCTTGACCTTCATTTAGTGAGCTTAGTAATGAAGCTCTAACATATAATCTGAAGCACATTACCATAAACAACTCTATGAATAAGAAGATCTCATTATTAGAAACAGACTGAAGAGTTTGACCATAATGGGAAAAAAAAAATCAACATTAAAGAGATGATTAAATCAGAAAATACAAGTAGGAGAGTAAACCAGAATCTTCTCCTCAATGATGCTGAATCAATGGAAGAAACAAAATCACATTTATTGCTCACCTGAATTCCAGTCCTTGTTTTAGCATCACTCAAGGTAACACAATTCTTGGTTTTCAGAAGATCCTGGAAAATTTCCAGTTGAACCTATGCTCGTTAGCTAAAATAATATTCAGAAAGATTTCAGTAGAGAAACTGATAACTGAATAAAAATAAGCATTTCTTATTTCTCCAACCAACTATGGGCAACCGCTTTAGGAAGGAAAGAAGATAACTATTGCTCAAGTTAGATTTGGATAAGGACAGGAAATTGCATCTTTTAAAATAGATAAGAGTTTCCATCACATAAACATATAATAATAGCCTTCTACCATTTGGGTTAACATTTACATTACCTAAAATAAACTCTCATCCTGATGTCATTCTATAATTGGCATGTGATGGAGTGCACATTGAAGCAAATATAGTTCAGAAAGCATCCTCTATCTTTATGTTATAAGAAACCTTCAGACTTTTCCTAAACAGACAAACTTTATTTTGTTGCTATGCAACTGACATCCAGTACAGTCCATCAGACAATAAATAAATTATGAATTTTACAATGAAAAGTCTTTTCTCTCGGTTTGAGAACAAGCCACAACTTCCCTTCATACTAACCACCAAAGCCCTCTAAAGCTGTTTCACAAATGGCAATGTTTTGACAAGATAAACAAATGAATGAATAACATAGCAATGACACAGATGCAGTTTTGTAAACTGCACACTGAGAAGCATCTATACCGTTTGATTCAGTCCTACAGGCCTGGGAACCTGATGGAGAGAAGGAAGTTTATTTCACACCCACATTCTTCCAGGTAGCAGAATATAAGCAAACTTAAAAGAGATTCTGGCAAATTCTGTTGGCAGGCACCCATCACTGCTACATGTTTCAGGCATGATTCTTTGTAAGGGCATTAGAGTGATTTTAGTTATGAGAGAAACATCTGTGAGAACAAAATGCTATAGGCATAGAGAACTTGAGACTCCTGAGCCAAACATGAGCAACAGCCATCTTTAACATGACCTTCTCAGTGTTCAAATGCTAAATATTCTCCAACATTTAAAATCTTTACTTAAAATGTAGATGTCTAATTTTCCTTGAAAAATCAGAAAATAATACTAGACTTGCATTTTCACAAAAATTAGTTGGAATCGGCTGCTAGAAGAAAAACTGCAAACAATCCAAACGTATAATGATAGGAAAATGGATAAATTGTGGTATATTCCTATAGTGAATTGCTACAGACCGATAAACAGAACTACTGATATACTCAACAACATGAATGGACTTCATATGCATTGTGCAAAAGAAACCAAAAACAAAAATATGTACTATATATTTCCACCTGTATGAGGTCAAGAACAGGCAAAACTAATCAATAGCAATGGAAGTTAGCATAAATTTACTTCTGGTAGAGGAGACACTTTCGGGATGATGGAAATGTTCTAGATCTTAATCTGGGTGGTGGTGGTCACATGGATGAATACGTAAAATGTATCCACCCATGCATTTAGGTTAGAGCATTTACATACCTCACTATAAAGTAGTCTATATCTCAACAAGAAATATAAAATTCAGTGAAAAGAATCAATTGGCTAAGGAGAAGTTGGCTTTTGTAGGTGGGGCATGTCTCACACCCAATAGCCAGCTCATTACGTGATCTGCTTAGCAAATCTGACTTGATGGTCATTGCTCTAGACTAGCCCAACAGACCAGTAGTGCCCGAAGTATGATGCCTAGACGAGCAGTATCAGCTTCACCTGAGACCATGTTAGAAATGCAGGTTGTCAGGCCTCACTCTACACCTGCTGAGTCAGAATTTATGGGAGTGAGGCCCGGCAATCTGTTTTAACAGGTTTCCCCCAACCCCCATGCCGCCCCAGAGATGATGATGCACTTGCAGATTGAAAAACATTGCTCTAGAGCACTACGTACATTAAATAGCATACAAGAAAAGTAGACTTGGTCTGTATTAGACTATCAAGTCCCTAGTACCCTACCCCCAATGTATTTCAGGAAACTCAGGAATAGAAAAGTTGATTGCTTCCTCAAAGACTTTCTATCAATTTCAATCAACAAAATCTCCAGAAATGCATGGAGAACCAATAAACCCCATTCCTATCTTAGCCATAAGATAGCTTTAGTATTGTTATAAATGGACTGGAAACACTCTCAGAATAAAAAGTAAAAAACAACTTTATATCATTCTGATTATGAAAACAATATACACCATAAAGCATTGTTATATTATAACTCTAAAGAAAAAAATCTACATTCAAGGAGAAAGAAGGCTCTGAGGGTCATAAAACACCTAGAAATTCACAAATTAAGACTACGAATCCCCATTCTCATATAACTTAAATAAAATTTACTTATAACACAATATGTGGATCTCCATTTGCTGTGGGATGTTACCAAGCTTTTAGCCAAGTCACCATCCAACCACATACTATGATGTAGACTAAATGGATATTCTTTGCCAACAGCAAAGAAATTTCTGAATCAGCTGAGGAAAATCAAAGAAGTGCTTATTTTGTACTTATTAACTGATTAATATTAATTTGGAAACATAAAACAACTACATAATGTGACAGTAATATTCCCTCTTTGTATTTGGAGAAAATGTGAAGGGGTAATAACTACTTTTCATAAGACCGAATGATTCTTCTCTATCAGACCTAGATATAATTTCAGAAAGATCTATATTTGTGTCCATCAGAGTATTTAGGAACACCCTAACATTTTGAGAGAGAGAGAGAGAGAGAGAGAGAGATGAGAAAAAAACCATAATAATAAAACAATAAAATATAACAATCTTATTTTAAGGTAGTGATTCTCTCAATTGTTTTACTCAATACTTCACAGTGGTTTAACAACTGGTGAAAAATCAATTTCAAAATTACATTGGCTATTAAGTTCACCTACAATCTGTCATATGCCTGGCTTGGGAATGAATCTAAGAGTCACGTGACCCGAGCTTTGTGGGCATACAACCAGTGCAGTTGCACAGGACTCC
Source organism: Pteropus alecto (assembly GCF_000325575.1). Classification (NCBI taxonomy): domain Eukaryota; kingdom Metazoa; phylum Chordata; class Mammalia; order Chiroptera; family Pteropodidae; genus Pteropus; species Pteropus alecto. Next base: position 13,065,270 of record NW_006442491.1, on the reverse strand, counting down.
ACACTCAGAAGGGGGCCTCATGCTTGAGTTTAATGCTCTGTGGTTAATGGCTTGAAATGCTTAATAATTTTATCTTTGAGTTCATGTTTTACAAGTAATGGCTAAAGGGACATGTGCTGGGGACTTGGAGCCTAGAATCACACATTTTCCCATCTCTCACCATTTCCCCACCTCCTCTGAATAAGTCCTTGGCTGCTGGCTCACCCATCTGCCCAGTGACAGCTCCACCCTCCACCCCAAGGGTCTTGGACCCGGGCACAGAGGAGTCAGGGCAGGTCACAGATGGTGCCTCACACATCTGTGAAGGTCTACACTGTGAGTAGCCCCGTGCCCAAGGAAACATGACACTACATAGCAAATAAGATACCATGACAGGTTAAGAGAGAAACCATGGAGGAAAAGAAAATGCTTTTTTCCTGCTTTTTGAACAAAGGGTCAACATTTTCATTTGACATGATCCTCACAAATAATGTAGTTGGCATTGCATGTGACTGTGGAAAGAAGCAAAAGAATGAAGAAGAGGAATTAGGAGGTATGAGAATTAATGGGGTATGTGTCAGGGGAACAGGGTGGTAATTATCATTCACAGATTAAAATGGTTGAATTCCATATTGTTCCAAATAAACCAGATATATTATTTTCAAAAAAAAAGCTTTATTTCTTTCTAATTAAAAAGTAATATACATCACAAAATATTCAGATAATATTCAGACACTAAAGGTGCGAATGGAAATCTACATTCAAAGGAGCATAACCCAGGGCATTAAAATGTATCTAGAAAATCACAAATTCCTACCAATTCATCCCGATTCTATCTTTTGAGGAGGTATCAAGTGCTACCTCCTCAGTGTTCTGAATTCAAGTTGCCTGTTTCTCCAGGCATGGCCAACCTTTTGAACCTGAACTTACAATTTCAGAACACTGTTTTAAGGATATCTAAACACAATGCAGGTTAATAAACAGTGAGATCATTATCTTCTCACCCTCGACGTTAGCTACTTCTAATTTTACCGAAGGATAGCTTTTGTTTTCAGCACTTAGCTTGCCAGGGGATGACGTTGTCTAAACACATTTTCAATGTTTTCTTTTTAACAGTTAATATATTTCCAGGATGCAAGTCCATTTCTTTCTGAAAGGTTCCTAGGACACCCATTGAAAAGTCAAAAGCAATGAACTAAAAGGGATTGCTATTTTGTTGGAGAAGAACGACACCCTTTGTATCGAAGTGGCGAATTACAGACTGTGGTCACCCTCTGCACAGTGTCTCTTTGTCAAGTAATACATGCTGAAAAAAAATAATACAGATGGGAAAATATTGTGCACTGTCAGATCTTGGAAAGGGCCAAAGGATTTTTCCTCACCAATGTCTTGTCGATGACTTTCACATTCTGGCACCCTGAAAAAATAATGCATACATTTAATATGAAATGAATGCAATAATAATCAGGCAGGTAATCGTTTTCCCAAGGAATGTAAAACTTGACAAATGTAAAGTTTATGATTCAAGGTAGCCTTGCCAAATCTTATGTGGCATGAGACCATTTTTATTACCTAAACAGCCCTTAACACAAAATGACTGGCACATATTTTTATTAACACAAAGAGTATATTCTTTCTGCCACATTTAATAGAGAGTCAGTAGCTGAAAGCTCTCTTTTAGGATTTGTCTATAGCAAATTAAAATGTATAGTAAGGATTCACAGAATGACATTCTTCTCACTGAGGCTGTGTCCACACAGGCTCAGCACAGCAGTGAGTAGACCACTGATACTGAGGATTCTATCTATGGGGATAATCTGAGTGATATGGGTCACAGAAAAGGAAACCCTCCTTACTTCCAAAAGTGGGACAGTCGATAATTAACTCAAAGCCATTCTTTGCATCTAGAGGTTCATCTGAGTTAAATTTAAAACAGTTACTAGTAATAATAGAGCTTTATTATTTATTTGTTCATTCAGCAAATATTGTTCATGTGCCAGGCACTCCTCTAGATACTGGGAACACTTCAATGAAAACAATAGACAAAGATCCCTGCCTCATGCTTATTACACTCTAGAAAGAAATAACACATATTACATGTAATTTAAAAAATAAATTATACAATAGATCATCTATAGAAAGTGATAGGTGCTTTGGTAAAAGAATGAAACAATAAGAGAGAAAGAAAACTGAAAGTTGAGTTGGTGGGTAGAAAAAAAAAGTCATTTTAAATAGGGTGGTCAGGATGGAACCGTCTGAGAAGGTACAATGTAAGCGTGACTTGAAGAACGTGAGGGAGTTAGCCATGTATATATCGGAGGAAAGAGCATTCAGGCAGAGGGAATAGCCAGTGTAAAAGCCCTCTGGCTGAAACATGTCTGGCATAGTCAAGGAATAGCAAGGAGATAAATGAGGCCTGGGTAGAATAAGCCAAAGTGACAGTAGTAGGAGTTGAGGTCAGAGAGGCGACAGAGGTCAAACCACATAAGGCCTTGTGCAGTATTGCAAGCACTTTGGCATTTACTCTAAGTAAACTCAGAGCCATCAAAGGGCTCTGATCAGAAGAGAGCCATGATCTGAAATAACATTTAAAAAGATCCTGCTGACTACCATGATCAGAATAGGCTGGGAAGAGGAGGAAGGCAAGATAGACAGACGGACCTGCAATACCCAAGGGGAAAGACATGAGGAGGAGGAGGATACACAGAAAGACTGTCACAGTATCCAAGATAAAGAGAGATGATGATGACTCTGGCCAGAGTGATGGCAGCGAAGGTGGTGGGCAAGGTCAGATTCCGATTACATTTTATAGATAGAGCCCCTGTGGGTGTGAGGGTATGAAGAAAAGGAGGAGTCAAGAATGACTCAAGATTTTGAGCAGAGCAACTGAAACCGTGGTATTAACGTGAACTAAGTTTGGAGAGTCTGCAGGTGGAACAGGAGCCAACTTCAAATTTAATGACACCTCTTAATGATTCCATCTTCTTGCTCCTCAAATTCACTTTTTTCCCTACCCAAGAGCCTGGCTTAAAGACCACTAGAAGAAAAGAAAGTTGTAAACTGAAGCAACAAGTCTTACCACTCAGAGCCATGGCCAAACGGAATTCTTCCTTTAGAATCTCAAGGACATCTTGTACACCTTTCTCTCCCTAAGCAGGTAAAAGATACAGATTTTCCGGGTAAGTCATTCTGACTTGTTTCATGTATTTATTTCACTGTCAAATCATCCTGTTTTATATGTTTATTTCTTTGTCCTCTAATTACCTGAGAAGCTAAGCCCCAAATGATTGGCCTCCCCACAAACACAGCCTTGGCTCCCAGGGCCAGAGCTTTCAGGACATCCGTGCCTTTCCGAACACCCCCGTCCAGGAAGATTTCCACCTTCCCTTCAACGGCCTCTACGATTTCTGGCAGAGCATCAATCTGTGGAGAGAAGAGATCAATAATGGGACATTAGGCATGATGAACTGTTACTCAACTCAACCTCTACAAACCAATGACCATCTGAAAGCGGCTCAGAGGAGAAGAAGCTAAGTAGGTTTGGAATCAACAGTAAAATTGTTCCCTCTTGAAAAAAAAGAGGTACAAATGCTAGTAACTGAAAAGAACAACTAGGCTTATTTTTCTTTCAAAGTCCAAGATTTTGTTTTAGTTACTGATGTTCAAATTCAAAGATCATGATTAAAAAATATATAAACACAATTTTAAAACACTTATCCTTTTATAGCTATTCTTCATTAAATGCATAAAAGTAAATAAAGTATCTTGCTCATATAAATTATTCTGAATATTATTTACTCATTTAAAATCAATTGTTAAAATTTGTGCTGATGGTAGTAGAAGTAGTGGTATATAAAAATGCAAACATGGCTAGTAATGAAAACCTTAGTCTCTGATTTCCCTATCCAAAACACTTTGCATTCAGCCATACATTAGAGAAGTCTCCACGAAAATATTTTTCTTGCTTTTAAAGGAATATGACCACATGCATCTTGAAGTTCCTTGCCTTGATTGGCAATTGATAATGGACTTATATCATCACCAGAGAACACACAATTCTCATAGAGGTTCATCTGGTAGGCTGCATTATTATTCCTTTCATACCACTCTGAACCCACTTCTTTTCCAAGGCAACTTTGCAGTGTTTCCTGCTAAGTGAATGAATGAATGAATGAATGAATGAATAGATAGATAGATAGATAGATAGATAGATAGATAGATAGATAGATAGATAGATAAATAAGTGTACTTGCCCACTTCTTGACATTGGCCTACTCCTTGCAACCTACTTTGGCTAATAACATGTGAGCAGAGGTGGCAGAGTGTCATTTCTGGGCGTAAGCCTTAAGCAACTTCATGCATATCAACTTTCTCTTGTACTTGTGCCATTTGCCAAGAGAGGAGATTCCCCTGGGCAATGCTTCTCCTTTAGCTGGGCCCCAGAATAAATATTCAGGAAGCAGAGGTAGCCCAGCCAAGCCCAGCTGGACCTGGAACTGGGAGCACAGCCACATAATCAGTATGAAGTCTGTATCAACATACCCCCAGTTCACACAAAGTTTCATGGGAATAAATTACTTTTGATTTAAATCACTGAGTTTGGAATCTTGTTTTATAGCATCATGTGGCAATAGCGAATATATTTGGCTAATAGCCAATATAGTTAATAGCTAATAGCTGATGCAGTCGGCTACTTTGATGTAAATCTTTGCACTTGAGAATGGAAACAATTCCCAAGGTGACCTGTAGGTCAAAATCTGTAGAAATTACTCACGTTCATACCAAAATATTTAAATATAAAATTAAGTCCAATCCCTATTTAAAATGCACGCTGAAAAAGCTACTATGCAGTTTTCCTAGAAATAATTGTGCTGAAAACACTCAGTCTCTCCCACTTCTCCCCTAAAGTTTTAAAGGCTAAACTTAAAAGGAGTTTTATGTAAAAGGCTGAAGACCAAACCCAGCAGCAGATTTGGAGGAAGTGAAGGCAATATTTGGCATGCAGCCCCTAAACGTTTGGCAAGTAATGTGATTTTCCTCTTTTCTTTTAGGCTTTTCTGCCTTGCCAACCATGATTTGGATCCATTTACATATGCCCCTTTACTTATACATAGTCCTCCTTTTACAGTCAAGCAAGTTACATCAATATATAAATGCTACAATTTTCAAGCGATGATGCAAGCTATAATTAAGCATATTTCCCCATTTGAAACCAGAACCAAAGAAAAATATTAGCTAGCTTGGGTTCAATACACATTTTCTAAGTCACGCAAATCAAGTCCCTTTAGGTTGTTTCCAATGCCCAATCTGGCCTGAAAGGAAGCTAATAAGGATACTTAAAATGTGAATCCTGAGTTATAAAACGGAACCCCGATTGGTGCTTCCTGTGTCTGTGGACAAGGATGTTCTTTCTGCTGCTGAACATTCCTATCCTTCCCCCTTTTTCTTTACTTTACTGCAGTTTTACTGTGGGTGTGTTTCAGACAATAATTCTGATCAGAGGAGATTAAATAAAAAACATAATAGACAAATCCATTCTTTTATGACTGCTACGTTTCCTTCTTTTCAGCTTGCTACACATCTAAGAGACCATTCATTTCAGCTTTTCTTTTCTTAGTGGTACTTTAGACAACTTCTTGTGAGCTTAACTCCAGTGGAGTAAACCTACAGGGAAATACGGTAAGATGCCGATATGCCATTGTTCATTTTATCCAACCATTCGCTGACTTATCAAACACTCTATCGAAGATCTGGTATATTCAAGGCACTACACCAGAAAAAATATCACAGATAATGAGAGAAGAATCCCACATGGATCCAACTCACAGACTTCTCTTTCCTGATCCTGTTCAAGTCACACTCTTCCAAGATGCTCCTTGTCCCTCCAAACTTCCACTCATTGGGAGTTCTCACATTTCTACTTTCCTGTAGCAACTGTTATACTACTGATTTCTGACATTTTAGGCATGGAAGAAACTCTTTAAAGGTTTTACACCAAAGAAGTTGCACATAAATAAAAGCAGATAAAGTCAGAGCTGCTTTAGTTAAAGCCAAGTAGACAGAATCCAGGCTACTGCCCATAAATCCTTCCCTGACTCTCAACTCTACGCTGTCCATTGCGCTTTACCAGGAAGACCTTGGGGGGGTTTCTACTCAGCAGGCTTAGACAATCACTGGCCCATGTAGGTCTGGCTGATCATTTGCAATTGCAAAAATGGCTGCAATTATTTCCCTCCCTATCTTTATTTCTTTGCAATGTGACATTTTATCTCCTTCCATTATGGGAGAGAAATGGGACCAGAAGAGCCTATTTCCTCACCCCTGGTATCTGAACTAGCCATTGTGATCAACCGAATGTGAGAGAAGCGACAGTGTGTGTGTTCTAAGCCTAGATCTCAAGAGGCCTTGTATGTTTGCACTTACTCTCTAGGAAATCTGCCACCTATTCATGAGAACCAGCCCACCTAATGTACAAGACGTGAGACAGGCAGAACTAGCATGTCCCTGCAGAGGTCATCCTACACCAGCCTTTCTTAGTAAACCCAGTAGCTGACCACAGATACATAGGAGTGACTCCAGCCAGAAAAACCTCCCAGCAAATCTCAGCCCAAATTGTCAACTCACAAAATTGTGCCATAAATAAATGGCTACTGATTGCTGGCCAGTTAAGTTTCAGAGTTGTTTGTTACACAGTAAAAGCTAACTGATATATCAAGTGGTTCTCAAAGGTAGAATTGTGGATCCCTTTTAAAGGACAAAATAAAACCTCTTAGATCTCATAGAAGATGGCCAAGGACTTGATTTTGGAAAGACTTGACTTTAACAAACCAAATACTTATTTTATAAAAATGTTCTACGGTTGAGAATTTTCACTTGAAAAGAACACTGTATTTTTAAGCTTAAGTTAATTTGGTTCCCATTAGCATCAAAACAAAAATGAAAAAAGAAAAAAAGAAAGAAAAATGCTGCTATGGTTCAAAGATTCCAGAGAATCTGTCTTTAGACCCCAGTTTGAGATGTTGCAATACTATGATTTGGGAAATCAATTTGATTCTGTCACATTGTTCTCCAATTACTTCAAGACTGATCATGGCCACGTTATTACCTTGAGGGTAAGGAACTTGACACAAACTTAATTTTTAACTACTTTTGGGTATAGCAGAGGTCTGGCAGTGGCTCGCAGTAGTATGGTATTAAGATGAACTGAAGTTAAATTCTTGTTCTAGGAGACCTAGTGATAAGTATTTCCCTGTCCAAGGGAATTCTGTGCTTTATAGAAATGCAAAAATGACATAATCCAGCCTCTTTCTTTTTGCAATCCACATAATACTACTGAGGAAGCCCAGGGTGAAAAGTTTAAGCAACTTACTCACCCAGCTCTCACTCCTTAGAAGAGGCAAGACAAGGAATTGAACCTAAGACTCTGAATTTCCATTTCAGTGTTCCTCCCATGACATCATTCTACCTCTTTGGCTCTGATTTATGATATCATAGGATCTGCAGGACAGCAAGTCTTTCTGTGTATCTACTGAAAATTTTTACACCACAGCCTCCTTCAAGTCTTTTACCACTCACCTCAAAATTTACATACCGAGGGAAAAATATCTTCACCATAAACCGAATCCTTTCTCACATTTTTCTCACCATCATAGGCCTTAAATTTGCTGTAGAGTATGAGGCAAAACTCAAGCAAGCAACTCCTCTCTTGCACACCGCACGCAAAGGGGAGGGTCATTGTTTTTTTTTAAAACAGTCTCCAAGACCACAGCTCAAAAAGGCCTTTTAGATAAATTTCCATATCCCCTTAGCCAGAGGGAAATAAACCACACCATTTAGGTATTTTTTTTTTCTCTTAAAATCTAGTTAGATTTGATTTCAGTAGATTTAGATATATTATTTTTAGGGGAAAAAAAAAAAAATTTGGCCCTCACAGTAAGTCTATGTCTTCATATACAAGAGAGGCATAATCTACAAAAACGCCTTGATCTGTGACCACCCTCTCCTCCTTCTCCCAGAGGTCTTCACTCTTCCTTCTCCGTTTATCTGTGGGCAACATTTAATATCACCTAAAAAGATGAGTCTCTATAAGTAGAGGTGAATTAGAAAGAGCTGAAACCATCCAGTTTTATGATTTAAATTCTTAACAGCATAATCTGAAGTGTGCAAAGACTTGGTTCATTTCTACCATTAGTGCTTTAGGAAAAACTGTGAGTACAGATATGGACATCCAATATGCCCTGTAGTCATTTAGTCTTCCTTAAGACCTATTAAACTGGTATATGGATTTATGTAAATTAACCTGCTAGTTCAATGAAGCAACAGTCCATGTTACTTGACTAAATTATTTGTTCTATGCTATTTCAAGTTGTTTGAATAAATTCAACTGGTCATCCCAACTAAAGCCATCCATTTAATAACTATGACTGAATAATTCTGATAAAAAGGGGTAATGCATATGATGATCCAGTAGAAAGATGGGGGTCTAAAAAGTCCATCTGCATTATTGGGTAAATAATTTTTTTAAAGTTTTGTTACATGATGCTAGCTTACTTTACCTGGAATAAATCGGATTATAAGATATTAAAGTTTAAAGGCACCAAAGAAATAATCTAATGATGTTTAAACTTTAAAAGGTAAGAAAACTAAGGTTCGGAAAGTGGAAATTGAGTCTCTTTGCCCTGTCACAGTTCAGGGTCTTCTTTCCTTCCTTGGCTATAGTAATAAGCCAGGTGACCTAATTAATCTTCCTGCCTGCTGTCATGCCAAAATCCAATTTCTAAGACTCACTGCTGCTAAATCAAGGCTCTTCTATTGTATATCCAATGTTATCATATTAAAGAACTCTTCCTTACCTGTCCATGTAAGCATATTTCCCAGGACCCTCCTCCCACCACCAGACACTGCAAACAAAATAGATTACTTGGAATTCCCCAAGCACTTCTCATTCTTTCCCATTCCATATTTAGGCTCACATATGGGGTTCACATGGGGACAAAGCAGAGGTGAAAGGCAACTGCAAAACCATTGCCTCATCTAAAAGAATTTTGGCCAAGTCCCCACAAGTGGACAGCACAGAAATGAACTACTCTTTAATACTCCACCAACACCACGTACAGCTCCTGGCCCCCTATTTGGGATGGTGAATCCACAAAATCCACCCCTGGATATGTGTCTGTCTCCATGACTTTTGATCTATTTCTGACCCCTTGATCTTAAAATCTGCCCCAGTGACTCTGTTGGTCTTCTAGGCTCTTGGCCCTCTTGAGGTTAATTTCTCTCCTATACAGTTTTAACTCAGTCCCACAACTTTCCAGTCAGTTTATCTTTTTATCTAGATTTTGGACCTTGGTTTGCCTGGCATAATGTGTACAGTGTATAAAAACCATAGATGCACACTGGGAATCTCCTGAGTAGTTTTAAAAAATACTAGTACTTAGTCCCACATCCCTAAAGATTCTGATAAATTGATCTGGGGTGCAGCCTGGGCATTGAGAGTCTTTAAAGTTCCCCCAGGTGATTCTCACATGCAGCAAGGTAGTTCACAGCTCAAGCAGCGTAGCCTGTTTGCAGCTGACCTTCCCTCATTTGGGCCACAGGATTTCCATCTCCCTTCTCACGTCCCCTCCCTATCCCTACAGGTTTTCAGACCCACATCCACAGGAAATTTCAGTCTGTCCCTCCTCTTGACTTCCTGTCACAACTGTACTAATGATCTCAAACTCCACTGAAGCCTTTTTTAATTACTACAACTGTCTATTCGGTCTTCTTTTTTTGGACTTTCATGGCATAATCATTTCCAATTTACATTATGCCTATCGGTGTACCAATGAATACAAAAATAATCCTTACCCACGACTGACTTATTATTTAATGGGGGCTTTTACAAGTTTATAAATAAATGTATTAGACTAATTAATGACAAATTTAGGTAGTTATGTGCCACTAAACTTCAAATCCAAGATCTCATATATTCACACAAATTTTCCCTTGTGCACTCACACCAAAACATTCACAGAGAAGAGGCAGACACAGAGATAATCAAATCTGTGATGGAAATAAAAACTCCAAAGAGAAATCCTGGCGTGGGCTGCAACTCACAGTGGCTGGCACCCCATCAAGTTGTCTAGCTCCATGATTCGACACCAAGATCCCATCCAAACCGTGTTTAACTGCCTCCCTGGCATCATCTCCTAGAAAAAGCAAGACAATCATTAACCATAACATGAAAAAGCAGCTTAACAGAAGGCTTGGGTTTGGAGGTTGAAAAACCACAGTCAAAAGGAGCCTGATTTCACACATATGTACCTTGCTTGAAACCATTAGCACAGAAATACACCCAAGCATTAGATCTAGAATAGCCATGATAGTATCTTGGCCAAAAAAATTAGCACTTATAACAATTTAATTATAAAATAAAATTATCAATAAATAGTAAATTGGCATGCAGTAAAAATTTATTTATCCTCATAAGGAAGTATTCCTGCTAAGTACTTTTTATTTCTATTAATAAGCTCATGCCATTTAACATTTAGCAGAATTACTCTTCTACAGTTTGGATAGCATTAAATAATATAAGTGGCAAGAACTTTGAATGTAACAGGTAATGAATAAGTCTAATTCAAAAACACTTTTTAATACAAAGTTATAACTTCAGTAAGTATTTTAAGTTATATTGTTCTATAATTAAATATATTTTTCCCATTGAAGTATCTCAAAATGTAATATTAAAATTATATCTCTAATCATGCTTCAAAGTATATTGATTTCTCAAACTATTGATTTCTGAAAATCTTAAAATAGATTGTTCTCTTAAATCGATTTCCAACTTATTTTTTATATTCTATATTTTTAACTACTATTTTCAGCATGCTCCCAATAACAAACCATTTGCTAACAGAATAATGAAACTAATACGAGTTCTCAAGTTTCACACTCAAAAATGGTTGGTCCAAGGTTGTAATGAAAATCAGATTTTGGAAACTTAAGCAGATGGATACAGAACATTGTATATATTTATAATTCAGCAATGGAAATGAAGGGCAAACCTGACTAAAAATAATAAAAGATTCACAGGAGAATATGTAATTCTGATTGTTTTCAATTATTTTGCTAAAACATTTCCAAACTGCATTTCGTAAAATACTACTTTTTAAATAGTCCCATTTGAAAAATGATGCCAGTATTATTTTTCTTCTAAAATTACAGGTATATGAAAATGTGAAACCCATATTTTATGGACTCAATGTTTGTGTTCCCACAAAATCCATATGTTGAAGCCACACTTTCAATGTGACAGTATTTGAAAATGGGGTCTTTGGGGAATTATTAATGTTAAACGAGGTCATGAGGGCAGGGCTCTTGTGATGATATTAGTCCCCTTATAAGAAGATACCAGAGAGCTTACTCTCTCGTGCTCTGCTCTCTGCCTCTCTGTCTGTCTGTCTGTCTCTCTCTCCTCCCTCCCTCTCTTTCTGTCTCTCTCTCTCCATGTTCCCACAAAGAAGAGGTCATGTGAGCACACATTAAAAAGGCAGCTTCTGCAACCCAAGGGAAGAGCCTGTAGCGAAAAATGACCATGGTGAAACCTTAATCCTGGATTTCCAGCCTCCAGAATTGTGAGAAAATAAATTTCTGTTTAAGCTACCCAATCTATGGAATTTTGTTATGCCAGCCAAGGTGACTAAGACATCATGTCATCATGTTATTGTTGGTAGAATCTACCTTTAAGAAATGCTATGACAAACCCTAAAATGCAATGAAATCGCATGAAAGATATTCTGATACATAAACATCAGTGTTTACCAACTAACTATGTTGTATGTCATCTATTCACCTATAAGCCTGAATTGTTATGCATTTTGTTGTATACCTAATAAATGATCAATATTCTATATTAAATATAAAAGCTAACTGTTTCTATGAGACTGTTTTTGGCTACCTGCTTTAATCCAAGTATGCATTACATCTTGCAAGATCTAGTTGGTAATTTTTTAGTCACTCGTAGGGAAAAGGCTATAGCCTCTACCCCATTGATTGATTCATATTTTATATTTTAATACTGCTTCATATTTGAACTACCTATGTTTTATTACAGAGCTTTCTTTTCCTGGATTTCTAATTGCATTTCATTTCTTTCCCTTTTTCTCCATTTATCATAGAGACTTTGAAGTATCTTTGAGTTCTTCGAACGTTTTAATTATTCTATCTAATCCATTTAAAAATCACCTTATTTTCCCTATGGAGACATCCCCCGGAGCCCTCTATGATCCCATTCTATCCTGCTCTGGTTATTCTCAAGGCCTACTGACGACCTTCATCCTATAGAATTTCTCCTACTCGCTCTGGGTTGAATCTACTGTAGTCTAGGTTATATATTCATTTGGTTCACATTATCATCTGTTTATAGCACATCCTTTATAATTTCCTAAAAGAAGAGGTAAACTTATAGGTAATTTAAATAACTTCTCTTGTGTTTGAATGATAATTGGATCAGATATAATATTCTAGGTTGAAAAATCCTTTTCTTTAGAACCTTAAAGACATTACTTCATTGTCTTCTAGTGCCCACTGCTGTTGACAAGAAAATTGATGCCAGTTTGACTCCCATTCCTTTGTAATTCACCAGTTTTATGCTTGTTTTCTCTCTTTAAAAACATTTTTCAAGAGATGTAATAAGCTGTCTGTTTTTTCAATATAATGATTTATGTCTCCAGCATTGAGGCATTGTCTATCTTTAATAAATTCCTCCTGCCTTTTTCTTTTACTTTTTTATCTGAAGATCTTATCAGTTGAATGTTGGACATTTTAAAGGGTCTGCAAGCTTCTCCTTTATTTAATCATATTTTCCTTCTTTTTGTTTTGTTATTTGACATTTTGGGACATGTCACTGACTCTATTGTTCAATCAATAATTTCACTTTTAATTCCAGAAATCAAATTATTTAAATATTTGGTAACTCCTTTCTGTATTCTGATTGTCTTTTCATGGTAGACTTTTCTTATTTAGGTATATTTTCAATTTCTCTGAGTCTATCATTTGGAATTTTTTAAGTTCTTTTTCTTGCTTTATCCTTTTACTCTAGGATCAGCTTTTCTGTAGATTTATCTTGGTCTTTTACATTTTGATGTTTCTGATCTGCCTAGTGATGCTAAATTTTTCATTTATATTTAAGGAAGAAAGATTGGGGAGCTGTTATAGGTTTCCTGGGCTTTTTCGTAACTCGATTTAATTCATTCCAAGTTTTTGCCTAGAGTAGAAATTCTTTCTTGGAGCTCCCTGTGGGACAAGACAAGGAATGTCAACTAAGGGGCTATTCGACTATGAGCTCCTCAAGGTCAGAATGAGGATAGCATCGTACCATATTGTAAACGTTATTTCCTCATAGGTTGTCCCAGCAATCCATTTATTTCCTGAGAAAGGATTAAGCTACTATGTTAATTAAGTTGCTGATCATTGCACAAGAGGTGAGAGAGGATTGCCGGCTGGTGAAATAGTTTCACAAACAGAACTCCAATTAATCCCTGTGCTTCTAGTCTCTATTTCTCAGTCCTCAACCCTACTACACTTTCAGACTGGACCCCTAGAGCCTCTCAGGCATTCCATTATATAGTTTCCCCCTGCCTCCTCCAGGGTTCCCTCCAAGCCTATCTTGAGGGGCAATTTTTTTGTATGTTCCTCCTATCAACAGGCTCCCTTACGTTTTCTTTCTTTCATAAGTTTCTTGAAATTTTTCTGCTGTTCATGCCCCTCATCTTCCTTTGCTTTGCTATCATAAGTCTTATGTATTTTTGAATTTCCATACTTTAATTTCAATGGAGGTTTAGGTAACAGACTACATATGTACTCAGTCCAGCATTTTGAACCAGAAGCCCATACATAATATACGATATACGATAATGTAAAATATTATTTTACATAACACATTATTTAAAATGTTTAGAAAATGGTTCTCTAAATATATGGCCTTAATACAGTGCTATTCAAATGAACTCTTCTCTGATGATGGACATGTTCTTGATCTGTGTAGTCCTAAACAGTAGCCACTAGCCACACGTAGCCATTGAGTAGTGGAAATGTGGCAGCATGACTAAGGAACTGAAATTTCACTTTTATTAATTAACTTAGCCACATTTGGCAAGTGGCTGCCATATTGGACAGACCAGCTTTAATGTTTGTTTGAATTTATCTATTCTAACAAAGAGATGTAGTATGGTGTTTGTTTAAAAGTCTAATGTATCCATAAACAATCTTAACAAAAAATTTAAAATATATTTGGAATTGGCATGGTTTGCTCTGGTTATCTAGTTATGTATGTGATTCTCAAACATTAAATCAAAAGTGAAAAAAAGTCAAATATATGAACTATAATATTTTATGAACCCCATGATTGAGGATGTATGCAGTGCTCTACTTTATATTCAGATGTCTGTGACCATGTAGCTACAATCTGTGTTTTGAGAAACTGAATATTATCAATAAACAGCTTCTATACAGTATGAAAAAGTGATTAACTGTTTAGGCTTAGTAGTCAGACCACCTGGATTTGACTCCCACAACTGCTACTTGTTGGTTATGTAAATGGCAAGTTATTTCTTTGTACATCAGTGTCCTAACCCACATAATGGGGATAAAAAGCCACATAGATTGGTTTGTGCATCAAATGAGTATTTAGAATAACATTACGTAAATATTAACTATCATTATTATTATCTGATGGTGTAGGAAGTATAAATTAAGATGATGAATAAATGGGGGAAGATTCGTTTCCTGGATGCTTTTGGCAAGTCTGTTTGAGTTTTGCTTATAACAAAAAATTTTCATTCTAGTAAAGATTAAAATTATAAAGAGCCTTTCATTGGAAGTAAGTACGTCTTAAGTAAGTTTGTTATCTTCTATCATAGCAAGTGGTATTCCAGGTTCTTCCAGGCAGTGCTAGGAATGTGGGGGGAAATGACATGGGGCTTTGCTCAGAAGATAGGATCATGAGTATCTAGCGAAGTAAAAAAAGTAACAATAATTAGTGGCTAAACATGAGCCCTTTTTCTTAGCTACTTATGAAACAATGTCCACAGTTTTACATTTAATTTTAACCCAGAAAGAAAAAAATCTTGCCTTAATGAGACGGTCAAAATGTTCTGACTTAGGAAAATGTTCATGAATCTTTAATATTTTCATTAATCCTTAGAGTTTACTTACATTGAATTCCATGTTTGCTAATTTACCAGTCTATATATTAATTGATTGACAAATGCAATAGTCAATATGAAATAGTACTGTTTGATATCTTACTAATATACTATTTCTGTATTTAATCTGAAATACAAAAGTGAAATGTAAATACTCAAGATTTACCCTCCAGGCACTGGAGCTTTTGACCCAGGACTCTGCACTATCTTACAGGAGTTTAGTAACTCAATCCTAGATATATGGCAGCGGTTTTGAACACAGTCCAGGAAAACTGAGTGAATATTCTTTAGGAGTATTTTGGGGAAAAAATGTATATAGGAAAAGGGCTAGTTAGAAAACAGTTTCTGAAAAACAAAAAGCCACTATAACCTAGTTAAAAATTTTTTTAATTAAAAAAAAAAACTCTAAAAAGCATTATGCCTTTGCTCATAAAGCCATTTTCTTGTTAGTGTGAGTTCTGGCAAAGACCAAATCCTGTCTCAAATAACACGTTTGGAGCGTGTGTTGAAGTTTTCCAAGGGCAGAGTTTAACCACAGTGAGAGATTATATCTTGCACTCCAATTTGCATTCATTAAAATGAAATTCTTAACATGGTGGTAAGGGGGAATATTTCATTGATATCTTTCCAGTTGCCCGTGATTTCATATGCCTGCAACATAATCTGCATCTTTCTGGTAAAAGGAAATGAAAAAGGATGAGTGACTCTCAGTCAATCCATGTGACTTCTGGATAAAGATCTGTGAAATAGTGAGCACTAGACATGCCAGAACTGGCCCCACCAACCATGAACTACCGCCCCATGCAGACTGAGCATAGGCACTACCTGATGTATTTGTTGTCACAGAGATGTTTTTCGTTTGTTAAACAGATGAAATAAATAGTTACAGAAAAACTAGACAATATAAACTGTACATGTATAAATAAGTCATTTCCTTTCAAATGCCAAATGTTTTATCTCTTTCTCTTGCTTTTGAGCTCTCTCTAGTTTATAGACTCATATAGTTTTCACTGAGGATTTTACTTACTAAACATTGGTCTCTCTACTACATGCAAAACATTATGAAAATGTGTAGAAACAAGTTCACATGATCCATATGGATGAAAGGTGGTGGTCCTGGGTAAGATGACCACATAATGAAGTTCTAGAAGCCAAAGTATTTTTTAATATAACACATGATAGTAAAGTCTAATTCAATGGATTTCTAGCATATCCTATAGGACAAAGTTGTAGAAAACTATATATAGGAAATCTTAAATTAAAAAGGTTAAAAATTAGATAAACTCATTCTTATATTTGTTCCCTATTTAACACACAAATATGAAATTATACTAAAGTTTTATTCTTCCTTTGTGTTTTCAAGCCAGTTGCCCTGGGCTACCTCTGTGATGAGAGTGAATTAAATGTTTGAAACTGCATTAAATTTCTAATTCAATAACATCCTCTCACTTTTTTCGGGTCAAGCACAATTATCTTTTGCCTTAGCAACAACAGTTTCTTAAATGTACTCCCTGACCTCAATTTCGCCACCTCTATCCACTAAGTCCACTATACAAAGTGTGATTTTTCTAAAATACTAATCTGATGAGGTTGCTTACTCCCTGATCAAGATCCTTAGTGGTTCTCAAACATCTTAAAGTCTATATTCTCTAATACGGCTTACATGTTTAATAAATTGTTACTCATAACTGCTTTATTTTGTCATTATTGCAGTCTGAGAGTCATTTGACCTGATGTCATAGCAAAACTTAAGCATCATCTTTCATTCTTAAATGGAATCTTCCCTAACCTACTCTTATAATTGTCCACATCCTATTTTAAACCCGCCCTTATAGTTCATACGTTTCTATCTCAGCTCCTGTAATATGTTATTGGACCCAAATTCTTGTTTATTTGTCCATCTTTCACAAGAATGGGACCTTCTTTTGGCTAAGGACCTCAAGTTATTATTATCATATTATTACTTAAATTTAGTACACAGTAAGCATGATAAATATTTATGTAATGAATGACTGAGAGAATGAATAAGTGAGCGAATAAACGAATGGAGCAGAACCTTTAGGCTAATGTTCTGAGAACCTACAGGAAGTGGCACTAACAATCATGGATGACAATATGTATGTAAGGTAAGTTGAACTGTTGTTTAAAGATGCTCCTAACACCAGGATATACTTATTCAAGTATAATTCTCAGAAATTTTGAACTAGGACAATGATCAACAGGAAAGAGTAAAACAATATTATTTTTAAAGCACAGATTAAGACATCTGTATTTAAATACATCTCCACTACCTGAAAGTTTCCCTGGGCTCATTCTTTTACTTTTACTAGCTTCATTCTGCATAAGATTAGACAGATAAAATTAGTGGCATGCCTGGAGCTTTATAAATAAGGTCATGTGACACATACTCAAATAAGACTTATAAAAACGTTTTGATTCTAAGTCATTGTTAACCCTGAGATAAGATAATAGAATTTCTCATCCTTGAGCCACTTACTCAAACATTTTCATTTACAATAATAAGTGGTAGTTATCTATTTAACTGTACTAAAAATATGTATTTTCAAAGGCAAGAAAATGTTCACCCATTTTTGTGAGTGAACACATTTACACTCCAAATTATTACAATCACTGGTACCTCCCGGTAGGAATGAATACATGTAGTATTGAATACCGGGGAAGTAGTCAAGATCCTTAATACCCATCTTGATAATCGAAGATTTTAATGTTCTATTCAACTATTCTTTACAGGGAAGTAGATGTGAGATTCATCACACTCAAAAATCAGTCCTAGTCATAGGTACTTGAAGAGAACAGGAGAAAAATAGAAAAGGATGTTAAAACTGCTCTGGCTATCATAATATCACCTTTGGAGCTTCTCATTGGTCTGAGGGCAAATGTTGCAGCTTTCAGCCAAGGCAGAACCTTCTACACAGATCTTGCCAAGCTCCATAATTCGGTGACAGCTCCAAAATATGGCAACAGTAACCCAATGCTTTAAAAAGGGTAAGTCCTTACTTCATGAGAGTCCTACTCTCCTTCGGTATATTATCTAAGAATGAGGGAATATTTACTCACTAACATCAAAATGGAGAACTGAGAGATAGAATGTCTCTTTTAATTTCCATGTTAATTTTTCCCGATTTTCCCTTAAAAATAGCATGATTGTATTCACAAAGAACCATAAAATCAGTAAGAACTCAAGTAAAGAAATAAACAAACCTCTCAAAATGCCTTTTGCAACAATTGGCAGTGAGGTCAGCCCCCTCAGCCATTTAATATCCTCCCAGCTGAGAGATGGGTCTATGGCTTTAGCCGCATATTCAGCAAGTCCGCTGTTGTCTCCAAAATTTTCCTTAGGAGAAAATGCTAAATCATTGGTTTCAAAATTTTTCATTCTGAAATAAAGAGATATATAAAATGAGAAACCTACCAAAGTTAGAGATATCGTTACAATGACTCATTCAATGAAAAAAGAAAAGTCACCCTTTTCAAATCAATTGGCTGTTCACTCTTCAATCACCTATAGGGGGTTGCATGCCTATCTTCCATGTTTTGATGTAGGATTCCAGGCTATAATGTCACAATCTAGTAAACTTAATTGGTCACTTAAAGTTTATTTTTCATCTTAGGCTATTTTTTATATAAATACATCACTTTCAAGGAAAAATATATGTCCAAGTTCAAATAGAACTACCTTTTTAAGCTAGTTTATGAATATAGACAATAGATTTTTTAATCCTGTTTTCAGCCAGCAATGCATACTAATCATGATGATGAACACTTGCATGG
The DNA here is from genome assembly GCF_000325575.1 of Pteropus alecto. Classification (NCBI taxonomy): domain Eukaryota; kingdom Metazoa; phylum Chordata; class Mammalia; order Chiroptera; family Pteropodidae; genus Pteropus; species Pteropus alecto. The sequence goes on along the minus strand of NW_006442491.1, from coordinate 13,046,314 downwards.
TGCATTATGATTTATAAAGGGCTTTCATATACCAATATTATCATAATTTTGAAAAACTTTAGAAAATAAAATTGATACTCTAGGATTCCTATTTTATATAAAAAATAAAAACCAGAAGTGCTGAAAGAAATGCTCCAAATATAAAACTAGCTAAGGCATCATTTGGCTCCAAACTGGGTCTCTTGACTCCTAATTACATTCTTTTTGTTCAGATCTCAGTTGCATCATGGCAATTGCGTTTGACTTCAGGAAACCTTCCAACGTCCTTGTGGAAAATTCTAGAAGAGACTGAAACTGCAATAACATGTTAACACCTTCTGTCACCACTGTAGTCTTCTTCCTGCCTACTATTATTGTGGTGGTGGGCGTAGGGAGAAGTGGGGGTGCTTTTCAGCAGTTATCAGCTCTTGCTTCTCTCCTCCCCACTTAGTTGTTCTCTCTGAGGCTCTCTACCTGCTGACTCAGACTTCCCAATCTTCCAGACAATCTTGCCAAGGGCATGAGCTTTCTGATCATCAAGGCCTTCATTTCTTTGCCTGTGGTGTGATGGTTAATTTTAGGTATCTACCTGACTGGGCTAAGGGATGCCTCAATAGCTGGTAAAATATTTCTGGGTGTTTCTGTGTTTCTGGCTGAGATTAGCATTTGAATTCATAGACCGAGTAAAGATGGTCACCCTCACCAATGTGCATGGGTATCATCCGATCTGTTGAGGGCCCAAATTGAACAAAAAGGTGAGGGAGGATAAATTTCTGCTTTCCACTTGAGCTGGGACATCCATCATCTCTTGCTCTTGGACTTGGGAGCTACTGATTGTCAAGCCTTTAGACTCAAACCAGAACTTATGCTACTGGTCTCTCAGGCCTTCAGATACAGACTAGGACTTACACCATTGGCTCCCCTGGATCTCAGGCCTACAGCTTGGGACTGGGATTACATCACTGGTTTTCCTGGGCCTCTAGCTTATGGACAGTAGTTCATGAGACTTCTCTGCCTCCATAATCATGTGAGGCTCTCTCTCACTTTTGTCCCTTCCTTACTCCCCAGGCAGCTCCCTGGATTTCTGTGGCTGCTTTTTTTTCCCTTTGGTGATTATTTTTTTAAATAGCTCTATTAAGATATTCACATACAGTTCAAGTAATGTTTCATTATATATATACCTACATATATATACGTGTATATATAGATATACGTGTGTGTATATATATATGTATATATATATGTATGTGTGTGTAGATAGATAGATAGATAGATAGATAGATAGATAGATAGATAGATAGATGCCACTGCACATACTGCTCTCCTGCTGCTCATCGCCTGCTGTGCAGCTGAGTTCCTAAAGGGCCACTGACTGGTGCTTGCCCACAGCCCAGGGGCTGGGGACTCCGTTCTAAAGGAACTGCCAGCACTTAAATCACTGGCTCCATTCTGTTACTAGAAGAACTCAAACTGAGTCACAGCTCCATTGAGTTGCTGCCCTCCCCTAAGTCGAATTTTATTAACTCAGCTTAGACCAGCATTTCTCTAACTCACCTGTAAGATGCTGCTACTGGCTCACTCTATACCTGAAGTCTTTTCTCTTGGTCTAATGTCCTGATATCCTGACTAGATTTTGGCAGTTCTCCAAACTAAGGATAAAGTCTTTTCTGCCTGCAACTCTGACCACTAGCTGGATGGATGGCCATCTGGATACACAATGACACTATACATATGACTTAGCTGTCTACAGTCCCAAATCCAACTGTGACCTTCATTTCTCTGAATGGCTATCTCTGAATGGTGACAATGACCTGAATTCACTGTGTTCTTCTGTACATTATAAGTTACCTGCTGGCCAAACTTCTCTTTGGGTAAAAATACAACTGTATATTTATCTGTGGATTAGTCATAGCAATTTTTTCCCTTTTACTCGCTCTGCCACTGATTATAGAAAGAATCTTGGAGCCATATGTATAACAATTTTTATATAAACCTAGAAGTACATAGACCCACTACTTTAAAATTATTTTTTAAAGAATCATAACATTTCCATTAAAACAAAATTAGGTTTAATGCTTTTTACATTTTAGTGCATGTTCAGCTAAAAGGGCTGGTCGGGTAGTTTAGGTGGCATATATTATCATAGGACATGAATATTTACATCTTACGAAACTCTATTTAAGCCATTGGTAAAGTTTTCACAATAAGAATTCAATAGCCCTATACTTTCATGGACTTAGGTAGCTATTACAGATTAGAGAAGATTCCAACTCCATTACACTCACACTGGTACCCATTCATTGAGCTCTGGTAAGGATTTTAGCTGAAATAGTTGGATATCTCTTTTTATCAAACCACTTAGGGTTGTATTTTGTATCACAGACTGGCTTTCTGCTGTCATCATAACTTGAATAAAGTAACTTTTTGGTCAATAAATATATCCTGATTATGAAAACCTATTCCAAATACTTAGAAATGATATTAATTGATACTAAATTCCAAACTTTTAAGTAATATTGTTAATAAGACAAAGGTCCAGTCTGCCTCTCCCATAGCAAGATCAGAGGCGGGGGGTGGGGGGAGACTTCTGTATGTGTATATACTCTGCGTAGCACCCCACCCCCTCCCAAACAAGCTACAGTGTTTCAGCAGGGGCGGGGTGAAAGGGTGAAATGGATAGGAAAAAACAGAAACATGGATAAAATTATATAAATAACTGTTGTTATTCTTGGACGGTGAAATGCAGATCAACACTTGAATGAATGTTGCCTTACAGAAATTTCAGCGCACAATGAAGCCTTGTTGTTGCTCTAAAACGTTGTTCAAAGCCAGAAGCCAAGAAAAAGTTTTCAGATATCTTGACAGAGACCCGCGATGGAGTGTTTTACCAATGGCTCCATGAATGCTATTTTTATTTGAATTATGACATATATACAAAAAAACATTTAAAGCACCTTCTGATAACTAAAGTATTCCATTTCATAAGGAAGGAAAGGGACAACATCAAAATAATAACATGATTAGTTATGACTTAATTCTCCGAATCCCAATCTATTTAATGACCCAAAGGCAAGGGTTAGAATTTCTTCTTTGTAAAGGACTCATTGTGCCTTGAATGTTCCTCAAACATACTTTTTAATCTAATCTAAAAATTATTTTAGCTTTTAGTAAGTTAGCATCATAAAAATAGTAACAACTACTAAAGGAAAGTTAAACATTATTAAATCACCAATAGTAACACTAATAATAATAAATATTACTGAGAAATATATAACATTATTTATTTTAGCCATTGATAGGATATTAAAGATAAAAGCTATGTGTCTCCATGGTGAGAAATAAAATATAAAATAACAACCAGTAGAGCCCATGATATCAACACAATGAGAGACACAGATAGAGACACAGGAATTTGTTCATGGGCCACTAGCATTTAATTCAGTGGTTAGGAAAACACTTATAGTGAGAGTATAGCCTTGCTAATTTTTTCCTCAATGTGGCTGGGTAGCTAGAAGAAAGGGTCAGGGTATGGATATTAAGTGTGAGTTCAAACTCTTGTTCAGCTTCTTACTAGTCATGTTTTATTGGGTAAATCTCATATGCCCTAGTACATTTTTATTTACTTATGCAACATTATTTACCGGGCACCTACTGTGTGCCAGGATTTTAGATGTTTAGGATATACTAGTAAATAAAACAATCAAAAATCCCTGACAACATAGGGTTGCCATTCTAGCAAGGGGAGACAGAAAATAAACAATAATATAATCAATAAGTAATTTATGAAACATGTTAGAATATGTGTTATAAAAAAATAAAGAAAAGACGTAGAGCAAAATAAGAAGCAAGTAAGCTAGTAGAGGCTTAACTTAAAATTTTAAAATATTATAATCAGACTTGGCCTCATTGAGAAGTTACCTCGTAGAGGAAATTAGCAGAGCGGGGTTATTGTATATGTATCCTGTTGCTGCTATAACAAATGACCACAAACCTAGAGGCTTTAATATGACATAAATTTATGATATCACAATTCTGGAGGTCAGAAGTCTAAAATGATTCCCAATGGACTAAACTCAAAGTGTGGAGAGAGCTGTTCCAGAGGCTCTGAGGAAGAATCCAATACCACCGACGCCCCCTAATGCTATCCCTCCAACCTCTGCTTGTATCGTCACATCTCCTTCTCTAACTCTGACACTCCTGCCTCTCTCTTATAAGGACCCTTTACTTACATGAAGTTTATGAGATAATCCAGGACAGTCTTCACATCTCAAGGTCCTTAATCATATCTGCAAAGTCTATTTATTTTGCCATGTAAAGTCACATTCACAGGTTCCAGAGATCAGGACATGGACATCTTTGGGAGGTCGTTATTCTGTTTAACACGATCATAATGTGGATGTTTTTCTAACCAAAGAATTCAGAGGCTATTGGACCATGTGCCAAGTCCTTCAAAAATGTTTCTCTTTCCACTACCTCTTCCCACACATATTATGTCTCTGTTCTAATCTCTACCATTTAGTCTATTTTTATTGTGGTTTCCTGGCATAAACCTGTAGACTCATCCTTGATATCAAAATGCAAAGAAAACGATGAAGTTAGTAGTGCATTGATTTGAGGAAGGAATGTTACAGGCAGAGGGAAGAGTCAATTCTGAAGCTCTAAGGAGCACACGGGCCTGGCACGTTGAAGGAAGAGTAGAGAAGCCAGAGCGGATAGGGGAGTGAGCGAAGACAAGGGTGCAAGAAGAGGAGGCCAGAGAGGTAATGGGGGACCCGCTCATGCAATACCTCACAGACCACTTTTATCATCAGAGACTTGGGAAGACAATGGCAGTCTGATCTTTTTTTGGTGTAATTTTTCTGGCTGTTGTTTTTAATAAATCATTTCCAGGCTTAAGGAAGCATGTCCCCAGGCAAATCACTAAAAGGGTAGGTGTGATGATTTACCTTGAACTTAGCCATTAATGAGAGATTATATTTCTTCTCTTTCAATCGCTCTGGCACTACATCGAATATCCAAATTTTTATCCAGGGTAAATGAACCGCCCCCATGGGGTATGGAGAAGGAAAAAGGTCCCTGCCTCAAAGCCTCAGAAATCAGTCTGGTGAACTGGCTTCGTTCCTAGCTTCTTCCAAGAGCAGATGAGCATTCTCTTTACTACCCCTCAGTTTCAGGAATCTCTGTGGCATTCACAATTTACATACATACCTATGTTTTGCATATAGACCGAGCAGAGACTCCCAAACTCCTGAACTGTGGCTGGTCCCAGATGCTAAGTCGAGATCCTCCCCCTACCCGGGCACAGGAAGTAGCAAGGGCTGGAAGGAGCCACTGCCTTATGGACTCATTCTCCTCTGGATTTCCTGCCTCCCTCGCCTGCCAAATCTCACTTCTGAGAAGCCCAGCTTCACCTTCTATGAGTCAGGTCAGTTGCAGAAAGAAACCTGACTTCCTATCAGGCTGTAACAGATGAGCTTTTCGGCTATATGTGGCCTCAGGCGGAAGCCTAGGGCTCATATAATTGTGCTCTGCCTTCGATTGCTGACTGTGGGCTGACACGGAGGAGCTGACCAGAAGGTGCTGGCCAGCCCAGAATTTCTCTAGGACAAACAAAGCCAGCATGCGCTCTGCAGGCCAGGGCCACTGGGCTGTGGGGTGTTTCCTATGTTCCCAGTAATCTGGATGTGTTGCTCAATATTTGATCATCTTCAGATGGGAGATGTGACAAGCTGTGGAGCTGTGGCCACTCCTGTGCACATCGACAGCTGAAAAGAGCCTTTGTCTCATGGCCTTTCGCGTCATCTGGGTGGGAGCCCGGGAGCAGCAAAGGAAAAGGGGGAAAATCAAATCAACCTTCCTGCTCCTGACTGAGTGGCCCTGGCAATAAAGGAGTAAGAGATACCAGCCAGAATTTAAAAACTGTGCCATTTTCCCCATCTCAGTAGATAGCACTGTGAACACCTTCCGTTATACAGAGCAAGAAAGTGCTTCTTAAGCTGCAAAAAAAAAAAAAAACAAAACCCTACTGTATTATTTATTGTTATTGTTGTTATTGTTAGTACTAGTATTAACAGGCAGAGAGGAAAAAATAGCAAACTCCTTTTCAAATGGCCAAAAGGAAATAATGAGGAATGTTCCCTGTCAGAAGCCTAAATAGTGGGAAACTAATTATTTTAGAAAGTCTAAAACATAAGGTAATCAAAACAGAGAAATAATGTAAATACAAATCTCCTATTAGGGAAATTTGAAGCCATCTACTTTCTGATGAATTTGGCAAGAAATAGGACTATGTCAGGGACCTTTTGTTTTTGTTTTCTTAGAAACACAGGGTGTTTTGGTAATCCTGTGTCTGGCATACAAGGAGCAGGTTTACTGGTAGGTCTGACAGGGGGAGCACTTTCGTTTGTCATTGGCCACTGAAGGTACCACATATACAAATAATATCTTAAACCTGACCAGAAGTATTACAGAGATAAAAATCACACAGCTAATTTACATCTGGCTCAACAGCAAGATTTTATGCACAATAGTTTATACTTAAATAGGTAGACGCCCAGCAGAGCTATGTGACAGTTAAGTGATACACAAGGCTGTATAGGGACTTATGTGATAGTTGAGATACATCCCACTCTATGACCTATATGAATTCCTGGCTTCCAACCATCTTCTTGTCCTTATATGGAATGCTGACTTGATTTTAAATCTTTCAGATTTTTGATCTTTTAGAAGGGTCAACTTTATAAGTAGAAAGAGTAAGCAATGGTCCATGTGAAATGGGTCTAGGATCCAAGGAAGGCATCCCTCATCATTTCATATACTCCTATGTATGCTGTGAAATACCATCATCAAAATGTCTTCCGTTGAAACTAAGATTTTGATTCCTGTTCAAATACTTTTAGCTCTGAAGGTTATCACAGATTAGTCACACATTAGTATGAAAAAACTAAGAGCAGATTTAGGGGGAAGGAAAAATCAAAAGGAAAAAGAGGTTTTTATATTAGGGAGATTGGGGTTTTTCTCAGTAAATTCCACTGAATTCCCAGCTTTGACTCAAGATGACTCTACTCCTAAATTATCCCAGAAAAAAGGAGACTTCCCTGCTAATGGTCAAGTTGAATGACCTAAAAAAACCATCATAGTTCAATTACAGATTACTTGATATATTGTTTTTGCTAAGATGAGTGAATGAATGAACCACTAAATAAATGAATGAATGAATTTTGATCCACAATTAAAGAGAAATATTGCTGAAAGAAGAGGTAGAAGATGAGGGATCAAATATGCAGCTTCTTCTGTCTCTACTCTTTAAGCTTTCTTCAGTCTTCCTAGCTATAGTTCTTCAAAATACAATGAAAAATAAAGTTAAAAAGTGGCTCTTTGATTTCAACAGAACTAGGGTATTAGGATCACAATAAAACTGTTGTTTGGGCTATATTAGGTATCTTCCATCTATATGGCAATTCATACTTATAAAAATTCTTAATGTACTCTGGTACATAAATTCATTTGACTTTTATATGCATATGGGCAATTCCTATTTCTGTTTTATTGCTTGAGTATGTGACATCCACAAAAGGGGTGTGACTTGCTGGAGATTAGGTGGATATTTGACAATGACACTATCTCTAGAACCCACATCTTATCATTCCTAGACAAGGTCCCTTTCAACTATACTTCAGGATCAACGTTCTGTGAAGATGTAACTCCCCAGGGCTCCCACTTGGAGCAGGCTCATGACCAGAGCAAAGAGAATTAGAAAACCATCTCAGGGACTCAGGGGATCAGAGAGCTATGGTTACCTGAAGTGGGGTGGCAGCTTGAACCTGTTACGCACGTCATCGATGCGATTGCCCAGGTAAGGTGTGTCCACTGTTACGAATATGGCCTTATAGCCCATCCGCTCAGCCCGCTGCACTAGACGCTTGGTAACTTCACGATCCTTGTAGATGTACAGTTGCATCCAGCGAAGTGCCTCGTAAGCAGCTTCTGCCACTTCTTCAATTGAGGAGGTAGCCCAGGAACTCAGCATCATGCCGGTTCCCAGTGACCTGCAGGCTGAGGAAGAGAAGGAAGATCAAGGCGAGCCTGGCATTTTCCCCACTTCAAAAACTTCGGTTGTAGTTCAAAGGGAAAGAAATCTACAAGGGCAATTTGGCAATAAGAAGTCAAATCTTTATAAAGTTAGAAATGCACATTCTTTTCCACACTCTGTGAATTGATCTTGAAGACAAAAATGAGATAAATAGCCAAAGATATGCTATATGTAAGGTGAAAAAGTTGGGAACAATCTGAATATCCAACCTTAAGAGACTGGATGAAATGTAGTTCATATATAAAATGAAATGTACACATCTATTAAAGGTAATATATTTGTGATGATTAATTTTATGTGTCGACTTAGCTAGGCCGTGATAGATACCCAAATATTTGCTCAAAAATGTCTAAATGTTGTTGTAAAGGTATTTATAAATGAAATTAACATTTGAACTAGTAAATTTTGAGTAAGGAAGATTATCCTCCATACTGTGGACAGGCCTCATCCTATCAGTTGAAGCCTTAAGGAAAAGACTGACCTTCCTTGAGGAAGAGGGACTTCTATCAGTAGTGTCTTCAGACTTGAATTGCAACATCAACTCATCCCTGGGTCTCCATCCTGCCAGCTTACCCTGAAGATTTTGGACTTGCCAGCCTCCAGAACTGTGTGAGCTAATTCCTAAATAGCCCACTAGACATAGACAGATAGATGATAATGATAGATGATAGACAGATAGATAGATAGATAGATAGATGATCGATAGATAGATAATCCTTCCTCTCTCTCTTTCTCTCTATATATTATATATTCTGTTTCTGACTATTATAGGTATAAGAGAATATTAATGAAAATAAAAAAGATGTTCAAGATAAATTAAGGAAGCAAAAAAGTCTACAAAATGACTCCACATCTGTACAAATGTGATTATTGGTATATGAACCTAAACAAATTAATTACTAATGATATGTGGGAGAATTGTGGGTGTTAAATTTTTTCTTCCTTTTTAACTTTTGAAATTTATCTTTAAAAATTTTGTTAAAGTTGTATTCTATTTATGTGGTATTTTAAAACTTTATAAAATAGATATGCTAGACATCCCAATTAGACAGCAGTTTCCTCACATCCTTTTGAGCAAGATACCAAAAAATGAGCAAATAGATGAAAAATTAGGTAGATCTCTCTAACTATTTAGAGAATTTGAAAGAACATAGGTTTAAGCTTTCGTCCAAAAATAGGTAGTAAAATTGGGGTCAGCTTTAGCAGAGAGAAACTGATACAATGTTTATATGCCATATACCAAACATGCCAAGAGATAAATAATTAATATATAAAACTGACTATATGATCCTGGGTCATTCGACTTTGCGTGTTCACCATATATTAAATGGGAGTAAAAGTAGTTGTCTAAGTGACACTCATAAGGTGATGATGAGAATCAAGTGATATTTAGTTTATAAAGCAACTTTGAGAAGTTAAAAAGCTTCCATCCTTCTCAAACTTTAGCGGACAGCCAAATCTCCTGGAGTGCTTGTGAAAACACAGATTGTAAAACCCACCCCCGGAGTTTCTGATTGAGTACATCTGAGTTGGGGACCAAGAACTTATCTTTCCAACCAGCTGTGGGTGACACTGCTAGTCTTAGACTATATTTTGACTTTTAACTAGTAGCATTATCCTTTGATAGTAAAATGCTAAGTTCAAATAGCAGTAAAGTGGATTTTGTTTTTTGATAAATGTTACTTTTTCTATGCCTTTGAAGGTGTTTTCCATCCCTGTTCTTCAGGTCATAGCCCAGATAAAGAAGCTTATCTGGAGATTATATCGACCCAGAGATTATCTACCAGTCACTAATCTGTTCTGAGTATTCCTTTTAGACTTTCTCTCATAAGGACTCATGGCTGGCAAAATGTTGTTCAACAAACCACATTTTATTAAGTAATAACACATATGAACATCTGGACCATTGTCTGATTTTCATTAACATCTGTAAATACGGAAGTTAGCTCCAGGCCATCCACTGCTGTTAGACAGGAGGACACTGATTGTTCGGTCAGAATCGCCTAACCATCAATTTCCCATAAAGAAATTATGTCCTGAGGAGGGTGTGACTTAACAAAGGTCACACAGAGATGGGCAGCAGAGTGGCAGAAGAACCCGGCATATCTGACCACTCCCCCAGAGCAATGATCTTTCTAGAACTCCCAGATGCCCAAAAGACTCTCCTGCTATCAAACACAGGTAAATGTACTCCTCCAAGCCTCAAGGCCATGACACCCGAGGGAGCAGGGTTGCCACAGGCCTGAGGGACACTATCATGCCAACAGGTTTGGGAAGGCATGGAAACTTGGAAGCCAGTGGGAAAGGCCTGCCATATACTACAGGTGCAGAGTGTGGTTTACACAAAGTGGTCCTGTTAAAAGGATCGTCAGATGATATGGCACCATTTTGTAGCTTATAAAAAGGCCTCATGGAAGCAAGAAGCAGCTCTGCCAGTAAGGATCAAAAATCCTCAAAAAGATCTCCTTTAATTCATAAGAAATATCTAGACATTCCATACAGGCTGTTAAAATGCTATACACACCAATGCATCAGTCATATCTATTTCACCTAAACCATAAAACTTGGAGGGGATGTCAGTCCTCAAACATTTTGCCCAGATCTCTTCGTATATATGTCCAGAGAAAAGCAAGGCCAGGCCAGGCCATCTATTTCCTGAGTCCTTCGGCTCTGATACTAATGGCTCTTGATGTTATTGCTGTTAAATATTTATTTTCCAATGGGCTGAAATTTTGAATGAAGACCCCTGAAAATTCTAAGTTATAGCTCGTTCCGGTTGTAGGCATTCAATAAATATTTGGCGATTTAATGAGACTCTCTCCCTGGATGCAGGGGGGATATCAGAGTCTGTGCTGACATACTATGAGTCGAGGCTAAGATATTACTCCCAGAAGAAAACAGAAGGGAAACTTAGAAGGCTGCATGCTCCTTGGAACATATATTACTGATCACTGTGATTCCCATTCACTTGTGATTATTTGCTGTGATATAGGAAAATTATTGGTGAATACATCCATTGTTTTCAGAACGCCTTTATGTTAAAATGAGGTAAGGGAGCCCAGCAGTTTACAAGAGCCATTCGGATAGATAACCATAAATTTGCGTAAGGGTAGATCTAAGATTAAGTTGGCACATATCAGAATGACTATTCTGCTTGTTAAGATATTGAAATACTTGAATTCCAATCGGTAAATTACCGTGGCTCTGAAGCAAATAACCCCCTCCAGAGTTCCTTCAATGTGTCATCACTGCCATCTCTTCCCAAGGATTCCCTGGACCCATCCTCCCAAATCCAGCAATTTAAACGTTAATACCTGGCAGAGCTGGGGACATTGGGAACCCCGTCACAGCTCCAGAGACAGCATCTGAGCATCTTGTCTAATTGGTCAAAGTGCTGCACTGTACTGGTTGCTAAATATTTCCAATATCATCTCTGTTTGACACATAAACATATACCCTTCTAACTCACATCACTCTTTTGGAACAAAAATGACAAGTTTTTAAATTTTATAAATAATCTAGCATTGTCAGACTTTGTTCAGAAATTCTAATGAGAGTTATCCTAGTCCAGTGTTTGAAACCACTAATGTTTTCTGGTCTGTTTTCTCTCTTTATTCATTTTCTACAATGAAACTCTGACCTCCTGTTCTGAAAAGCAGAACATTTTATTTTTCCAATGACAGGAGTCAGCTTGCATGGGGTCCTGTTCTAAATTTGTGGGGCAATAACAGAAGACTGATGGAATTTGCATTTTTGCAACTGCTGATAAACTGGAGATCGCCTCTGAGGTGATATTACTATAAAGGCAAGACCTGGCTCTTGCCCATGATAAAGGTCCCTAATGTTGACCCAAGTCTATGTATCATGGATGGCATATCCAAGAGCTTATACAGTCAAGTAAACATTGATCCATATGACAGGACTCTATTTTCTTAGTTTCCATACTTCACTCATCCCTTCTTTTGTCATCCCTAAAATATAACTTTGAAGATAGATACCTAAACTTTTAATGCTCTACATGACATATTCAGATTGTATTTGACATTTCTTTCTCTTCTTTATTAGAGGTAACAGTAATATGTTATGCTAGCGATATAAGAAAAATGCATAACACACATCATCACTAAAAGAGACTCCAGTAAGGTCTCAGGCATTAAAGCATCAAAGGTGAGCCATACGTATAACCCAGGAGGTAATATCTTTATCTCAGAAAGACAATAGGATATAATGGATTGAGACTCAGAAAGCCTGGACTACAGTCCTAGCCTTTCCATCCACAAGGTACATTTTGTCTGCAAAACAGCTATAAACACAGATGCTGCCCTGTCTACTCATAGCATTGCCAAATAGTCCACTAAGACAATGTTCGTGAACATTTTCTGTGTAAACTCTGAAGCCATGCAACTGTAAAGGGTTATGTGAGAGAATGCCTAATACTATCTGGAAAAAGAAGTTCTGGAAAGCTTTTAAAATTTTCCCTATTTTGCCAAGGACCTGGATTTCTCAACATCATTATTTATAATCTTCTCCACATTCAGCTTTCCTCTGCAATGGTTTTGATGCTCAAGACACCCATTCTTCGTTTCTCTTGCAAATATAGTGTGAAATGCTTACTACCCTATCCGAAGGAAGAAAGCTCTGAGAAAACAAAGTAATTTTTTCCAGGCCAAGGAACTCCCTGATAGGTCCTATACAGGGAGAGAATATCAAAGGAGATAATTTCTACTTTCCCAGGGTACACATTCCATTGAAAAACCACGGCCAAGACAACAGCAAATAATCTAAGAATTGTAATTAAAAGAATGCCTTTCCCCACCTTTTTCCCCTACCCATTATTTGTCTAGAGATTTCCATGGAAGGAACTGCAGGGTAGATCTAAAGGGCTGTCAGTATTTGCCTAGTCCATCCATCAAACAATAATACCTGAAAGAAAAAAATTTAAATTCTCACTACTTTTTTTGTTCCCTACTCTTTCGTTTCCCCACTGAGGCACTCACATTTCTTAGGTGTTTGGTTATGGCAATGCCATGGATCGGAGCACATGTACATTGGACCCTCGCAATGTACAGCCGAAGGCAATGGTTAAACCACTGATGCATTTTCTTATTCTTTTTTTCTTTCTTTTACTTTGCAAACCTTAGGAGGAAAGTCTAAGATGCAACAAGTGAGAGTGCTGAAAGGTGAGAATCCCAGGTCAGAAAGCATTCAGTTACTGGGGAAGAGCAGAGAACAAGCCATAGGCATGCATCTACAGGAGCTGAGCAGGGCTGTTGAGGACAGGACATTGTGGACGTCATTCATTCAAAGGGTTGGAATTGAAGCTGACTCAATAACTCTTTCATGTGCAATACAATCATAAGTATAATTACGTGGAAATAAATGAGATTAATGCCATTGTTAACTATCACCCGTAACTCCTCTCCCCCATTCTGAAAGGGGCTATGGGCAAGTGGGAAATGTTGGTGTATGTTTAACAGAGTAAAAACTACCCTCAGACCCACTCACAATAAAGTTTCTTATTAGAGTTACATCGCATGCCCTAGGGTAGGGAAATGCAGCAAGACATTAAACTGCATTAATAATCTGGCATAAGATCCAATGCAGTTCAGCAATCCGAAACTGCCATTCAATAGAGAGTTTACTCAGTTTTCTATGCTATGGAACCTGCAATCCACTACAGAAGTTTACATCAACTCATATCAGACATAAATGCAGCCACCTCTGGGTCTGATACAAATCCGAAGCTCCAGTGTACAGTGATTTAAATGGGCTAAAGCAGGTAAATAACTCTGCAAAACACCATGAACTGGCAGAATCCTTCCTACGGCTAAGAAATCCAATTGTGCTTCTAGATGTTGGCAGGGTTTCACTTTACCCCAAGCCTTAATGGAATGTTTATTTCTGATCTAGGAAATCTGGACATGGAAGAGAGAAGATAGGAAAACTACTATTGATTTAAGTCTTAAGAGACTGACACTAAGCCTGCCCATCCCAGTTCCTTAATCGACAACTACTTTGTACACACCTCTCTCATTTATCTAGTCTGCTTCTTACTTCCTGCTACATTTCAGGCAGTTGTCCTGAAATCAGCTGGCTCTCAGATCTTAGAGGGTCTTCAGATGCGACTGCTATTTCTAACACTCTTTTATCTTTGAGGATTTGAACGATGATGCCTTTGACTAGGAAGCACCAGGAACTTTCATTCCAGCCTCTTTCCAGTGCTTCTCAGGCTTTGATGTGCACAGGAACCACGTGAGGATGTTGATAAAATTCAGATTCTGACTCAGTAAGTCTAGGGTGAGACCTGAGATTCTGCTTTTCTAACAAGCTCTCCAATGTTACTGATGCTTTTGTTTCGTGAACTGTAATTTGAGAACAAGGTAGATGTTTTCTTTCACAAAGACTCATCCAAGTTAATGGGAGATATCTGATGGCCTGAGTAAAGACAGGACCTTCTAGAAAATGGGAGGGAGACACGTATCAGTGGTGGTAGTGTTGCAGGAAGCGACATCTGTCAGAGGAATTTGGACTCTCAGACAACTTTGTTAGAGGAAGGAGAGTTTATTAGGCTGGCGAAGCTCGTGAGACAAAAGGCATGAGCTCATTCTGGTTAGATTTCACAGCTTATATACCCCGGTAGTGTTCCATGCAAGGGGCATGTGATTCCTTGTCTGAGGGTCTATGTGCACTTCCTGACTCAGGATGGTCGAGAGGGAGTTTCAGGTGGAGGTTACAAGGGGAAAGGAATTTCCAGACCATCAGTCCTATCTATTTACAGATCCTTTCTCTTGTAGGTGTGACAAGTTTCCAGAAGACCATTCAGAGATCTATAGGGTGTGGTTAATCTACAACCCACTGACTCATCATTTCTGCAAGCCTTTTCCTTTGCATTTTTCAGATGCCTCTTTTAGTAGGATAGGTAGTGGCTGGTGCCTAGCTTGCCAACTGCCAGTCACATCCTGATGATGAATCTGTCTATCTTTTCCACTGGTGTCCCTCTGGAGAGAGGCGCAGGTACTCTTACCAGTTTTAAAGTCAAGGCATTAAATTGTATTATAGTAACAGTCCTTCGGCACACTTAAATATTATCAGATGTATTTTAAAAGGTTGCTTATCTAGGATTTGCCCAGCTTCCTAGATTTTAGATTAGAAGCAAAAAAAAAAAAAAAAAAAAAATGACAAAAATAAAATGGCTGAAGATAAGGAAGATGAGAGAGAGGTTACTCAAAGCTGAGAAGGCACAATTTACCAATTATAAAATAGCTTCCAAATGTTTAATGTCGGGTCCAACAGTCTTACACAAATAAATAAGATGCTGAATCATCAAGTAGAACTAAAGTTCACCATGGCAGGATTGACAAGGAAGGGGATTATAATGTAGTTGAGAATGATGTTCATCCACAGCCACTACACGGCATCAGAGGAAAATATGTTAGTTATCAGTGGGAGCAGATGTCTATTATTTGGAACATAAATTCATGTGAGACAAATCACATACCCAGAACAATGAAGCAATGTGCCACTTTGGGTCCAAATGATTTCTTTGAAAATAGC
Organism: Pteropus alecto; assembly: GCF_000325575.1. NCBI lineage: Eukaryota > Metazoa > Chordata > Mammalia > Chiroptera > Pteropodidae > Pteropus > Pteropus alecto. Next base: position 13,030,689 of record NW_006442491.1, on the reverse strand, counting down.
TCTCTTTTAGGGAGAAGGTAAGTTTCCAAACTTATGTGTTTGAAGGAAAAGGGGTAATATATTCAAAGGGCCTAAAGTTTTTTTAAGGTGCATTTGATTAAAAAGCTCCTGTAAAACTGAGTCAACAAAACAGCTGTGCTGAAATTTTGTTAAGAAAATGCATTTTGTCATCTGTTCAGGAAGTCATTATGTAATGGGGAAAATATGCAATGACAAAGTAACAAACAGTTGTGTGGTTCTAAACTCAGGATCTTATATCCTGAAATGTTGGCATAAATGTGCACCCTCACATTCATTGACTGTGTTAACCTTTCTTTGCACAGGAACTTTCATGATACAGGTTTGTTAAAGACACAATTAACATTATGCTATAACTGTCTAAAATTACCACTGAGATTACTCTGAAAAAGAATGTTCTGAAGTCAATAATCGAAAAGAACAAACCTTGCACTACAATTATGCTTGAAATATTTAGGAACCGTCAAACAAATCTTAATTTACTATTTGGGGAACTTAACCAATTTAAACACTGCCAATTAAGGCCAAGAAACCAGACTTCAACTTTCTAGTGCTTTCATGATGGTCCCTTGTCTGAATTTGGAGCAATAAAGTCCTAAGTGATCATGTTGTCACTACATCTCAAGAACTCTTTTTATACTGAATATTTTCAAGGAACAGTTAGTCCCAATGACATCTTAGTTCCCCTTCCTTGCTTCCACTTTATCACTGGGGCAGAACTCTGCAATAGACTAAAATATTAGCTGTACCGTAATGATTCCAGGTTATTATTCTGCCATTTTATTGAGTTGTCTGGTCCGGGCATAACTGGCAGATCGCATGGAGACCACCCTACAAGTAAGATGCCTTTTAAAAGGGTTTCAAGAAATATCAAGTTTGCACATGATGACTTTGATCAACTTCCCTCAGTTTAACAACCTCAGCATTGGGATACACGTGAGCTTCTGATTTCTCACTGTCACACTTTAAGTCATCAGGAACACTAATATTTCGAGAATAAGCAATCTCATGCTCTCAAGAAAGCTGCCCAATAGCTTAAATTATTGTGCAATATCTTAGAAATCATAACATATAATGTTGGTCTTTTACATAGCTAGAGTCTAATTTAATAGCTATTTTTGATTTGAAGTTTGTCTCATTGCAAAGTGATTTAAACACTGAATCTCTCTACAGCCATGCCACCCTGAACAAGCCCAATCTCGTCTGATCTCGGAAGCTAAGCAGGGTCGGGCCTAGTCAGTACTTGGATGGAAGACCACCTAGGAAAATCAGGTGCTATAGGCGTAAAATTTTAAAAATTTAAAAAATAAGGGCTTGTAAGCTGACAAGGTCCTTGCAATCTGTGAGGTCAACCAAGGGTTGCCTTGCCTAAAAAATAAAATTAAATTAAAAATTAAAAAAATAAACACAATCTATCATTTAAAAAATGTTAGATATGAATTATACATTATATATAATATTTGTAAAGTCCATAATTTTTAATATATATACATGTACGTGTATATGTATACGTAATGTGCGTGAGTCTATGCAGAAAGAGCACATCCATTGACTTTTGATTGCTGGAAAAGAAGGCTCGAAACATAAAACAGCTGAAGTAGGTTGAAAATAAAGGTGAGAAAAGGTGTAAATTGATTTTTTTTTTTTTTTACTACAATGATACGAAGAGGTATTACCTTTCAAATGTTTAACTGATATAATTTGGAAAAGGTTTAAGTGAACTGTCCTTTTATTCCTTCCTACTTTTGTTTCATTTTAGTAAAAATGGATGAAATAATGAACAGAGACAAATAACTGGGTTGGACTCCAAAGTTAAATACTCAAACCCTGTCTTAACCATTGACCAGCTCTAGACCTTGGTCAAGGGTGTCCTCTTTCATGTCAGTGTGAGGAAAATGATAAACGATAATCACCTTGAAGGTCTGTTGTGAGGATTAATGATAGGAATGTAAAGTTCAAGCTCCTGGTGCATAAAAGACACTCACTTCAGAAAGAGTAAAAGTTTCATTTAAAGCAAATTGGGTGCTTTTCCTGGATTTAGGTAAAATCAAGAATAATGGGGATATTTTCCTCATAGTTATGCTGAAACGTATATCTACTCGGTCACCCAGCAGAACATATAGATATATAAATCAATAAAGCTTTCAAAAATACATCGTTTGGGTCTGGAGCAAAGGAAGTGACAATTTTTCTTGCTGAATGGTCTTTCACTCAATGTTAAGGTTGATCACTTAATCTCGGAAAATCCAGAAAATTCAACAGCTAAAGCTCTCGCCTACACCCTAATTCAGTTCTTCGGGGTCTGTATGCCTCTTTGTGCTACTCTGCAATCTGTTCCACCTGCACCTTAATAGGCGGTCAAGTCACAGCTCGGTCCCGAAACTTCACTTCGGAATGTTCTGGCCTTTTAGGCTCAAAAAGAAAGTGTTTAGATTTAATGGTTTTATGGTCCATTGAATCCTGTGTGGTAGCCTCTAATTGCATCCAGGGGTAGGAATTTCTTTTAAAAACTTTTTTTTTCTTTTGACAGTTTAATAAGAATTTGCTAATATGCTGAGCATTCCTGGAACACATTAGGTGAGTTTTAATTTTTCTCTATTTGAGGTCCCAGCACTCCCTCATGTGGCACTTGTCCATATAACAAGTCAGAAGCAAAAGGATAAATGAATATTTAATCTTTTTCTCTTTCTTTTTCACTTTCCATGTTTAAATGGAGCAAAATAGCTAATATAGTTCCATGGAGGATGAAATAAAATTTTATTACAGCCGCTATGTGTAAAACCAGAGAGATTTCTACTATAATGTCCTAAAAGCCTCAGTGAATAGTAGGCATTTTATTCATTGGTTCTTTGAGAAGTTATAGGCGCTCTACTTATCTGGCAAGACAGAAATTTAACCTAATAAGACCACTTCTTTTATATACTGCTAGCGTTTATTTTGATTGTTGCTTTGTCCTTCAATATTTTAATTATTTATAGAAATTATTTTATATTCATCCTTGCTTATATGAAAGATAAAACTTAAAATATAAAAAAAAACACAATCTAATAGTTTCAAATGAATGTGCCATTATAAGTAGAAGCATTTATATGGCTGCTTAAATATTATAATTGTCAATTATTAAAATGCTGACTAAATCATCTACTGCAATAAATCTCTTATTCATAACACGATGCATGGCACACTGCTCTCCACTCGGTGTTTTCCAGTTTTTTTTTTTTTCCTAGCTTAAGAGTTCTAAGAGTTTTAATTTTCATTTGTTTAAAATTCAAGCCCCTTAATTTCTGCTCCTGAATTTTACAAAAGTTTCACGTTTCCCAATGAGTTTCATATTCTTTAGCTTATTCCTTCCATCCTCTCAAAACTGAAGGAAGAAAACTGTAAAAACATAGAACATTCACAGTTAATACTCTAAGACTATAGCATAGCATTTGCTGCAGTTAATGACATTGGATATATCAGTAACTGACCAGGACATTACAGACAGCCTTGCGCACATTATCGATAATGGTGGGGAAAGTACTTAACCTCTCCAAGCCTTGATTTCCACATCCACAGGAGCTGGAGAAAGATCCTTACAGCTTTGGGCTCACACACTGTAAGATGGTGGTCAGAGACAGATGAGTTAATAAATTCAAATTGCCCGGCACACATTAATGGCTAAACGAATGTTGGCTATCATCATTTTCCACAGACTATCACTTTTTAAATTTTATGTAGCATTTATTAAACATCTATTTGTATTTTCAGGAAGTTCCAGAGATAAATGCCTATCTGCTTGCTCTCCTCTATTCCAAGAATGTAGCTATGAGAAATGAAAGTCGAAGGCACACAAATGCTTACTCCACCTGATACAGAAGAGCTGGCATAAAAGATAGAAGATAGAGAATAGAGATGAGATTTCAGAAATATAAGGAAAGTCAGTTCTCTACTTTGAATGATCTCTCTTTTCGTATTTGATAAAATTTTAAATACTACTGTTGAGAATTTTCTGTTTTTGTTTTTCGAGTTTTCCCCATGTGGAGGCTTTCTTCCTTTGTTTTTGTCTTAGAAGCAGAACTCGTTCTTTAAAGAACTGTTTTTTTGAACTGCAACATGCAACACAAGTCGCTGAGTGCTCAGCGACACACCTAATTTTCCTGAGACCCTTGGGAACAACCCCAGCCTCTTTGGGACATGGTAAGCAAATCACTGATCTTGCTTCAGCAGAGCCCACTCTATCACTGAGGAAACATAATCCTAGAGAGTGAAAATGACCTGCCACAAGAAGTGAAACTAGTTAGTGGTGAATTTTCACATAAATCAGATGTCCCAGCCGGACAGCCCATGGGACAGTTGTAGCCCACAAAAGTATTTGCTTTGGCCCATACCTTTTTGCCCCAAACAGTGTTTTAGAGAATTTTGATTTATTTGCCAACATTTAAAAACCAGTAGATTGCACATAAAAATAAAGGTTTCTGGCTTCTCTTAAAATTTTTGAAGATTTGGCATCCCACATCCTCACTCCCTTGGGGCAACAGTTGGCGAGTGTCAAACTGCCCCCCTTTTGATGGAACCTGCAATCTCAGGTCTGCTAGTGTCCACCACTGAGCTGGCATTGGTGTCTTCTTAACTTCATCCTTCTCTGGATACTTTTATCTGGACATTGTTATCAGCCTGGCCCTAAAGCCATTTTTTAAGGTTCCTGGATAATGTTTAGCAAAAATGTATGTGTGTGTGTGTGTATCTCTTTAGTAAAGAGTAATTTTCATTCCCACTAAGATCTTAATGGAGTATACTTTTCTGAAAGTGGCTTTTCATGTGTAGAAGAAAAAGATTTGGGCGACTCCAGATTCTGAGGGGCAAATAAAATCATAGCCATTTTGGGAAGATTTCCCTAGCATTTATCTCATGTAATCCTCATAAGAACTCCTAAAGGTAAGAGCTCTTATTTAACTAGGGCTGCCAGATATAGCAAATAAACATACAGGATACCTAATTATAAATAATTTTCGTTTATCTGAAATTCACATATAACTGGCTCCCTGTATTTTATTTGGCCATCGTGAAATTGAAAAAAGAGTAGCTCCATTGGTCACTTTATAACCACGTAGCTGTGTAAAAAAGTAGAGCTCTGTTCTTGGGCCCAGTTTATAATTGAGGAAGTGCCCCACAATAGCGAGAAGAAAGGCCCGAAGATCCTCGAAACAGAGCCCTGTGATCCAGTCGGGAGAGCCAACTGTGAAAGCGAGACTATAATACTGTAGCAACTTCCAGAACTTTCTAGATGTTCATTTTAATTATTCAGGCCAGACCATTCTCTGGGGATTTAAATAACCCTCACCTATACTGACTAGGCTGATGGGGATACTTTCTCCAGAGAGAACTGCTTAGTAACCCCTGTCCTCTGAACGTGGCCCCTTCCAGCTAAAGGCCAAGATCCTGGATATAGGAAACCTTGATTAAGGGCCAGATAATTAGGGAGGTAGAGGAAAAAAACCCTCTACAACAAGGTCCATAGATTTCACAATCTCCCCAAGGATCAGGCTTGCTTGAGACAATTTCCATATTTTGAAACAACAGAGTAAATCAAATATCTGCTGCATAATTCCATATTGATTTACTGAGTTTTGAGCAAAGAAAGCAGTCTCTACCAAAGGTGAATATTCTCACACTCTTACTTAAATTTGCCTGCAGCTATATATAATCTTCAGTTAGACACTGTCTTGGTTTGCATCCTACCAAAAGCCAACAATGGGACAAAGATATAAGTTCAAGTCTTTTTGGGGGAATGACGACAAGGTAAACTGAAGGAGTAGGAAAAGAGAGGGATGGGAGGGCAGTCAATGAAGGGCGTATTAATGGGCAGGTAACTTCTGAGGGCAATTGGGGCTTAATTCCATTTGGGAACACTGGGTGACAGTACAAGGAAATGCTTCAGTTACCTTCATCAAAGAGAGCTCAGGTATTTATTCACTAGCTCTTATATATCATTGGCTGAGCAGTCCTCCCACTAACACACTCCCAACCCACCCTACCTGACATTTGTCATTCTGTTGCCAGAGAAAATGTCCGGCAAAAAGATGCCAGTACTGGTATAAATGGTAAGTGACGAGGGAATACACCCCAGGCACCAACAGCATCTGCTCCAGATACACACCCTTTCCTTCCACATCACCGATCCATCCCACAACCAAAACATACCAATTGAGGGATACTCTTCGTTATGAGCTAATTACCATTGGATTTCAACATTAATCTAAATATTAAATAGACCATCAACTCCATAGGTGGGTACATGGAATACAGAAAACGGTAAGAATGTTGAAATCCTTGAAGGATGTTGCTACCACAAATCTGAATCATAAACTGTGATGTCACTGCCCTTACAGGTACCAGATCCTGGATCTAAGATTCTTGAGGGTATTGCCAATTCCCTCAGAGTCAGCACACCTTTGTTTTCCTTGATCCACCTTATCCCAATGTCTACCAAGTATCTCACTCTTCTGGGGGACCTGTTTTGTATGCATATAAATTAATTACTTTTAGGAGATTACAACTGACAGATTAATGGGTTTCCCCTCATGATATTTTATAGGATTTTATGGAAATTAAAGGCTGCACAAGATGCATAGGAGCCCAGACTCTGGAGCCAGACTGCATGGGTCTTAATCCCATCTTTATTATTTATGAATTGTGTGACCCTAGGTAAGTTATTCATCTGCTGTGGGCCTCAGTTTCTCATGTGTAAAATGGACTTAATAATAGTACTATGTCTTGAGGCTGCTCTGAGGATTAAATGCTTTAATACTTGTACTTAGAATAGTGCCTGGAACATGGTAATTGCTTTATAAGTGTTTGATAAATAAATGTAAAGGAATACTACAATACAATAAGTATTTAGTAATGCCTCATGGTAAGTGCACAGAGAAATTCATGTTGTATAAAGCAGTCCTACCTAGTTTCTAAGTAAGCTTTCTTATTTTTCTTTCTACCCCACCTCCACCACAAATAAGGAGCACTGATCTTGGCATCGTCAGAAGTGAGGCGGAGAGTAAGTCCTGTTGTTTGCTAGCTCTGAAAACCTGCTTTCTCTGGAACTCCAGCTTTTTGTCCACAAAATGGGGACAGTGACACCTGTCAAAAATCAGACAAACTAAAAAGTTCTATATATGTGTGTGTATGATTTTTCAGGCTCAGGGTGTTTTACCAAGTGAGCTCTGCTTACTGCCTTCTTTTACTTCCTCTCCATCATTTCCATTCTCTTCATATTCTTTTTTTCCATTTTTCTCTCTTTTAAATTTAGTTTTTATTGTTTCCTTCTCATGAAATAATCAAAGGAAATTTTATAAGTATGGACCAAAAATAAGAGTATAAAGTCAGGAGTAATCCCATCATTTATAAATAAATACTTGTAAAATATAGTCTGCATTCTTAGTCTTTAGTCTAAAATAAAATAAATGTATTTTATGTTAGGACCTTACTATTGTTTATAACTGCTTTTTAAAAATTATTATATTGTCACATCTCTCTATACTACTATATTCTTTCTATGATCTGATTTTTAAAAAATTATCTTATTTTTAATACACTCTCCTTTTTGCAATATTAAAATTACAGAGGCATGTATCTTCTTGCAGAAATGTTTTTCCTCAAAATAATATTTTCTTCGAATTCCTAAAATTTTTTTAGGAATTTACAGCATCACAGAGAATTCACATTTTTAAAGCTTTGATACACAGTGCCAAATTATTTTCTAGAAAGATTATTCCATTTTACACTTTTTCCATTAGTTTTGAAAATGTACATTTCCTTCTTTCCTGATTATACTGTATAATTTTAAAATATTAATTTGATATTCAGAAAATGAAATATATGGCTATAATTGACTTTTATTTGATTGTTAGTGAAATTGAATACTTTTCATGTTTATTGGCCATTTTAATGTCTATTTATAAATTTCTTATTTGTCTTTTTCCGCTTACATTTTTTCATTTATTTTGTGTTATGTATTCTTACTCAAATATAAGAGCTATTTACACAGAAAGGGCAGTAACCCTTTGCAGTGTCATATTTTTTCAATTTTCTTTTGTTTGCCATTTGTTTTCATTTTTTTATAGAAATTTGAGAGTGGGCAAGTTTTAGTTTTTGTATGTGGATTTGTTTGCTTTTGTTTTAATGGTTGTTGCCTATGGCATGCTTGGGAACGCCTCTACTATCTTAACTATAAATAGACAGATATCCATTTAGTAGTTCTCTTCCCCTCCCCCGCTTTTTTTTTCTATTCTCCCAGCCCATATTTCAGAATTACCATAAAGAAATGGCTGGGGCCCAAGACCACTTATCTGCATGTGGTGCTAGAATTAAAGAGGCTCCAGGCACTGACCTAAGTCTGTTCAGAGCAACCTTGTGTCATGCTGATATTCCTCCTGGCAGAATGCTGTGGAAGACGTTTCAGGGAGGGAAGTGAATCTACAAGGTCCTCATTTCTTAGAACTAAAATGCTTAAAAATAGTATTTAATGTGTGCTCTTTGGCCCTGAATTTCCTGCCCTGCTTAGCATCAAGAAGTCAGATAGAATTCATTATCAACTTTTATATGAGTTTCTGAAGCAGAATGTAGGGAGACTGATCATCATGCATACCCTCTCAAATGTTCATAGTTGCTAGGAAACTGGAAAGTTAATAAATTAGCCCTAATAAGGAATTTCTTTACATCATATTTGAATTTCTCATCACTCCCCATTTGGAAATGCTCAACTGGGAATATAATCCATTTGTAAAAAAGAATAATGGCAGAAATGTCCAAAATCATGGCAGAAAACACAACCAACCAGGTCACTGCATTTGCTCTTTCATTGTGAGAATAACGTAGGTTTGGGGGAGGCAGGAAGGACTTTGAAATAAGGTAGCCACAAGAGTGAATCCTACCTCTGCCACTACCTAGCTGTATAACTTTGGGTGAGTCAATTTTTCAGACCCCTATTTTCTGAGATGTTAATACTAACACTCATAAAATAATTAAAATTTATTGAGGCACTACTCTGTGCCAGGTGCTGTTTTAAGCACTTAATATGTGTGAACTCATTTAATCCTCACAGCAACCCAAGGAGAGAGGTACTATTTTTATCCCCATTTTACACCTGATAAAACCAAGACACAAAACGTATCTTTTCCAGAGTCATACAGCTAGAAAGTAGAGAAGGAGGATGTGCAAGATCAGGCATTTTGATGGCAGAGTCAATGAACTTAATTTTCGTGAGTGTGAGAACAGCCAGGGAAGTGTTTGCTTGATGCACACAGATAAGTGAGTCACTAAATAGTATCCACTTCTGTCCTGGGTGAAGACTTTCTACCTACCTCGCACAGTTGCAAGCTCTCCATCCACATGAGCCATGCACTGCATGGCAGTAGCCCCAACACATATTGGCATGCTGACTCTCTGCCCTAAAACAGAAGTCGACAGGTCTATCTCAGCAACATTCCTGAGCATCCGTGGATACAGCTTCCATCTAGAATTAAAAAAAAAAAAAAAAAAAAAGTTTTGAAATTTCAAAAGCTTAGCTAGAGCTTTGGCATTCCCATTTTAATTAAAAAGAGAATATATTCTTGTATTTTTCCCATGAAGCAACTTACTTTACAAAGATAAAGGAAAAGCGGTCATTTTAACATTTGTTAAGATGTAAAGTTAGCAATACGATAATAATGAATTTCTCAAGCCATTGTTCTTAATAAGGTATAATTAACATACAGTAGATTTGCCCATTTGAGTGTAAAGTTTATGAGCTTTGACAAATGTACAGTCCCATAACCGCCAAAACAATCAAGATCTAATACAGTTCACCATACTGAAAAAAATTCCCCATTTCCCATTGTAGTGAAACTCGACCTTCACCAATCCCCTAACAACTACTGATCTTTTTTTTTTTTTTTTGGTCCCTATAGATTTACTTTACAACAATATCACATAAATGGAATCATATAGCACGTAGCCTTTTGAGCCTGGCTTCTTTCACTTGGCAGAGTGAGTGTGAGATTCATCCACGTTGTGGCAGGCATCAGTAGATTGTTCCTTTTGGTTGATGAATAATATTCCACTGTAAGAAGGTAGCACAGTTTGTTTAACCATTCTCCAGATCAGAGACATCTGAGATGTTTCCAATTTGGTGCAATTATAAATACAGCCACTACAAACATTTGCTTAAAGTTTTTTGTGGGAACACAGTATTCATTTCACTTTCTCCAAGCCACTTGGAGGGTATACAAAGGCATGAAAGTTAGATTTTAATTTAAGAAGATACACTATGGCTACTTTGCCCCTCTCTCTCTCTCTCTGTGTGTGTGTGTGTGTGTGTGTGTGTGTGTGTGTGTGTGTGTGTGTGTGTGTGTGTGTGTGTGTGTGTGTGTGTGTATGTGTACGTATATAAAGTCAGACTAGCTCCAGGCAATTACTTTTAAAATTATAATGTTTTTTTCTTTTTCAAAATCCTTAAACTGAATTCTGTCCATTAAAGTATGACGATGAAGGAAGATCATTTTCCTTTTTCAGTTTGAGTATTTTCTTCAAAAATGTTATTTGGCAGAGACTGGAGTTTTTGACTTAAAGAATTTTTGACTATTGGTCTTAAATGCCTTTCTCTGTGATTCTTTTGTATCACAAAGAAAACTACCAAAACCAAGAACCAAAACTTCACTAGTAAAACTTAACAGGAGAACAAGTTCTCTTCCCTCTCAGCAAAATTTATATCTCCTATTTATTTGGGATTATTTTTCTCCTCATTACTAACTGATTTAAAGGAAAGGAAGTACAGCCCTATATTTCTAATGAGCGCTAGGAGCACTAAGACAAGTATACATACCTAACCAGTATTTACCTTTCATTACCTAGGTTTAACTCTGCTTCCAGAGAGATCAAGATTTTTAGTTAACATAGTGAAGTGTGATTTAGTAATGAAATAACCAAAATAAATCAAACTTCCAAAGTCTTAATTGAAGCCTACTTCCTGTAGCGGAAGAAGAAATTCTGTCTTCATGTTGCTTTGAGGAACAGCTAAGGGTCTGTAATCTAACCCTTCCTCACATAATGAAGCAAAAACATCCAGCCCCCTGAAAAGCATAATAAAGAAGTTTTACTGGGTGATTTCTCTGTAATTCCTTTGAACATCATAATTGTCATTATTTTCTGTCATACCACAAGCTCTGCTGCTGGAAGTCTTTTTTTCTCCACTGACCCTCGCAGCATGACTCTTTGATCTCTGTTTTGAAGGGGGAGAGGCAGAAGCCTTGAAGAGAGTTTTTATTACCAATCATCTCTAAGTGTATTATTAGAATGAAAGAAAAAGATTTTAATAGCAGCCACTGGCATGCAGGCCTTGGGAGGCATTAATATTGACTTAGAGCTGAGGAAACAATGGAAGTTTTTATAAAGAGCACACACAGAGCTTCGAGGCATCAGCTGTGTGTGTGTATGTGTGTGTGTCTGTCTATGAGGCAGAAGGGGCAATTTTAAATGTCCAATTCCTGCTTCTAAGGCAAGGTTCAACACTTAGTATCTCCAGGCAGTAGCTTTACACTTGTCCACATGGTGGCACCATCACGTTAATAACTGTTTGCTTTTGCTTTGCCACACACCTTGTTTTCTGCTCTGAGGATGACATTGCAGAGACTTGTCAACTAATGTGCAAAATGCAATTCCTAGGCAAAATTAGATAAAATCAATGGAATGGGGAAATATATGTTATCTAAAAAGTCCAAAGAGCAATTACAACTAACCTTGTCAGATAGTTCCAATAGTTTCCTAAGCCCCTCTGGGCTCCATCCCCAATTTAAGTGATTTTTTGCCCAAATCTTATATAAAATAGAAGCTGACGACAACCATTGACTGTGCTCTTCTGAGACCTCCGCTTTGGAAAAATAATATGAAGACTGACATAACAGCTGAACGAACTGTTCGACTGTTTTTTTCTAAAGGATGGAAAATAAGATGCCTGAGTAAAGGAAGTAGGGGAAAGGTAGTAAAGCCAGAGACCCTTCAACAGAGCTTCTGACCCACACTTCAGAGCAAACAAGGGCCTCAGCTTAATTAATTAAAAAAGCAGGCGATATACACTCTCTCCCTAAGAGGGGCTACTCAGTTGAAGGAAGACACACGTCATCCAGCTTTTTTAGCCACATGCTGAATCCCACCGACTGAACACAACAAATTAATATTTTGTAAGTTCTATAAGATGATTATATTGTGTGCCAATTTCTCCACATTATTTTTTACTCTAAGCATTAGAACATAAAATATATGTGTATATAAAATATACCAGGACTTTTGTAATCTTATATTTTACCATTCATTTTTTAATGGTTTCAGAAGACCCATGAATCTCTTGAAATGGTGAGTGTGTGCGCATGTGTGTGTGTATGTGTGTGTGTATAAAGAAGCCACAGCTTTGAGGTGGGGAGGGGGAAGAAGGTGACAAAGAAAGGGGAAGAGGATGAGGGAGACAAGGAGAAGGAGGAAGAAAAAAATAGAGCTGGGATATGAAATCTCTTCCCATATGATTCTTAAAAAACAAGAGACAATTAGCTGCTTTTCATAAAGCGAGAGCAAAAAGCAGCTTACTTACCCATTTTGCAAACTAGCTGAATGATTCTGTGACATTTACACCTTATGAGAAGAATGCTGAAAATGCCACTGGTGAGTTTATATTGTTTCTCAAATATTAGAGAGAATGACATCACTTTTACCATCTGATATTTGTCAATAAATGATGCAACAAGAATGAGAATAGCTTCCTTTTCTAATATCATGAAACTTCTAAATGCCCAAATTGTAGAATTATTTTCCACCAATAATAAAATACGTGCAGACCATGGTTAAGAAGGATATACTGAGTTAATGTGTAAGAAAATCAAATTACTGTTCTTTTTAAAATTGAGTCCAATCAGGTCAGACCATGTAAAATATAACAAGCTGACAATTGCTGTCCCTGTCATGTTTGCAATAGAAAACTATGTTCTCCTGGGTGTTTCCAACTATTTGACTTTATTTGCAATAGAAAACTATGTTCTTCTGGGTGTTTCCAACTATTTGACTTTTGCTGGAGTAAGGGGTGGCACAATAATATTAGAATCCCAAGTCTTACCCAAAAATGTCTCCAGGCAACTACTGGGTTACGTAAGTGGCCCATGTCCCCAGAACTCCAAAATGTGGTTGTCAGAGTTGCGTGCAAAGAGATAAAAACCGTCACTGTGAATGACCTTCAGTTGTACTTGTAGAAGGGAGAGGTGCATAAATTTCATAAATGTGTTTAAAATGCCCTGTCATTGTGTCACAACAGGTTATCTGAGGTCTGTTTCTCTGCAGTCTTCGTCTGAATCAGAATAAGAGATTTCACACTGATTCCCTTCATCATATCAACGCAAAGCCACCACAACCCTGGCAGAAAATCTATTCTTAGTTCCACATGATCAGCTCAATGACACAGGGTGAGGGACAAAGGGTCATCCAGCAACTTACACAACAAAAGAGGAACTGAGATGTTAGATAGGTAAGTATCCCTAATGTTGCAATAAAAACTTCTCAAGTGGTTAATAGCATGAACCATTCTCCAGAGAAAGTGAAAATATATATATTCCCTCCTCCTCCCCCACTTTAAAGCTGAACAAATGAGAATGATCGAAGTTTGTGAATAGGTGGCAGTATAAACCTATCCACGGTATCTGTGTCCTGTCCCTTAATCACTCAGTACAGACACAGGCTGAGAAGACTCACTGGAGCACTATGTAATTCACACGAGATGTTCCAGGTTATAGCTTGGAAGTCACCACAGCCTTCTACATTCCACAGTTTCTCAAATTCCCAGGGTTACAGAGGTCATCCATCTGCTTTGCTGCACCCCTCTGCTCTCTTCTCGGAAGCTTCCACTGGACCAACTGTTTTGGGTCCGTTTTGCATCAGCGCAACCCACCAGCCTTATGGAGGCCGGTTCCATGTGTATCCGTTGGAATGTCAGCTCCTGTGGAAAGGAACTTTGTCTGGCTCACCTCAGCATGCAGTATAGTCTAGCTCACAGAGATTCTTAATAAGTGTGGGTAAATTAATTAACTAGCATGAGTTAAGGGGGGTTAAGGGGTGAGGAAGGCTGTACATAAATGGAACAGGTGGTCACATGAGCATTGTGATCTAAGGAATGCTAAGAGACACCAATCTCATAAGCCTGTCAGGCCTGAAATTTCTTTGGTTAAAGACACCTATTGGGGCTAAGGTGTCTTCTTCAGTAGATTACTAATAGGCAAACCACATTACCTGGTGAACAGAGTAGACGTGGGCCCAAGAAGGGGCCTTTCGAGAGCAGAAAACTTTGAAGGGGCCCAAAACATTGATGATTGGAAAGATGCAGAATTTTAAGCTTCTCCACTGTTAGTCAACTTTTCCCTCCCCATGGCTCTTCCAGCATTTTTTCAGCTCATTTGGTTTCTAGAGAAGATCTGAGACAAAGTCAAGTCCAAAGGGGTCTGGAGGAGGCTCCAACCTTCACCCCATTGTCAGGCTCCTACACTGATTTGCGGGTGAAATCATGCTTCTTGCCAGGGAATGAATTGGTTAGAAAGGTTTTATTTCCTCTTAATTTACATATGGAAATGTGATTTCGAGTAATTTTGCTTTAGACTAAAGAAGAAATCAGGAAAGAATGCAGATTCTTTACCCTGGATATTTTCTGCCTTTTTTTCTTTAATTTATCACCATCAATGAGCACACACAAAATTCACTGGCTTTACTAATGGCTATAATGTAAAATGGATGAGCCTGAACGACTACAGCAAATAAACTGTTTTCGTACTGCTGAGACATAAAATACTTCTTTAGAGTTATTTTGTCTCTTGTTTTTATTATAAGCAGAAAACGTAAATCATGACACCCACCATCCTGTACTTTGAAATACAAAAGTCAAGGGAAAACTAACCTGGGAAGAGAGATAAAGCTCTTTGGAATAGAGATGAAACATCAAAGTTGAAAGATTAATGCTATATAGAAAAAATGAAATCTAAAGTGAACATTTAGACAACAGTAATCAAAATGAATAATACGGGAAAAAGCTAGCAGGATGGGAATATTTGAGGCAATAATCTGTTCTGGTTCGACCAGGGAAGACGGCTAACTTGCATTTAACGCTGTTTCCCACACCATAAACATAACCCCCACTGACATACTCAGAGAAAAATATGGGGTCATCAGATCTTATCACTATTTTAAATATAGTTAAATTAATTAGCCACATAATACCAAGTGAGGAAACAGCGCTGGCTTTTTCAGTCACTTGTTCGATAGTCCCAGGCTTAGAATAATTTAAAACAATTGAAAAACTCGAGATTTCTCACAGCCTCAAGAATTTTCCCCTCTTTACGAAGCATGTATCTACATGAAAAATTCCACATTGAAACTAGAAGATCCTATTTTGATAGAACGTTTTGGGGTAATTTTAAAACATGATTTTAAAATAAAGAAGTTTTCTTACCTGGAAAATGCTGCAATATTATCAGCCAAAGTCTCCTGATCATTTGCCCCTGACCTGTAATAGTCATATATAGACTTTTGAAGTACTGATTTAGCATGTTGTTCATAATCACTGATGCACAGTAGCCGGGTGAACATGTTCATGGGTTACTGCAATCTCAGATTGTTTGTATTTTCTTCCTGTGTTGCCTTCTACATCTTGACAATTCTGTTATTCGTCAATTATTAATAGACTTATTCCAAAGTCTAGATTTAGTTCTCTGGTGATTGATGACATTAGGTGAACAAACATATGTTTAGATTTTGAAATTTCATTTGTAGCTATCTGCCAAAGAAAAGCAACACCTAAGCCACGAGAATTTGGGTTGAGGAGGCAACAATGCCACATTAAAAAGGCAGAAGAATGAGAACTACTTGCATAAAACCACTCTTGGCTCAGCTCTGCCTAAAACCGCTTCTTCCACACCGTATGGGTCTGTGCTCTTGAATTGGTACACAAAACAGGTTGCGAATCATTTTCCTTCCACATTTAGATCATGCACATACATGCGAAAAAGAGCTTATGAAATGAGTGGGGCAGGCAGCAAACAGAGTGTCTACACAATATGAATTTCAGCTGATTATAAATATTTTGGCTTTAAGAAGGAACGTTAAGGTCAAATGTACAGCTAATTCTTCAAGGGTCTTATCTAGCTCTGGAGAGGATATAAGGAGGTGCCATTCCCAAAGACCTTGTGGTTTCAATCTAAAATTTCATTTAATCATGGAACACGTGGAGAAATTAGCATTAGTAAGACATGATTCAGAAAGCAATGGCTTTGACACCTGTCAGATCCGGGTTTCAATCTAGGACCTTCCACTTAAAGCTGCTCACCACGTGTTCAGCAGCTGATGTCCAAATGCCTACACCTGTAGGAGGATTTTCTCTTGAACTAGGTACCTGCTTCTCCATGAGTATAATATGCTAACGTGGAAGCAAGGCTCCCTAGAACAGCCCTCAACCAAGGACTTAGGGAGCTGGTGCATAAATATCCCCAAACCCACACTCCTCTGGTGGGTGACTCCTTAAGTGCATGTTCTACTTTGCAGGCTTCACTGGGCCACAGTGTTAGTTGGTTTATAACCCACCCCATGTTGGCTGCCTTCCCTTTCAAGCTCACTTCCCTACCCCTTAATTTAATTTAAAAAACTTTTATGATACTAGGATTGGCATTGACTTATCCACAGTTTATTTCTAAAATGCAAAAATGCTTACTTTTGGCATCAGTGTGCTGATAGGTAAAAAGACATTAAACTTGCTATTGGAATGCAAAACTCTGTTAATATGATAAGGGAATCCTGTAAGATATAACTCAATTTTTCAGTTAAAAATCATTGTTCAATTTGATCTAAGGAATCTTAATTGTTGCTAAGAACTGAATCAAAATTTACATACTAAAACCATAATCATTTATTTACATATTCATTCATTTGCAACTTTAATAATTATTGTAACTGTTACCACCTTGCAGCTAATGTAATTTTGATGAAGAGGCAACTTAATATTCTAGAATGAACCTTAAACAGGCCAAATAAAACTAAGCAAAATAAGGGCCAGTGCTTCTTAAAGTGTGGCCCAGAGCAGCAGCATCAGTTTCATCTGGAAACTTGTTAGAAATGAATATGTCAGGCCCCAACCCAGTCGGGCTGAATCAGAAACTCTACAGCCCTGTGCAGTGTAACAAGCCTTCCAGGCGATTCTGATGTAGGATATTGTTTGAGAACCATTGCTTTGGCAAGATGGAAAGTAAAGGAGGATTTGCTTTTTAAAGAAGTTTGAATTAAGTAAATTAATTCTACTCTCGTTTTTTACTATTGCAGCCCAACAGTTGATACGGAGTACCATCTTAGCCAATACACTATTATATAGTCCCCACACTACATACTTAATCTCTTGGTAGAGAGAACTGAAAGAAGTGGTTGTGGTTTAGAACAGTTTTATTAATTCGTGATAATTACATCATTTAAACACCTCATAAGATGTTTATTCAAGACAGTACCTTCAGTAAAACTCCTCTCTAGGCCTCGGTGAAGTTGCAACCGCAGAATCAGCTCAAAATGGTCCTACGGTCCCGTCTGTTTAATGAGATTCTGGGCTGCTTTTCGGAGACGAGGGACCGAAACCGCAAGTCACGGAACTGAAGCATGCGCAGAACAGAAAACCCCGCCTTCCAGCCGCACCCGGAACCGAGATTTCCCCACCCCACTTCCGGAGCCAAAGGATGGGGACCAGACCTTGAACACCAGCCCCCTTTCGGAAAGAAAAGGTTCACTGTGCAGGAAGACTCTTATATCCTACCATCAATGGCAAGTTGCAAAGCTCTCCAGTCAAAACCTGGGCGTCCAGGGCTTCTGCAGTCAGCCTATCCCCCCTAACCCCTAACCCGCAATCTTTGCCTTTAAAAACCCTTGATTAAAAACCATCGGAGAGTTTGGGTTTTAAGTGATAGCTTCTTGTTCTCCTTGCTTGGTACCCTGCAAATAAAACAGCTTTAGTTTCTTCTTTTGCAAACCTCATTGTTGAGTGTTTGGCTTTGCTGTCCATCGGACAGCAACCCCTCGTTTGGTTCTGTTCAGTTAGTTCAGTGACAAAGCGAGGTCCTGAGGGCATAACATGAAAAAAGAAGCTCTGCTTTATTCAACCTGCTAAAGGCTGTGCGTGCCAGCTCTCCCCACCCCCACCTGCTAGTTTGGTAATCAGGATGGTATATGCCAATGTGATGGCAACTGTTGTATTGGAGCACTGTCCTTCATAGTGACAAAAAGGGGGGGGGGATTTTTTTTTTTACCCTAGTCTTAATAAAATCTTAATTCACTTCCAACCCTCCCTAAGATCCCAATAAAATGCCTCACCGTCTCCATAAACCTTGGAGTTTTTCCAAACCGTGGGAACTCTTCTCCCGCCTTCATCTCAAGGGAAACTTGAGATGCTAGAATGAAGCAACGAGAACCCCAAATACTCAACTGGATTGGATCTTCGCTCTCATTTGTTTTAAGATGTAATTTAGAATATCACTTGAAGCATGTCTTATTTCCTGTTTTTATCCTTTTCAGGGGCTCTTCATTTTCAATGAGGTGTGGGGCTGGTGGAAACAGTCATTTCTATTATTCCAAGCACTAGAAGGGAATGTTTATAGCATCACAAGCACCGATGTCTAGTGAAACACCAGGATATCCCAGACGACTCATGAGAATGCCTCTTACAAGGGTGAAAATTATTTCACTGTGGCTTTACTTTGCATTTCCCTGACTACTGGTTGTAACTGCAGAGCCAGCTGAAAATGGTCCTATCCTGTTTCTAACAAGATAGTTGCTTTTCAGAGACAACAGACCAAAAACGCAAGTCATGCGGCTGAAGCAGCGCAGAGGAGAGAATTTTGATCTCCAGTTGCACCCCGAACACATCTTGTCCCCCAAGCCCACCCCATCTAGCCGCCCTGAGGAACCAAAAGACAGAGACATAACCAGAAGCAAAGGAGCCATTGTTCAGGAAGATGTGGTGCTGAAGCCCCAGGCCATAAATGACCAAATTCCAAGATCCTCCAGTTAAAACTTGCCCCCTCAGCACTTTCACATACCTGTTCCCCCTAAAAACCTGCCATGAATCTTGAATTGGGGAGGCATATTTGGGCTTTCTCCCTCTCTCCTCATTTGACTGCCTCTTGAAATAAACTCTTCCCTTACTGCGTATTCAGTGTTTTAGCGATCAATCTTATAGAGTGTTGGGCATACGATCTTGCGGGTTTGATTACATAATAACTTTGATGACCTTTTAATATGTTTATTGGCCTCTTATTTTTCTTCTTTCTGAAATGCTTGCTGATGTCGTTGGCCATTTTTTATATTAGATTTTTGTTGATATTGATTGATAGAATTTCCTTATATACATTGGACACAGATCCTTATTCATGTATAAGGTAAATTTTTTCATATACAAATAATGCCAATGTCAGCCTCAAAGCTGCGTGATTAATAGCATGTGGTTAGTCAGTCTCCATTTTCTTTTTCTCTTCTTCCTTTCTCTCCCATCTTCTCTCTCTCCCACCCTCCCTTCCTTTCTTTCTCTTTGTTTTCATTTTTAACTTAATTTTCCTTGTCTTCTTCTCTTTCCTCCTCCTCTTCCTCCTCCTCATTCTCTTATTATTATTTCACTTCCCCCCCTCCACCCCACCCATTCCCTGTTTTGATTAAAGCCAAGTCCTAGACAGGCAAGTTGCCTCTAGCTAGATGGATTTTTGCTTTTGGGTTCCCCTGTCTTGTCCTTTGAAGTCATAGCTTTATGCTGGGATGAAAGGATGTGCAATTGTCACAAAGTTCTGGAAAGGTCCCCTTTTTCATGCCGTGCAACAAGGCAGGACTTTACAAACAGTGTTCTGGGGGTGTTCTGAAGATAGAGATGATGGGCCAAGGAGTTTACTTGAGCTTCTCTACTATCCTGAATTAACATCCTTTTGAGTATTCACCTTGAAAGTGATTTGTCTACTGTTTCCCTGACGTCCAGGAGGCTCTTAAAATAGGGCTCCAATACAGGGTTTGGCACATGCCCTCGGGGGAAAAGTAGCTTTGGGACTCTCCTTACTCTTCTGCTCTCTGGCTCTCACCTGATATTTGATCTGTTTATTTCTTATTGTTTTATAAATACTTTGATGCCTTTAGAAATATGTGTGTTATATTTAAAATAATATAAGTTGT